>NC_136654.1:6319989-6987489 GCF_949748355.1 Melanostigma gelatinosum | reverse complement strand
AGGCAACATAGTGCAGATTTTATTCACTCCTGGCTGTGTGTGTGTGTGTGTGTGTGTGCACTTGTGTCATGGTATTTATGAACCCCAGAGAAAAGCGGATGGATTGAGATGGAGAAAGCTGCAGTAACATAAGCAGATCGTTCTCTTCTGCTTGGAAAAGCAGGATTCCTCAGAACTCTTGGCTCCGTCCACCTGAGCGAGTAAAGTCAACACATCCAATGTATTTTTTTCTCCGATGGCTTCAACAGTTTGACGGGGCAAAGTAATCTCTCTTTCTGCCGGTCCTTCCCTTTCTGTTTTCGCTGGGTTTCCATCCCTTCTTTCAGTCAATCGTTTGTCATTTTGAACAAATGAGCTCGAGCCACTTTTTAAAGGAGTTGCTCTGTTCATGACCCTGCTGGTGAATCAGTGAGATCAGAATGATCACCTTTCAGAATACAGATGTTTCGCCGGAGCAACATCCAGCTCTGGCACTTGATTCCACAGCAAATATGACGCTCTTTTTCTTGAATTGCGGTCTAACATTGTGATTTGACTCAATTTCTCATGTAGAAATTTGATGTTCTTTCCATCCTGGGTGATTTCCAGCCCCTATATGATTTTATGTTTAGACCTGGATAAGGAGGTGGTGATAAAGTACCCACAGACACTCGGTCACAGACCTTAATTGTCTCCACTAAAGAGGTGAGAATGCTGTCTTACCGTCTTAAGTGGCCAGGTGTTTTCGCTTCAAGTGACAAATTGGGTGTGTGTGCACTTATGTTTCCTGTTAAAATACCTGTCATTTGTCAGCATGACACCCAAGATGTCTCACACTGTGTGAAGAGGATCCAGGGGCCAAAGATCCACCCGCTTCCTCCTGCCACTCCCTGCACCCTGCTAGGCCTGAATGTGTCAGCCACACATTTCATCCAGATGCAGAGTGATGTGTGTGTGTGTGTGTGTGTGTGTGTGTGAGGTCCGCAAGTGTGTCTGTACCCAGTTATCAGTATCCTTTTCTGACTTGGACACACACAGTAGATGTATTCTGTGTTGATTGCAAACTCTGAGTTCTCAGACATGATGAGCAGGCAGTTGATTTCTCCTTTTCGTCTGATCAGTTGTTCACGGATTGACAATTTACTGGATTGGTGTTTGGCTCTCCCTGTACTATACGCTAGCTGCTAGCTTAGATCTGCTCATCTTGTCGACAGTTATTCAGAGGGCGAAGCGACATGTTGTATTGTATACCTGGGGAAAAAGTCAAAAAATGGCATATCAGAATAAAGTTGAACTAGCAGGCTGCAGCCATGACGTTTGACCAACTCCTTGCATGGCATGTTAACTTGTTAGCACAGAGTATCCTCCCAAGTAGAATGACCGCATCAGTTGTTTCAGCATGTGTCGCAAATCACAATAGACCAAGATCTTTAGCAGCTGCTGTGGGGTTTGTCCTGAGGATCGAGGGGGAAAACACAAATTCCCACCGTGACTCCTTGGGGGCTCTGTATATTTGTGCCTTAACCAAAGCGTGATCACATCACAACACAGATTCATTTTTCAACAGTGATTTCTCATTTTGGAAGTCTCAGACAAATGATGTCGGGACAAATGATGTCGGTACTTTCCTCTTTCGGGTAAAGGTCCCCCCCGGTCTGTTAACGTTACCATTGAGGTGGAGGAGAGGAGCAGGGGAAGAGGAGAAAGGGAGTTTTCTGATGAGCCATAAGCTTTGGCATCCTTCACAATGCGTCTTGCTGTGTGAGTGAGGACACACACTTAGAGACTAGTGGAGAGCATGTGTTTGTCCGTCAACAACGTGTGTGTTTAAGTGTAATGTACGCAACCGTGCGAGTATTCTAAGCACTTAATAAAATGATTTGTGGTTGTTGTTTTTTTCCCCCCCTGTGAATTCAAAGCGGGTCCTGGCTTTCGGCTGTGGGGTAGAGGTTGCTCTTGTGCAATGGAAAAAAAAAAAAAAAAAAGAGAGACCGTTTTCCTGTCAGGGGGGCTTTTTGGGAAAACCGCGGCTCTGCCTACCGCAGCCAGCCTTCAAAGGCCTTTGAAGGAGTGCTCACCTCTCCTTAAGTCCTTCCATCCATATAAACGAGCTACTTCCTCTCATATCCACCTCACCTGCGTCTCCCTGTCCAACTGCTGCAAAGCTGCGGTCAGGGTTATGCTCAGGTCCATGGGAAATGTTCAATCAAGGAGCCCCCAGTCCACCCACGCGCTCTCAAAACAGCACACTTGAACCTCTCAGCATTTCTTTCTTTACATGTCTTTATCATCTCTGTCGCTGCTGCACGGACCTTCATCCAGTGACCAACACCGAGAATGAATCTGTGTCTCTGCCCGCCGTCTCAGGGCGGCGTGTGTCTTCACTTTCCCTGCGCATCTTGACGGCACATGTAGAGGAAATATGTCTCGTATTTTGAAAGCAGATCACAGTTTGACACAGGAGGCTGTAAATCGTTGAACTCTTGTCCCTTCACTCCCAATTCCCTCACCCTGTCAGTACAACTTTTTCCTCCTTCACGCTCAAGTTCACAGCTATATTCTTCCATTTACTTTATGCGGAACTGAAGTTTTGTTGGACGTCCTCAGTCGTTTTAATAGTCGTTTAATTTACTTTAGCGGAAATCTGGCACATACTCGGCATCACATTTGTGCTTTGTCTCTATTTTTTCTTCACTTTTTCTTGCTCAAAACAAACACTGTAAATTGCAGCACGGTCTGTTCTCGCTGCAGAAACCACAACGATGTTTGGATGTGTCGGGACATAAAATCAGTGTGAGATTGAAACACAGAGCCCTTCTTATTCTACATATCTGTCTTTTCTTGTTTCTCACTAATTAACCCTGCTTCACCCAGAATCTGAGTCACTGCTGAGCAGAACTTTCGGCCTGCTCAGGTCTTTCCCCCGCTCTACACTTCCTTTTTCTCACCAAAAACACTGACCTCACACAACACTTCATCAACAGAAAAATACACAAATTGTCCTATCAGCATTTTTCTCCTGCTTTCGGACTAAAGTGTATATTTGCATGAATAAAGACAGCGGTAGCTTTGTACAACTTCCTGTCTTTGAATCTGTGCGAATGATCCCGACCTCGTATCCCACCTTGCACTGTCCGAGTTCTCTCCTCCTGTTCGGTTCTGGATCAGGTTCTGTTGATTTAAAGAGCCGCTGTTGGACTCGGGGCCAGCCGTGTGGGCTTGGCCACAGAAGCTGCTGCATTCCTCGACTGGGCGTTCTGCTTTTCTCCCGACAGTGTCTCTTTCTGCCGGAGGCAGAGATGGAAAGGCAGAGATTATTTCATATTTGGTGTTTTGTGATGCTTTTTGGATCCTCCTGCTTTGTGATTAGAAGTCACAAGCGCTTGAGAACCTGAGATGTATTGTTGGATTATTATCCATGCTGACAGATGGCAAACAGTTCTGGTATGGGCAGAACTATTTCGGCAGCATTTTGAAGTGATTGTGAACAGTGTTGAAGGTTGGAATAAGAGTAAAGCAAAAAAAAAAAACCCACAATGGACATTTATCAGATTAAACCTTCCAGACACACTCACACAGAGACTCTGAGAAGAAATAAGCAGACTTTAAAAATGTGTCAGTGATCCCCCGGCTAATGACGCTCTCAGCTGTGAGAGTTGACCCCCTCCTGCCCTCGGCCCTCCCTGCTCCTCCTCCCCTTTTCCTCAATCCCTAATGAATGCCAGCAAGGAACTTGTAGCACCCTAAACCCAACCACACACACACACACACACACACTCACTCATGCAGGCTTTACACAAACAGCAGGATGGTCGTCACCGCTGCGGAGACGGCCATCATCAAGTGGAATTCAGGCACTAATGTCTGACCCCTGTTACCTGAGGCCTGTCAGTCATGTTGATTCATCTGGACAGGTTTATTCAACTATTAAACGTGTGTGTGTGTGTGTAAGTGTAAGGATACAGATGGTAATGATGTGATTGGTGCTGAAATAATTATTCAATTAATCAATAAGTCGATTGACAGAAAATCAATCCCCTAGACTTTTGATTATCGAATGTCATTTCTTCAAGGAAAAATGGCAAATAATTGACATTGTCTTGGATAAAATATATATATTTTAAAAATCTGAATTAGACCCTGGGACGTTATTCAGGTGACGAGTGCCAACAGCAACCTCCTCCTCGGTGTGTGTACTTTGTTGCTGCTCTCACTGTTCCTTTATATTCATACAATACATCTTTCTACAACGATAATGAGACTGGAGGTGGTCCTGTTGTTAGCCTATTAAAAAGTCCTCCATGCTTGTGGGCAGCCACTAATAACCCCACCAGGGATTACTGTACAGCAGGCTGGAGGGACAGCAGGGGACCAGTTTGGACCTCAGCTTGCTGTCATCCAAGAGAGGCAACCTACAGACCTCCATTCACTCCCAGTGTTAGTGGGGCCACCACGCACAACTCTCTAGAGCAGCGTGAAAAGCCCCCACTTGGGATATACTAAGTGGCTCAGCTGTCCCTCTCCTATCCTCACCTCCCATGGCGCCCCCCTCCTCTACACCCAAGCCAAATAAAGCCTCTCAGCGACTTCTGTTTTCCTAATCTGTGAACTCTGACGGAGGCGCCCACGCTTGAAAGAGAGACAACTCAACATGAGATGATCTCCCGGTGACAGGGAGAAGCTGAAAAAACATGCTTTCGTGCGGAGAGTTTCCCGCAAAGATCAGAACCACTTCAATGTTTCGTGAAGCCGGCAGCACTTCTGCGTGTTGTTCATTGTCTTCTTCGGAAAGACGGACACATGGGCCTGCAGCTGCTGCTACTTCAACCACATTTCACGAAAGACAATGTCTGCCCCCACCGAGGTGGAACTGTGGCCTGTTGAACACTGTCATTGCTGAAAGCAAAGGGTTTTCTTGCTGTAACAGATTCTTAGTATTTCAAAGGTCAGCCAGCTACACCACTGTGCTGACATCCTGGCAAAGCTTGCGGATCCAGGAAAGATTTTGCGGAGCTGGCTCACATTTGGCAGTGTTAATAGCTGTGTAGAGTACGTTTTTTAAAATAAAGACCTGCACCTTGCCACAGCACAGTGTTGCTGGACTGTCTCAGACGAGCGTTAGCACTTGCTGCGAGGCTAGCATCTATTTCGGAGGGCTTAAAGAGTGGAATTAAACAGCCTTGTCACTGTCTCTCTGTGTTTAACCTACACGCTCATCTGCCAGACGCGCCTGGCAGCACCAGAGCCTGGAAGAATCTCCCAGCAGGCCCGGCAGCACACGGGCCGCACCATATTTAGTCATCCAAAGTCCAGACACAGACCAATGCAGTCCTCCACCTTAATCTGTCTCCTCTCTCTGTTCCTCTCTCCCCCTCTCATATTTTACTTCCCTCCCTCGATCTCTGTCACTTTCCCTCTCTCTCCTACTGCTTCCATTCATATCTGTCCTCGCTCGCCCTCCCTCGAGTCATTTTTGCTTTATCACTGTCGTGCCCCTCGCTGTTTCTCGCCCCCTCGCATGTCCCTCTTTTCCTTCCTATCTACTGTAACTCTTCTTTCCTTGTGCCTGTTTATCCTCTTTTTCAGTCTCTTAACTGTCAAGTAGCTTCCTGCCTTTTTTTTTTTTTTTACTTTTCTAACTTCCTCTTACTCCCTCAACAACATACCCATCAAACACTAAGTCTGAATAATTCCCTCTCCGTCTTTTTTCTTTTCCCCCTCACCTGTCATAACCCCCCCCCCCCCCCCCCCCCTCCCTCTCAGAGCCTCCCCACTGTCTCTTTTCTTGGATGAACATGCTGCTGATGGAAGCTGGGCCTGGATGCTAATGAGTTGCTAATTCTATCAGCCATCTCTCCATGCCCTCCCCAGTGGGTGTCGGGGCCGCTAGCTTTACCACGGCCAGCCTTTTGATGGAGTGCCGAGTCTGATGAACTCCCTCCTGCGTGCCCACTTTAACCTCCACGTCCTCAGACACATGTCATTGATCAATGTCCTTATCCGTCCTGGCAAGGCCCACTCTTACTCCAATCATTTATGAGCTGGCCCATTCCCTGCAATCCATTTTTCACATGTTAAACATGGTAATAGCAGGGGATATTTTTTATTATGTTTTCATGTTCAGGTCTTCAAATTTCTCCAAGTGGCTACTTCAGAGCTTGACCTGACGGGAAATATACACTTATCTCTTTATCCCGAGTACAGTTCAAATTGAACCAGGAAAGTCTGAAAAGACTTTTAAATTGTGTGTAATTATCTTCCGTTTTCTAGGATTGACATAAGAAGCAGTTATTCTTCCACTTTGGGACATTTCCTTCCTCACTATATTCTGCGCTGTACAATTCCCTCACACTATTTTCCTTTAACACCCAATCTGGGCTTGAGCAGAGGCCAAATGGCTGGGTTTAAGCACTTGAGCACAGAAGAGTGGTCCTATTTACCAGGCCACTGGGCGCTTTTTCTGAGGGTTGCTAGCTCAGGACCCCTCGCATAAGAAAAGAACGAAACTTTTGTTTTCCCGACTCCTCTTAAATCCGTCTGTCTGCCTTCCCCGCTTGACTGAAGTGGATACAGAGGCGGCCTTTTGTTCTACCAAGATGAAGAGGGATGCTGTAGTATAAGAGGGAGAGTGAGGGTAAGAGGAGGTGGGTGGGATTCATTGTAATTTAATAAATACCTCGCAAAGAGGGTTGGGGTGCCTTCTCAACCCCTCAGCTGTCTGTTTTGAAATGGGGCTCTTCTGGATTTGACACCCAGGGAAGTAAAAAGGGGATTAAGGAAGGAAAAGCCTCGGGCTATAAACATCTCTTTCTCTGTCTTATTCTTCGCCCCAAGCACCCCCCCCCCCTCGCCTCAATCCTCTCTCTTTGGGACCGAGAGGCCCCTCGTCTAGCTGTGAGCGTATGAATGATGTCATCCAGGTACCTATCTTGACCCAGAGATTTAGAAAGGCTTGAATGGAGTCTCACAGCCTCGGTTCTTCTAATGCGGAGAATAATCCTCACTTTTTGGGGCATTTTCTGGTTCACTGAATGCAGATAATGCTGCCTTCTCCAAGGTCAGCACTGAGTAACAATACTGTTGCTATGGTTGGTTTCCTGTCAAATTCCCGCAAAAATCAGCAAGAGCTTAAAAGTAGAGCCGTGTCTTCATAGAAAGAAATGGCTCCCTTTTTCCTGGACACTCTCTTAAAGCAGAGGTTGGACGCGGGGGGTCACACACGGTCCACTGCTTTGCAGCATGACCACGGATTATAGGGTGACTTCTGCCATGCTGCTCAAGCATGACCACAAGGCTTGGCCAGTTTTGACCTGAATGGAAGTACTGAATGAGAGGCCGGCATTAAAATTCTGGATGCAGTCACTTGCAGTCACTAATGTCTCTCTTTAAATGGTCACATCCTTTCTCTCGGGGCCCCTGTCTTAACTGTCTTATCCTTTGACAGGCTTTTAGTCGATGAAAACATTCACTTGCAATGTTACAGTACAAAGGATACAATGCCATTTACTTTCTAAGGGCAAAAATAATTAGATTTTAAAGATGCACACTTGTTTTTACACAGTAGAATTAGATCAGCAGCACTTTCTAGTTCATACCCTATTATGGTAAAAGTATGTCTGTGACATTGACCTTTTATGTTTGTTTCTCTCTCTTCCAGGAAGGACTCTGGTCAGCCTGAAGTGAAGGGTCACTGAGCTCAGACACTCTCCTTCCAATTATACACACATAGGGGGAAGTCCCACAGACGGACACATCTGAACGACGACACGTACAACTTCACATTTACACACAGACTCTTGGGTACACACACACACGCACAAAGACACACACACACACACACACACAGGGCCTCTGAGCAGGATGAGGGAGCCCTGGAGGTGCCTGCTGGGCCTGTGCCTCCTGGCATGCTCGGCTTCCACCCGCAGTGCCGCCAATCCCTTCGCAGGGCAGCAGACCCCGCCAGACCCTTGCTATGACGACACAGGCGCAGCCCGTCGTTGCATCCCCGAGTTTATTAATGCTGCCTTCGGCAAGGAGGTGATGGTGTCCAGCGTCTGTGGCCGGCCTGCGTCCCGCTCCTGCAGTGTGGTGGAGCGGAGCGACGATCGGCCCTCTGTGCGCTCGTGCCAAATCTGCGACGCGGCTGACCCTCGCCGTGCCCACCCTGCCTCCTACCTCACTGACCTGAACTCGGCGCACAACCTCACCTGCTGGCAGTCGGAGAATCTCAACACCTCGCCGCACAACGTGACCCTCACCCTTTCGCTCGGTAAGAAGTTTGAGATCACCTATGTCAGCCTGCAGTTCTGTTCCCCACGACCCGAGTCCCTGGCCATATACAAGAGCATGGACTACGGCAAGACCTGGGTGCCCTACCAGTTCTACTCCTCACAGTGCCGGCGCATGTACAATCGGCCCAACAAAGCATCCATTACCAAGCAGAACGAACAGGAGGCTCTCTGCATAGATGGCCACACTGACCTCTACCCGCTGTCTGGAGGGCTCATTGCTTTCAGCACTCTGGATGGACGGCCCTCGGGCAAAGACTTTGACAACAGCCCCGTCCTTCAGGACTGGGTGACTGTCACTGACATCCGCGTGGTCTTCAGCCGGCCCCAGCTACCCCGGGAGCTGGGACCGGGGGCTGGAAGCAACAGCGGCGGAAGGGACGACGACCCCATGGCGGTGACGACAACGCTGCCTACTTATTTCTATGCAGTGGGAGACTTCCAGGTGGGCGGCAGGTGTAAATGCAGCGGACACGGCTCGCGCTGTCTGAAAGACAAGGAAGGCAAACTGGTGTGTGACTGCAAGCACAACACGGAGGGACCCGAATGTGACCGCTGCAAGCCCTTTCACTATGACCGACCGTGGCAGAGGGCCAACGCCCGCGAGGCCAATGAGTGTCTGCGTAAGTCTTTACCTCGATCAGTCATTCTTTATGTGCTTTTAACATGTTTCAGTTCGTGTGATGTGGAACATACCATCGATTTGTCTTTACCTGCAAACAATACAGACAAATATAGCACAACAGATTGTCTGAGAGGACACACAATGGCTCTATTACTTTATGTGTTGCATTGGTGATTAACAATCGTAGAAGTGACGAGATGAAATTATCGTCTTTAGCGAAATATCCTTTGGCTGTTTTAACAACAGTTCAGTGACCGCTATAAACGGAGCATGCAAATGTAATGGGAAACCCGCTCCTTCTTCAGCGCAATTGTTAGCTCAGTGAGTGGATGGAAATAAGAAATTATTTGACGATACAAGTTGTTTCTTTTTTTTTGTTGGCTGGTGCCGGCTCTCAGGATTTGGACATCAATGTAAAACAAATAAGAATGTATACACATTCACAGAGGGAAAGAGAGTCAGAAGAGAAGAGATTTAACTGTGGTGACCTGTGTTTGACTGTCGGGGGTAATTAAGAGTTTTGCCAGAACACACCGGAGAGGTTTGTGTTTGTACAAGTGAGGAGTTCTGGTAGCAAATAGTGGTTGAGTTTGCCACTTTTGGCAGCGTTTCTCAAAACCACGAGGCCCATCCTTTTCCTTGCATTTCCCATCAGCCCCTTCTGTTTACCGTTGCTCGACAGAGAAACAGCCCAATTCTTAACAAAATCATGATTTCTGGACTTGACGATGAAAAAAAAAAACCCCTCTTTTTCACAAGCAAGTCTAAACAGTGGGTGACAACAGCTCGAGTCATTGGCACACCGCTACAGCTAAGCCATCCAATAATGTTTTTTTGGCAGTGTTTGCCTTCACCTCAAGACATGTTCTGTAAAAGTCATCCAGACGTACTCTGGAAGGCTGCCAAGTCAAATTATAGCGATTTCTCTGGCAATTTTTGTAAATGTAAATTGATTACATTTGTACTGCTTTAGGCTTTAATGTGATATTTGGTCCGTATGTTAAGTTCATGGATGTGCAAAGGCTTTAGACGGCTGCCATGTCAGCCATGTTTTCAGCAGGAATACGTTCTCTAATATGTGGATGTTTCTTTGGTGGTCATTTTAACAGCATTTCTATGTTAGTATAAATAGACATAGGTGGAACTTAATTCAGGTCAATTTTGCTTGTCATAAAAATTTGTTAGCGGGGGAAAATAAAACCATTTTAGAAACCACTGTCCCCATTTCAACCTTTCCCCGTAATGAAATAAAATTACAGCTGGAGAAAAAAAAACAGGAGCAGAACATTGAAAAACAGTTTGTATTTTCCCAACATGTTATAATTGCCCTGTGAGCTGGCATGAGATCATATTTAGCATTGAACAGTGCCAGATCTGTTTAAAAGCGACAGAGAGTGACAGAGCCAGAGGAGCAAGGCCAGTTTAGCCTTAAACCGGCCGATGAAGCTAACATTCCCTCTCAGGCCAACACTACCCAACTTTGACTCCTCTGTCCTTGACACCCTCACTTACTCAGCCCTCAGATACAAGCACACACTCGCACACATAACATCGCTCCTTCTACAACAATGTCCTGTAAATCCCTCGCTTTGCTCTTGCTCATACTTTTTGCACACGCCCTCTTTCAAATGTCCCGTAGCTGTTTCCGAAATGTTACACCCGCTTCCCGTAGAGCTCTTCTCGGCGGGATCGGTATGTCACTTCCATCCAGAATTCCTGCACTAAACGGCCCGGCTGCACTGGCCAACTCTGATGACCTAATCCCAGTGTTGATTCGGGGCAGTGAAAGCTTATTGCAAGTTGCACGCTATACCTGATCACACATCCAGACAAGCCAAAAAGTCAGTCCCAGATGTCCCCAATTTCATGTTCCGAAAGCCACTTTACAGCTTATTCCGGTAGAACTGGATTCCAACATGTCCTCAAAGTAGCAGGAGAGCCTTTAAAGAAGTCTCCCCAGTGTATATTAAAACCCATTCTTAAAATGCATCCGTCCCTTGTTGATTTCTCAGCCTGCTTTTCTTTCTGATGCAAAAAAAAGGCGGCGGGCTGCCGTGGGAGCCACTGTGGTAGCGAAGTAGAAGTATTTAGCTTTGGCAAGTGCGTCAGAGTGGCAAGTTACAGATTCAAGGAGTCCCTTAGGTGTCACCAGAGCTTTCATGAGGCCCTGTGGGTGTTTGGGTTAGAGGTAGGGTCTGAGGGGGCTGAGCTCATGATCCTTTGTGGGGTGGTGATGGGGTTAAGCTGACGGGGAGATGGTTTGTGGGTAATGAGGAATTCAGAGTGGGCAGATGTGGAGCCAAATCAATCGCTGTTTCACGGCCGAGCTCAGAGTCTGTCAGTCCTTGAGAAAGCATGTGGAAGCCGACTTCACCACTTATTCACACATTACTGTTAATTAAGATGGTTTTAAGTCTTTGCTCCCACTCGGAGCAGTGTTGACTTTAATCTTTACCCTGCACTGCAAGAACATTGTTTCTAACAGGCTGCTTTGATTGTTCGCTGGTCTTACTAAATCTTTGACATGCACCGCACCGAGATGACTGTCTGCGCTCTTGGCAAGCTTGTGTACTGTCTCCAGACACAAGCCATGCACACGCACGCCCCATCTGCCGCCTCCCTCGCGATGAATCCTGCCTCAAGACATCGGTTTACAAATCCCTGCTCTATCGTCGGAGAGGGCAGCCTCGTAAAGGAGCGTGTCTGTTTGTATTGAGGGAGACATGATGGAAAAAGATGTGATTTATCTGCCCGGAGTTTGCGCCACGGGACGCAATGAGGAAACGGATGGATAAGAGCTATTTGGTTACTGGTTGTGATGGAGTATTGGCTTTTCTGCTGCCATGGGTCGATGCTGAAATGTAGTGACTTAAAAATGCGAGACAGTGTGTCATGCTATAATAGAGTCTGCCAAAGTCACTGCATAAGATGAAGTGGCCTCTTGTGGAGTCAACGACAATGTCACATCCTGAGTAGTTGATCATTCGTGGCGGTGTAGGAGCTCTCTACTCTTGGCCGTGTCTGCAGTCACCGTGGCCCTGTTGGGCTGAGGCACCAAGCTGTTCTATTCTTCATCCCTTGCTTCCTCCGCCTCGTTCGGACTCGGCCTGCAGAAAGTCCAGAGTGCTGCTCTGGAACGCTATACGAGCCCAGGGCCAGACGCCATCCATCCCTAATGGACCAGTCAGGCCAGGTCTGCTCCCAGTGTTGCTCCAGGCACACTGGTATGCATTCATAGCATTAAACACCGAGGTCATACGAAGGCTGTTTGAATTGCCATTTGGGCCGATTTGCCAGAAATGCAGGTGAGCGGTTAGTCGTGGAGCTGGGTGTTCCTGCTCTGCTGCAACGACTGGGTGTGGTGTTGAATATTTCTAATAGTAGGTTTTGACATATTGAGTCCAATGGAATGAGTGATACGGTATTCTGTTTTTGCACAAGAGGAGGAGTTTCCTTTCAAATTAAATCAATCAACCAAGTATTCACTGCAGACCCTCATTTTACAACAGTCGATGTCACCACCTGAAGGAAATTCCCACAAATTAGGTTTTACGTCTAAAAAGTTATTGCCTGTTACATCATGGATGGTATTAGATCGTGTCTTCCACACTAATGAATGAGAAGCAGATTTTGAAGTCGAAAAGCCACGTCACAACCCTCTCAAACCTTTGGTGGGCTCAGTCTCTGTTTTTTGGAAATTATTTGCTGGAATTAGGGGGAATTTGACAGATGGGTTTCTTAGGGCGCGCAGTGCGGATCCAACAGAGGTGTGTGTGTGTGTGTGTGTGTGTGTGAATGTGTGTGTTCGAGGAAGAGGCCAGCCAGGAACACATGCTCAGGAACAGGACTCAGAATAAGCCCTCAGATCTGTACAGAGCTGTGGAAACTCCGAAGACCACAGAAGCACAAACTCTTTTTTTGTACTTCTCTCCCGTCATTTCCCTCACCGACGAGGGGCAGATGTTTTTTAAATTTTTTTATGCTGATTAGAATTTCAAAATAGGCCTCCATCCTTTCACACTCATTCCCTCCCTCCGCATCTCCTAGCTATGGCAAGCAGAGGTCAGGCACAAGGTTGTTGGGTCTCGGTTAGATCAAAGTTAACCTCACTGGATTGCTTTGAATTTCCACGTTGAACCCTCAGAATCCAGCACACAGCAGCCCGAAGTTTTCCTCCAAGGCCAGCTGAAATGTAGCTGTCTATCTCTAGAGGGCAACGCGATATGGAGCTCAGTGAAATGCCGAATATAGACGGGTGAGGATGAAAAAAGCCAGAGCTGCCTTGATATTTCATGTATGTGCCTTGTTCCTAATTTCGCTAATTGACTTAAAGACCCTCCCACCTCCGTCGCCTGTCGCTGGAGGCTAACGAGGAACCGACACTTCAATTACCTACAGTGGGACACACAAATGAGAGGGGGGGGGGGCGTGAAAGAAAGTGATTTTTAAAAAAAGGAAACCTCCTGTGCTTTTATATAATTACACAGCCGAGGAATGTTGTTCTAAAATCAACAGCCCTATGAAATGATGCCTCTGGGGTGGTTAGCGTGAGACGCAGGGGCTGCTACAGAACAACGAAGCCAACACACATGAGATGTGTGTGTGTGTGTGTGTGTGCGTGTATGTTTGAAGCAAGAGTAACCGCCCTTATCTGGCTTAGCCAACAGGGTTTGGTCCCTTTGATTGGTCTGTACTGTAGCTTTGCTCGTTGCTTTTATTCCGTCTGTCAGTATTGCATCTTTGGTCGTCGGCCAAAACCACAAGAGATTGATGCTTTTCCCGTTCCGTGAAGCCACCCGTAAAGGCCCTCTGGCAAGCAGGGAACACGGTGAAACAAATGTTAAGGACAGCAAAGTGTCAAATAACAACGTGAATGTCAGCCGGGTTAAAGCGCTGGATCCCTCGGAAATGCTCTGCGGCTGCCTTGAGGCCCAGTGTGTCTGTGTGTGTGTGTGTGTGTGTGTGTGTGTGTGTGTGTGTTCGCGCATGGGCATCTCCTTGTGCATTAGCGAGAAACGCATGTAACCTAGTAGTGCGATGTGGTGTTTCATCCCTGTGCCAAAGCAAACTGGTGGAGCTGCAGCGTGCCCACCCTGCTCTCCCTGCAGGCCGCCATCGACTCTCCCCCACAGATGGCAGTAATCACCTCCTGAGGTGCCCGTCACCGCCGGCACTCTCTTCCCCTCTATCCTTGTGTCAAAGACGAAACCCTCTGCCTGGACTAACCCTTCTGCTCCCTCCTCTTTTATTTCATATATATTTCTCTTTTTGCTGAAATCAGCCTTTTTTCTTCTCTCGTCGAACTCTCGATTAAGTTTGCTTCTTTTTTTTATGCTGTCGCAGGCCTATGTGCTCTATTGCCTGAGGAAACGTGGTTTTTGGCTGCCAGCCGGTGTTGCTGGTGGCAGCACGATTCAGAGGCTGTTCGGAGAAAATACATCTGCTTTTTCTTTTTTTTTAACAACGAGCGTGTGATAATCGCTTGGCTCCCTTCTTCTAACTGTGGTTTGTCTGACTGTGGCTGACACGGTTGCGGTCATTGTATTTGAAATCATATGTATGTGTCTCGGCACACATTCATGTATTTGAAATGTTACGGTGCATGTCAGTTTTCGGAGGCAGTATGAGTCGACTGTATGAAGGCTAAATGAATCCCTGGCAAAGTAAAGGGGCACTCCATCGGTTTTCACAGATAAAGATGAGTTTACTTGTAAAAACAGAGAGTACTGCTCAGCCAATATGATGCGCTCTGAGAAAAAGACCCTTATGATGTCATCAGGGTAATCTCGAATTGGGCTCATTTCAAATCAAACAAATGACTTGGTGTTCGTAACTGTAGAGCCCAGCTTCTTATCTTAATGTTTTCCTCCTCACCCTGTCATTTGAGCTTCCATGTTACTGCTCTGGGTTGCCCGTCGTCAGCCCCGGACTCTTCTGCTTTCTGTGCATTCACATACAAGCTTTCGTCACAAGCTGAACAGAGACAAAGGTTTTCCCTCAACAATTCTACTTTCATCTCTGGCCCCAGAGGTCAATTTACGCAGTAGGTTCCATCTGTCACTTGTATTTCTAAACCAGCCCAGGCATTGCGTGCATCGCCCAGACTGGACCTCATGGTTGTGTGTGCCAAGAGTCATGGCAAAAGAACACCTGTTTTACCTCGGTTTTCACTGATTCACCGTGATAATTAGATTCCACAACAGTCGTCTACTTCTGCCCGTTTGCTCAGGACTGCAGGAAAAAGAGCGACCGAGGCAGACGGAGAGGGAAGGCAAAGAAGGGAGACGGATAACACTGTTTAGATGTGGGGAAGTAAAGTGGACCGGAGAGAGGGAACAGAGCTAAAACTCAACCCACCACTGACACCCGCCCCCCCCCCCCAACATGGCAACCCTCCAGGCTAATCTCGTTAAAATCTTTCTTTGCCTGATGCCATCCAGAGAGAGAAACGAGAGATGTAGTAAAGGATGGACAAGAGAAAGGGTTGGGAAAGGAAACGCGCAAAAGGAGGGGAGAGGCAACCAGTGAGGGTATTCAAGATGGGGTCTCATGGGGAGGGAGGCTTAGGGAAGGGGTGGGAGAGGAATTAAGGGGACTCTTAGTTCAAAGGGGCTCCCAAGTGCCGGCTCTTAAGCCCACGGCGTGATGCTAACCGCAGAAACCAGTGGAGGGCGGGGAGGGTCGAGACGCGGTGTCAAAGCTAGAAGTAAAAGATGTCTGTGAGGAAGAGAACCACAGAGCAACTGGTTCTGAGGGGGCTTTGTTCCAAAGAGGTGGAAGCTCCTGCGTGCCCACGTAATGCACACAGCAGGACTAGTTGTAGTTTCCTGTTAGTCTTCAGCTCGGAGTTCTTAAATCTTTGTCTCAGCTTGTTGTCCACAGCTCTTTTTTTTTTTTTGCATCTTTGTTATTTGATCCATTTCATTTTGTGAGCAGTTACTAGAATAAGTGTGTGTGTGTCCACACTGTACACTGGCTTGGCTCTAATGAGGAGCTAATTAACCGGGTGTTTCCCCCCCCCCCCCGGTGCTCTGAGCAGGTGGCTGGAGCAGCCAGGTGGAACTCAGCCCAAACACACAGACTCACAGTGAGCACACACACATGATGGAAGGAGCCCGTATAGCAGAGCCTGTTTGGCCAGGCGGAGAGGGCACCCAAGGGGGGCTGCAGGGCCAAGGGGGGAGATGTGGAGGTGGGCGAGCGGCCCCTTCGATTTTCAAGAACCGATTTTAGCCATGGGATCTGGGTTTTGCACTGGCATCCAAAATCAATTGGCTGTGCATACTGGCTTGGCTTTGGAGCTGAAGGAAGAATGAGGTTAGATTTATCCCTGACATATGGAGGAGAGCCGAGAGGTGGTGCACTCCACAAACACTCGCATTTTATTTGTTGAGTGCAGTCTTTACGGGCCAATTTGTCATAGCTGACGTGACAGACCAGTCCGTGAGCTTGTTAAGAGCACGTTTACTTGTTATGGAACCTGTTATGCAAGCTGAGATAGAACACTGGTGTGTAAAAACAAGACATTTACTCCAGCAGTTATTCCTCCGACATTTACATTTGCCGCTGTTCATTTTGATGACAAAGTGGTGCAACTGTTCTCCACTCGAATATTTTCCGAGGGGTTTCTTGCCATCCCCTCATTCATTTTTGCTGCAGCATCCCTCTGTTAGCCAAGCCCATTGCTTGTGTTTGTTGTTTGATTTCCACGACAACGCGACGATCCAGATCCACGCATCGTCAAATTTGGACCCATAAAGGAGCCGATCTGTTTCTTTGCTGACTCTCCACAGAACACTGAAGTGTCAGATTTGTTTTTTTTTCTTCAACAGATAACAATTAGTGAGTTTTTCTTTTTCTTGCAGCGCACTAGTGAGGCTTTGATGCGTTAATGAATTGGAAAATGGCCTTCAACAGTGTTTAGTTATCCCCGCTGAGCCTAATTTGGGTGAGAGGGGGTGCTGCGGTGGTGGGGGTGTGTGTTTGTGTTCACAAGCACTTCAAAACAAACCCACAAACATTCCAGGATCCTTGGGCAGCTGCAGCTCCGAGCTGAAGTTAACTGCACACAACATGTACAACATAGAAAACACACACACGGAACCTACTCCAGTGTTTTTGCTTATTTATTTCTCTCAGTCAACCTCAGATCACATTTTCATTCATGTTTTTTCAAACTGCCAAACTACTATTTCTGTCACTAATTCTACCTGTCTGCCATAGAACGTCTGGCTGTTGTTAAAGCCATCACTGCTACACATGTTAAATGATTTAAAGGTTTGATTCTGGAGCTTTCTCTACATTCTCCACACTTGAACACATCCGCCCTACTCCCGACTTTGTTGGCCGATCTTGTTGCAAAGCGGCGAATCGAAAAGATGCCACAAGAGGTACCCCCGGTACTTCAGCCGGGGAGAAAATGTGATCCATCGCTTTCATGTTCTGCTGCGAGGTGTTAATGGACCCAAGTGCTCACAGCTGTGTGTGTGTTTGAGAAGCTTGATCATAATCACGGTACCCCCCCCCCCCCCCCCCCCCCTCCACCTCGTTCTTGCCCCGGCCGCTCACCGGAGCTGCTGTGTTCTTTGTCACATTCCCTTCAGAAGAAGTCGGGCAGGCTCTTAAGTTGTTCACATGCTAACACACTAGATACACAACACACACGCACACGTGCACACAGATTCTCATCAGTTTGCTGTGTTTTTTTTAGTACACGGACTACTTAAGATGCTTTGTGAAATATGTAAGCATCCTTCGGTATCCTACACATCTGTAGTTTTCTCCAGGGTCAAAGGTCAATCCTCCTCTTGAGTTTACCAGTTCACCAAAACATCCAGCGGTCTTCACGCACACGGCGCTGCCTCGATATGGATCCATACACGAAACGGTGTTTCATTAACTGCAGAATTCCATGCAAATTGGGCCGAGTAATAACCAGATGGAATTGGGAAACGGTCTGGGAATGTGCTCTCTCCCCCTTTTTTTTTCTTCTTTTTTTCCAGGGTCTGAAACCAGGGAACACTGGACCTCTCCCAACCTGGTACCCCTTCAGTGTGGATGGAGGTTACATAGCGTTCACTGCTCGCATATTACTTGACATACAAGTCATTCTCCTCCTGCGAGAGAGCCACGAGTCGTTAACAGTCATTTTCAATCAACTGCAAGGAGCTCATCTAACGTTCTACAGATCATTGAGCTCAGTGTAACTGCAGAACTCACCTTGACTGCAGCAGGATAGTGACAACGGGGAAAGAGAATTATTTTTGCTGCCTTTTCTCATGAAAGATCTTATATTTCTGTAACGGCCGCAGTATTCGACACAAAGTCAACTTGCATAAAAGCCTCTCAGTCCCTCAGCCAGTCTGTCTTTACTTAACCCCCATTATTGTGTCTTATTCTCTTCTAAACACCCATTGTTGTAGCATTCTTCTCAATAACACTCCCACCAGAATAATTAATATCACCTTCTGTTGTGATGCCCTAATAATCCTTTTTTTTGCCATTCTTTGAAAAGCAGCTTTGCTGTTGTGTACCCCTTCCTAATTTATCTGCGGATAACTTTAAGATCTGCAGCAGTCGTCTTTGAAGCCACGGCCAAGACTTCAGGTCCCAGGTCTGACTCTGATTTAACCAGCAGAGGGTCTGGATCAAACTTTGTTCCGCAAACAAGAAGGGCAGGTTTCTCATTCGGCCTCTCAAATGCAAACCCAAAATGTAGAGAGTGAACACAGAGTTCACGAATAATGTCAGAGCTGGTGAATGTGGTCTAATGGGGAGGAATCAATGGAAAAACTTGTGAGGCGAAGAGACATAAAGAAACCGGCTGGATTTCAAGTGGAACTGGGAGGGACTGCGGAGAGATATAACCTCACTTCCCATGTCTCATATATTGCGGCTCGCCTCATTTAGAAGACAGCCAGCTCGAGTCCATTCCTCTTCTGAATCGCTCTCGCTTTTAATAGATCTTATAGGAGTCTTTGCTCATCAGTGATTCATGGAATTAATGTCTCTCTATCTACCGTAATAACTAACGGGCTGAGCGAAGCAGAATTCATTAATTATGAAATGGAGAAAATGAGCTCTGCAAATATCACTTTTGATTGATGAGTTCTGGAATAGCAGCCAAGCACAGAGCCGCAGTGTAGGTTATGCACCACTCTCTATGATACTGCCTCACTGGAAAATCCCTGCCAGCTCTCTTGTGATATACTGTATAGTAAGCATAAGTTTTACTGCAGTGCACACTTGCATGTGAACATTTCATCTCCGCTGACTCACATTTAGACTCTATAACCAGAAATACTGTGAAGATACTTTTACATTTTACTCAACTTTCCTCTTCCCTCTGCAGCGTGCAACTGCAACCTCCACGCCCGGCGCTGTCGATTCAACATGGAGTTGTATAAGCTGTCGGGGAGGAAGAGCGGGGGGGTCTGCATGAACTGCCGCCACAACACCGCAGGCCGCCACTGCCACTACTGCAAGGAGGGCTTTTACAGAGACCTGGCCAGACCCATCACCCACCGACGAGCCTGCAAAGGTAAAAGTCCATCAGTCAATGCAATGAGTTTATTTTTCATTCATTTGATTCATTGTTATTTATCAAGGTGGTAATCATTATATTTTCTATGGTGCTAATTGCTGTACTGTTTTTGTTTTTTAAATCATACGTACACGGTGGTGATCACTGCTCATGCAGCACTAAATACCCAGTTCTTCTTCTGCTGTCAGAATTTAAAAACGTATGTATTTTTTTGCTGGGAATGAATTACCAACCACTCTCTGTTTACCAATGGAAACATTTTTTTATGAACAAGAATCACTTTTTTGTCGCATCAATCGGTAAGAGATTAGCAAAGATGTGTATTTGTTCATATGGAAATGTCACGGGTTATTAAGCTCCGTTTGACTTCTCATTTGGCAATGTGCTGCGCTAAATGTTTCCAAAATGTTCAAACGAAAGCTGATTGAGACATTCTAACCCTGCTTGTACTTGTGTAAATATGTCTGAAAAAACTTTGAAAAAGTTCTGATTGGAAACATACAGGGTCATGGTGCATTTTAATAGGAAAATATCAGCATGTCTAACTTGCCATACCATAGCAGAGAGAAACGAATTTATACTGTGCCCGAAGCTTTTCTGGCTGTCGCAACGAATGTTTCCCTATACCACACACCACATCATATTATCTCTTGACCAAGGCATTTCTCCTGGAAAAATGTTTTTGCCCGTTTATTAATTCACATTTTGCAGAGAATATTTTTCGGCCTAATAATATGCTGGAAGCATTTCTCTCCTCCCACTGGACCCATTGCAAAAACAGCACCAGTTTCCACTACTATGTTGCTCAGGAAAGTATTCAAACCAACCAGAGAGAAAGTGTGTTTTTTATCCTGTTGATCCCGATGAAGGTAAAGAATCACTTCCAGAAAATGAGAAACGGCATTAGCGAGAGAGCAGCCAACGCTCACAGCCGTAAAGATCTTTCGGTTGAAAGTCTCCCGCTGGCTTCCGCTCAGTTTTCCTTCTGTAGCCGACCCAAGCTGCTGTAACCGAAAACCACGAGGTTAGAAATGGCACGATATCAGGCCGCACTGGCCCACGTTGGTTGCGCTGAGATGTCGTGCCATTCGTCATGTAATGGCAAAAACTCCACAGTTACTTAAATCGCATGCCTTCAAGCTGAAGTCATTTGACCTGTCGCTGCACCGAAACACTGCCAGAAATGCCTCAATGCCCCCCCCCCCCGTGCTAATTGTTCCCTCTTCCTTCATTTCCTGCAATACCTGGGAGTGTGACGCTCTCACAAGCCCCCCCCCCCCCGACACTGCAATTTGTCCTTATCAAAGCCTTATGATCGGGTGGTAAACAGTTTATCTCCCCTGACCCCCCCCCCCCCCCCGAAAAAGGGCCCCAGATGTGACGGAAATGAAAGTTAACGTCTGAAAAGCCTCTGCTGAGCGTCTGGCCCCATGATTGATCAGAGCAATTCCGCAGCCTTCTAGGAGCTGTCATTTTCCTCTGGCCCGGCCCCTTCGTCTGTTCTTTCATAGCCCATGATTGTTTGTAACCATCATCTCCTCTTCCTCCCTCCAACTTCTCATTTCTTTCACCGTGACTCACTACAAGCCTGTAAAACCATTGTCTTTTTCTTTTACCATGGCGTCCCTGATTAAATTTCTCACCTCAGCTTGTTTTGCTCTCCCTCGTGTTTTATTCCCATGTGTCAGGGTCAGAGTTGCGGTGTGGCTGAAGGGGGCCACGTCTGAGTTGGGAGGGCTCTGAAAGGACACGCAGGCCGTGTCTGTTTCTAATGTCGATTCTTTGTAGATGAGTGTCCATACACAATGTGTGGCGGTAACCACCACTTCTTACCTCCCACGCGCACAAAGCTGTCGGACTCCTGCTCTCTATCGTTCAAATGCCCAGGCACCAGCCTCTCCACGAGCCCTTTACTGTGTCACAAGCATTAAAACAGCCAGCACAGTGAAAGAAACATGGCAATCACCACATGGCCTGGCTGCAGTATATGAGCTCTTCACAAGGTTTTTATGTGAATCCAAGCCATGCAGCTGGTATCCGTTGACCACAAGGAACATTGATAAAAGGCATTAAAACTGAGGCCTCGTGAAGAAACGCCGGCCAACATAAACCACATTGACCGTACGTCTCAAATATCTTTCTGAAGCAGGGCATGAGGATCTGTGGACAGGAAATGCGTTATGCAACCCAAGTCTAAGGGTAATGTTAGGTTTGTAATGTATAGGCCCTGGCTGAATAACACCGATTCTAACATTAGTATCAAGGTTACATGTGACCACAAGATCTTAATCTCAGGTGTCACTGAGAGGGAGGAGCTGTTCAATTGATCTTCTGTTTATCAATCCTTCAACATGGCGTTATTGTTAAAATAATGGTAACATCTATTCACGATGTATTCGTGCCTTACAATTACTTAATTCAATCTCTTGATTGAATGCTATGTGAACTCATGGGATGGTTTATGAATAGCACGCCACTTTTAAGGACATTTCATCACGTCATGTCCAACATGTTAAGCTTTTCAGGTGTCATTTCACAGACTGTTCTCATTCCCATGAAACTTGATGCACGTTTGCGGTTTCAAACACATTGTTGAAATTCAGAATTCAAACAAAGCTACTTGGTTAGGTTGAGGAAACGATCGGGATAGGGTTGAAATAAGGATGTTTGTTACGTAAATTCAGTACAATGTAAATAAATCAGCGGCGGCGGTGTCCTGGGTGAAAGTCCTGTGTTTGTTCCATCCAACCTCCTCCCTACCCGGACTTTCTATTACCGCGGCATGAAATGACACCCACGAATCAAAAAATGAGAAGCAGCAACACACTTAATGACTTAAGAAAGTGGCGTGTTGTCAAGTTGTCATTTTGTGAGACCAGGGCTTTTTAATAACTAAGAAACATACATATATTTGAAGACCTTTTATTTTCACAATGTCAGCAACTGCAGACAAAAAGCAGGCCTCACAAGTACTTCAGCCCATATGCATGCACACATGCACTGAGCAACACGAATCCGTTAAACTGAGCCTGTCAAAGGACTACAAATCCCAACGCAGTGCCTGTCACGTCTGCAGTCGCAGAGGCTTGAAAAGCCATCAACCTCTGAGGACGTTTTTACTGCTTCTTAACTGGCCCGAGCACATAAAACTTCAGGAAAGCAGTTCAAGGAGGAGAGCTGGGGGTGGAGATTGACACCACCACCCCCACACCCAGCCCGTTCAGATCTGGCAGTTGCTGTTTGTTTTTTTTGCAACTGAACAATGTGGACTCTGACAGTAAACTCAAATGTCTCAACAGCCAATGATTGTTTATAAGGGACGTGAGAATGACACTCGCATCTTGTTCATACGGACGGGATTGAGTCGGTAGCTCGTGCTGTTCAGTGATCAGCCGGGAAACAATGGCCACATGTCTCTGCAGGCATGACAGACCAACTCCAGACTTGTATCAGACAGATCAAATGACGGGGGGGTTTATCCCACATGTGCTTTGGACAAATCCTTTCACAGGAACAAAAGGGGGGGGGGGGGGGCACAAACTCCAGGAATGACAAGAGTTTCTCAAATAATCCTATAGTCATGGTAACAGTGGCAGGAGTGCTGACTGATGAGGGTGGGTATGGGGGGGGGGGGGGGGGGGTGAGGATTTAGGTTACGTGGTTGGCACAGAGCATCAGACACGCAGTGGGGAGACCCCTTGTTGACTTGACCTCTGACATCCTGCCATATGCAGATGTGTATTCCCTTTAGGTCAGTCAGGAACACTTTGTCATCAAAGCTTGAGTTTCCGTGTTGGGCCTACGTGTCTCAAACGGTGGGGATTGTGCACGAACACTGGAGCATCAGATTTACGTCTCTGTGCGCAGCTTCAAACGGAGCGCAGCCACTTTGACACCTGTGGACCGGTTGGCCTTTGCCAGAAAAAAAAAGGCAAACGTGTTTCTGAAGATCTGAGCTGCAGTTAATCCCTCTCTCCGCCCCGCAGCCAGACACAGATGATCACTCGTGGGTCAGTTTCTGCCTTTCAAAGCCTCCCTTTGCCCAGTCAACAGGTGGTAGGGTCCTCGGGCTCTCCTCTCTCGGAGCAGCTAAAATATGTCCGGCGCAAATAAACACATTCACAGTTCCGTCAAGTGGTGGGAAGAAACCGTGGCATGTTAGCAGCTGCCTTCTCTGGCAAACCTTGTAAAACACTGTTGGGTTACCGGGGTTTTTCCCCAAAGTGTAATTTTGGCCTTTTCTTGATACGCCTGGACAATTACAGCTATCTCGTTACAGTCGAGTCACTCTATTCGCTCAAGTCATTTTGCACTAGCCTGCGCCTGTTTTTCAAAGAAGTGCATCAAAAATAAGGAAAAGGAGCAGAACGTTCACCTTGCACTTCATGTTTTGTGGTATTTCTGGCAGCATGTCAGTAGATGAGACAGGAAATTCAACTTTTTCTGCTCTGAATTGTTTTGTTCTGGACAGAGAATGTCCAATTTGAAGCGAAACCAATCATTCACACCCCGGAGGACTGCTCAAGAAGATGTAAAAGTCTTACATTTGTTTTGATATGTCACTGATGTGTTTGTCTGGCTGGCTTGCTGTGAAATGTTAAGTATGTGTTTATTACTCAAAGAACAAATGCGTGTTTATTTAGTGGAGTCGGAGTAGCCACGGTTTGGTTAGATTCACTGTTGTTTATGCTGTTGAGCCGGAGGCTGTGTTTGGACTACACTGACGCACTGTGCCTCTCACTCACTACCCGTTTCCCTCAAATCCTCCACTTCACTTCCCACTCTCTGATATCTGTCATCCTCTTTCACGTCTTGTAAAGCTCGCTCAGAAGGCTTTGGACCGACACGCCAGCTCTTGTATTAAACAGCTCTTTAACCCAAAAAAAAGAAAAGAAAAAAGCCTTGCGTTGTTTAAGGGGTCTTGAATAAATTGCCTACAACCAGCAAAAAGTCGCAAAGCCTCGCCAAAGCGAGGTGACCGGAGCATTGCTTATTGCTGTTGGCGTTTGTTGCTGGGCATCAACTGAACTTTTGGGAAGTGATGATGAAACAGCAGAGCGTGTGTCACCAGGCAGGCAGCGAGCAGAGCCGAGAGAGAAGGACACAGTGTTGCTCTAAATGCATTACCCCATCCCCTACTTGTCACCTGGCGCCTTCACGTTATTTCTCTCGTTCACACAAACATACAGTGTTTCTTCTTGCGGTGTTCGGGGAATCCAAAGCACAGAAGCCGACAGGAAAGGGCCACCTCACACCCCCGAAGTCTTTAGCCAGACATTCAGACCTAATGCAGATCTCATATTCATATTACAAGATTTAATCTCTGCGGAGACTCATTATGTCTGAGGAATCAGCCAGTGTCTTATGTGTGTGTGTGTGTGTGTGTGTGTGTGTGTGTGTGTGTGTCATTTTGGCAAACATGTTAAATGAATCAACATTTAATCAACATTCTCCCTCCCTTCTTTCTGATATCACAACCCCTCCCTGCCCCCACTTCACACCTGTCCCCCACCCCCAGCCTGTGACTGCCACCCTGTGGGCGCAGCAGGCAAGACGTGCAACCAGACCACAGGCCAGTGCCCCTGCAAGGACGGCGTCACCGGCATCACCTGCAACCGCTGCGCCAAGGGCTACCAGCAGAGTCGCTCGCCCGTCGCCCCCTGCATCAGTGAGTGACTCAAGTGCACACACGTCTAGCAGTCACTGCGTGACA
Source organism: Melanostigma gelatinosum (assembly GCF_949748355.1). NCBI lineage: Eukaryota > Metazoa > Chordata > Actinopteri > Perciformes > Zoarcidae > Melanostigma > Melanostigma gelatinosum. Next base: position 6,962,341 of record NC_136654.1, on the reverse strand, counting down.
CTGTCCTCTTCTTGGTCATTTAATCATCTCGGCAATGAGTCGCTGCACAAAACTGTTCAACACTGACGAGGCTTAATACATACAATAAAGAAGTGAACTACACTACAAGCAGCACATACTCAAACCAGTGCGATTACAGAGTATCATTGAAAGCACACTTCCCTACAGCCTAAAGTCATTCTGGCCCTCTGACAGGCACACCCGACCCAGACTCTGCACTGCAGATATACAGGACATGTGTTCTCTGGCTTTGCATTGCCACCGAAAATGCAATGATCATTTTTATAGAGAACAGCCCAAAACATGTGTGCAAATAAGTGCCCAGATGTAAAGTCAGGCAAAACTCAAACGTGATCTTTTTACGAGAGCTGGTGTGAATAACTCAAGACTTGGTTTTTGTTCTTCCACTTGCTGTCAATGATGTATAGTGTGTCTGTGTGTGTGTGTGTGTAGTCTAGTTGCAGTAGTTTGCATGTCGACTACATCAGGTTTTTAATTTCCTGTGACAAACGTGTGGGTTATGAAATTTGCCAGCGGCCCCCGGTACATGCAGGCGTGCGTAATCCAGGGCAACTTTCCACCGCGCTGTGTGCCAAGGCGGTACGATCGCACATTGCACACACTCACGAGACAACCTCCACCAAAGCAAAGCGTGCCGCCCAGTGCCGTACCCGAGCCCCGCCACACTGTGCCACATGGTGCCGTGTTGTTTTCCCCTCACATGCAGCTCCAGTAGCAGATGGCGGATGGGCGAGAAGGAAGAAAAACAACTGTGGTCATGGATGGCAGACCCCATTTATTTGAGTGCCACTGAACCATCCCAGTGAGAACAAGAAGAATTTGCGTACGTGCGTTTAAGTACATGCGCTGATTTGGATCCCATTACGAATAGCATTAATGACAACTGTGTGTGTCAATATGGCCTCATGGTGGGCATCGTACCTCCTATTGAGGCTCCCGGATCCGAAGACAGAACTAAGCCCATTAAGCAGCCAATTAGTATGATGGCAGCAACCCTCATCTGAATGATCCTTTCATCATCTGTCTGTCTTCACAAGATGTGGCCATGAGGGCACACGGGCTCAAAGTGGCTTCTAGCAGCTGCGCCTGCCTCCGCAAAGCCCAGTGCCCTTGTTTGTTTTTGTTGGCGGGGTGTCCATCGTTTCAGAGACAACTGCAGCCTCCTCCTCCCCTCCCCCGTTCCCCACACACTCCCACTCGCTTGGTTCAAACCCTCCACCTCCAAATCCAATCAAAAGCAGATCCTCTGGGTGGATTCTAAGCCTGCGTTGCAGTAACCCTGTTTACGGGAAACGCAGAGGGCCCGTTGTTAGCGTTCGCATTTGTATTGGAAAGTTGAATACGGGTAGAAGAGAAGTCCTGGAGGAATTCCACGAGGCACTTTTTAGAGTAGCCAGCGGGCACAGCGAGGGTGGGCTGCATCTGTCTCGAGACGATCCAACCAAGATTGCCCCCTTTGCCATCTGTCCATCTGTCGATACATGCTTGCATGGGGACTACACAGCAGCGTTAACCCAGCATCTGTTAGGGGAGGTCGAGGACTAATCTAGTGCAGCCACCTTTCCATTTGAATCAGTGTGCCTCAGATGTATCAAGTGTGCCGACTTTGAATGGATTGACTTCTCCGATCTGGATTCCTGGGTGCAGTTGTGGTGCGTCTGCTGAGTTTGGCTCAGACTTGGTCCTCTGACCTCCATTATTTTCATACACTTATACCGTCTCAGGATCTTTCAATGTGTTCCTTCAGCATGACAGTGAAACCACCACATTAGTCCGTGGAATGCAAGGTTTATTTGAGCTCTCACCACCAATAAGTTCTAAGTATCTCTGTCAGTGTTTATATAGCGTGTCTGTCTGCAATGTCTTGAGTGTTTTCATGTGTGTACTTGACAAATGTCACGAGCCTGCAGCAAGACAAACCTTGTATTTTCTCTTGTTGGCCTTGGTTAGCGAATACACGTTCTACTTCTCAATACGAACCTTACCCTCTTCATTTTGTTGTGGGTTTATCTATTTATTCACAAAACGTCCCACATACCAACCCTTTTATGAATGAATTCAGACATACTTCGTTTCTTTGACCACACATGCACTCTCAGCGGGCATCCAGCCAAATCACTTGGACCGTAACTAATGTATGGATTTACATTTCACCAGCAAGTTTGTATTTCTTGTGTGTTTCAGAAATCCCAGTGGTCAACCCCACAGCTGCGGTGAGCAGCACAGAGGAACCAGCAGGTTAGTATTCGCCCTCGCCCATAAGCACCACTGCTTTATGAGAGGAACAAAAACAAAACAAATATTTCTGGACTTGAGTTTTAAAGTGTGGAATAAATATTAATGAAGGGCGGGTCCGCTCTTTTGAAGTTCGGCAAATAAAACGAGTGCACTGGGAGCTGCAGAATTTTTCCATTGTCTTAAAAAAACCTGTGTCCTTGGCACGGTTTCCCCCCCCCCCAACCGCTAACCTCAAGTTAGTGGAGCCTCACTGTGCTCAAAGTAGAGCTGCAGCTGAGAGCCAAGGCCAGCAGATAGGCAGCAGAAGTGATTCGTTAAAGTTTTAGCCGGGAGATTTAGTGGAAGGGAGAGTTTTGAGGCGTGAAAAGAGTGTTGGCAAGTGGCTGGGGGGAAATTCGTTCAGTCTCTCCCTCGAACTGTCCAATTTACGCTCCGGTCAATTACCCTCCCTTTATTTTTCATTCTGCGGCTGTTTGATTTGAATGGTGGTGCTGATTTGGAAACGTTGATTCATTGGTGGGTTTATAACATATATCATCACTCAGGCGGCAGATCACGCCCCCCCCCCCCCCCCCCACCCCCCACGTTGCCACAGATACTTCACTGAGCTCGTCAAAGCATATCGTTGAATTGTTCTAAAACAGTTTGATGGCTAATGATGTCTTTAATGGCTGATGCTGACTTCATTTCACAGGAAAATATTAAAGCTGAAGGCCAAACACAGTCAATGAACATTGCATACAGTTACTATACCTATTAAATCAAATATTATCGAATAAATGGTTTTTATTAAAGGAAAGGTTTGACTTTTGGAAATTAACTTATTTGCTTTCTTGCCAAAAGCTAAATGAGACGGTCTATACCACTCATGTTCATGCGGAGGATGTTGTAAATTTGGTTAGTTAAGCACAAAGACTGGAAGTAGATATACTCCAAAAGATTGTTTCTACAAATTAGTGTTCGTCAGATATTTTTCTTTTATTTAGTTTTAGTCCTGCGTCAAATATCCTTTTCAGTTTTTATCATATTTAATCAACCAAATCCTGTTTGTGTTATTGTAAAGTTTGAGTTGACTAAAAGTCTGGGCATTTACGCCTTAATTTAGTCAATAAAAACTGTTAACGTTTGAGTCTTTTTTTAAATTATCGGATGATTGTGAACATTTCAGTCAATCTATTCTCGCCAAAATATCACCTTCTTTCTTTCTTCCAAGCCCCGTTGTTGTCGTTGATAACGTTAAGTGAGCAAGCCAGTTACTCCGAGTCCTCCGGAACATGCTCAGTGTGCTCTGCCACTGGAGTCCTCACATGGCTCCCAAAGAGCAGGAAACAGAACTGTGACTATAGTTTTCGTGAACAAAATGAACACGTATGAAACAAAAGAGAGACAACAGATTGGTACCTTTGGACAAAGCCAGGTGAGCTGCTCAACCAGCCGGCCCGCTGGCTCCAGCTGCATGTTGAACGCACATGAAGGCAATTTTGATCTTCTCCTCAGACTCTCAAGAAATATGTCTCAATATTTCCTTAAAGGTGAAATATAAATCAATAATAATAATTTCCTCGCATTTGCAGCTTCTTTTCTCATGTGCGACTTCTCTCATTCTGACTCTCGTATGACTTGGGCCTTTGAGCCTTTTTGAAAAACAAAAAAAATGCACAGTCCAGCTCTTTCTTGTGTCTACTTTATTGTGTCTACTTCCCTGGGAAAATGTTTCGGGGTCTCGGAACAAAAGAGCTGTTGATCGGCAATTCACATCAGGCTCTATACCCAACACACCAGAGCATCCACCCCCCCCCCCCCCCCCCCCATCTTTCTCCTTCCTAAACTACCATAGAACGAGCTTCAACATCAGAAACCCAAAGGCCCCAGAAAGTTTTTGTGTAAGGGGCGGTAGGTGCAATTTGTCCTTGTCATGGCACAGTGAGCGGGGCTCAAAGGAGCGAGGGCATCGAGAGCCCCCGAGCCAATTGTGAGTATTTTCAGTGGGCCGGTCTTCTGGGTCAGTGGCCGGTTCACCGAGAGCTTTTCCAGGTGAACAGCCAGCAGTGAGTGACTCTTCATGGGAAAACACACACTGTCTCCCAGCCAGCGTTTTACCACTGATACCTTTAGGCCAGCCACTGTATACCACACACACACACACACACACACACACACACACACACACACACACACACACACACACACACACACACAATGGCAGTGATCTAATGAAATCCATGCACAGCTCATACGAATGCTTGCCTGTCACAGTTGCATGCACACTTGCATGATAATGATCTGCACATGAAACCAGACGCTCACATATTATGAAAAAGACCTTAAGCAAGCGATGATATTTATCATCATTTATTTAAAGTATGTGAGTAATGTACAATCCACATATATACACACCGACACACACAAAAACACACACATCTGGCCGGAATTCTGTTGAGATATGAGCCTTCTGGCATTCTCCACATTTCCAGTCGATCATTTTAATTTCTTAACTTTGTGACCTTCTCATAGTTTTACAATTGAAATAAGTGGATTCAAAATCCAGCGGCATCCAGTCAAGTACAGCAGAGCCTTGCGAATGATCAACAGTGTCTCTTTCTTTCTTGTCACCGCTCCAGTAGCAGTAAATGAGAACAATTTAAAAACACAACACAGAGCTATACATTGTATCAAGGATACTTGTTGTTGATTGCTAAAATGAGCACTTTTGGAAGTTCATTTAGTTTGGCCTGACTTTGTTCTCCATTCCGCTCTGCTCTCAGCTCATGGAAAATGCATTTCGTGATCACAGAGAAGCAAAGCTTTTGACGTCGAGATGACAAAATACATATTTCAGGATCGCAAAAGAAACAAACTAGGAGAGATAATAACGTGCATGTGTTCTATCTGATGTAACTTATCTCCAACTCTCTCGGGGCATAGACGCTGTTGTACAGAGTCATTTTTCAACATCAATTTACAAATAAATTCACGTTGAAGGTAAAGTGTGTGCCATAGAGCGTAGAGATGGGAGGCTGCAGCCAGAGACAATGTTGCTTCAAGTCCCATACTGCGATAGGTCACTGAGGTCCATTTTAACTGTCACAATCTTAATTATAACACCTCATCCCTGGTGCAATGAATGGTCAATGGAGGTCATCTGTCCAATGTGTGGTCTCAGTCGTCACGCTGGCAGCCAAGGTCTATTCACATCCATCCAACCATGACCTGCTTCCACCTCGCTCTGTCTTTCCTCAAGACCCCCGAAAACATGTCAAACTAAACACTTTCACTACTCTGGTATGTTTCAACCGGCTGTTGCAGCGGTTTGATGTGGGATTTGTCAGAAGTAGTATTTTAGCGCACAAAAACCAAACCAAGCCCAATGTTATCCAACCTGCTCCAGTCTCTCGGTCCAGTCGGTGAATGTAGGTACAAATGCGATCCAAAAACGTAGACGTGCATGCGCAGAATCGAGCACAGAGGGGTTTATTTTGATGCTTTTCAGTGTGCGTATCGGTGGTTTCACAGCACATTACAGTTTACGGGGTTTTGTCACACTAACTTTGCATTGCAGATGTGGTGGTGCTGCCACAAAAGCACCACATAATACTCTATGAAACCTACATTGCAACATTATGACGATTCAAATTTCAAGTGTGTAAGTGTCCCATTATGTGTGTGTAATATGAGTGTCCGTAAGTGTTGTGAAGTTTCAGCCTTTATTAAAGCGAGTGACGGTTGCCCATGTGTTTTAGCAGATTGCGAGTCCTATTGTAAACCAGTGAAGGGCAACCTGAAGATCAACATGAAAAAATACTGCAAAAAGGATTATGGTAAGAGAGGAGGATTAAATATCAACCATAATTAATACATGTACTGTTTGGAGTGTTGGCCTGACTGTGTTTTCATGAATGTGTCCTCAGCGGTGCAAGTGAACGTGCTGGACATGGAGACTGTTGGGGACTGGGCGAAGTTTTCGGTTAATTTGGTGTCTGTGTACAAGAGCCGCGGCGAGCCCTTGAAGCGAGGCGACAACATCCTGTGGGTGCACATGAAGGACCTGGCCTGCAAATGTCCCAAGATCCAGATGAGCAAGCGATTCTTGGTGATGGGCGGCAGCGACGGCGGGACGGGCGCAGGGACGGGTCCGGGGGTTGGTCCTGGCGGTGGAGCCACCAGTCCGGGGGCGGAGCACGCGGGCCTAATGGCTGATAAGAACAGCCTGGTGATCCAGTGGAGGGACGTTTGGACGAGACGCCTGAGGAAGTTCCAGCGCAAAGAGAAGAAGGGGAAGTGCAGCAAAGCGTGATTGGAAAGCGGCGTGCCTCCCCACCGCTCCCTCCATCGCCCACCTTCATGAACCCTTTACCCCACCATCTCCCTCTCCTCCCCCTGTCCTCCCCCATCACGGGAACACTGCACATTAGAAAGACTGCATGTACCTGTTTGAAGGACCACGTTTTGTGTATATTGTATAATTATTTTCCTCTTTTTATTTTTCAAGGTGTGTCTTTGCTATGTCAGTTGTCTTTTTTTTGTCCAATTGGTTTGCCTTAAAAAGGGACCATTAAAAAGGGTATGAAGTGTAGACAAAAGCAGACGCCATTCCCTCCCTCCCTCGACGACGACAGCAGAAATGTCCGCTCGTCCCCCGACTACGACCCCCTGACCCTCGGCCTCCTCTTACCGTCAACACTGACTGTCTCCTGCCACTTTGTTTGACATTTACCACACTTCACACACTTTGAGGATTTTATTCAACAGTGTTTGTCACTGACAGATTTCAGTGACAAGACAAGCTGCACATCCTCAGCGTGTCCGCCTCACGTTTCATTGTTGAAACGACTCGGATCAGCGATTCAATCAACTTTTGCTGTTAAAATGTTCCTAAAAAAATGGGATCCGACTTGCTTTAGGTCTCAGCAGTAACTTCTACGGACTGTACCTATGAAACTCTCGTCCTGTGAGGAACCAAGGGCTCCCTTTGCCGGGACATTTTCCACAGCAAACCTCAGTCTCAACACCACTGCTGTTGCCGTCAGCCAGCCCTCACAGAACAAACTGCTCGTGTAAGCTCTTATATCTGCAAGTGTTTGATGCCACTGCTCATAGTAGAGTTTATATTCTTTGTGTGGCTACTTTGTATCTCATCCATCCATATCCCAGCCCTGTCCTTATTTGAGATATATCTTTTTCATTTTAGGCAGAACACACCCTGTTAGCATGTGTGAGTCACATTCCAGGCCCCCGGGACTGTGCCTCTTCACCACTAGTCCCTCTCATGAGTGATTCATAAAGTCATGCATCACCATCATGACTCATTGCTTGTCACTTTTTCTGGAAGAAAGATTAAATGTTGTGGACAAATGGAATTTCAGAACAATACCGATATTTCCGAGGAGAACTTTTTGCTTCATGGATAGTGTCTTCCCCGAGGCGATGCCCTTCCAGATGTTGCTGGGTGGCCAGTCTCATTTGTTTGTATTTAAATGTCTGAACATTTTTCGGATGCGTCCAGTGACTGGCAGACTTTTGTTTGTCGAAATAAGAGATTGAAACGAGAGTTCCTTTTCATGCAGTAAAAAGAAAACAAAGTCGGACAAACGACATAATCGTGTTTTTCCTCGAGCGTATTTTGACAAAATGAATGAGCCTGGAAAGTTTTCAGCGCTCACTGATTGTATTATGACATGAGAGGATCATATTTCATTCCTCATGTGCTTTGTTATGTTTGCATGTTTGTGGTTTTTGCTGGTCCATCAAAACCTTACAGTGAGCAGTGAAGAACTGAACGAAAATGAACATTGAGATCCAAAGGAAAACTTCCCAAGTTATCGTCCCCCACTTGCCCACCCTGACACAGTCCCTGTCATCCTTTGCCAAATAAGCATAGTCTGTTTTTAAATTCAATTAAGAGACTATGGAAGTCAGGACCAACAAAAACCACAGAGAGAGCCGTCTGGTTGCTCTCAAGCTTTTTATCTGCCTCTTGCTGTTATGTCATTTTGTAAAGCACATTACAATTTATTTAAATCGAGTTCAAGATAAACACACAGATTCAAGGGGCACGTCAAGCCAGCGCAGCAGTGAGTGTGCGGACAGGCATGTCATGCTAGCGAGTGGTTACGCTGCTCTGGCTGCGGCGGTATGTTTGGTTTGTCATCCTTCCAAAAGTGTCTCTCCTCTGCTCTCTTCTCTGTGTCAGCCACCACCCTCCCCAAAACTCCCTTTTTAACCCATTTAGCATGTTGTGTATTCAGTGTCTTAGATAAGTGACGGCACAGAACGAGGCTGCCAAAACTCCCAAGTGGTGTACTGTACTGCACTGTAGCTCTTGTTTTCACGTCTTCCGGGAATGTATGTCAAACTGTGAAGAAGAACACTCGCACAGGTGTATGGTCTGATTGTAAGTGTTTATGAAATAATGTCACCAAGCTTAAGAATGTGGACACCATGACAGTTGATGCCATTATAAACTCTGAAGGATGTTGTGGATAATTCATGCCTATCTGTCTGTCTCATTCTGACATTTTGATTTTCTAATCCGAAAAAAGAAACAAAACGTAACCAAAGTGAGACGTCGCCGTGATTTCTGGTGTGAGGCGAAAGAGCAAAGAAGGTCAAAAAGAGGGCGTCGCTCTGCCCAGGACCCAATTCCCACCGTTGGAATTTAGCAAAAATGCAGAACCAAACAGTCAATTATTTGTGTGTTGGCTGTCCGCAGCGGCCCGCCAGACAGGTGGTGTTACAGTAGCACCAGTCTCCTCGTGACACTTTATGATTGATGGTCAACGTACGTGCCAGTGAGGCCTCTTTGGTGCTCAACTCCTTAAGCGACCAACACACATTGGGAGGAATTGTGGTGTCCTTAAATCTGGACTTTCTCCCGCGTATAATCGCACACACACACACACACACACACACACAAAAAAAAAATCCTCCTTTCCTTTCCATGGCTCTCCTTTTCTCAAGTGCCCACCCTGATTGTTGGGATAAAGACGAGAGGTAAGAGTGGCCAGATGTTGTTTGGGGGGTCTTGTGAAAGCTATTTCGTGAGCCTCGTAGGGAGAGCCGTCCTGTTGTTTTACGTTAACAAGCCCAGCAGATTGGCAGTGGAACTGAGGCCATAACTGCTTTGCTTTGTTCCCCCCCCTTCACAGCATTTATAGCATTCACAGGTGTGTGTGTATATGTGAGTGTGTGTGTGTCTAATTAACCTTACCCGTGTAAACAAGTGACGCGCACATGAAACGAAGGTGCAGAGCGGTGCGAGAGCTCTCATTTGAAGTCGAACAGCTTCTCAGTTTTGCCACTTTCTAATGTTTGCATTGACGAGTGTGAACAGCCTATGATGAAGAGTTTTCACCTGTACCTTTCCCCATTTCTTCCCTGGTTCACTTCCATCTTGTTGAATAAGTCTCGACACATTTTGTTGATGTTGTAAATATGTACTGAACGGCCTCTGCCAGTCATGTTGTCTTTTGTGAAGCGTCACTTGGCCTTGGATGACTCGCGTGTATGGATGTACAAACCAGATGATGTTGTATGGATGTGGAAACCAGAAACATATGCTTTTGTGATCACGGCCAGAAGATGTGGTTCAGATATTACACAGAATGTATTCCCTTTTTTTCTCGGTTTTATGTTGTTTCCAGACGCCCAATTGTAAATGACTTTGAGGAGAATGCAAATGTGACGCGGGCTGATCGGACGCTCTCCGTTTCCCAGAGAGGCGCAGACACAACAACCCACCGCTCTCTGTCACATTCATTTCCTGGGAATCATGGTTCACTCACACAGAAATTGTCATCCTACCTTTCTTGGGGAACAAAGGGATTCTTCCCTCAGTTCAGTCCTGCTCTTCACTTCTGTTCTATCAAAGTCTTCCTTGTACATTTTTCCTCTGAGGCAATGAACCACTGACTTTTTAATCTAAATGATAAAAAAAATAAATTATTAGTTAATGAGCTGTGTGTTGTGCTGATCATCTGTCTCTTTAATTACAGCCATTAGCCTGAGCTGCGGAAATAATGTCAAATTGATACGTGTGTGTGTGTTTCCCACTGGAAAGTATGCTCGCATACAGTGGGCACTGCACTGGTGTGTTTCCACTCACACCGGGGTCTGAAGGGGGAGACGACTGGGGAGAGCGGCTCCCCTCCACGAACATAGCAAGAGCTAAAGCTCTGTAAATAAACAGGCAGACACACACACACACACTTGAATGTGTACCTCACCTCTGAGGAAACCCAACTCCAGAGTCAGATCCAAAGCAGGAAACTCCTTACTCTCTTTCTCTCCCCCACTCTCTCACCTACAGTCTCCTCTCTCCTGGTCTCCCCGCCCTCTAACCAAACAGGCCAGGTCCGTCCAGCCTCCTGAAGGTAAATTACAGGAAAGCGGCCATTTATCATCACTCTCCCCAGGCGTGGCCATCAAGGCTTTGAGAATAGAGGTAGCTGAGATGGTCTGGACACACACACACACACATACACACACCAAAACCATGACACATGTCTCTCTGCATCAAGCACATCCATCCAGGACATCCTGGCCTGCGGTCAGCTTCCCCAAAGTCTCTCAGGCCAGTAGGCCACCTTCCTATCCCTTAAATGTATAAAAAGGATGTGTAAGACAGCGTACTGTTTCGGTTGCGAGTATGCCTCTGCACTAGGGTATCGAAATCAACAGCCAGATTAAAACAGCCAGTTTAAAAATAATAGAATAGAACGGTATCCCTTCCAATGGTATGCCCTGCATTGTTCATTGTTCTGCTTGTGTTTCCTGAAGTTGCAATGCATTGTGCAGATTACACCTTGATGAATGTACATTTGCACACTGTATAAAGAGTTGAGGGACTTTCTCAGTTACAGCTGTAATGAAGTGGATAAAGACAGGGTCATAGTGATTATTGTCACTTGCCTACACTGTGTAGAATGACATCTCAGTGATGAGATCTTCAGTGTGTTTGGGGAAACCACTTGCGGAGCAAACTGGAGCTGAGAGAGAGAGAGAGAGAGAGAGAGCGAGAGAGGAGAGAGAGAGAGAGAGAGAGAGCGAGAGAGAGAGAGAGAGAGAGAGAGAGAGCGAGAGCTGGAAAAGCGCAAAGAGGATCTGGCCAAATACTGTCCGTTCTCCCCCCCCCCCTATCCTAATACACACTCGCACACACATCCATCCCCACAAACACACACCACCCAGCGGTAGACGAGGGGGGGCTTACCAATTGTGCTTTCATAAGCTGCCAAAGCGGCTTCATTGGCTTTAAATGGAGCCTCATTACCACTGTGCTTCAAAGCTCAACAACGGCATTTTCCAGCATGGGGTCTGTTTCCTAAATCTCCCTAATGCTTTACTTTATGCCACATTCACGACTTTCCATTCGAATGATCTCTATGACTTATTTCCCGCCTTTTTTTCATTTCCCCCCCAATCTCGGTCCCCTTGGAGACAGCGAAAGCATGTGCGATATCTGAATGTATCTGTGAATACTCATGTAGGCTTGTCTGTGAGTGTGTGTGTGTGTGTGTGTGTGTGTGTGTGTGTGTGTGTGTGTGTGTGTGTGTGTGTGTGGCGGGGGGGGGGGGGGTCACCAAGCACTAACCCCCACTGAAAACCGCAAAAGAAATGTGGCGAGAAATCTGTGTGGACCAAGATCATAAATATTCAGTGGTGAAGGTCCGACCTCTTTCTCTCGCTCTCTGCTGCATGTCTTTTCTCTGAGTGAAACCAGCTGTCCACTGAAGAGACACCACTCCCTCTGGATCTGACAGCATGCGTGACAATGACCACACCGCCGCTCGCACATCTGTCACCCTTCAATCTCTCCATCTTTGCATTTTCCATTCCCAAAAGGGAAACGTCTTCGTCTCACTTAACTCTTGAACGGGCCAGTCACATCCACGATACTCGTGGACAGTTTTCCACACACACAGAAGCACAGTGTCGAGGATTGTTAGGGACCGCCGTCGCACAAAACTGGATTCAGTGTTCCTTTGTTGGTCTTTTTTTATTGGAGAAACAAACTTTATTGGGCCAGTGAGTGATTGAAAATGAGTGAGGAATAGGGGGTAATTTAAAACCAGTGTGGTCCCTGATAGGAGCATTGTGCAGCACAAGCCTGCTCCTAATCCGCCCCTCAGCTTTGTGTTTGATTGGGTACTGTTGAAAATGGGGATGAGTCTGCCTCTTCAAAGCCTGTAACATAAGAGGAATGTGTGTGTATGTGTGTGTGTGTGTGTGTGTGTGTGTGTGTGTGTGCTGCCCATGTATTAAGGTGATCACAAAAAGCGGATTGTGTGCAGATGGAAAAATAGAAATTACACGGATACATTTTGTGGAAGCTCTTTGTGAGTCGCCTCACTTATTACGGCACATTTTAATAGCTTTGCTTCAATAATTACAATCCATGGCTTTAGGGCTGAGTAATTATCAAACTTTTTACGTCAACGAGAGCACGAATACTTTTAATGATGTATAATAAAACACTTTCAATGTGCTGCAGTGTTGTGTTTGGCCCGAGAACGCTCTAATCGCTTCGCGGTGGGCTACTTCGGGATCAAGGCTGGCTCAGGCATTTGGCTTTGGGATGAAAGTTGGATGCAAAAATCAGAGAGCATCGTGGCTTTGATTTCGTCATGGTTTCATGAGAGGGGAATGTCAAAAAGATGATTCTCATCGTCGCACTCTTTAAAGGTTGGACTGCGTGACAGATGGAGAGGACTTTGCTCCCACTGGGTTAGATCCACTGTAAAGGGTCAATTAATCATCTTTACAGGACGTACGCTCCATCAAACCAGATTAGCTCAAATATAAAAATGAGAAAAATACTCGCAGAGCAGCGCATGTGATGAGTCCCACATTTTGTCGTAGAGCTGTATTCTGAATTAATAGATTTCAGAGAGCGTTATTCATTCATATATTACAAGTGACGACAGACTGATCGGTAGAAATGTGGCATTTGAGGAGTATCCGTGCTGAATTGGCTTTGAGTCCCATCGGCCATCGGCCATCTCAGCCAAACACTTGATTAAATAGGCATAACTCAGTGGTGAACTAGGGGGCAAGCTGTGTTTGAAATAAATCTGACTAATTTTTTGGAATGCATATACACGGTTTCTTTATAAATGGACAGAGAGCAACACGTTTTGTTACAGAGACTATAGAGCAAGGGAGGAATGTCTTAAAGCCTTTTCCAAAAGACTCTGGTTCGTGGACAACATGTCAATTCAGATAAGACACGGGTTCACTTTTCCAATAAAATCATCGTCCTTTTTATAGACTGAAATTTGCTTTAAATTTGTCTTCTTCTCTCTCTCCATCTTTCCATGCTCCGGACTCTCGCCAAGAAAAAACTAGATTTGGTACGAATGCTCCTCTTTCCTCGAGGCTCAGCCCCTCTCAGCTCTACACCCGAGGCCATACTGTACCGTACTGCGTTAGGCCCATCCACTTCAGGCCCCATCTGTTGGCATTTAGCACCAGCTTCCCCGCCTCTGCACTGATCTCCGGTCTACTTTAACTGCCCTAATTTGTCTGCCAAAGCCCACTCTGATTGCTACCATGTGATGTTCTGTGAAAGGTGAGGGATGCCTACTTATCTGTGAAGACGGACAGAGAGTAAGAGAAGAGGGGGAGGGTTCAAAACAAGAGAGGGCAAGCCGGGTCAAGAGGAAAAAAAGGTTGAGAGAGGAAAGGAAAGTGATTAGAGAATGACATGGACAATAGAGACCGCATGACGGGAAGAATGGACAGCGTGAATGTGTAGAAAGTGATCCATGTGGTTTTGATGGTTTTGTGAAGACAGGGGCCTTTCCCTCGAGAGAAAACAAAGACAGTGACGAGTCCAGACCGAGATGTCATCAGGCTCCACAGTCCACCAGGACTTTTGCAGTCACGCTTCGATGTCTGCAGGCTAACACAACCCCCCCCCCCCCCCAAAAAAAGCAGGTCATTTGGTTCATTTGGTAATGAAACTCCCGTTACTGTGACTGTAAGTGGGTTTTTTTGTGTGTATGGGCTACTGTTCATCAAGTACGATTGGCTACTTTGCTACATTTCTTTTGTGTCATTATTTTTATTTAATTTCATGCTTTTCCGCCCAATCATTTTTGCTCACAATCTAATTCCAACAAAAATATATAATACCTTCATGTACAAGATAATATTTGGTATGTTATCCAAGGGTGTGTCTGGCTACAACAAAACATGAATACATTAATACACACAAGACACAAGTACACTTCGCTACATTTGAATCCGTCACAGAGTTAAAATAAAAGTCACATGAAAAAGTCCTGATAAAGTGTGTGAGAATGAAAGAAAGAAAAGGACACGAAACAGCAGCTGCAGGCGTGCTTACTTCTGCATTGGTAATTAGTTAATTAGTAACTGATTGCACCACCCTGGGAGCCGGCTCAATGACAGACATTGTTTGTGGGTCCATGGGTCTGGCTAACATGCTAAATGCTAACACGGTGTTCTGTGTTCACTGAAGAACCTTTACCTTCAGTGAGGTGTGTGAGGACTTTCTGTTGGATGAGTTAAATCCCTGACGTTCAACACGTTTTTGAATTTGGGAGACGCGCAGTGGGACCAGAGAGGCCAAGTGAACTGGCTACACTGGGACAGTGGCCTGGTTGTATCTGAGTATGAACGAGTACAGAAGATAAACCAGGAGCTGATCATGAAGGACTTCACGGAGCCGTTCAGACCGGGTGAGTAGAACAACACACGGCTGAGATGATGAGAACGTCAACAACCTCGAGCTGCGTGTGCGCTAGTATGTGTGTTGGTGGCTGCAGCCGCTGTTGACTTTATATTGTGTATATGCCCATGTTGTCTGCTTTGGTGATGCTTAAGTCAACTTTTCATTCTAAAAGAAGTTGCAGGTGCTGTTGTGTCCAAAGCTCGTTTTATTTAATGCTGATCATTTGTGTTTAATTGTCTCTTTTCTGGTTAATTCTTGTAGGCTACACTGAGGAAGGTTGTATATTTATAATTGACAGTCAGCTGTTTGCGCTGCAGTGCTCATCTGTTGGTTTGGACATGAGGGGTCTTGTTGCTGATGTTATTCCACTTGTCAATGTCTTCTACAAGTTGACATTTAATGCAATATATTTTGTGGCCTATTCTTCAATTTAACAGTATAATAATATGTCATCATCCCCCTCCCCTAATTAAAGTGTAACGCTGTAACAGAATACATTTTAACGGACCTACTTTTTACTTTTTACTTGAGTAAACTTTCTTTAAAGTAGCAGTACTTTTACTTGAGGACAATATTCTTGTGCTCTTGTCACTCTTGTTGTGGGGGGGGGGGGGGGAGTTGAGACGCTCTTCAAAGATCCAACAAGTTCTTCATTTGACTTTAATTCTTTAACTCTTAAATTAAGCTGTGGCTCGTCAACGTCTTCTCCCCATGTCACGTAGCCAACAAAACATCTACATCTGACCCCAGATCGACACCAGCAGGCGTGTGACGGACTTCCCCCTACTATCTGTGGCGTGACTTGACAGCAGGACGTGGTTCTGCCAGGCGGACTCCGGCCAGTGACTCATCACACAGCCAATGACAGCTCGCGGACCATTATTATTCCACCATGTCCACCATGGATATTTGCACTTAAATATGTTGATGTAGTGTTAAAAAAGAATCAGAGAGCAGAGGACTTGATCCGTGGCGCTCTTTCTGTTGCTTTTTGAAAGTCTTCACATTCAATCACTCACTGGTGCAGTAAAGTCTTGTCATTTACAGACTTGGTAACTTTTAAAAAACAGTGTCAAACTGTGCAGCTGTATCTTACAAAATGAGTGCACCGTGACTCTCCAGAGCTGCGTCGCTGCAGTGGTATCAATCCGACCCAAATAATTCCTCTCATCACTTACAGACGCATTAATTCAAGCTCCAAATGATCGATTAAGGAAGAGAGGGTGGTGGGATTGTGAGAGAGGACCATTTTTAAGGGGAATGCTTCCTAAGGGAGCAGAGGGGCACACCCGCCCCCCCCCCCCCCCCCCCCCCCCCCCCCTCCACCGCCACCAGAGGAAGTTCTGGACAACCAGGGCCTTGTGTCTGCCAGGGAAAGCAGGAATCAGGCTCTTGGTTCAACAACACAGGCACCTGTGAAAATATGGGCAGCACACCACGTATCAAACCAAATAAACTCACCTTGGCGTGGAGCGAGGGCACGCTCTGATGACAGATGCCACTCGGCAGCCACGCCCGCAGGCCAATAAAACACCTCGCTCGGGGGAAGGGAGAGCTACCGACCAGATCTGGTTTTCGTGGCATAGAGGCTTCATTCGTGTAATAGTGTCTGTATTCAGATTCTGATAGGAGCACAAATGGAGTGTAAAAATAAAAACTGACTGCCGGCTATGACATGGTTGTAGAAATAACAACCAAAGCAGTTGAGAAACACCAAAATACACATCAACTGAGTGATTGAGGCTGCAATCAGTCATTTTTTAATAAAGGCAGATTCCTAGGAGTGTGTGTCACAGTTCAGTGGCTTGACATGGTGCTGTAAAACCAGAGGAAACCACACTTCCTGTCCTCTACTCCTGTTTCTCGAGCGGTAATGGCTGAAGCCAAGCTACGGCCACAGCAACACAAGCAGCGGCTGCGTGTAGTAGAACCAGGCCACAAAATAAGAAAGCCGTCACGGTTTACTTTGGCACCCTAACCTCAGGCCAGTGGTACCAGCACCGACTGAGACCGCCAGGCGCTCAAAAACACACAGGACATGCTATATACGGGTATCCAGACGCCCATCCAGAAACGTCCTGGCATCTTCCGTTCCTGTTTCCTTTTCCTCCCGACGGGCCTAAGGAAAGACTCATGCTCGGCAGGATGTTGACGAGCTTTGGAGTGGTGCGGCGTGTTGGTAAATCATTGCTTTTTCGTGCTCTCGGGGAAGAAAAGGTACATCATTGTGCAAACACTAGTGACTGGAAAAAACATCCATACCAGCACCATAGTCCAGAAACTCATAACCACTGGCTGCAGAACCAGACTTTTTTTTTTAAATACGGCAGACTTCAGCCTTGCATCCACACTAATTATTTCCATCATGATGTTCAGTGAACCTGTTCAAATCACTTGTTACACTGAATATGGTTCGGGGTGATGTTTACCTCATGGTTTTTGGTATTTGGATCATTTTACCATGTGGCGCTGCTCGTGAATTTGTCTTGATGAAGTTCAGCGTGGAATGTGAAACCTGCAGAACTCGGCCTCACTAAAGCAATTCATAAGGGACGTGAAGATGGGATGACAATGTTTGCTTTGAGGTTATCTTCCAAAGGACCCACACTTGGGGAAAAAAAAACGATGCAGGTGTACAAACCTTACCTCACAATACAAGAGCAATGATATTCTGAGATGTGGGACTGTCAGTAAGGAGCAATAGAGAGGATCTGTAATGCTCCACCTGAATGTGCACCTGTCCTAGCATTCCCTGAAACCCGAGATAGGAATGGGGGCAGGGAAAATCCCATCCAAGTTCAGAGGCAGTGGGCTATGTGTGTCGGGGTGCCATGATGACAAAGTTATGATTATTATTTCAAGGCAGAGGTTAGGAGAGGGTTATTCATAATAACAACCAGGTGAGAGGGCTTCGTAAGCTCACTGGAATGCAACAGTCTCCTGAAGCTCTGTCTCTAATTTGCAAAAATAAAAACTAGGATTAAAAAAACGAGTCAGAATCGAAATGAAGAAAACACAAACGAGCAAAAGAACGCTTTTGTTTATGTCTTCCTTGTCAACACCATACTTGACCTTCACAAATTGGCAAGCTTGTGATCACAATGCCTAATAGAGTTAAGTGCCGACGCCACAAGCCAAACTTGCTTTTATGATACAAAATGTGTTTATTTTGTGGCAGAAAACACCACAAGTGTCTGGCAGCTCTCGTCCGTCTTTACTCTCCAACCGGCACTCCTCTTCATTGGTTATTTATCTTTCAACAAATCTAACCGCTCAAGTCAGTCAGTTAAGGGCGGCTTTCAGTGGGAGTCAATTACAAGACACCTTTTGAGAAGTCCCCGAAGACCTGTTGGTTTGTGGTGTGAACAGCGGTATCAGATTACACATCTAAAGTGAGCCGCAATAGGCTGACGGTCATTAGAAGGTGTTGAGCTACAATATGGCTGACACCAGCCCTACAATAACCGCTGTGGTTATGACTTTTCAGCGGCGGTTAGCGCGGCTTACTGTGCAGTTTGATCGACTCAAGCGCTTTGGAGAGAATTAATGTTGACTTGCAGCCATTAGCGTTTTACCTCAGAAGTATATGGACCCGTGTGGTTATTTGTGGGTCGACAATTTGAAGCATATTCGTGACATGTGTCACCTGAAAAATTCTCTTTTGACGGGCAGGTTTGTTTTGCTGCGAGGTTCAGCCAAAACAAGAGTTTAGAGAAGGGGAACATTTTGCTTTCATGACAGTTTCAAGGCAAACAATAGTTCATGGTGTAAAACAGTGAAACACTGAGGAGACGTGACTAAACTTCTACGAGCACAATTGATGAGGACCCTGGAAGAATAGAGTCCTGAAGTACTCCCTGCTTTCATATGTTCAACTTTGTCATCACTTCTTTCTGTCTTTTATTGTTGCTTACTTGTGATTTCCCACAAACAAAAGATGATCTGTATCATCGCATGCCATTATCCAGGTGACTATACATTTCTCAGTGTAATACATGAATCCTTTCATTTGTCCCATTCATTTTTTTTTCCCCCTGCCCCCATCTGGTTTTAATTAAGGGGCCATCTGGACACCCCCACCACATACGCCCCACCCTCCCCCCCCCCCAGCCCCAAAAGATGGAAAGTTACATGCAGCGCTCACTTTTATACCTGAGAGCTGAGCTCTTTGCAAGAAGGCCGATGGCTTGACAGTGAAGAATTTGGCAAAATGAACAAGGATTTTAAGAAAGTGATATGCAGGCTACTGTTGTTAAAGTCAGAGTCGAGCTTTTCTCCTTCACAGATGCATGTGACCTTAGCAAACCAGCAAAATAGTGAAAAAGTTCTAAAAGTCCACTGCACACTATACCTGCTTGGCACCAAACGGCAGAGAGATAAAGTTGGCGACGAGCTGGTGAACATTGTGGGAACATTGTTAATAAAAACTAGTGAATATTGGACTTGCATTCATCACGTGGCCAGAAACACAACTCCAAATGATTGTAATGTTGCTCTGTAACTGTACATAATAACTGTTTACAAGGACGTTCATGCTAAATTATAATCCAGCGAATGTCACCTCCTGCATAGCACAATAGACTATCTTCTCAAATGTGGTCTTTAACACGTTTTTTTGTCAAACATGCAGCGGTAAGTTTGTCACAAGTACACAGAGTTTTTTTTCATTCATTATGTAATTCCCAACAAGTTTACCATATCAATTTAGAAGGCGATGCTATGTTAATATTGTGTTCACAACTTGTTTCTGCTGCCCCCTAGTGGCCAAACAATCTGTGATTGCAGGTTTACGTTAAGTAACTTTAACCAACTTCTTCACCTCACAATTAGATTGTACATTTGTGAATTAGTCTCTGTCAGCAATTGTGCAGATGACAGTTTTAGTGTTACTGTTAACACCGAAAGTCAGTCCTTCATGTTGTCTGCCAACCCCTAAAGCCAGCCTACATGCCTAACAGCTGCCTCCATCCACTCAGCCTTGGTGCAGCACAAGGATTCCCCTCACTCTCTCCCTCTGTCTATTTGTCTTGACGTCTTTTACCACCGTGCTAGCTGCTTCGTCTGTCCTTCAGCTTTTCTCCCACGGTACGCCGTGCAGATGGCATGGACCTCCGCCCACTCCGAGTATTCCACCTCACAGCCTCGTACATACCTGTGGCCAAGCCCAGCTGCAGCAGCACAGACATACAATAAGCCTGCATTCCTATACACCCGGGGTCTGCCAGTCTGCTTACCATCAGCCTCTGACTTCTCCAATGTTGTGGCAATGTTAGCATAATGTTGGATGACGTTGAAAGTGAAGAGAGCTCAGCTGCTGCAGCCAAAGCAGCATGCAGAGAGCATAGAGTAAGAGGACGTAGTCACCCTGACGTCGCCTGTTGGTTTGTGGACTGCAGTTTTGAAGCCTCAAGTCTGATTCTGTGATTGAAGCTGCAATCACATGGTAGTCACACCCTAAAGCAGGGGTCTTCAACGTTTTTCAGGACCCCCAAACTGATAGAGAGATGGAGCAGGGACCCCCGACTATATCTATATATATTGTATAAAATTGTGTTTTATATTAAATGGGCCTAGTGCCGCATGTATAAACATACCTCTTTATTGTGCATTCAGTACTAAGCTATTCGAATAATACACAGGTTCATATATTCATGTTTTCATTTCAAACAGGTACAGTGAGTAGGGAGGCCGTGCCACTGCCATTTATAAACATACCTTGTCAACTGATACCACTGCCAATATCAACATTGTCTGTTAATTGCATGATAATCATGCACACAAGCTATTCAAATTGATGTTTTTATTTTAAACGTGGAAATAAAAAATGAGTGATGGCCTATTCGTACCACTGCCATGCATAAAGGTACCGGTTATCTTTCATACAATACTGAACTATTAAAATAATGGACAGATTCATGTTTAGAGAATTTATTTTTTTTTCTTCTTTTTTTTCTAATCAACCAAAAAGTTCACGGACCCCCTGCAGTACCTCCGCGGACCCCCTGGGGGCCGCGCACCCCCTGTTGAAGACATCTGCCCTAAAGCATACCCTGCTTCATTGTCTGTTATACTCTAAATAGGATCCTAATTTACTGAATGAACATCATGCTGTATTGAAGAGGACTAGTGATTGAGACCATTAAGTCATGTTTACAATGTTTACTGAGGTGATAAAACAAGTCAGAAGAAGGGTCATTTTCTCATAGACTTCTGTTTGGGACCAGAGTCGCCCCCTACTGGCCATTAGAAAGAATGCAAGTTGAAGGCACGTCGGCATTGGCTTCACTTTTCAGAAGCGGAGGTTGCTGCCTGGCTGCCTGGATGCAGTGCATCCTGATGCGTTGGGCTGACTACAGTTTAGAAAGGGTACATCACATCAACCTCTTACATGTCAGTATGAGCCTATTTCTAAGCATACCTAAACATTTCATATCATAAATTGCATTTTTACACAGAGATTTTTGTACGTACTGCACAAAAGTGCTGCAATATATTTTGAGTTTAAGAAACTACGTGACTATTTTTCACGAAGTAAAAAGATTTCTTGGAGCTTTTCTATCGGACCCTATTCTGACTCAACCTGTAAACCAAAGTTAATTAAATGAAGCAGTCAGTGAATGTTGGATCCATCGAACAAACAAAGCTCCACACGGGATTCATCATTTGCCTAAACAGAAAGCATCAGGGGTGGATCTCATCCAGGTGAAATAGAGGAGACTTATTGTGGAAACAATGCTCATGTTAAAAAGTAATCTCTGGAATTTCATTTTGTTATTATAGGGACTTGAGACCCTTTTAACATTTTTTGACAATCCTAATGTTGATGAATCTGTCTGAAACATAACTAACTCTACACTTGTCTTTCATATCATGCTCACTCACCTAGATTTAGCCCTGAGCATGCGGAGTGTCAGACTCCAGTGCCTACGATAACAGTCGATTTTGTGCCATATTTTCTTTTCGTAAAAATAGTTTATCGTGTAATGTTTTTTTCATGCCTTTGGAAATAAACATCCTGAACCAAGTTGTAAAGTTATCTTGCATAGTTTCTGTGTTTTTTGCAGTAGCTTAATCAGATTAACAGCAGGTTTCCTGCCACAACAACACTGGCATGTTTTCTGCAGCTTAAACTCTTTTTAGTGAGCACCACCATGTGCTTAAAGTCAAGTATTTCAGCTTCAGCAGGTGAATGCATGTTGTTAAAGGCATCAATCATGCTCAGTTATGTCAACCTGTAACCCTATTGGGGCTCTATACACTCTACAAATAGTTTAACAGTTAAAAAAAGAGTTTGGTTTTAGCTCAGCATAAAGCTTAGCTTAGCATGTATGGCTGTGATTACTTTGGTTAATCACTGGATCTTGTGATTGGTTGATTGATTCTCTCTTATTAAAACAAAAATCATTGTTTCATATGTCTGTGTGAATATGCGTAAGTGTGCATGAGCATATGTCAGACCCAGCCAGTCTCATTAAATGCATCCTCAGGCTTGTAAAGGCCCTTTCTGAGACGCACAACAGCAGTGCAGCTGTCGGGCCTTTCTTGCGTTGTGGCGGTTCGCTGCCTGTTACACATCCCACACGTTCATACCTCATCACCTGGTCACGTATACGCAACTTATTGCCTCGTTCTTTTTGTTTTTTATGTGCGAGGGACATGATGACTCCTTGTCTGGCGTGCATTTATTTCAGAAGTTCTTATCTGTGATTCTGCCCCGCCACCAAACACACCTGCACAGTCACTTAAATACCTGTTGTGGTTCCAAACCCCTCATTCACTTTCCCTCCGTAGCTTTTCCTTCCACCGACAAGTGAATAAGTGCATGTTTGTGTGCGGCTTAACATTCCGAATAACCTATGCTCACATAAATGTGCCTGCAAACACACAGTTTGCGCACATAGAGACGCACACTTCTCTCCTGTAGGTATGCATTCATTTGAGTATCTAGCTCATGGCCAGCAGGGTGGAACGTGAGCTTTTGCCATTGGGAGTTCTGCCAGTTTTCTTTTCATTACTCTCGCTGGGGGCCGAACCCCCACTATCACAATAAGCTTTATTTTTATCGACATGACCAGACGGAAGCGGCATTCCAGGGAATTAGGCTCAATTTCACTTGGCCTCCAGTGTTTTTAGGGAATACCTTGCTCCCACAACTGCCCCCCTCTTTGCCCCATTTTTATTTTTTTTGCACAAGGAACCTGCTGCTCAATGAATATCATATCGCCACTATTATTGTTTGTTGTTATGAAAAGTGCATGGATTAATTCCAATTTTTTAAAGGTTTTCATTGCTGCAGTTGTTGTGTAGTCAATTGTGTTTACCCTCACCATCCATCATTTCCATCTGAACTTGCCAAATAGCATGCGTGAAAAAAGACTTCTTTATCAGGTTATAAGCAAAACCTTCTTGAAAATATGTATCATGTGTTGTGTGTTGACACAGTAAGACATCCCACCTGGCAGCAAGTACAGCAAATGTCATGTGAAATGTAGTATCTACTAGTTTGCAGCCTTAGGGGAGCAGTAAAGCCACGGATTTGTAGTATTCTGTTAGTGTACATTGGTATTTTTGAGGAACGGTCACAGTTGTTGTCGAAGACCTATACGCCCACACCGCTGTCGTCTGTAAATCAACTCGCAGAGATGGAGAGAAGCCAAGTTAACTGCAATGTCTTTAAATAGCCTTTACATAATAAAGTACAAAACTGAAATACCACTATTATGTTTGACATAACTGCAGCACAACTGTGGGACGGGGTGTAATGAAAACTTCAATATTTCTTATGTTAAAACAACCAGGGCAGGTCTTTCCCAGGGGAACTCCTCTGCCAGGATGTGATGTGTGATGCTTTTATTTGAGCAAACAGAAGAAGAACTCGGCAAGCAGTTTGTCCGCAGCAGCAACCCACATAGGAAAGCGTGACCTGATGGAAGTTAAATGACCTCAGCAGTAGTGGCCATATTATTTCAAAAACAAGTGATCTCTGGCAACGATTTTGAAAATCGCATCCCCTGCTTGTCATGTAAATGTTGTTGTGCACGGCAATGCATCATAATTATGTTCGTTATTCAACAAAAAAGCACATTTTCTGAGATGACTCTGAAATAGCTGTACAGAGGATGCAGTGCAATCTTTGGTCGAGAGCTTTTATTTGCTATTTGTCCCTGTTTTTCATAATGGTTTGTTTTGTTGCAAATCTTTAATGCAGCTATAGTGCTGGAGGCACACTTAAAACACACCCTTCTCACACACACACACACACACACACACACACACACACAAACGTGCAGGAGAGGCTGTTTTTCATCTCTCTCGTTCACTCTGTTATTTATTCTTTTCTGTCCTGATCAGCTCGAGAAACTCAAGACAATAATTCAACTGGCCCTTTTCTCATTTTGATCAACTCAAAATAAACCACATTCTGTATTCATATATTAAGTACCGGAACGTTTTTTTCCTTTAATTATCGACCGACTGTGTTGTTTTATGCAGGATGGTTTGTAACTCTAGCCGTGACCATGTCAGCATGTCTGGTATGAGAGAATGCAGGAGAAAAGCTGCCATTAGTGGAAACTGTGGAAACTGTATCTGCAGCCTCTGGGTCAAACCACAAGCTCTAGTGGATGTCCAATACACTGAAGCCGTTTCATAACCCCAAAGTAACCCTGTAATATGAATAGATAAAGTGGAGTTTTCCCCAATCTACGTGCTGATGCTGGTGCTTTACCTGCACTTTGTCTTGCGTCTAATCAGAAACAGTTGGTGAAAACACTTTAAATCCAACTGTTAAACTGTTGGCAGCAGCGTGTGTTAGCCTCAGCCTATTAGTGTTTTATCACCCATGGTTTGAGGTAGGGCAGTGTGGTTGGTGGGGGGGGGGGGGGGGGACCTTACTGGTGCCTCCCCCTCAGTCTGAGTCTGTACATGGTGAACCCCACCTGTAATTATTTGGGGATTACCTCTTTATATGAGTAAGCTTTGTAGCGTCCGAAGGGACTTCCTGCCCCCCCCCTTGACAAAAGACCTCCATTTAAAAATCCACCTCTGTAGCATATCAGCAGGGCACCAGCCAATCAATGTCTTTCCACAGAACCCCGTGTTCATCAAATGGGTTTTTTAGGGACATTCATGTCATATGGACTCATTTATATGTGAAAAAACGAGGAGAGAGTCATAGTGCCTGTCAGATTACTCGCAGCAGTGTTTAAAGACGGTTGTTCAGTAAGTGTAAAAGTTTGCGTATTTCAACCACCTGCTCTCACGATATGGATATTTTCACGAGCAGCGTGCCCACAGCTGGAATACGTCTTCTCTTTTTTTGGACTGCTCACTTGCCCGCTGTATTGAACAGGTTGCTGGAACGATTTCTCAGTAGACTATCGTCTCTTACAGTGGAACTGATCGAATCACGAGATGTGTCGTAAAGGCACGACGACTCCTAATCCACATTTTGTTGAAGGGAAAAAAGGAAAAGGAAAGAACTGTAAAATCAGGCAGGAATTCTGTTTACGGGGCGCCAGAACACAGCTGCCTGTTGGAGCTGCCGATGGAAGTCCGCGTCTCGGGCGAAGCTGCGAGCTGGTTAATCTATAGTGGCGTTTGCCAGATGGTTAAGTCTTTTAATAAGCACACGTAGACTGACTTATTTGAAAACACTCCTTACTACAGGTGCAGCCACTGTCTCAGTAACATACACACCTCTACATTGCACCAGCTATGTTATTGCTCCTGGACTGTACCTTTCCAGCTTGTCGCACGCAATGTGCCGACTGAAAGCTCCCCAAGTCACAGAGGGAGAGGGGAAGCCAAAGTGGGATGGAGCGACAGAGGGAGCATGCAAAGGATTTAGACATGGAGCATGAGAGTATGAAAAAAAGGCTTTTAAGTGAGTTGTCTAGGTTTGCCAGACACAGTCACACCCAACTCAAAGGATCAACTATGTTCCACCACTAGTCCAGATGAAATCTCCATTTAAGTGAGTGATTGGGGGAAATCCAAGAGAACATTTAGTTAAAACTCTTTTTGTTTTGGTCAGAATGTACAGGTTACATTTCAGAAACTGAAAGATAAAAGCAAAGCCAGTGTGCACAGGTGGCTTAGAGAGAGAGAATGCAATGAACACCCTTTTTTACAAGCCTCAAAAACCCCAAGGAAGGTGTATGCTGTGTCCCTCAATCTGGGTTATATTTGGACGGTTTTCCTGGCCCGTAAAAAGAAGCATATTTCAAAGGAAGTATGTGAAGCGCAGAGATTTGAAAGGCACTGCAGCACTTTTATGAACAAAAGCCCATTAAATGTGACAGTTTCCTCCATTCCAAGTGAGAACTTCTTTGGTCATCTTCATGACGATGATCCCTGTTGACCTTTAGAGCACTGAACAATAATGGGGTTGTAGGCTGACTCAGTCGGCCTTCCTTCCTCTACGGAAAAGGATGAAGCTTAAACCTGCTCTTTTTTCTTTTAGAGAGAGAAGAGATGCAAACATAGACATGTTTCTTCATGGACGTAGCATACAGTGGATTTTTCTGTTTTGGCCCGAAAATCAAAACAATGAGCTGAAAGAGGCTAAAAAAAAGCAGGTTCTGTTCAAACACAAGTAGTTCTACCACAGTTACAAGTTTTTGTCTTTAAACACATATATTTGACTCAAAATCAATGATTTTTCATGCTACAGGAGACATGTTTACCTTCACAGGTCTCTGAACTTGACAAGGCAACCAGATGCAAAGTGGAGGGTCAAGAGGGGTCATTCTCTTTTATTAAAGGGTTTATTGAAAATCATACGAGTGGAGGGGTAGAATCATACTTCATCATTCTTTTCAGCGGCTATTTTTTCCTTGGCAGTGCATGCAGCCATAGCAGGTGCTGACATTCCTTCTCCCCTTCTTCCCTCTATTCCAACCCTCTTTCACTCTCTCCTCAGTCTAACCTCTCACTCGCTCTCTCGCTCTCGCTCTCTCTCCTCCCTCTTATTGTTCCCTTTTTAATTGCAGATATAAAAATGGCCAAATGCTGCCCTTTGATGGGGAGGGACATTCCTGGCATCTCTCAGATGTCTGTGCTCCTTTGCTGCAACCCAACTCTGGTTGAAAGCATTTTCCTGGGAAAAAAAACAGGCGGCCCACAATCGACGGGGCACAGGGACACCTGCAGCTCTGGAGCAGCGGCGACTACAGATCAGACCTGGTCGTGACTCAACGCCAAGCGCACACACACACACACACACACACACACACCCTAACACTTGCATTCACACAGAAAAAGAACCCGAGCGCTCGTCTACGCTTCCACGCGTACGGTACATTCCGCGGTGCAACCTCCCCCACCTCATTCAGTGATGTCCAGGCTGATGAGATGGTGAAAATGAGGACAGCTGCTCCCATAAACCCTGTCATCAATTTGTCCCAGTCATTAAAATTGGCTGTAATTGGCCTAATTGTGGTCAATCATGCTTGCCAACGGTGCAGAAAAGTGCAGGGTATCTTTTTACAAGACGAGTGGATGATGAAGTGGGAGCGGGCCGCTCTGCTTCAGAACAATGATTGCTCAGTATAATCTCCGTCTAATCCTCACCACAAATGACCTGTTTGATCAAAAGGAGAGCAAATGATGCCCTAATGGCAGACAGGTTGAAACAGTATGAGGCCGTCATCCTGAACGTCAACTACAACTTATTTTCTTCTTACTCTGACAATCCAACTCTGCAACGCTCTGCTTAAAGTCAATATATCATCCGATCAGTCACAGCGGCTCATGACGGGAGCTGAGCCGCCGCAGGATTACATTCTTAGACCGACACGGCGAGGTCTGCTGAGACAAAACACTTTCAGGTACTGTGAAACTAAACCCGACTGTCACTCTCGGCCGTGAGATGATTGACTCGCAGAATGCCCCTCTCCTCCAACGCCACATTTCTTATGCACACAAACGCGGACACTTCAGGCGTGAGGAGAATGTGACAGGCGGCTGTGAGTGACAGCCGAGCATATGCTGGAGAGCTCGGAGGTGGGCGAGGAGGGAGGCGGGCAGAGGGTGTGAGTTTCTAGGGAGGTGTGCTGGGGCAGCTCAGGTCGACCGGGACACATGGCTGCGCTGAGAGGAATTTGTATTAAATTTATCCCCCCCCCCCCTCTCAAATTGTTTCCAGCCTGTGCCCATCAAAACGCTGTCAGATCAGCAGCTCGCTCTCAGTGTCTTCTCTCCCTCTTATTCCCCCCCCCACCCCTCTCCACTTTGAGTCTTCGCTTACACAAACAGTCAGAGAAAGAAAGTGTGTGTGTGAGGGGGGGTGGTATGGGCAGTCTGGATGTCTGACCTGTGGTGTGTGTGTGTGTGTGTGTTCAAGCATGTGCGCCGCTGCCTGTATTGTTGTGCATGTGTGTGCATGTGCAGCCTTGTCCTGGAGCCATCAGGAAAAGGTTGAACCTCTAAAATGCGGCGCTTGGAATAATTTGGGCGCAACTGAAAATATGTCTGGTGATTTCATGCATGCTCGGCAGCAGTAATCAATCTCTTTGAAGTGGTGGCCTGTCTCATTTGGAAACCAAATAAATGGCCAATTCCACTGAGTTGTTTGACATCAGGTTAACTGATTGAGGAAAATAGAACCATGATTTTAACTTTTTTATGTCATGTCATGTCATATCATATCAAGTGCCTCTCTTTGTTTCCCTGCTTCGTTGTCTGAACTGTCTTTGCCGGTAAGACCGCACCCAAAGCTTCGAAATTATTATGAAAAAGGAAACCTTTCAGCACGTTTTAGTAGCCTACATCACATTCATCGCCACCACCGCTGATAGATCTGACGTCGCTCTGGAGACAGCCAGTTTTCCACTCAGTCCTGGTCCCGGGTCATGGTTCTGGGTCCCAGCTGTGAGCGGTTTGATGGTTGGTTGAGTTCAGACAGCAAAAACAACCTCTCCCCTGCTTCTCAGGCCAAAGGTACAAGGCTGCGTGTGTCAATGGAAGGAGGGAGAGCGCTCCTATTCTCCTCTCCGGGACGTGGAGATGCTGCGTGGGGTTACTCGGGGCGACGAGCCACGCCTGACTGGGGGGCCCCCAGTCGAGAGGGTGGAGGTCAATTAGAAGCAAATGTCCTCCATCATGATCGTTCCATTGTAGTACGCCTCTCTCATGTTTTGTTGCTCGCAGGAGGACTTGATCTGACCCTGGCCGTATCACTCTCACTCCATATCACTCTCAATAACCATCACCCATCTGAGAAAGGCCTTAAAGTCGGGTAAACCATTTTTTACCAGCATCTTATGTCTCAATGCTTTCACAGAGTTCCTCAAGTCTCAGTAATGCAATCCCATTGTTGATTCTGCGATAGAGGGAGACCCCCCCCCCCCCCTCCACCCTTTAAAGAAGTTGCAGACAGTTTGCGTTGGCCGTCAAAACTGAAACCACTTTCAAGAAAAGACAATCCATAAGATGTGATTTTTTTTTTTCCCCCTCTTTTCCTTCAGAGCTGTGGAAACATCCTGCATTACTGTAAACAGCAGTTCAAAACTCCAGCGGGGATGAAATAAGTTCCGTGAGGTGGACGAGTCGATACAGACATCTCCTCTCAGCACCACAGAGACCACATCTCTTTCACACTTGTGCACAATTATGCTTATAAAACAGTCTCTTGGAGAGGAAGTTACTTACACGCCTACTCACAAACATACGCCTCAAAGCGAAGATTATCCACCACAGATTTGTACTGTGTTAGTCCCTGGACAGTTGTGAAAACATACAGTATGTTTCTCTGATCCCTCGCGGTTTAGGACACGACTAGAACCGCTGATGAAACGCACACGATCACCCGTCTCTGGAGGAGAGAGATGTTTTTGTCTCGCCTCTCTCAAAGCGGTGGGATGTGAAAGGTGATACAGAGGAGAAGCAATAGATCCTGCAGTGAGACAGTTGCGACGCTCCTGCAGGAAAAGATTTCAAAGATTTCAGGATTGAGTGAATGACGGGTACACGGATAGCTGATGTTTTCAGGAGAGACGAAGAGAGAGGGGGGGGGGGGGGGGGGAGAAAGGGCTTCAGCAAAAAGGTGAAACAATGTAGAAAATATCTTGGCAAGGGATATGAGAGATATGAAAGGGAAATATATATTGTGAAAGAAAGGAAAGACTGCTGTCAAAGAGGCAGGAATGGGAGCAAAGGCAGGACTGATGGGATAGAGAGAGGTTTGTGGGGGGAGAAAGAGATGCAGATAAAGTGAAGGAGTCTGTCCGTGTACGCTGGATTAAAACCACATGTGTCTGCCTGAGGTGAGGACACCGCAGCGCTGCGCACACATGCGAGGAAGAATGCCGTCACTTGCACCGACCGAGGGGCACCGCACGCTTGTTTCCAGAATCTATTTCTCCTGCCAACTCTCTGCCGCTCGCCTTTTTCAACGCGTCATCTCCACCGCGTCTTTCATCTCCCTCGTCTCGCAAAGCAAATAAATAAATACGCCCGCTTTTTTGTTTCCGAGGTCGTCTTCCCTCTTACTCGGCCTGCAAACAGAAGAATACTTTGGTAAGCGTTGCCATGACAAGGAGCTCCCTGAAGAAACCTATGCAGTCAGAGAAGTCCTGGGAAGAGGGCAGCGGTGAAACCGGGTGCCCGGGACGCACTGGAGAGCCTGGTACCGCGGAGTATATCTACCATGCTGCGGAATTTTCTCGCTCTCGATTTTTTTGTATCACTTCGATCATTATGTTCTTCAGCGTTCTTCATCTCCCTATACTCTTGTGAAAATGCATTTTCAATTGGTATTTTGAAGAATCTTCGGAATCGAGAGTTTTTTTTTTTTTTTAACATTTGGCATAACATATATTCTGATGAATTAAGATTACAGAAAAGTCTGAGATACCCCGACTTCATGCATATCATCTTCAGCAAAACGTATTTGGGACAGTTGCAAGAGTGAGAGGGAGGGAGAGATGAGAGGGGTAGCTGGGAGAAAAGGGGGCGAGACGGCCATGCTATGGGAAAGTGTTTTGGGGAAACCAAATTAAGGGGAAGAAAGGCCGGACACAAAGGCCTTTGAAAGCGGCAGACAGTTCCCTTGAGATGTGCCTTAAAAGAGATGCTGCCGCCGATGCCAAGAAGGGGGGAAAGGACAGAGGAGAGAGAGAGAATGAGGGAGGAAAGGAAGGAGAGATCAAGGGAAAAATGGTCTAGAAGTAAGAGGGCGACGGAAAGTGAGGGCAAGGACGACAAAACTTCAAGGAGGAAGGGAAGAGTGTAAGAAAGCGCTTGAGTTCATGAGAGGTGTAATGAGTACAAATAAAGGCATCGGTGCGGGTTTGTGGTCTGTGGAGCAGACCAATGCAAAACACTCTTCAAAGGTATGCTCTCTCAGAGCGTGTCTGTGTACATGTACTCTTATGCTTGTGTGAGAACACTGAAAAGAGATGGATTCCAAGTGTGCAATTGTGCACATGAACGTGTGTGTGTGTGTGTGTGTGTGTGGGAGAGGCATTGGAGGAGGAAACAGTCTGAATTTTAAATGACGCGTACCCCAACGTTCTAATCCATTCCTCAAGGTCTCACTTTGCATTGTGTGGAGATCTGGTCTGCTGAATGAGATTTTTCTTGCATGCTTGCGTTTAATGTTGCTGCTGCCTTTTCAGTCCCTGTCTGGTTTCATCAGCTGGTGGTACATGTTGAATGTGACCAAAGATATCGATTTCTTCGGGGGTTGAAATGATGATTAAATGCAATGTAAGGGATAACGTTTCTTATTCAGTTCAATTGTTTTGCCGGACTTTTCTCAGTGCTCATGGGAATCCTTTCTTAGTTCTGTTTGATGCTGTGGTGAGTGAAAATAGTGCTCGGAATGTCATTG
This sequence comes from Melanostigma gelatinosum, assembly GCF_949748355.1. Lineage (NCBI taxonomy): Eukaryota > Metazoa > Chordata > Actinopteri > Perciformes > Zoarcidae > Melanostigma > Melanostigma gelatinosum. The sequence continues at coordinate 6,930,554 of NC_136654.1, read as the reverse complement.
AACATGACGTGTAGTTTAGGAGTCTGTGGAACAGATAATCTGCAAACAACAAACACCCACTTTTTGCCGATGTCAACAGCAAAATAGCAACATGCTTTTTCTCATGCAGATCCAGTCTCTTTGATGCAGGTCCGCCCCCCTCTTTTGCTGTCTCTCCCTCTCTGCTTCTGCCATTGTGTGCCCCTCAGAATTCACACTGGACTCTCTTGCTCTTCTCCACGTACACACACACACACACACACACACACACACACACACACACACACACACACACACACAGGCATGTATTATTCCTTCCTTGTGTCTGACTCCGGCATGAAATCAATTTCGGAGCCTGCAACCTCCCACCATCCTTGTTCAGCGTCCATTTTCCCTCACCATGAAGCGAGACCGTTGCTGTGCCAGCCTGAGAATACTCCCTCCTCTCAACTTAATGCCCCCGTCCCCGTCCCAGAATCCTTCAGTGCTGTGCCCTCGTGGGGCTCGCCGTCGCCATCCTGTCTCGCTTCCTTCTTCGCCATCACGCACTGTTCAAAATGTCTCTAGAGCCCCCATCTTTCTGCAATATATCCCAAACGTTGGTCTCTACATGTATTATATATTTTAAACATGAACGATAGATACCGGTAGTTGAGACCACACACTGTGAATCAGTAAACCTGAGCATGCTGTTTTACTACCACCTGTACATGTGGAGCACCTGTATAATCTAAAGACTTACTTATTTTTAAAAAAACCGGTGCCTTTGATCATCAAAATGCACGAGCAAGGCTAAATGAAAACCTGTTAAAACTCCTCATAACAAATGAAGCTTAATAACAGCTTGGCAACGTGAAAGCAGCATGAAAAGGATTGGAATCCCAAAATTGGTATAAAGTGACAAATAGTGAGCAAGTTGAAAGAGGGATGGACGTACAGAGGTGCGGCGGTGCGGCTTTTATCACAGTTATCCCCTCCGCCGACGCACACCGCTCCTTCCTAATCCGCACTGACAGAGTTTTCATCATCTGAGGAGGTGGGGGACGATGGAGGCCTGCAGGGAATCGGCAGAGGTGGGGGACTTTCCTCCACTCTCTCCCCAGTGGCGGTGCACCCTGAGCGGCCGCAGCCGGGGCCACCAAGGCCCCCTTTGTGCCAGTTATCACCAAGTGGTGAGTGATGGCACCGCGGCCTCCCGCTCTCAGGAGAGGGAACGGGGGTTGGGAGGGGAGGAGGAGGAGAAGAGGAGAAGGTGCACGAGAGGAGCAGATTGGAATGTTCCCAGAAGAGACAGAAAAAGAAAGAAAGGAAGGAAAAAGAAACGGGCTGTTTGAAGGGATGGCACTTGTATCATCTGTGCGTGCCTCACAGGTGCACCGCAGGAGGAATGTGCTTCTCTGTGATGACTCAATGGCGCTTGAACCATCAATGAAATGGCAAAGGAAAAAAACCTTCCAAACGCTGTTTGAATGGTCTGAATTTCACTCATTATCTGTCCAGTTCATCTCATCACCTTGTTTTATTTGACAGGCTCCAATTTAACAAGCTGATGTCATCCGAGCGCTAACTAGGCATGTCGGGTGTTTCCTGCTATGATTTCATGTCTTGACTCAATTACACACGCTGAGACACTGACGGACAAACGTCTCGACAATGAGCAGACATTGAGACACATCCGAGTCTCCGCACATGGATCTTGGGAACTGCCCAGACGATGAAAAGAGTCAAAGGTCAGTTTATCACCCAACCACTGCTCCACTCTGTCCTCTCCTCTCCCACGCTCCCACCATCACTAACACACCTGTGTCCTCACTAGCACCCACGCACCCCCCCCCCCCCCCCATCTCTGTCACACATACAGAAGCATGCATACACACAGATACCAGTGTCACAGACATTTCCCTCTCTCTTTCCCTCTCACATACACATTCCTAGCCTTCCCCACCTGCCTGTGCACCTGGGCTGGCAGCTGTCATCACTATGGTAACTGGCATACAGCTGGCTGTCACTATCACCTGGCTCATCTGCCTCTGAGAGAGAGACAGAGAGAGAAGTGGACAGAAAAGTTTAGGAAGATTCAAAAGGCAGAGTGAAAAAGAGAGCGAAGGTGTTTGTGGGTGAGATAAAGGAGGGGAAAAGAGGACGAGAGAAAACTGGGAGACAGAGTGATGATTATCTCACAAACAAAAAGAGAACCTGGATAGATGGCAAGGACACATTGTTGCCGACATATTGTCTCGCTGTCTACAACAACTTTTCTGTCATGCTCTCTTCTCACTTCTGTCTCTGGTTCGTCTCACTAACTTCTGCCATTCTCAATCCGCCCACTAGTGGTCACTATTGAGTTTCCCACCTCAGCTCACGTGCATTCAAAAAGGTATCTAGACGCAACTGTATGCTAAAATCGGGATTTCAGAAAAAGGAAATATCACATTGACAACTATGCAGACCCTTTTGCAGGTGCCTCCCACTTCCCTTGATCATCTTTGAGACGTTTCTACACCTTGATTGGAGTCCACCTGTTGTAAATTCAATTGATTGGACGTGATTTGGAAAGGCACACGCCTGTCTAGAGGCCAACGAAAAATATATACATAACAAAGTTCAACAGCTAAGCTAGCTAGCTGACACTGTGGTAATAAATGAGTTTGTTCTTTACTTTACAAACATAGCTTGAAGCATAGTGGACCTGAAGTTTGGCATCTTATCTTACAACACGCCAACAGCACATGTTCATCACATTAATAGTGAGGGCTTCCACCATTACCGTGTTTGTTCCCGCAAACTGGCTTGCAATTAATTAAGGCGCCCATATTTGCTTATGTAGGTTTCACCCTTCTGTAGGCTGTTTTTATGACGGAGTGTGCTTTTATATACCACATCTGTGATCTGTGTAAACTGTAGTGCCAAAGTGAGAGTAGACTTTTCTATCTGTGACATCAGAACTGAAATATTTTTGGTTGATTTTTAACAAGTTTAAAGACGTATATTATTAAACTACATGGAAAAACACATCGTCACCCAGAAATAACCTCCAGACTATATTATTTCAAGCTATTCTTCAGTGTTAGAAAAAAAAAAAAGCTTCACCGGCTCCTTTTTAAAAATGTCAGGATCAGTGGTGTAGCAAAACAAGACTGTTAGAGACCCCCTGCATGGGCGGCTTTAATTACAGCTGAGGAAGTGGCACAGCTTAACGCGAACCACCCTGCTTGGCTGTTACATCCCATGACTCTGAATGAAAGCAGAAAAGCAGTTTAATATCTTTTAATGTGCACGTGTGTGAGAGAGAGTTGCACGCTAGCACTGTGCAGCATATGGGCAGGCGTGTCTGCACTGCCTGTTAAGCAGAGGGAACATCAAAAGGTGGGTTTTGAACTCCCCCCCCCCCCCCTGTACATTGCCACCCCTCACTTTAAATCCCACCCCAAAAGGAGCCATTTATGGGACAATAAGAGCCAATTTATGGGCCCCCAGAAAATAAAGGCAATTCAGAGGTGTGGGATGAAAGATGACGAGGGCTTTCTTGGCGCTGTGTTTCTTCACAACTTTGTCCTCCGTTGCCTAAGACGAAGAGACGGGTCAGTTCTGCTCAAAACGAGACAAGATTTCACTTCCTCTCCCAAGCTTTCTTTGCAAAACCGGTTTCGCGAAAGAGAAATGGAACCTGCTACATATTTTTTGAGCGCTTTTTCGCTGTAATTTTGCAGCACATTTATGAATGACTTCAGATATGTTTTCTCTTGCGGCTGCTGTTTCTAAGAACTCACTGAGCCGGTGACCTCTCCTGTCCACTCAAGGTCATAAAATTCTTTCAGTTGAATACATACATAAAGACAATGGGATTAGCAGCTATGTGGACATAAACACACACTTGGAGGCAACCGAGAAGTGGACCGGATCACGTCTGCCGCAGAGTTACTCAGGTGTGGTGAGATTGCTGGAATACTGACACGAGACGTTTGGGGGGGGAATCACGGAAAGGCCCATGCCCGGCCCGAACCACTCAAGCATACACAACAGCTCCCTGGCCTGCATTGTGTGTTGCCGATGGATGTAACAGCAGATCAGGCAGAGAACTATTTCATCTGTCTCTAGGCAGACACAGAAACACACCTTTTCATTCAACAATCAAACCTTCCACACAGTCTGTACACATGCAGACCAGAGTAGAGCATCGCTGTAAGGTTGCCCAACAATGAGTCAATGAGTATCGAATCCCTGTTGCTCCTCTCGCTCTCTCTCCCCCGTTCTTTTCCTCTTTTGTTCCTTAAGTTTAATAGTCTGTAATAGTTACCAAGTATCATTAAGGCCAACCTCTGTGGCTTCTAACAGCGCTGTATGCAAGCCAAGTGTTTGTTGCCGGCATTTTATTGGCTTTCCAGAAGAGGGTTGTTGTTGTTCAGTGTAATCTTAGCACGCCAATAACGGGTTTCAATAAAAGCAGCTGCTTTCTTATGGTAGTTGAGCTCCCCCCCCCCCCCCCTCCCCCCAACATGGGCAAGTGTGGTGGTTGGACTAACTGAGAGCGACCTGTAGTGAAGACTGAAAGTGTCTCCATTTGTTCGAACACATCCACTGCCTGACGTGCAAAAATCACTTTTTCCTTGGATGTTTATTTTTTTTTTTAAATCTTTCTCTTTTCTCATCAACTTGAACATGTTGCAGAGGTTTGGCTCATGCTGTGACTTAGTCCAATGCCAGCTGGTTTGGCTTGACCACACTGCCCCCTTTAGGGAACAACCTGCTGTTGCAAATCAACAAAGCTGGAGAGGCAAAGAGGTTCCTACAGACTGTGGACTATAAAAAGAATGTATTAAAAAAACATTTGGCCCCTTTCAGTTACATTTGCTGTTTTATCCAACGATATGCAGAGAACTAAACTAATACGTCCCTTATATTTTACATCACATCAGGCATTGGCGAAAGGAATTGTTAATACCAGATTATCCCTTATTCTTGTCGCCAATATTTGATAACATACTTTTTGCTGTGAACTCATCATAGCATGGATAAAGATGCAGGAAGAGAGGGGAGACATGAGTAAGAGTAAAAGGCATGTGAAGAAAAGCCTCTCAGAAAGAAAAAAAGCGGGCAGGAGACCAAATAAAATGAGAAAAGGGGGGAGTCCCTCGATCTGAAGTAGATTGATAGTAGAACAGTGTGATTGATAGTGAACAGTTGTGAAAATAAAATACAGCAATAACTACGAATGTTGGTGGTTACTTCATTTTCCAGTATCCCTCATGAGAAGCAGACACAGATGAGTTATGTCTGTACTATTCCTCTACTATGTAACTTGAAGTTGAACCTGACAAAGGGCAATCATTTGGACTAAATGTGAACGATTTTTGTGCTTTTTTTTTAAAACAACACGTGAAATAGCAATGAAGTCTGAAAAGACATGTAAACGGCGATCTCCTTTCTCGATAGCATGATTTTTCTTTGAATAAACCTTTATCTTTCATATAAAATGACAGACATGACACGGGTTGAAAGTTTGATTTTAAGTGAAACTCTCGTGTATTGCTTTCTTCCGTGAAAGATTGCTCATTTTTCTTGGCAGTGAAATTTGGTTTGCCACCACATTCCACAGTTAAAAGGCAGCAGAGAAAGAGTCACGATGTGGCCAAAGGAGTTCCTGTCTCTCATGTAATTTTAAAAAGCACTCAGACAAACATTATTGAACCTCTGCTGGAGCTTGAACGCTACACGATGTCTGGCTGACCCTGACACAGGTTCATGTTTCCTCTCTTGGTTTCTCAAGGGTTTCGATTGTTTTTCTCCTCCATCAATCATCCCTTATTTTCTAACCGTCTAATCGTTATTTCAACGTGGTGAGGTGGCATGCAGCAGGCACATGCAAGTACAGTACAGTATGTTTAACCCTGCCGGTGGCATGGCTCCATGGATGGCAATGTCCATCTGGCACTTGGTCCATCACTTTGGTCCAGACTGAAATAACTGAACAACTGTCGGAGGGATTACGATGAACTTTTGTGCAGACATTCATGTCCCCCTTGGGATGAACCGAAATCCCAGGTCAACATACTGGTTTAATTCTCATCCACTGCAGCTGCACTTTGTGCTTCTAAATGTTAGCATGCTAACGTACTAAATGAAGATGGTGAACATTGTAAACATTATACTTGTCAGCATTGTGGTTGTGAGCATGTTTCCATGCTAGAGTTAACGTTCAGCTCAAGCACTACTGTGACTAAGTGAGCCAAGTGGCTGTGAATTCTTTCATTTAGCTGAAATTACAATATGTTAAGAACTATGTCTATCAATCTATCTGTCAAATGGGGTTCTGACAAATAGTCTCATTCAATATGATGTCATTAGCAGCCGCGTGGAACAATGCAACCTTAGTCTGTCCGCATCGACGCGTTTGCTCCATATCTCCTTGGTGCTGTTTTTAAACCCTCAGTTTGAACCCTCTGCTATCAGCCCCCAGAGAGGTGAGAGACAGCTTTTATATGCCATAACACATGTAACTGATATTTAGCATGACTCATCCAGAAATTACACATCACTTTCCAAAAATTTGCTTCAGAGACTTCCATCCGAGTCAAAAGCAACTTTTATTTTCCTTTAATCCAAACAACGTTTTGACATAAACACAAGTTAATTTCCATCATCTTTGGACCGCTCGGCTAATTAAACAAATGTCACATTTGACAGGTCCAACTGAATTCACTGGAGTCCACCACAGTCATCACAAATGTTGTTTTCGTGCACCGTTTCACATGCATTTACCGGTCAATCGCGTTGTCAACCAGTCCTGTCGTCGCTGCCCTGAGCAGTCTAATCCCTGAGTCGCAATATGTTCTGGTCACATGAAGTGTATCGGGGCGGAAAAGGTCTCTTGCTCTGCCAATTAACATTCGTGAGTGCGTCCTTTCCAAGAAAAACCTCACATTGACCCGGTTCAACATAGCAACGTGTCGCCATTGTTGGATCCATCTTTGCAAACAGCTGCGCCGTGTAACTCCAGCACCCCATCACTTACAGTGGGCTGTAGTTTAGCCTTTACTTATTGTCATTTGTTTCTTTCACAAGCTGTTTTGCAGGAAGGGATGATGGGAGAAGCCTGTGTGACTATTTGAGGTTTATAAAATGGAAACGTTAAAGCTTAAAACCTCCCTTTGCGTGTGTCACGCAGCCAAATCACTCTGTCTACTGTATGTTAAGTTTCCAGTTTTGTTCTTGGGGGGAGGCTTTAATAAATATCTGTAGGTTATGTGGCAGTCAAGGAATAATACTGGCGCAACTGGCGAACTGAGTCATCTGTTATGATCAAAATCATCATTTCTAGTAAAATAACTTGAGAAAACATATTTAATCCTGCCTTCAGTGACTTTTTCCCTGGTCCTAATGATGCAGAATATGTGTTTGAAAGACAAACAATCAGGTTCTGCCTATGCTGGTGGGGGGGCATGGATTTAAACAGAGCTGAGGGGGGAGGGGGGGTTTCCTAAGTCAAAGATGGTTGGGAACCAATGGTTTATATGACAGTATAATCATGGTGATATGGCTGTGACCTCCCAAAGGCATCCAGAGGTTATCCATGATTCACTCGGATAATGAGCCTCATCACTTAGGCTGTCACCCGCTCTCCTCCGAGGCCCAGGCTAATATTTGCAGCCAGCGAAGCATTGAGGGGTTACATGAGTGGTAATCCCATGCAACGCTGACCAGTGTGATACATTACTGTAAGCAAATGAATGATCAGACACTTATTCAGCATACCGTCAAAGTACACTGGGCTGTCTTTAATCTGGAGCAGGAGAAGAGAATTAAATGGCTTCAGATTCACAAGTGCCACTTCACATTTATATCCATTTAAATACACCTAAACACATCCCTGAAAGTGTGTCTTGCCTTCATACTTCAAGACTGTTTGCTTAAGGGATCATGGGAAAGCTACAAAAACAAGAAGGGTTTTATTGTGCACCACGAGCCACCAGGCCTTGAATTCATCGTCCTCAAACACTTGTGAAATGACAATCATTCATTTTTTTGGTTCCTGAGTAATGACTGCCGTAAACAAAATTCTTGTCCATAACAATGGGATGGACAAATCTAGAAAGCGGGCGCACCCTGCCATATTTGAATTATCACATACAGTAAGTGAACTTTACCCACTTGACACAACATAATGAACGCCAGTGACGCTCGTCTGCGATGATTCAGATTTCCGGGACACTGAAAATGGTTGCTTTCCAACTCTAAAAATAAAATCCAGATCGATCTACTATCTTTTAACCTCGGCTTGAGATCCACAAACAAGACCACGAAGCTTTCAGTAGCATTGGCGGGATAGCTGGCTCTCTTTGGTCAACAACTATTCTTCACTTGTACAGTTCGTATTGCAAATGGCTCTTTGGTGCGGTCTTTATCACATTACCTTTTTCCTCTTCCCCTCCCGCTATTTCCTGAGTAGTTTAGAGGCAGTCAGGGCACAGCGCCACTTGTCCAGGTAGGTGAGCTCTGCAGGGACACAGTCTGCGGTGAGAGGGGTCGGAGCCGGCGCAACTGAACAGCAGAGGCTCCTGTTGAAGGCCACAAAGTCGGCCCCAAGGGCTGTAGGAAGGAAACAGGTGGTTGACTTCCTTTCCCATGCTGGAGCAGCCGATACTGAGTCTACAAAATGGGAAATGAAAGTGTGAAAACGGCATGTATTATACAGTATAAGTTCACAGACAATATAAAGGCCCTTTCATTGGTAATTTCACAACTCTGAACTTGTAAAACTGCCGTTCACCCTCCCAATAACTGTACAGTGTGTAGCTGCTGGTTTCTCACCTGGCGAACGCAGCAGGACTGTTTAGGTGGTGAAACAGAGCTGGCTCACACACGAGGGAGGACCGCCGACACACACTTACGCATGACTGACCCAGGGGACCCAGGTGCACCCTTAGAGCACTTTCTGGTGGCCAAGTAGGGACAGATGTGCTACAAAAATTCTGGAGGGATTTAAGAGAAAGAAAGTTGACAAAAGGGAGCGTTTGAACCAAAAAAACAACTGAATGGTTCCTGTTTTGTCTAAAGAACGGGTGGAAAAGCCTGTAAATAAATCACAAAAAAATGTCTCTTGAAATTCATCCATTTTAGAGATTACGATTATGTCACACCAGGAGTCTAATTGGGTAGAGGGAGCACCAAAAATACTGCAGCAGGTCTATGGCTACGTCTCTGTACCTGGTGAGCGATATAGCCACGAACCCTCTCCAGCATTCCCTCACAAGTGAACTCTCGGGGAGTGAAAGGCTTCACCTGCCAAAAACATACGCATGCATTTATTCAGCAGTACTGAAACAGAAATGTATAGGATTATAACGTGTGTCTATACATACACACATACACAGTATACCTCTGTGCGTAGAATGGCTCTGGCTGCCTCCCGTACATCAGTCTTGTTGGTCACATCTACGGTCCACACGTGAGGTTTTCCGATGAATTCCTCAGCATACGGGTGCTGGGAGGAGATCTGTCATCCAAAGTTATTCAATGTCTTTAGATCTAAGAATTGATTCCATTCAAACTGTCATTATTGGTTAAGTTTGCAGTGTTATCGACCTGTCTTGTGGTGGGCTTCCCTTTGTAGAAATCATTGTTGTCTGATGAGTGTGGTGGGTGAAAGCGTGGCTGCAGGAAGACACAGCCCAGGGCTATTGCCTCAATGGGTGCTGGTCCCTCATAGGGGAACCCGAGACCTACAAACACCTGAAAGGGAAGACGTGTCATTTTGTATCTTAATGAGGATCTGTCAAAGAATATAAACAAGGCAGGCAGGATAAACGAGTAAGGTCAGTGACCCATATGGGGCCACAATTCAGTCCGATGTGATTGTGTCACGAATCGACTTAAGAAACATTAGATGCACTTAAAAGATTCTCTGGCTCTTATCTGACTTTGGCTCTGCGTAGAAGTCGTAGGAATTGTTCCTGAGTCAGCAGGCCGTGGTTTCTGATGAAGCCGGGCAGATTAGAGGCGAGTCCTGGAGGCTGGTAGACTGTAGCGTGGGTCTCCATCTCTTCACTGATCACCTCCACATACTCAGATTTACCCTGGCATATAAGCACACACATACAGAAACATACAGGACACAGAGTATCTTAAGACCAGCATGAGCAAAAGCACTAAGCTGTCTTTTATGAAATCTTCACTGTCCTGTAAAACGGGTTTCTTGACATGTTTTCGACATACATATACGTTTCTCTCTTGGTCATTTTACCTGCCACATATAGTCTTGTTTGCCGTAAATGACTGCTATGCTGTCTTTCCTGTAGCGGTCCGGCTCCAGCTCTTCCTCCCTCACCTCCTCCCTCGCTGCCTCCTCACTCACAAAGCCCAGGAAGGAGTTATCAGGAGTATGAGCTAGGGCAGATCACAGAGCACCTCAAATCAAATGTTACTCTTGGACATGAGTTACTGACGACACAGCGCAGAAATATTACAGGTGAGTAACGGTTGATGTTAAAATGATGTGCGAGAGGAAAAACATGCTGAGCGGTATAAATCAGCTGTTAAAGAAAATGAGAGGTTAACCTCTGGTTGTTTAGATAGGCAGCTGCCACCCGGCCAGGCCTCCGACACACTAAAGAAGGTGTGTGTGTGTGTGTGTGTGTGTGTGTGAGAGATTCTCTCCTGTCTCAAGGTATACTTGTTTAAAAGACTTTTGCCAAATCTTCTCTCATTCACAGCAGCACAATTTTCCTTCATCTCCATTTTTTCCCCCACATGTCTATAACAGCTGTCTAGGATCAGCTATCAGATTAGCAAAGACATTCAACATGATCAAGGTCATGCAACATGTGGAGGTTTGACGGGAAGCTGTGAAGGAATGAATCGTTTCTTGGTTTCAGAGCTCTTGATGCCTGTTTACAGTTGCGCTTCGTCTGCTTGTCTGTTTCGTATCCTTCAGTCGTCTGTCCTCCTCTTCCCCTTTTCAAAACAGAAGCATAAACACCCGCCCGCTCTTTTCTCAAGCTTCTTCTTTTTCTCCCCACTTCCTGTGACTTTGTTTCTCTCTTTCTGCAGCTTTCCCAACCATCAGCTTACATCAATCGCTGTCTCCCCCTCAGCAGGACAAATAAACAGGGTTTCAGGCCGAGCCATGGAGAGTGGCTCTCGGCCCAGTGCGGCCAGCTTGTCTCCATCTCCCGGCAGGGTGGGAAAGATGACATAGAGAGGTGTTGGAATGAAAGCTCTGTCTGGGCACCGAGTTTATTTAACCTTAGCTATTAATCCTCTCCCTGGGAAGACAATTAGAGATGTGCATGTGAAGGATCAGTGCTGCGGCAGCAAGTAATATATATATATATGTCTGGAGATGTGAGTTGAGTAGTAGGTAGTGCATTTCTGAATCAATGTACTGTGCTGAGCTGCCATCATACCGTGTTTGCATGATTACAAACGTGTGTGCACACACACACAAATACATACACACAGACTTACGGAACATGGTCATGTACTGCAGAGGCTGCAGTCCCCAGCTGCCCCACAGTGTTTTATATCCATGACGACGCGCATAGCTCCCCAAGTTAAAGGCTGGTTCAGTGCCAAAAGAGTCCAGGATTCTGAAGCGACACCTACAAAAAAAAAAGGTTAATAACAAAATGTTTCTTGTATTTATGCACATGGTTTGTCTGCTAATGTAACACTTTAATGTGTAACTTTTGGTCATATTTGTCTTTTATTTGAAGGCGTACAAGGATGTGGCTATTTCATTTATAATAACCATTAGGTGAATGTCAGGGTTGTTAAATCTTTTTATCTACCCGTCATTGCAAAAATTCTAAAACTGTGTAAATGTAAAATGAAGAGAATATGAAACCGATTTATCGATATACTAGAGACATAATTATGTATTTAGAAAATTGTGGTTGTACTGGTAATGCAGGAAAGCCAGCCCCATGGCGCCATGAAGGTGAGCAAGGCCGTGGTAGTCCGTGTAGATGAGGTCAAAGGTCAGGGGCCTCTGGATTGGACAACTGCCTCGGCCTGGCGCAGCACCTATCAGGCTGGACCAGTCACAATAAACACACGTCACACTGCTAATTCTTCAGCATTGATCTTTTGACTCTCTACAAATCAATTAACTATTAAAATCCTCTTTTTTTTCATATATGTAGTCAGTACTTTCAAAGTGTACATAATATTTTGTGTCAGGTGAAAGTAACCTGTGGAGCAGTTGCTGTGAGGTGCTGAAGGTTAAGTCGTGGCCCAGGATTGTCAGACAGGCGCTGAGGTCGGCCCACTGGACCAGCTCCCCGAGAGGACCCCCTCTGTCCACCAGGGCCTCAAAACGCTGGCCAACACTGCCAGCCAGGGCCCCAGGATAAAGCAGCACCTAGAGGATGGGAGGTTATGAAGTCTTGAATCCATCTTTAATAGTTGCCAACATGGCAGTTTAGTAGAGACAACAGTTCATAATGGAAGTGAGTTTAGAATAAGTGTAAATTGAAAACTAGATTTTTGGTCATATTAAAAATCGGTACACTAAAAACCCTTTACATAAACATTATGGTCATGCAGGCATGTTTTTGAACACCTCTAAATGTAAAGTCTTGGTGTTTATACCCTCATCTGGGCCGAGACTGTCTTGTTGCTGCTTTGCCTCATCCTCAGAGCAGCCTGTATCCACCGCTCGGACATCCTTTCCACTCTGGACCGGATGAAGTTCACGGCAGGACCGCTGCTGTTGCTGATGACCTCATACAGTGGGCTCAGAGTTGCACGTATCTCAGCCTGTGTAAAATCACAGTGTTAAACAAGGAGGCAGTGCAATAGAAATTAGAGTAGATCATGAGCTGAACATTTTATAGTGACACTCAATGGCATTAGCCTGTTGTGTTCGTACCTTCTCTGTGTAAGAGCGAGGTTTCTGGTGCCATGGCAGTGCAGAGTGGTTTCTTCCAAGACGAAAGGGACAAAAGTCCTCTATTTGGCTAAGGTATGTCAATATGGAGCAGGTGGTACCATCCACCCCATAAAAGGCATAACAGGGGTCTGACTGCCAACGAGCCCGCAGGAACTGCCAGAGAGACGGATGTTAAATCAGACAAAATAACGAACCACATTTCTGGTGATGTACAGTGTAAATAACATACAACATATACATGCTGTATCCTAATGCCCATTATTTTAAAACGGTGTTTCTATAATCTGCTCATATACCGTGAACTAAACACGAAACATAAAACTTTAAGTCGAGGTAAGCACTTCAATGCAACCATAACATTGCGCACACAGTGTCATTAGGTTCATGCTACCACATATATTTCCACTTTCTCACCTCCACTTTCTCCGCACATACCGGATACGCACGATCCATTGGCACCTCGCACTTCTCGTTGGGCCCTGTGGGTGAGATATTAGCCGTCGCACAGTTTCTCTTTATGTGGTCATTTTGAATGCATCATTATACCACAATCCTTGCTTTAGTGGACAATAACTCTGATATACAACCTCTCAACTGAAATGTTCACAATGAATGGCAGCCATCAGCACGATGTATGGTGCTGCCATGCGTGTAAGAGGCATTAGAGTAGAGGTCGTGTGTTCTCAGAGGCCCTTTCCAGTAAGCCCCCCCCCCCCCACACCATCTCTAGCCAATGTCAATCATCTGGAATGAACACACACACACACTGACACACACCTGACCCACCTGCCTACCAAACATGTCCTTTTACAATGCAAATTCTTGCCAAAATACGCAGTCCTTAGCGATGTAAAACAACATAGTAAAACAGAAAAGAGAGAAAAAAAGATAAGAAAACCCAAAGTGAAGGTGTGGAAGCCTAAAAACAGTGATATGCTGTCGGAGCGCAGCAAAAAAAGTGCCCCTTCTGCAAAAACAAGAATATGAGTAGACAAGTTGGTGAAAGGACTCCTGGGTAATTCAGTCGTATTTTATGGGTGTGAGGTAATGTGAGAGGGCCGAACAGGCTGGTGATTGGGAAGTGTGTTGTTTGTGTGTTTGCGGGTGGTATGTGTGCACATACTGCATGTGTGTACCCTCGCATATAGACAGCGTGGTGTGTGTGTGGCCCAAGTTTTATGAATTCCCTTTTTCAGGAAGGGAGGAGAGCGTGTAGCCACTCATATACACACACACACACACACACACACACACACACACGACCCCTCGCGTGCCAACTCGGGTGCATAACCCGACTCTCACCTGACACCTCTCATGAGGGTCGTAGTGTAAATGTCAACTTTTTTTCCTCCCCACGGCCAGTTGATCGGCTCTGGCTCTGAGGGGCTTGTTAAACTTCTATTCAAGGACTTCATTCCCCATAACCACCTGCACCAACTGCCCTTTAACCCCCCTATTCACACCCTCCATTATCACAGCTTGTTAATTTCACTGTGTGGTTAACCTCCATTGAGGCTACGAACCATGCATTTGGCTCAGAGTATCGCACTACCACTGCAGTCAACCACAGAGCAGTTATTGAGGCTGGCAACATGTTGGGAGGGGAGAGTGTATTTATTATAACTGGAACAAACCCTAAAATCTCTGTTTTGTCTTGGACAATGAACTGCTTCTAGTATTGTAAAATCAAAGCTAAACTCGGAAAGGTTTGTATGTCATAGCCGAATGCACGTGTTTTCGGTCTAAATCCCACTTTGGGGCCCCAGTAAGTCGAATCTAAACCCCACAGATCCTCCATATCTGCTGAAATCAAATTCTGTTTTCAGGTAAGTACCCGCATGACATGACAAATCCACACTATAAGAGAAACATAGAAAACTCCAAAATCCCCGCCCCAAAAAACCCCAGAGAATATAATAATTTACATCATTTAAGGGAGATTAACTGTGATGACGGTCTGGGCTTTACCTGCGTGTGGTCTGAGGTCATGTGTTGCAGTGTGAGACTGATGGCGAGGGTGTGGATGACGGCTGAGCTGGTCAAGCCTCTGAGACACTCTCTTCAGCTCCCTCTCCACCAGGCGGGCTAAGCCTTGCTGATCCTGTCTAAAGCTGGAAAATAAACCCAAGTGTAGCCACACTGCCTGAACAAACACAATAAGTTATATTCTGTTGTTTCTATGTGTTCAAACTATACAGATACCTTTGCAGCAACAGACTGAGATCATCTTTGGTCAGCTGGGTGACCTGACCGCTCTCTCTGCTCAGCCTCTGCACCCGAGTACTCAAAGCCTCCAAGCGGAGCGCCAGCCTACGAAAGCCAAGACCACGCTGACCTGTGACATAAAGAGCATACAACATGGTATGTCATCTACGTACACAGTATCACATTCTACCCCCTACCATGATGTTTAAGTGGTAATACTTTGTATTATGTCATGGCAAATCTTGTTCTGTGTCTCATGAAACAGCAGGGTTATGTAATTATATTTTCTTAACCTGATCTGCTGCAAACGAAGCAGAAAATTATGGCATTGTATTTTCTATGTTGCATGTGGGGGGGGGGGGGGGGTAATGGCATGTAGTCATATTTATAGAGGTGCCGTTTCCTGAGCGACTATTTATATGGCGGATAAAGATGTCATAATTTCTGACAAAATATTTCTGAGCGTTGCTGGAGCTTTGTGGTCATCTCACATTGCTTTGTGGTTTCAGAGCTACAGTCACTGTATAGACCATAACCTGCTGGAGGGGCTTAAAATGAGCTATTTGAGATGGCATATCAAGGATTGTCTCGACTGGAATCACCTGTATGCGGCAGGGAGGACTGTCAAAAGAGTCATGCTGCCTGTGAATCAGGAATATTGAGTGTTTTATTGGAGGGGTTGCTGGTAGTGTTCGGGTTGCTTTGAGGTCAGAATAAGGATCTCCTTGGGGATGGTACACAGTAAAAATCCACCAGACTGGTGACGTCACTTCATCACTGTTTGCTCAGCTGACGGTCAGCATATCACTATGCACATGCCCAGGGGCCCTTTGGGCACAGACGCAATGAAAGATGAATGGGAGGGAAGAGGTGGGATCCTGTAACAACTTAATGCCAGTTGTGTGAGATAACTATATGACCAAATCATTTAAAAACTCGTAAATGTACAGCTAACATAATTATGTATGAATGGGTATGTGTGTGCAAGCCTTACTTACTTGTCATATCCATATTAGAAAATATGTTTCTAATATTATAATTGTATTAATAAGTTGTTTCTGCACATTGTAAGATCTCATGGAGACAAATGTATGCAGCACAAAGGCCCTTATTATGTGTTTTCAAAACGCAATAATATGTTTTAATGAAATGATAATAATCTATAAACTTCCTTTATATCAGAGCCAACATATTTATTTTTCATAGAATAAATCTGGCATTTTAATGAAACAATTCAGTTGTATGTCATTAATATCATCCTATTGAAGCCTTTTCCTAAAATAATTAGTAATATAGTGGCGTAGTATATTATTTCTTATATATTTTTATATTATTTGATGTGTTGTGTTTTATCCATGTATTTTGACATATATATAAATCATTATATGAGTATATATATATATACTCATATAATGTTTTATAATGATGTCTGTGTAATGGTTTGATGGTTGCTGGAGGGTGACTTGGCAGATTTTCTGCGTTGTTTTTATGTTATTCAGAAGTTAAATGAAGTTCCTTTTGAATTAAGAAACTTCCAAAAACAAACAAATGCAACAAAAAGTAAAACATCAGAAATTACTCAAATGATGCAAACAATGGCTTACCTTGTTCCTCGGGTGACCTCCCAGCAGGTTCATCCCTGGTCATCTCAAGGGGCACCCAGAGGCTTTGTAGCAGCAGGGTGAACACAGACAGGCACAGGCAGAGCACCAGGCAACCACTAGAGGGCACAATACACAGAGGAAGCTCTTGAAATGCTGCAGCAAACCGCATACAAACAAGCACAACACAATTTAGACACAAGTTGTATTTTGTTTCAATATTTTTCATTATACTGTCAATATTTAAGGTGCTTTGGTCAAGTTTGCGTTCGTACGTATACCTTGTCGTGGCAGAAGCTTAAAGTTTCAAGCAAAAAACAATGTAAGAAAATGTGTGCATTACTTTTAACTAAAGCTGCAACTTACAGCTGACTCAACATGTTTTTTAATGAAATTCTATTTTCTGTTTTCATAAATGTGTTGAGCTACAATCTTTGTACATACCCAGTCTTATGCATCATATTTTGCCTTTAATACATTGTGTAATTACCCACTAGTTAAATCTCCCTTTGACTTCACATGTTTGATTTTAAGAGCGGATCTCATGCAATAAAAAACGTACAGCCTGACTTTGCCTTTCGCCAAATGCCTTGAGAATGTGGCGCGCTAAATTGTTCCATGGCTTCACGTGAGGACCCTGGTGTGTCAAAACAAATATCTGAAGCGTGACGTGCCATCATGGGCGCGTATCTGCTGGCTGCTCACGTGGGCTCCCAGCGTCGGTTTAACTGGGGCAGAGAGAGCAATAAACCCACCAACCCGTACCCGAATGAACACGGCGTACCCGAGCTTTCGTCCATGTGCGATCCTATAGTGCCTATAAAGCTCCAGATTCAGATCCAAACCAATTATTTCCATTTCATTCTTTCATGCTGCATTTCATCAAAGCTGTCAGGGCACTCATCACTTTTGGTTGAGGGCATTTACAGAACGGAAAAGGATCAGAGCTGAGATCATCAAAAAAGCAGAATACTTTGTGATAGTTGGAGATCTACTGCAAGTGATGTCCAGCTTCACGTAAAAAGGGAAGATTACAACTATAATCAATTACTCATTGGGCTGGGCTTAGTCAGCGACCTGTTGGCCTTTGCATTTTTTTTTGCTTTTTGCCAGCTAAAATCAGTAAAGCAAAAGCTCAGCGCACACTGCAGGGGCATGCAGAGGCATGGATGAGGCGCGGTGCATCGCTTTCTTTCTACTGCACATTTGAACCACATGCTGGCCTCTGATCTCACGTCGCTGAGCCTTACCTGCGTGGCCGCAGTGCAACATGCATGGCCCTCTGTTGACAGGATACTGGACCTCACTGTCAAAACGAGGACATTGCAAATTCCAGTAAGTTCAACATGCTTCAACGGGCTCAGCTTACAAGACAAACCAGCACACGGACAACCACACACAGAAACACACATCCTCACCTCCTTGGGTCTCCGTCCCAACCCACTGGAGACCATCAGGCCTGTTTTCAAAACACACGAGCTAAATATAGCTAATATAGTCTGGGCTGGAAAGTATCTTGCCTCCTTTTTTGTCTCTTCGCTTTCTTTCCCTCCTTCTCTGGCCGTGCCTTTTCTCTGGCTCAGGGGCTATGGGTAGGCATCCTGCAGTTGTCATGGTAACCTGACTCGCCTTCAAAGAAAAGAATAGCCAGAGTGCTGCTTCGGCCTTTCACGGATACAATGGAGCCCACGCTATTGGGTGACACAGTTTCTTTCAGTCGCGCTGGCTAGACTTAAGCCTTGCTTGTGAATTGATACTCAAGCAGGGAGCTCATTTAAATAGCTCCAATGGTGCAAACCTCTGGCCCTAAATGACACAACACAGACAAAAGACAGTACAAATGTAATGGCAGTAACAATAGACCCAAGAAAATACCCACTGGACACTTTATAGATAACAATTAAAGTTAAAGTTAAGATGTAAGTCTGACTTTCTGTGTTGCAAGGCAGTTGTCAAATGATTCAATCAGACAGCAAGTTATTTCTTTGGAGGTTTAAAAGTGATTGTCAGTGCTAGAATGACAAAGTGTGAAAGAGAAACCATACGTTATCAAAGGGTCTCACAAGTGTGTTTTCCTGAGACTCAACTGCTTTTATTTTAAGCCTCAATGCTGGTTTATTGTATCACGCACAACTTGCCCTTTTGATGACAAGTGGAAACGCGCCACAGATTGACCACAGAGCAGAGTCTCCCAGGTACCTGAGGAGGGCGCCATGATGCCAAGGTGGTCTTGCTGACAATCTGTACTGGAAGGTAAATCAGAAACGGAAATACAGCTTAACCAAAAATGTTTTCCGCTGAATAAAGATCCAACTGGGAATCAAAGCAAATAAACTCTACAAAAACTAAATTACAAATCCGAAAAAATGACAGAAACAAAATTGCTATTTGTGATCTATTCGAATTTGACTTCTGTGAAGGGTGATCATGGAAATGAACATGCAACAGTAATTAGGAGGACTGCAGATCACAGTGTCACAGTCTCTTGATTATGTTTTTCTAAATAAACTAATCAATTACTCTGACAAATGCCACTCCCATCAAATATTTGCTTATTTCTCTGACAAACTGTAAAAAAAAAAAAAGATACTCAATCAATTTGAAATGATGAGAGCAAAGAAAAGTAAGCAAGTCCTCACATTTGAAAATGTTTTACTGTAAATAATTTTGTTTTGACTAATTTAAATGATTTATGGATTAGCAACATTTGTATCCATCCAGTTGTTAGTGGATAAACCTGTATTTATACTTTATAGCTGCAAAAAACAAGGACAATTGCTGGGAGACAGTAGAATTGAACCCTCACTTTGCCTGCACACATTAGTCTTTCTGTGTGAGGACGATTCAATTATCAATCGTCATTGCATGTTTACCATCTTAATTAAGTAGTTTGGAGTAAAAGCCTGTTCTTATAGTGCGTGTTTACAGGATACCACTGGACTATCTGGTCTAATTCTTAATCTAATCTAACAGGATTTGTCAGGTCTGGCAGGCTAGTTCTGATATGAAAGTAGTGTTTCAGATCCTGGTCTTGTGTTGTCTTATGTGTTATTCACATAATATGTATGCAGAGAGTGGGTATAAACAACTCATGTGCACATCTATGCCACTGTGCATGTGTGCACTAGCATGTCCATGAGAGATAGTAGGACGGGGAGGGGTTACTGCAGTGATGTCACGCAGGGAGCGGCAGGATTTGATGAGCATAAACCTCCATAAGCTCTTATCTCTTTACCTCCATAAGCTCTCTCTCCCTCTCTCTCCCTCGCTCTCCCTCTCTCTTTCTCTCTCACACACTCGCGGACAATCCCTCACACTCACTCGTATTATTTCCTGATTCCACGATTTTGTTACTCAATTTCCCTCATACTCACTCACAAATACACCAACAAGTGCATGCACACATCAATTTCATATAAAACACATGCATTTTGTGTCGCTATACATGATTTATCGTTTGATGTGTGGAGACAAATGAAATGTGAATGTTATGGTGTTCCTGCAGATTATCCTGATCATGTGACATGGCTGCAGCTCTCGTCTTTCTAACCCACTTCGGTGCCAAATTGATCAACACAAGCTGTTTAAAGTGGTCTGAGATATGATGAACTTGTGCATCTTCAAGACAAGCCTCAACCAATAGCATGAAGAAGTCTCTACTTTTGTCTGATGGATGCTGAGATGTGGATGAATTTCTCTTGTATTATTTTGGGTGGGAAAGTAACTCCAGCTTCCAGCCAAATGCTGCTAAATCTTTTGCTAAAACTGAAAGTTTGCTTACTCTGTATCACACATCAGCATATAAGGCACATTCTTATTTTTCTATTACGCAGTACTAAGAAGGTCACAGTAAATGAGGAAATTAAAAACATCAGCTGTGTTTGAGAGGGACAAGGCAGGGCCTAGCAACAATGATGGTTCCACAATTGAATTATCGGTAATAACTGTCATGTGTTGGGCGGTTGTGTTTTGATGGTTGCGTTGAGTACAAAGGCAGGGTTTGTTGCCCTTGCTAGGGTACTTCCTGTCCTGTCTCCTGCCATCACTTATTTGACAGAGCACGTCTGCAAGTAAACAAGAAAAATCACACACTGGGATTTTTTTTCTGCCATCCTGATAAAATTGAATATGCCTTTTCAGTCATATTGTATACTAGATTGTATATAGGCTTTATTTATTGTATTGTGTGTGATGGCTTTATAATACACTACTACTACTACTACTACTACTACTACCTCTTCATCACAGCAGTGTAAATTGGCCTCTAGATGTAAAGATGAGGCATTTGGCGCACACAATAGGACATTATCATACTATTGGTGGTTTGTGGTATTCATATAACACTCCGGTATATGGAAGTGTGTGAAAACGTGTGTGTGCAATATGAGTGGTGTATAAGTAGGCCTATAGTTGATATATATATATATATATATATAGCACATAAGGACTACATTGTGCGAATTTGTTGTTGTGGTTGTTTTTTTTATTCACAAGAGAAGTTCTTGTGAATTAACCAGAGTGTACATAGAAGTGGCAGTAAACAGTATATTTAACCAGCCCACCTGAGCCCCTCACTGCAGCTGCACGCTCACAGACGCAGAAAGAGGTTGACGGCACTGCGCATGCTCGAGGCAACTTCATATGAATAGTGCTTCACGTCTCAAGACATCTCACATCCAGGTAAGGATAACGTCAGTCGGCTACCGTTTGCTTGCCAGTCTTCGGTCGTGGTAAGTCTTGTTCCTATTGCCGGGCTTTGAGTTTTAAATGCATCGCTTTCACACAAATTCAAGCGGAAATCTCCCCACATCAACAAACTCCAAGACAGAAGACAGGCTGCGGACCACATTAACCAGTGGTTGGTACCATTCATGCTAGTTAACGTTAGCTAACATGTTTTTGTGTGGTCGTTTTGGGAGATCTTGCATGGCTTCGTGTGGTGTTGTCTTACTGCTAGCTTTTTGTGTCTGTTTAAGGTTCCGTTAGCTCCTTGCATGCACTGACAGGGGCAGCTTGCGGCTAGCTAACGCTAGGAATGCTAACTTGGCAAGTTTGAATGGAAAAGGGTGTATCGGATTTACTCGGGGCGGTAATGTTAAATACCCTGTGACTCGTGTGCACAGGCTACTATCACCTCTGCTGGCTAGCTAACGTAAATAAATACAAATACAGCTACGGCAGCTTTGCGTGCACTTGCAGCTGTCATTCCACCGTGTGATGACACAGCTGTACCTGCAGCTACTGTAATATAAGGTGTCACAGACACTGTAACGTTACCCACTGCTGTGCTAATGTCTTTGTATCTGCACTTGCTTCCCCACCGAGATACAAAAAAAGAATCCGTGATTCGCCCACAGCAACGTTACCTAACCACGTCTGTCCAGTTCTGCAGAGGTGCAGTTGAATGTGCACGCTCCAGCTTCTTTCTCCATTCAGGAACATCACCTTGTGTATTTAGCTAAATTTGATAATCGATACGTCATCTTTGGATATGTAACTTATAGCATCAGACGTATGAAAACAGATTTTGTAAAGGATTTGAGCAAACTGCATGAACACACGTTGATGGGAGCTGTCAGTGCTCATTCAGTGCAAGATAGAGTTAGACTCGTTGTCATTTCTCTTTAAGTGTGCATCCTGTAATGTACCTACCTGTAGGCATTATGTCAGTAGGCTAACCTGTTCCCAGGATGAGGACAGCAGGAGCCTGAGGTTGTTGGGTATCTTGAATTGCCTGAATGTTATCCTCTTGTAGACATTATGAGATGAGACTATATATTGGTATTGTCTGATTCTGAGAATATATTTTCAGTCTACCTTTTGACAAAGTACAACCTGTGCTAAAGGTAAAACGCCAACATTGGGGTTCACATACCCTCAGAGTGGAGCGTTGAGCTCTCTACAGAGTCACCATGAATGCTTCCAGGTTTGCATTCAGTATCGTGTCGGTATGCACCTCCATGTGACTTGTTGGAAAGTGACGTGAAATGATCTGATGATTTTATGACATTTTTAGTATCTTGCAAGTGATCTTTGGACATGTGTCTCCATGTGACTTGTTGGAAAAACAAGTGTGACATGGTTTGATGAGGTACGACAGTATCTTGTGGGTAAGCGGAAATGATCTTATTGTACGACTGTCGATTTCTAAATATATTGCCAGTCAACTTTTACAGCATACACAAAGTCTTTATTTCTCTCACCACCAGAGATCCCAGTTTTAATATCAAACTTTGCCCGGCCAATTGAATCTGTCCACGACAAATTTGTGCATCACAGGACATGTGAAGTTGTTTTGTGGCTGTCATATGGCATCACTAAGTTAGCCTTGCACTGCATTCCATTCAAGTGAGGAGTTTACTTGATTTGTTTTTCAGATGACATGCATGCTGTTCAGTACATGCTCTTTTCCATTTGCAGATCTTAACAGCATACAGTACATCTGATTAGTGAAAATTGCTAATGTTGTTTCACAGTACAGATTTACTGTGGTCATTTTGCAATGCACCCTTTATAACTTGCTGCAAATCACCTCTTATGGTAGCAAAGTATATGAACAGTTGGACTTGTAGGAATCCACCAAGGACTTGTAGGGTTTTGTACGTCAAAGAGAATTTGGAACATGTTTATATTTCTGAATTTGATACTGCTGAGGGTGGAAGTTTTTTTTTTTTTTTTTTTTTGTGCTGCTGAAAGTGACTGATTTTTAAGCTCTTATTTTCTCACTTGTGTCTTCCAGTAACCATCATGGACAGTTAAGAAACATAGGCAGCTGCGTGGAGGACAGAAGGTTAGCAACACCCCGGAGCGTCCCTCCTCTCTTCCCACTGAGGCAGACCAGCAAGCTTCCATCACCATGGCTGAGGAAGACTATGGCAGCTTTGTGGACTGGAACCAGATGGGGGATCTGGCCAAGAGCAGCGGGCCCACCAAGGTAGACTGTCAGGACCTGAAAGAGTTCAAACAGATGGCTCGGCAGGGTTACTGGGCCAAAAACCACAAACTACGAGCACAAGTCTACCAGCAGCTCATCAAAGCCATTCCCTGTCGCACGGTTACCCCAGATGCAGAAGTATATCGTGACATTATGGGAAATGCAGCCACTAAGAAGCCCTCCGCCCACATCCCATTTCCAGAGTTCGTGGATGGAAGTCCTCTGCCGCGGTACTGCCTGAAGGCAGAGGCAGTAGCCTCGGCCCATCAGATCATCAACTGCGTGGCCGGACAGTTTCCAGATATCTCCCACTGCCCGTCACTACCGGCGGTTACTTCACTGCTCCTGCACTTCAGCGTCGACGAGGCTCAGTGTTTTGAGCTTGTCAGCCGCATGCTGTCCTGCAACGAGCCAGGCAAGCGACTGCTGGACCAGACTTTCCTGGCCTATGAGTCTAGCTACATGACTTTTGGTGACCTGGCCAACAAGTACTGCACAGCCGCCCACAAAATGATCGTGGCCACAGCCCAGGACGTGCTGGAAGTCTACTCCGACTGGCAGCGCTGGGTGTTGGGCGACCTGCCTTTCAGCCACATGGTCAGGGTCCTGGACATCTACCTAGTGGAGGGCTACAAAGTTCTCTTCCGTGTGGCTATAGCCTTGCTCAAGTTCTATCGCAAGCACAAAGCAGAGGCCCAGGGAGGCCCGGGCAGCCAGCAGCAGGATTCAAGCAAGGTTAAGGAGGACATTCAAGCTTTCGTCAAGGGCATCGCCTCCACCGTCACGCCAGAGAAGCTGCTGGAGAAGGCCTTCTCCATCCGCATGTTTAGCCGTAAGGAGATCACCCTGCTGCAGCTCACAAATGAAAAGTCCCTGCAGCAGAAAGGCATCACTGTCAAACAGAAGCGGTATTGTCAATAATCCCATTTTTACGTGGTGAATTGTGAGCATTCTGTTGCCTTTTTATTTAGATAGTAGGCTGCTTCTTTTTGGCTTTACTTGGCCCACCTTTACTGACACACGACTATAATATGTTATGTCATTAAGTACGTAGCATTATGTCTTTTGATAGTTAATCTCTGCTAGTTTTACATCATTTTAAACTGACATTGATAAAAAGTGTCTAGCATGCTCTGGGGAATGCTTCAAGTTGCTCTTGCATCCTTGCCTCACATTGTGTTCTTGTTTCCTCTTCGTTTGCTTTCTGCCATGTCTTTCCATCCACCATCTTCTGTCTCATCCGCGCTTCACTCCTGTGTTTACTGCCTTGGTTATTTCACAGTCCTCCTAGGTGGGTTTTCTTCTCGATGCTATTCTCCAGATCCATCTATATTTCTTTCGAATAACGCTCATTTACTTTCAGGTTTATGCATCGCCATCTGTGCGATCTGCCTCACATTCTGTGCCTCTCCATCTCTTCCCGTGTCTTGTGTTTGTGGGCGTCTCCAGGCGGAACGTGCAGCTGGCACTTAACCCCGACACCTTCTCCTCAGAGATCGTCAGTGCCAAGGAGATGCGGGACATCTGGTCGTGGATCCCTGAGCGCTTTGCCCTGTGTCAACCACAGCTCCTCTTCACCACCTCCACCCACGGTTGCAGCCTGACCAGGTAGTGCTCACCTCAATATATTAATCCTGAGTCTTTGAATTTGATTTATCGCCAAAATTGCTGGAAAGTGTGCCTTTGTTTATCTACCAACCGATAGTTTAATCCATAGACTCAGTATTAGATGTCTATGAAGTTCATTGCAATGAATTCAACTCTTCCATTTTCCACCAGATTCTACTCTCATTGTGAAGGCTACGAACCCACTCTGCTCCTCATCCGGACCACAGATGGCGATGTAAGCAACGCTCTCTCATGATTCCCATCATGTTGGAGGGAATTAAGGATGCATCCTGAAATAATGCAATTCAATATTTCTCAAATATATGGACTCTCTGAATAGATGTCAGAGGTCATGATCAAAAGGTGCCATATGATTGGATTATGGTGCTCCAAACAGATCTCAGCACGAACATTGGCAGCTTGCAGAAAGCAATCTTCCACTCGTGTGAACTACTATTTTCGAGAATGATGCCGTTGTAGATGAGCAAAGAGGTAAACCCACTGATGCATATTGTGTGGTTTTTTTGTTGTTTGTTTTACCTTTTAGGTATGTGGAGCCTTCCTGTCCACAGATTGGGAGGAGCGGAAAAGAGGAGGCAACAAATTGAGCTTCTTTGGCACAGGGGAGTGCTTTGTCTTCAGGGTGAGTACATTGTTACTCTCTAGACTTACTATCTGTATTTTTTTTTTAAATTTAGATTCACTTTGTGAAGTCTTATTGGGGATCAATTGAAGGGAGAATGATTTCATTTTGAGCATACCGCCACCAGAGGGCACCATCCACGCTGTTTTCACATGTTCCAGATTTCAGTGTCACTGGCCCCACTTGGCATGACAGGCTCCCATTTGGGAAAGCCGGCCTAGTCGGTCACAACTCACCATACTGGCTTTGCCATGGCCGCAAAAACAGGCGCACATCATGCTCTTGAAGCTTTTCTGCTTTGAGCTTCGGGTTCTAACACCTGGGCTGGAAGTAGCAGAACAGACTGGCTCTCTAATGCCTTCTGTATGAATTATTTACAGGGTATAGCTGTGTTGACGCACAGCCGTGGGCCGTCTGAGCCAAAAAAAACACCGTCATCTCACTAAGCACACACAGATCGGAAACTCCCGTAACCTGATCCAGTAGTATCTGATCTGGCCGTCACTGACACCAGGTGAAAATGGAGATCGTCGGCAAGGACTGATGTCTGTCAGATGTGGTCTCATTGAGATCGTGATCTCGTTTCTATTCATACATGTGCTGCACTACTTTATTCAATGTGTGTATTTGGTGATGACTGGCTGTTTCCCTTGTTAGCTGAAGCCAGATATGGAGCGTTTTGAGTGGGTGGTGATCCGCCACCCTGAGTTAGCCTCCTCCAACAAGACTCAGGAAGACACAGCCTCTCCTGAGGGGCAGAACTCGGACAACAATGGCTTACAGCAGCCAGAGAAGCCTGCTGGAGGCCTCTCGCCCTTCCTCTCCGCCCGCCACTTCAACCTGAACTCAAAGAACACTTCCATGTTCATGGCTGGTAACTTTGACTCCATCATAGTGGGTGAGTGCATTGTTTTATTCTGTTATTGTTGTGTGTTTGGCATTTCTGGTCACTTTTTTTTAATGTGGTATTTTAGTTTTTCGACACGCATGGGATCACGTTTCACATGGGATTTCATTGTTAACCTTTCATCCCATTTAAAACTACGATTTGATTTTACAAGGTACCGTGAAAGAAGGAGAATCTCAGGGTGGAATTTTGAAAACCATTTGCAGAAATACAGACTTTAGTATCTCGTCTACAAACTGTCTGCTCTTGTGTCTGCTCAGGAGGAGGCGACGGCAACGCTCTCTACATCGACTCTGAGCTCAACCACGGGCGCGCTGGCCGGTGCGCCACCTTTGACAACCCGCCCTTGTGTAATGAGAGCTTCCAGGTTGCACTGCTAGAAGTGTGGGGCTTCCAGGACGCCATGGCCTCCTAATACTCTACACGCAGTACCCATGTAGATCCATACAGGCATAGACTCGTAGGTGCATATTCATGCACACAAACATATATTAACACAGAACATCTTGACCTGCAAACTGTTAGAGGTGGAAAACAGAACAATGTCCGTCCTACAAATTCATATATGATCATCTATTTTTTATTTATTAATGCAGTTAATCCAAATTCAACATGTGAACGAGAATTTTCTGTTCGTTTTTGTAATTACGGATTTGTATTACGGTGTGCTAAGTCTGTTAACGTGTCCGGTAATATGAAGGATCAACTGTCGAAGCCAATGTGAGCTTCATTTAAAGGTGTTTTTATGTCGGCCGTGGCGTGTTCATGTTCATGTTGAGCTGAAACATTTGAATTCCCGAATGTACATTCAGTCTTTTATGTGCTGTGGTTTAGCGCAGTCTGCCAAATTAACTGTATAGCTGTCTCTGCGGCCCTTAAAGAACATGAACCAGGCCATGAGGTTAAAGATGAAATGTGTGAAGTTGATTTGGTGAGATGTTTTTTGATGTTGAAACTAAGATGAACGCAGTGAAGTTCCAGGTCCGCTGAGTTCTAAGTCCTGAATAATTCCCCCCCCCCCACCCCCCACGTTGATTTGCTGTACATGATGAATTAATGTGGTTCATGTTTGTGGGTATCAGTGCTGAATTTGAGTGTTGCCATTTTGCGCCATATGTTGAAGCTTTCGTTTGAATGAGTGGCAATTTGTCCATTTTTAAAAGTATATGAATGTTCATGTGAATACAAAAGAACAAACTTTTTAAATGTTTATAGTTTGCAAGTAATGAAGCGAAATGCAGTTTGCTCATCCTTTCCTGCTGCTGCCGTCCTTTTGTAGTGTGAAGACCGTCGCACAAGAAGTCCAAAACTGGCCTGTTGGCGAAGTGTCGTTGGGGGTTAGACACCCCGTCTGTATCTGTGTGTTTGAACCTGTGCTCCAGTGAGACACTGAGTAACTACAAATGTATCTTACATCTGAAAATACAGCAATATGCTTTCAGTACAAGTGACTCTGTCTTTGTTTGTCTTGCTGCTACTCATTGCGGTTCTTCCAGATCTATCACATCTCTGTCCTTGCAAAAGGGGGACATTTCTTCAGACTGTGCCAGATGCCTTTTAAAGTCAGCTCACTCCTTGTATCCTGCTCTAGTCCTGGTAGTTACAGCTGCTACGCCTGTTAACCAAATTTACTGTGGAGTCATTATAGAACAAATACACTGTATGAATAGTCTTGTAAAAATCCATTTCATGCAATTATACTTTTTTTTTTAAAATTAAATTATTGTCTTCTGTGCATCTATTAATACCAACAAAAATTCCAATTTTGAAAGATCTTTCCTTCAAAGAAAAACTTGCATATCATGACACAATAACTTACAAGGGCAAACATCTTTGTTTAAACTAACTACAATGCACATTGCATATCTACAGTAGGAAGGTCTAACACCAACTGTGTGACTCCTAAGTCACTCGTGCACACTTCTATTTTTGTTTGGATGTCTGCACTTTGTGGAAGCTGACAGTGAACGGCATGACTGGAAATATTTAACAGGGATGAGTCAGATAAATCTACAAATATATACGTAAAAGCCTCCTTCCATAGTCAGCTTTACTGCATCTTTTTTTTTTTTAATTGAGCTTATTGTTAAATTTCTATAAATTGTTTAAATTTGCTAAACACAGTACAAATTCTGCAATTAAATTCTCCAATTAAATTTGTTTTAAAAAGATATGGGCAATTCATTTGCAGTGTGTGTGGCACAAGCTAATGCATCTCAAGCAATTTAGTATCTTAGCTGGCAACGTGTTTGAGTAATTCCTTCTTTACAGTAAGTGGTATTGACTCCGTGAAGCCAAGTCTGTGGTGTTCATTCAGGATTCACCCTCAGCTAATCGCACGTGCACTTCTATATTTAGCTGCTCCTTCGGGTGTTGATCTGGCGCATTTCCTGAAAACCATGTTTTCCAGCCTCATGGAGTAAGAGGCTTACATCTTTAACCCTCCACTGAGATGGGACTCTCCTTCACCAGCCCCCGCCAAGCAGATAGCAAGGGGGCTGTGGACGGGGATTAAGACACAGACTAAGGAGGTCCTGACAAGTGGGGTTTTTTTTGTCTCACATATTGAATATTTCAAATCTGGCCATTGGAAAGGAGGCAGGTCTCTGATTACATGTCACAACTAATCCTTATGAACTGTACATCGTGTCCTACAATGACAATCATTTCAATTATGTCTTTAGGGCTAATTTAGTGTGAGAAAGCAAAGCTGTGCCATTGATGCAGGATTCAAGTTTCTCTATTTCAAGAATATTGGGTTGTTTTTTTTTAAGATTGGTAAATAATTGAGTTCTTTATCCCAGTGAGAATGAAAGACAGAGTTATGTTTTCGGTCACATGCTGAAACCAGGCCATAGGAGAAAAATGCCTCTTCTGAGTGTAGTTTAGCTCAGTGGCTTCCTTTAGATCCTGGGCCTTTCTAACACACAGTTTGACTCTAGAATCACAGTAGTGTACATTAATGACTGGTGGCAAATGCTTTCCTGTGTTCATCCTGAACACTATCGTGAATCGTGGTCTTGTGAGAGTTTCTCACATAGTTCCCCGTTTCCCTTCCTTGATTAAAGCACCATCTCAAAGACCAACCATCACAAATATGCCATGCTCTTAAACTCTCCTTTTACAACTCATATTGCTGCATGTTGTCAAATGAGATGGTTGCAAATGTCTGTTGAGTATGCATCCCAGACAGGAACATCATAAACTAACCACAACAGAAAGGCTACATACCTATCCACCTATATGAGTCAGCCTGGATTTATGAGTCAGTCAGCAGGGAAAGAGAAAACCAAGTGAAAATTATCATTATTTAATTGCATAGTGCAACCTTGCATTTGGCAGCCGGAGTAAGATGTTGGTCGAGTAAAGTGTCTGAATGGAAGGAAGCCTGTGATGCTGCATGGTGTAGAAATTGCATCACGAGTATAGGAGCTGTACAGAGGGGAGGGGTCCTTCTCTGGTGCTGACTAGACAAGGCAATGCAGAGGGAGCAGAATGGAGGGAGGGATGGAGGAAGAGACGTGGGGACCGCACAAGCTCTCTCTCACTCACACACACTCACACACTTCATCACTCCCATGATGTCCTAGCTCCAGCAACCCCTCCTCTCTCGGCATCTCTGAAACCTGCTCTTGCTGGGAGCTATAGATTGTAATGGGGATTCTCGGTTTCCTCCCCCCACCACACACACTTAGCCTCAAATGCTCTCACTGTCACACTCCATGTTGCTGCATATCACAGCTGACTGTAAAAGCCACCCTCTGCTGCATGGTAGAGTCCTGGTGCAAAATGCAAAAATGTGTTTGAATTTCAGTGGCCCTCTTGGAGGATGAAATTCATATATGATGTATAATTTATGAAGGCATTTGAAATAAAAGGTGTCTTGATTTTCTTTTCTCGATATGTACCGTATCACAAATACCTATTTCCATTTGCCCAGCAGTGTCTCCACACACCCTCTTGCTTCTCCCCCATCACTTCATCCCGTAGCTTTTGAAGGGTGAATGCGTTGGTATCAAAGGGGAAGCCTGCAGCGGATCACACCAAAGTGATGCCTGAGAGGGGTGACCGTCAAAACAAGAAATTGCTTAAAAAGGAATAAAAGATATAAAACACTTTATTTGTACAGAATACGTTATTAATGTTTACTAAATCCATATATCTTGTTTCACACATGCATCGTGTGGCACAGTATATCATTAATTAACTTAGTTCTAGTGCGCCCCCCACACCCAGGCAGTGATAGGTTTTATCCGTAAGTCAGGTGACATTTTCCGCTTCGCCATTTTGTGCTGCGCCGGGTATTTATCAGAAGAGTCGTGACTGTCCCGTTTACACTGCCAGTTAGGTTGTCAGACGGTTCCTGTTGTTACCCAGTTTATAACTTCAAGCCTGTGGCCTTCGCTGGGGTTTCGCTTAGTGTGATTAATTCGAGTCCAACAGCAGTAATTCATTTTGTATATTATATTGTGTGAGACAGAATGTCGGCCGAATCTCCCGAATACGCTCCGTTCTTCGCAGTGATGGGCGCCTCTGCGGCCATGGTGTTCAGCGGTAATTATCACGAGATCACCGTTCATATTCAAGCTGTTTGTTAGTAAATAAATGTACACCGTGTGGATTCACTGCTAACACCTTTTGCGTTTATATCATTCCCTACAGGGTACCTTGAATCTTTAACCGTGGTGCGTCTCTTGAAGCTTACTTGTGAAAGACATCCGCTAGCATCGATGCTAATCTTGAGCTGTCATATAACTATGTAGACTTAACCGACAGCTTGGGTAGCCTTTGATTCATCTTAATCTGACTATAATTTGTGAGTATTGTGAATTTAATGCACGTATCGCTGCTAGCATTAACTACTGCTTCAACGACAGACCAAAGACTAGTCATGACTAACGTTAGTTAGCTACGTTAGCTGATGACTACTAACGTAACAAACGTTAGCTTAGTTCGGTTATAGCACGTTATGTGTTTTTTTGGTGTATTTATATATTTTGTGTACGCTCTCTGCACTTAAGCAGACTATGTTTAGCTCGGTACTAATCGCACCTTTTTTGCCAGATGTCATGCAGGGTGTTAAAAGCAATTGGTGACACGTTTCACACACAACTATTTAATGTAACGTTAGCTTACGAGTAGAGACCAGTAACTAATGAAATACGGTATTGACGTCGTTTTGAGTGGTGTTTGCTGTTCTACTACAATTTGCTATCTGTGAAGTAGTGGCGTCACAAGTTATTTAATCCAAGTTAGACAAAAATCGCCTTTTCTTAAAACTGATAATCAGTGTAACGCAGAATCAGCTGGTTCACTTCCTTATTGCGCAAGGGAATGTCACGTGATCATCACATGATGATCACATTTCTGATTTGGAATTCCCGTCTGGCTACTGCTCCTGTATAACTCAAAAAGTTAGCAGTGAACCTGTTCAAAGTTATGATGGCTGATTATTTACAAAAAAACATTGGTGTGAAACCACCGTCATCAATGTTTTGGATAGAAAGAATCCAGTGGCCAAGAACGTGAACTTTGAAACTGGCTTTTATACTTGTTTTATGGCTCCTTTACTAGTTTATTAGACAAGTGCTACATCATATGGTGATATACTCACAGCAAAGGCATGGGATTAGGGTGACTGGTGGGAAAATGAGAAATCAACAAGCAAGTGACCATGGTGCAGAGGGCTTGACCCGCCATAGCTCGAGGCCTTATGGCAAAACATGCTCGTTTATGGTGGTGAACGGTACATCGTTTCCATTGGTGGACATCACCGGTGAATGGCTACCTTTATAATATGTAGACAGCTGTTTTCTTGCACTCCGTTCCCCTTTTTATTTTGTGTTAATGCATGCATATTTATCGATCACATATTTTAAACAAATCACATTGGGCTGCATGGTAATGACAAATCTCAAAAAATAATTTCAGTTGGAGATTTTGTTTTGCAGAAATCTGACCTGATTACTGCTGTTTGAGGTGTAAACGTTGGCCACACAATAAGGCATCTCCGCTAATAATATATAAAAGTCCCATGATGAGACTACATGATTTTATATTGTTTAGTCCAACCAGGAAATGAGAACCAGCTGACTGTTAAAACCAACCCTGATCTTGTCATAGTTCAGGTTTAATTTGTAGCAAGGGCAGCATGGCGGTGGTGTCCCATGAGGCTATAGCAGTAGTACTAGTCTGTGGTGGTGAGGGAGTGACAGCTGGGGAATTTGCTTATAGGGAGGAGATCATGCTGGCACATAGAAGGGATGTTGTGGTGGGATTGATGGGGACACATGATGATTCAGACGTAAGTGTTAAGGATCTTCACGAGTTGTGGAGTCATTGATTGGAACCTGTAGCTGGTGTTTCTCACTACATATACGGTCTACACCATAGACAGTATATAAGAAGTGGACGTAGTCATCGTGGCGTCACCCATTGGTTTGTGGACTGGCATTTTGAAGCATCAAGTTCGGTGATTTTGCTGTCGTCATCTTGGGTTACGGCCGTCGCCATGTTTTTTTTGCGACCGATAAATGGAAGTTAACATAGTGGAGTGACAACCTGTCAATCACATTAAGCCCCCACTTTTGTTGTAATTAAACATTTCTAGGATGGACTGTAAGTTGCTGGGATCGTCTGGTGTCAGGTGATGTTGTATTGTTTTAATAGTTTTGTGGTGATGTCCAGACCTGAGCACTGCCTTTAGCGATGCCTGGCCCACAACAGGTGACTCTCACAAGGTGCCATTATCCATTCGCACCACATTATAGCTTACCGGTAACTATCTTCCACTTTCTGCTAACAACAATTTAAGATGCATTTTTGCTATACATCCTAAAACTGCGTCTCTTGCTCCGCTGCCTTTTCCAATTGCCTGTGCAGTTGTTTGGTATTTACACTCTCGGTGGGATAGCCAAAGTTATTTTATGCTTTCAGATGCTTGACCTTTAAATCCCATTCACATCCGCCGTCGCTCTCTAACACACACTCTTCAATAGAGAGGTGTAATTGATGATGGCAGCCTGCTCTAGACAACCGTCAGCTTCTGAGTCTCATAACTTCTGCATGCAGCCTCATATTTTTACACACTGTGCGCTGCAGTTGGCAGGAAGTACTTAATACTATGACCTTACTGATTTTGTCATTAGGAGTACTTCCCTCCTCGCCCACTATTCAGAGCACACCAGTCTGCTGTGTAGTGCGTGGGCATGCAAGATCATCCCTAGCTAGAGACTCCTCCTACTCTGACATCACAAGACGTCACAAGGGCATCCCATTCATCAAATATACTGCAGGGAGGAGAAATGGGGGGGGAGGGGGGGCTCTTTACCTAAACCGAGGGGATTAGGATTAATATCCAGAGGTTGTCCCTCCACACCACAAGGTTTCCTGCCAGACATCGAACCTTTTATTGTCCGGTCACAACGGCAATGTTAGAGGTTTCTAGATGAACCTTCGCCTGTCACACGTTGATGAGGGCAAGCTTACAAAGAATGAAGTCAGAAGATAACGTTGCTGACGGTAGCATATTGTGCTGGTTGTTAATGGATGGCTGAATGGCTAAAATAATCACCTTTTCAGAGGATGGCGTAGTTGTTTCCAGAATGTTGTCTTTTAATGTTATGCATTGCTAAATGTACAGGTTTGTTTCAACTGGATCTGATATCTGTAGTTTTTATACTGAACTACTGAGCTTGGTTGTCTGTACTTCTTCAAGCTGCTGTTTGATGAGTTTGTATTTAAACAATTTAGTCCACCAGCGAGGAGTTTGGCACTTAAACAAAGTCAAAATAAAAATAGTTCTTGTGTCGCTGCCTGAGAATACGGTGCACAGTTTTGCTCAAACACATCTCTGTGCATGGGCATGAGTGATTTAACCTCTGATTGATGGCATCAGTCTCGTGATGAATCGATGCGAGTAGTTGGGGCCGTGGCTGGCTGCCATGTGCACATTTTAAAGATTGGTCCACATCGTCTTCCTGTCTGCCTCTCGATCCATTTGCCAGAAGTCCTCACAGCTAGTGTTTGAGTTAACAAGAACGATCTCCACGCTAGCTCGGCACGTTGTCCCAAGAAATGAGAGGGCGGGGCTCCTCGGGCTATATGCACAAGGCTCTCCAAGATTATATCGCAAGATGCTTTTCATCATCATGTTGGCTTGTGTCGTAATACAGTTGATGTTTTACCCAGTTGCATGAGATTATGCAGACATGTTTTACTCTGTTCTGTGCACACTAGCTGTTGACATGTTTTTGTCGGTGCAATAGAGAGCCCACAGATGGCTATATTTAGCATCAGAGCAACATCTGTGAATCTGTGAAAATATGAAATGTCCTCAGCTTTCCAAGAATATTTCAATACTGCTGTAAAGTCGAAGAACTGCCACAGCATGTATGGACCAATATATGAGTTGCTATGCGGAGGCCAGTCCTGTCGCTGAGTTTGTTTATCTTGCGTTTCCTGTGGAGGAGAAAACAAAACTCATTTCTATTTGTGCACACACACACCTTTTTAGATGTGGAGAGATCTTGTCCAACCAGCCGGTCTGTTTCATAGCACACGCAGGTTTTGTTGAGTATTGCAAAAGACTTGTTTGTCTATTCTGCACACATGCTACACACATGTTAGGCCTCTGTTTCTTCCTTATCTGAATCCAAGGTCTACGGATTAAGGGCGTCTTGGGCTGTACAAATTTGTATTGTTTGATATTGTGCTATGATGATAATTTACTTGACTCTCCGTCATCTCACCTGGAAGCTATTCATCCATGGCAGCTCCTCTATATTTGATTATATATGCTTTCTAATTTTAGAGCAGGTTGGTTGTTGATGTTCTTTCGCTCTCCTCCTGCAGTGTGACGTTGTTGGCACTGTGCTTCCTCCTCAGCATCACAGGCTGACGTAGCTAATATGCCCGATGAAGCCTTTTTGCTTCCCCCCCCCCCCCCCCCCCCCCGGTTGCATTACGGCGACGCTAGCCAGAGCCCCGGTGCCCATCCTGTGCTGATGCTCTCTGGAGATGTGGCATCCTGCTTCTTTTGTGATGTCAGCAGTTCACTGTGTGCCTAAAGCCAATGAGGCCGTTTCATTCAGAGTGATTAAGAATTCTGCAGTGGTCTGGCAGGGTCCGTTCTGAAAATCACCAGGGCTGAAGCAGGTTGAGGAGACGAGGAGCGGCGTCTGACAAAACTGATTTTTAGTCGCGAAGAACGACATCTGTTCTTTCCCTTTTTGAACTCGAGCTAAATTCCCCAGATGGAGACATGTTAGATTTTTAAGGGGAACAGAAACTGAACAGTTGTTGTATTGTTGATCCAGCTCTTATTTCACTTCTGCTTCATTATTCAGCTGGGCCCTCTGGTTTCTGTCGTCAGTCTACTTGCCTATAGTCTATCTCGTTCATTTACTAAAATGATCTTCTCTCTCTCTTCCCCGCCAGCCTTGGGAGCAGCCTATGGCACAGCCAAGAGCGGGACGGGGATCGCCGCCATGTCGGTGATGAGGCCGGAGCTCATCATGAAGTCCATCATCCCCGTGGTCATGGCGGGTATCATAGCCATCTACGGCCTGGTAGTAGCAGTGCTGATTGCCAACAACATCTCAGAGAAGGTCACCCTCTACAAGTGAGTTCAGCTGATCAGTCATATTTTCAGACATTTGTGTTGTCTAAATTTCCTTTTTTTTAAGTGTATTTGTCAACACAAAATGCACAACACGGAGTAGGAAGAAGACCGATTACTGTTGGGCTAAACTCAAACCTTCAACACCTCATCGAGTGAACAGCTGTTACTCTACTGCCCTGCTGCAATGCAAACTATTCGCTCCATGCATGCATTACAGGCTCTGATCACAGTTTTAAATGTTTCTTTTATTGCTAAAATTGTGAACCCCGATCATCGACATCCCTTGCACTAACGAACACTTTGTCTGTGTTTAGGAGTTTCCTCCACCTGGGAGCTGGGCTGAGCGTGGGCCTCAGCGGGTTGGCGGCAGGCTTCGCAATCGGCATCGTGGGCGACGCGGGCGTGAGGGGCACAGCTCAGCAGCCGAGGCTTTTCGTGGGCATGATCCTCATCTTGATTTTCGCAGAGGTCTTGGGTCTCTACGGGCTCATCGTTGCCCTCATTCTCTCCACGAAATAAACATCCAGATGTCTCCAAATACAAGAGCTGTCCATTTATGTTGCTGCTGGAGGGAAAAAAAGTGTAAAACGGGGAAAAATATTCTTGTCACTCGAGATGGAAGAAGTGAAGTCGGGGGGGGGGGGAAGTGGCTACATAAATATAGTCTTATCTCAACAATGTGTACAGTTGTCCCAATTTGATAGTCAACTTGTAACTGCGCAACGTAGTGATTTGTCTGTCTTGTGTGCGTGTGTTTAAAAATTGTATGATGACGATTCCTTTTTTCCCTCCACTTATTTCAGGCCTCGAGGCGGCTTAGCCTCTGGTCTTAGAGAGCTGACCAACGGCCCGACAGGCTTTCGCTCCTCTCATATCAACTTGGGGAGTTGACACAATTTCTGCATTGATCTTGAGGATCTATTTGTAAAGAGAAGTGTATATGGACTCACTTTTTTTTTTTTTTTTTTATTCCACTCATTTTATTTATAAAATTGTTCCTTGAACTGTCTAATGCAGCAAAAGTCTTTAATTCCCCAGGATATATTATACATCTATACAGACATAAATATCTACATAGATAGATTTAATGCACTGTGGGTTAATTGTGGTTGGAATTCCTCTGGATGTAATTCTTGGTTTAATAATTAAGAATGCCTTTAGTATGTTGCTGGTGAAGTGGGAGTTGTGTGTAGCTGTATTCTAATCATTACGCAAACGTTCTCAAACTTCAGTGTTTTTCCTGTAGTACTGCTGTTTGCATTAAAGGTGTGTGCCCTGTGTTGGGTCTCACAAGTGTAATTTCCAAATTTTCATCTCCATCTTATTCACCCCCCACCATCTGTGGCTGTACATCTCTTCCACATTCCAGCCATTAGAATCCTGCATGGGTTTCAGTGTTTTGTTGCTGTTGGATATGAGGCAGAGGAGCAGGCTAGTTTCAGGAGACTTAATCCAGATCAAAGATTGTTTAGTGGTGTATTCTTCCTCCAAAAAAACCAATCGAGTTTACATGACAACTCAATGGTATAGTTTGTAGCATGCAGCAGGAATCCAGTGAGCTTAGTGTTCAAGTTTGGCCTAGTTTCATGGACTGGTCCAATTTGATCTGGAGTTTGTTTTCTGAAAATGGAACTGCTGCCACTGCATTTACTAAAGCGCCAATCTACAATCCTGTATTACCACTGATATTGAAGTTATCCTGATGTCACAATCGAATTAAAGATTCCAACTTAGTTCCGACTGTCTTCAAACACTTCAGTACTGTATTTTAGTGACATTCTAATATACAATGGTGTCTAGAGCTGTAGTAAAAAGAAATTAGCTGAGTTGCTGTTTTACAGTATTCATGTCTTCCTGTTCCACTCTGCAGTGACAGCTGGGGATCTTCACACTGTGGTTGACGCCTCAAGAACTGCACACAAAGCCTGCGTTGTACTGTCGGCAGATGGTGATTTTATATAAAAAGTATAAAACATCAGTAAATTGTTTTTATATTGTGTTAAACTGTACAGGACAAATATGCAACACAAATCAGCATAATTATATCTGCACAACGACTAACATACGTGCGAACATGTAAACGCGATGCAGACTTCAAACGTTCACAGCTCATGCTGTTTGGAGGCTGTTGAGCAGAGTCTGAGAAATGCTGCTGATGGCACTGAAAGTGGCGCTGTCTGGAAACGACTGGATGAAGTCTTTACCCTCTATTCTGGTGCTGAGCAGAGGATCCAGAGGCACAGAACCTGAAAAGAGGGCCGATAGTGAGAATCAAGTGGATGTTACGGGGCGTTGAGTTATCGCATACCTGCATGCCTAAAGCTAGGCTGCACTACAGCTGGCTTGTCGCTGCCACGTCGCTGCCACAGGGCAACTGATTTAGCTGCATCATTACTCAAGAGATTGATCTGCACACAAAGCGGAGATCCGCTGAGGGCAACCATCACGTGATCTGTTCATTTGATCAATAATTGATAAGTATACATCAGCCCCCTCGCTGAGGTACTTTTTAAACCTGCTGCTGCTTTGAAATCAGGATCGACCATTTTTAGCAGCCGTGTAAAATGCCTCCTAAACCATTAATGAGTGAGTGAGGAGTGATGTGCAGCTGCAGTGCGTTGTGACACCTTGTGGCTGGAAGTTAACATTACATGTAGCTCAATCCCATCTCACCGAGGAATGGTGATCCAGTCAATTTGGCCAACTCTTCACCTCCACCTTTTGAGAAGATATTGCTGCATTCCTGAAAAAGAGAGTATTTATTTAAATGGATATAATCAACTCAAAGTCTGTCAGACTTGGATGCTTATTACTGAGACTACAATTCCATTAGAAAAGTATTGGTAATACTGGTAGTATACCAATAATATTGGTAGTACTGGTATGAAAGTTTACATACGGAGCAGTGTGGACAGACAAATCCGCTCATGTTCTCGATGATGCCCAGGATCCGTACACCTGTCTTTTTACAGAAGGTGATCTCCCTCCTCACATCCCCCGTGGAGACCGCCTGTAGCCAACACAAGACCAAAAAGAACAATTGTCACTGGATGTCATACAACTGAGCAAGTCAGTTCTCTCTTTCTCTTGAGCCAAAGCTCAATTTGTGAGCTTATTTGTCAGTGGGAGTTAGTCCTCTTTTGTACCTGAGGTGTGGTGACCAGGACAGCTCCATCCACTCTGTGTTTTTTAAGGTTCTCCAGCACCGCCAAATGTTCGTCTGATGTCCCTGGTGGTGTGTCCACCAGCAGCACATCCAGCTCTCCCCATGCTACATCTGACACAAACTGGGCTATCATAGCTGTGGGACAGGGCAATAAAGAGATGGAAAACATATTGGACAGAAGAGAGTAAGTTTAAACAATGTAGCACAGAGGTTTGTGTTGAGACAGATGTTGAAGCAGACAAACTGAATGTTAAAATAATAGTAGACCAGACCAGTACAATTGGAGAATAGCTTACCGGTTTTCTTGGGCCCCCTCCACACCACTGCTTCATCTGGGTCCTCCAGCAGGAAGCCAATGGACATGAGGGCGAGGCTCTTCTGGGCATCAGTGTAGACCGGCACCCATCCCGAGTCACACTGGTGCACGTCAGGCCGGCCTACATTGAGCATGCGGGGGATGCTGGGCCCGCACAGGTCAACGTCCAGGATGCCGACCTGACGAACACAGACTTATGTCAGTCAATTTACTTATGGTGAGAAACATTATGAATGTTTCATGTTCAAAATAATGTGATTGTACATGCACCATAACCACATATGGTCTTTACAGCTCCCCGGTATTCTGCTGCACATACACTCAGTTGGTGTTGGAGCTCACCTTCTTGCCAGCATGCCTGAGAGCCAGCGCTAGCTCTGTGGTGATGGTGCTCTTGCCCACGCCCCCCTTCCCCGACAGGACCAACACAACATGCCGGACCTGCGACAAGTTCCCGTCTCATATGGAAAGGAGAAAGAGCATATGTTAATCCAGCATGAATGCAGCAGATACTCGAATGGCTATTTCTTAAATTTAAATTATACGTTAATTAAATGACTTCCAATTAGCTTCCGCTAGCCCGTTAGCTTAGCTATAAATGAGTAACATATCACACGCAGCCGTTTTTTGACAGCTGGCCACTCTAAGGCACGAGGAGACAGTTCGTGTACAGACGCACGAACATGTAACCTGTTTGTTGACCGGTAATGAAGACGTACCATTATTTTGTTCCATATTTTGGATTTGAGTCATGCACGCTGAATTACTGGCTCAGTTACTTCCGCATGTCGTCACGCGCCACCGAGCAAATCAGACAGCGCCTGTTACACTTAAGTCCCGCCTCTCTTTCAGTGCCACCAATCGGCTGCCGGTGAGCACAATGGCGCATTCACGACCACCACAAACTCTCAAAATGTATGGTAAAACCTGGGAAAAACGTGAGTTTTGTGTGCTGGTTGTGAAATGTTTTAGATGTCTTTGACTCTTAGCTAAGAGGACAACAATCTGTACTACATATGACATAGTTATTTATGTATCGGCAAATACAGCATGATAATGTAATTGTCCAAAAATCTTGATATATGCAGAGATAATTCTTTTTTGAGTTGTGAGCCCCAATTCAACAAAAATAATCAGCATTAGTATTTACTAGTACTACACTACAAGTCTGATGAATGGCTAATAAATCAATTTCTGTCACCCGGAATTGTGCTTTTCTGTCCGTTTTTTTTTCTTTCTTTCATACTTTTGTTTTCAAGCACGTGAGGGGTATTCCCCTCTTTGTTTTCAAGTCAGCAGACCCACACATGGTGTCTCCTCATCATTTGCAAAAAAAAGGCCACAGGTATTATACAGTTACCCCCACTGAGGTAAAGAAAACCAAATAAATGAACATAAACTCCTCCTCCTTGTGCGTCGTATCCAATAAGAAGGCGATAAGGGCGTGGAGAAGTAATGTTTACGTCTAGCCTGCTGCGAAGTGGGGCAGAGTGGAAAATCCACTTGTCACACGATACAGAGACACACTGGCGCTCAAATGAGCCACTGCAAGACAGTGTACAGGACGACTACTGTAAGGTAAGAGCATAACTGCTGCTAGAACGGAGTTAAAATGGACAGAACAAAACAGCAAAACATCGGCTGAAGTGTACAGTACAGTAGTCTATGTGCTGATATTTAAACATTGAGCTGCTGCTTTTATATAGAATGATTTTGAACAGAAAGTTTGACCAGGACATGGGCCGTGGTGGGATTTTCAGTAATTTAATATCTGAAGCATGCAAACAATTGTCACTGTCCCACTGCGACTGCGTTCATGTCGTATCAGTCAGAACACTGGATGACGAAGTTACAGCAGTTTGTCTTGAGGTCTCGGTTCTCCAGATGATGCATTTGCAGTTTGTAGGGCCAGGCCCAATTAAAGCGAGACTAGCTTCAGGCGAACTAATCTAAATGATGTCAGTTATCTCCTCCGCCTGCTTGCAAAGCAGTCACCAGCTGCTGTATTCAGTGGTGGCATAAACTATGACATGCTAACAGGTTGAGGTACATTAGTCTGATCTGTTTTTGGTCGTTATCAAAAATAGCCACAACTAAGTATTATACTTGTGTCAGGGATACAAACTGTTTCGTGCCAATTCAGTTTTTGTACATCAACTTCACTGATTGTTAGCACTCGTGCATTCTTCATGTTTATTATGTTATGCTGACATTATACTGACATTCCCTGTGTCATACTTTGACTTACATTTCCCCGAAAGTATCCTCAAAAGTAGACATGCCGCACATGGAGAAGGTCTCATTTTTCTTACAGAAATCAGTAAATGCACTATCATTGTAAATGTTTCTTATCGACTAATTTAAAGAGCCACATAAGTATGTAGGGGCAGTCAATATATAGCACAAGGATATTAGAAGATGTCATTGATGATTGGTACACATTGTCACTAAGGGGACCTCATCTGTGTCTACAGATGAAGCTAGAGAGCAGACATGCTGCCACAGTGGCAAAGCACAGGGTTTGGTTTTAAAGGTTAAACAAGTGCATGGAAACATTTCCTGCTGCCAACTGCGGCAAATGGGGCAGATAGAACTCGGCGATCTAGCGCACAAAGATCCGTCTGTAGGCTCCACACAAAGATAGTGTGTAGCGTCACGTTGACCGTAAGGAGAGTGAAGCTCAGTGAACACACTGTTGAGCTGAGAAAAGCCCAGAGTGAATGTTTGCTGTTCACAATTTGAACTGACTTCATTTCCGTTGTCCGACAAGTTTGTGAGACATTGGAGAAAAAATGCTGAGAATCCCAGAGAGCTCACAGCTTTATCAGTGAAACCACATAAGCTACCATCTTCAAATTTAGAAGGAATGCAACCAATTTGAGGTGATGTACTCTAATCTTTGATTTAGGATGTCTTCATTTGTTTCAGACTTTATTTTGCAGTTGAACTCATATTCAGCCGAATCTGTTTGCCGCTAATTCCCAGAAAGTCCTCTTCTATTTGAAAAAGGGAGTTATTTCTGTCTCTCGTCCTTGAACACAGCCTTCTAGGTTTCAAACATGTGTAAGTAGATATGTGCTTGTATGTATCCAAAAATAATCTGACTGTAGCAAACAAAAAAGCTGCAACATTGACCTTACTCGACATAAATAATAAGTCCTAGAGGGCCTACTGCACACATGCCAGCTGGTCGTAAAGGTGTTGGGTCTGCCGTCCACAGAGCCGCCATGCTGAGAAGAGGCAGGAACGGCCGGGCTCGGCATTCGGCCTGGAGCGAGACGCGCCAAGAGACAGACGCCGTGGAAGCGATCCAGACGTCGGACAGGCAGAAGTGGGAAGGCCAGACAACGACACAGGTGAGACGTTGGGGTTTGTGGGGTGAAAAGAAAAGTGGAGCAAGGTGCGGAGCGGAAAAGAGTGCATTTTAAAAGGATCGGGAAATACACATGAAATGTGTTTTTGGTAATACTGGATAAAGAGACAATTACAAGCATCACTTACTTGAT
The DNA here is from genome assembly GCF_949748355.1 of Melanostigma gelatinosum. NCBI lineage: Eukaryota > Metazoa > Chordata > Actinopteri > Perciformes > Zoarcidae > Melanostigma > Melanostigma gelatinosum. The sequence continues at coordinate 6,887,178 of NC_136654.1, read as the reverse complement.
GTAAGAGGATACGAAAACCAAAGTTTGTGTCATCAGAACAAATGTGTTACGACCAGATATTACAGATAATATTTCTACCTGAGTACCAGTAGTTTTCCACTGGCACTGAAATGGCCGTGTGTAAGAGATGGTCAAGTCTCCAAAGGCAAGGAAAGGGGCCACAGTATTTTTGGAAGGGGTCTAATTTCACTTGCTAGCACACATGACGTCTGTAACCAATAGGAACCATGAACAGCTTTTAGGGAAAAGGCCTCTCTTGTTGAGTCTTTGAAACATTGCTCTCATTTGGCTCTTTGGATTATCGATTATTTAAGATTGAGTGATTTTTTTCCGTCCAGGCTCATCCATGTTGCTCTTTCTTGCCGCCGCCAAGAGGTTATTGTTTACAAAAAGGCATCAGGGCTTCCAGTGGAATTCATATAAAGCTGAATACAATCCTCAGGCCGTCCACTGGATCTAATTCCTTTCTCTGCTACCAAGCCAACACCCCCGGACCACGGCCACGTCTATGAACTTACAATATGCTGTTTGTGTCAACCAGATCAGCGACGCGGAGTCCGAGGTGGATTACCTGGAAAGCCCTCGGGCCGTATCTGAGGCGCTGGCCTTGCCCAGCACGGACCCGGTGATAGGGGAGTCTTTCTGCCGGTGTGACCGACAGGAAGAGCTCAGCACTGGCTCTGGGGCCACCAGTGACTGCCTCTGTGGGGAGGAGGATGAGGGTGAGCAAATGCTGATGAATACAGTAATACACCACATGAACACAGCAGGATACGCTGTGAATCGGCAGAAGTGTAGCGTAGAAGCTGGGCCGACGAATATATCAACATACGGCTTTCACAGTCCAATAGTTGTTTAGCTATTTCAATTAACAAAGTATGAAATCATAACTATCCAGCTACTATAGACGCCCGTGTGCTTGTGTTCCCAGGTTTTGCGTGGGAGTGGGACGAGCACTTCAAGTCTTCCGGAGCCTTCCTCAGCTGTGACAATAGGAAGGTGAGCTTCCACTCAGACTACAGCTGTGGCACAGCTGCCATCCGTGGCACCAAGGAGCTCGCAGACGGCCAGCACTTCTGGGAAGTCAAGATGACCTCGCCCGTCTATGGAACCGATATGGTGGGTCGCACTCCCTTGTATAATACTGACGCTATTGTAGCAGTGGCCTTAAGATGTAATGGGATAGTGTCTAGTGGCGATCTGGAATAAGGCCACTGAACCTGTTTTGATCATGTTTGTACTGTTTTGTCGGTGTAGATGTTGGGAATCGGAACTGCAGAGGTGAATATGGAGAAGTTCAAATTCAGCTTTGGCAGCCTCCTGGGCCACGAGGAAGACAGCTGGGGACTCTCCTACACAGGTTAAAGAGGCGGAATACAAGTTTAAAATATACCATGAATTATCAGAGTGACATGTGAAACAGGATGGAGACTTTCTGAAACGTGGAGAAACGTTCAGCAAAATACGACTCTTTGTACAATCTAATGATGTGATATATGATCATACATATGAATACCTTTATTCTTACTTGATGCAGTGGTTCCCGAGCTTTTTTATTAAAGGATGCATCCTGTTCTTCATCTCAATCTGTTCAAAGGACAACTCCAGCACAAAGGGGACAAAGTGAAGTTCTCCTCTCGGTTTGGCCAGGGCTCCATCATAGGAGTGCACCTGGACACCTGGCATGGTACCCTGACCTTCTACAAGAATCGCCACTGTATAGGTGCGTGTTTCTCTGTAATTGACGCGACATAAAACACAAGAAAAACTGCATTTTAGTTATGACTGCCCCGTGGTGTTTTCAGGTGTCGCTGCCACAAGGCTGCAGAACAAGAAGTTCTACCCCATGGTGTGCTCCACAGCAGCTAAAAGCAGCATGAAGGTGATCCGTGCCTGCTATACACCCACCTCCCTGCAGTACCTTTGCTGTGCCCGGCTCCGCCAACTGTTGCCCTGCTGCCCCGACGTACTCAATGCTATAGAGCTGCCCCCGGGCCTGCGCACCGTCCTCCACATCCAGCTGGGCTGGGTCTTCTCCCTCAGCAGCAGCCCAGAAGCCTCGGAGCAGCACGAGGACTTGCTGGAGGATTCCCACGAGGAGATGAACCTGCCTTCCAGGCCCATCCCGAGCCAAGTCTCCACCCTGAGTGCCTGCACCCCCCCCGAGCCCCTGCACCAGCCCATACCACTCCCCCTGTCAAATGTCACCTCAAACTCATCCCTGCACTTGGCACTACCCTCCGAGTCCTCCCAGCAGCGACCACGACAGCTGCAGCTCTGAGCCGGAGGGCTACCAATGCAAAAGACGCCGCTGGACATGACTTTGCAGTCAATCCGTATTTGGCAGACAGCTATTCTACCGTTGCCATCGACATCTCCTGATCATGGAGAGAAGAGCAATCTCATCTTGAAGCCAAATGTCTTAATCCAGTTTGAGTGGATTAAGAAGGAGTGAGTCAGTGTGCAGTGAGTGAGACATTTAATCAAGATTAGATGTTAGAGTGACATCACAGTTATTCATTCACATTTTAGCCAATTTCTATCATGAGGTTATGAATACAAATACGAAGAATCTACCAGTCACTGTCTTTGGAAGGCCTAAGGTTTGCCGGATTAGACTCCGACAAAAAACACATCGGAAATCTTGTTTTTTTTTATCTCGGGGACTCCAGGGAAAAAAGGAGTTGCTTTTTTGATAATCTGGAAATTACATTTTGTAAATGTGTTTTGTAATCCACATTTGGCTTTTTTTTAGGATTTGTTTTTTTTTTAAATTTGCAGTTTGTTTATTACCTTTCTTACTCTGGAAATTCTCTAAAATAAAACGAGAAAAAACATTCTGTTGCAGCTTATTTTATAGGCTATTCCACAAGTAAACAAAACAAATGTAGTTCACCGAGGTTCCTCTCGTTGCATTTTGTACATCAAACTAAATATTGTATCAAGGAAGTACACATCAAATTGTTTGTTATTTTACAAAACATTCTAATCGTCAAATCGGTTGAAGTTCAGATGCGTATGAAGGCATACGTTTAGCTTGTAAACATCAACAGCCAAGTGGGGACAAAGTGTCATTCGAGAACCAGACTAATCCTCGCTGTCATCCGTCCATCTGCTTCTCAAGAGGACAGATCAGTCCAGGACAAGCTGGGGGTTGTGGGCAGTGAAGCAGCGGTAAACTCGAGCGGATATCTCCGGTCCCACTCGTCTCTCTTTACCTCCACCTTTTATTAAAAGGCCAGCCAACAGCCCCTTTCTGTCTTCTTCTGACTCCAAGCTCTGGTACGCCTAAAAAAACATTGGAAATTGGTTATTTTTTATACATCCTGAAAGGGTTTTTTTTGTTATAAATAGCAGTGGAAAGCAACATTGACTGCTTTACGATAAAGTGGGAATTTAGACCACCCTCTTTATGCACTGAGCTCTCCAAGACCCCACTGAAGCATGGTGTACCTGCAGCAGCAGCTGAGGAGACGGGTAGGCTGCAGTCACAGCGGAGGCCACAGCAGGACTAACTCTGTTCAGCTGCTGGATCTGCCTGCTCCAGACCCGGATCAGCCCCGAGCCGTCCCTCTCCACCCGAACCCCGCTGGCCCATGAACCGTCCACACAGAAGGGCAGCTCCGCTCGCTCTGTCAGCAGTCTGGAAAGACATGGAAGGACATCTTAAAAGTGGGGTAAGGTCAGTCAGGTACGTTTTCCTTGTCTGCTGATGCGGGATCATGACTGAAGTGGCTTCGTACTTGAAAGGGCGCTTTGATAAGGCCTTGGTGACGGCACACACATGGTTAGTGACCTCCTGCCAGCCATCCAGGAAGACTAGGGTGACATTCTTACAGAGCTGTAGGTACACAAGAACCTGGAGAGAAATGGAGACATTACCAAAGACGGCCCCTCCTAAATCACTACATCAAGTGTGCAGGAACGTGTATGGACAGTGTTTAGCGCTCTCTTACCCTCTGAAACATACAGGTGAGGGGCAACATCTACAAAAAGAACATGCAAGATCAACTAATCCTCAGATTTGAAGTAAACTGACCTCCTTGACGTCCAGGTTCTCCATCCCCGATTTGGATTGTAGCATCTCATCTCGTAAATGCACACCACAAGCATCTGTCCTGTTGGCAAGTAAACCAATACGTCAGATCAGAGTACATGAACGCTAACACAGAATAAGTGTGTAACGTTAGTAAAAATGAAAGTAAAGAGTATCTATCTATCAGAGGCCACAATCACAGACAGATACACAAACCTGTAATCTGGCTGAGAGTCTGTCACTAAGAGAGTGACCACCTTCTTGGCATCCCGGTTGAGACACTCCAATATTGGACTGAGGAAAGACCCCATCACTGTCTCCTCCCCCCCACTGTCTAGCATCTGCAGTGGCAACACAACGACATAGAGGAGGGACATCATGTGGAGACTGGCATCGCAGTTAAATTACTACACCTTCAAAAGGTTGCTTACTTTCTTCACAGAGATCACCATGTCCACGAAGTCATTCAGACCCAGCACCAGCGCCACCTGCTCCTCCTCCACCGATCCATCGTCCCCCTGCAAAATCACAAAACAGCAATGACCCCAGTGGGAAATGTAGAAAAGGTACGGATATGTTATTAAGTAGACATATAGAAAATAAATAAATGTAATGCGTGAGGTGCCTACCTGAGGTAAATCTCTGATCCAGGTGATGCTGTGTGGGACCTGCTGGTTCTCAATGGTATACCGCCACTCAAAGGCAGCCAGGGTGTCCAGCAAGATGTCGGAGCCATCCTGTTGCAGAAGGGCTGGGGAAGAAAAGCACAACACAGGCTGCTAGATAAACAAACGTGTGCATGGAGCATTTCAGCCTTATCCTCTTTGTGGGAGTTCTACCCTGTTGTCTTTAAGTGGTCCTTGTTGGTTCAGACATTGAGGCGTAGGTGGTAAATATCAATTTCCCTGCACGCAATTGTCATTGCCCAAAGTTTGCACTTACTTCCTTACAAATTTAATATACATTAAAAACTGACCGCCTTCCAGCTATTTTATACTTTTGTGTCAAAAGTATATAGAATGAATGGAAAAAGACGTGCATTTTGACATTTCCTAAAATTAAAATATCAAATCAAAATATTATACTTTTAATCAATGTCCCCTTTGTGTTTACAGTATGTGTATTTCGTAGCATCAGTTAAAAAAAACAATCAATCTTTTCCTAATTGTTGACAAGCTGTAGTAATCTCTTCGGTGGTGGGATAAAATTCCGACAGCACCTGAAGGCAGCATGGTGTACCTGGATCTACGCAGACGGTCAGAGACTTCAGGCAGTTCTCTGGCCGGAGACGCTTCACGTTCTCCGCAGCCTCTGTCCTCCTCTGCTGCTCTTGCCTCCTCTCCTCCTTCTCCTGTGCTCTTGTTGCTCTCTGCCTCTCTCTCGCCTCCTTCCTCTCCCTGACTGCATGTCTGTCCGCCTCTATCTCCTCCTTGGTGCGGCGTTTTTTTGCAGGGCTTGGTGTGCACCTTCGATCTGGTCGCGGGGGAGACAAAGCAGAAGCTTGATCGCAATCTGGTGCCGTGGGTGACGACGATGGGAGGGTTTTGCACGTGTGGCCTGAACTCTGATCCTCTTCTGTGCCGATCGTTGCTATTTGACCACTCTCATCGCGGTTTAAGTCAAGTTTAGTCTCAGCGTCGCTGTCCTCAGATTCAGATATTTCCCATGTTTGAACTCTACGCACCGCAGACATTTTATATGTTTAAAACATAATCAAAAACACCTTGAACCATTGGATCCGCAATGTTTGTATCACCTCGATGGTGTCCGCTGAGGGACAAAATACGATACACGCGCCTTTACTTGGTAGCGCAGTAGAAACCTTTTAAAAAGAGACAGACCAAAGAGTAGATTTATTATAACAGAAGGCAGAGAGACCCTGCTAGTTTGGTTGACAAGCATAAACATATGTTTTAGGGTGTTTCCGAAATTAATTTGGTAAAACATGTATAAACTTGTCGGCTACATTTTAGTAACATTTCTTTATTTGTAATTTAACTGAAAAATACCAATGAATAATAAAAACACAATACGTTTTATGGCAAAATTCACAAATGTGTAGATTTATTGAACACACATTTATTTTATTATCCTGGTAATGTTTACTGTAGAAAATACAATAACATGAAGATCTAAAAAATCAATAAAGTTTGTAGGGTACAACAAAAAAAAGTGCAGGCTCGCTGCGCGAGTAGCTTTCCAAACAATCCGCTGCGTCCTCGCGCATCAGAAGATCCATCCATACAGCTTGAAGAGCTGCGGTCTACGGACAGCAAGAAAGACGGAGCGGACCTGAACGCATCCTGCTAACCAGTCTGTTCATGTAAACAACACTGAGGAATGGGATCTGGAAGTTTAATTTTATAGCCACTGTCTTCTTTTTTTTTTGCTCACTATGACGCAACCGGCTGAGAAAGGTACGTCTGAATAGAGTTTTGTTTTCCCACAAAATACTCTTTGTCAACAAATGTAGCGAAGCAGAAAAGCAGACGTGTGCCTCGTAACCCTTCATATACTTCCCTGAACAACTGGGCCACTGAAAGACCAACTCAGCAGTTTATGCTTTCGTGTTGGTTAACAGCTCATGTGACTAAATAGGACGTTGCCAAAACCCCTGACGTTAGCAGTAACGTTTTTGCTGTCTCATGAATGTATTCTGACAGAAGCTAAGCTCAGTTCAGCTCATGCTCAAATGCTTTCACACGAACACAGTTTGTTTTCCCAGTGAGGTAAACACAAACAATATCCCCTGAAATGCATCTGCAGCTCCACTCTCAGAAATGTGCTTTTGTTATTGTTGCTTCACTTGAATGCTTTTAAGTTGCTGGGCAGAATGGGAACATTGTGTGAAATCCATGTCTGACATGATGATTCATCAAAACAGAAGAGTTAATGTCTTCAAACATGTCTGGAGGGGATCTTTAAAGCTTTCTAGACAATTAGTCTATTCAAAAGCACTGTGTTAAAACCAATAATTGATATAAGACGTATGGATATAGGTTTTTTTCCATCAGGGTGCTCACATATTTTCTGGTTGGAAAATATCCTGCAGATAAATTTAATGAAAATGTCACCGAACATGCTGCTGTTAGTGTTTTCCATGCTTGAGACTGACTTTCACAGTGAGAAACTTAACGCTCTGTGTGTTATTTTCAACAGTATATTACCGCTTCCTGGTGCTGTTCTTCAACTGTCTGCTGACATTCGGCTCTTACTTCTGCTTCGACATCCCGAGTGTGCTGCAGGATCAGTTCCAAGGGGTAAGTAAGAGGCAGCAGGGCAGACCGTCTGAAAGAGACCATCGGTATCGAATGGTTTTCCCCACAATAACTCAACAGCATCTTTGCACTTTCCCGTCAACAATCACAACTGTGTCCTCAGTTTGTGGCTGGTTAGGTAATAACCTAAATCACTGGTTTCCCCCACATCTGGCAGAACCTGACATGTTCCAATGCGACACTGATCAATGGCACAGTGGACTGTGTGGTGGGATTGGGGATGAGCCCTCAGCAGTACAATCTTCTTTATGCCATCTATGCTTGGACGTAAGTACACACACACGCACACACACGCACATCGGCTCTGCAGTGATAGGCTGACAATGGCTTATCAGAAACCGGCTACAGTGGCTCTGTTCTCCTATCAACAGGAATGCAGTGGTGGTGATCATGGCTGGGTTCATGATTGACAAATTAGGAAACCGCTGTAAGTCAACGAAAACAGATGAATGTCTTTCCCGCAAACCAAACAACTGATTTGTGGTAACTCGTGGTAAATCGTTTGAGCTTTCCTCCTCTCTGCAGTCGGAGTGTTCCTGTTCTCTTTCCTGTGTGTTTTGGGCTCGTCACTCTTTGCACTGGGTTCCCACTTCAAAGGAACTCCCTATCTGCTGCCGCTTATGCTCACAGGGCGACTACTGTTTGGATCAGGCAATGGATCTCTGACCAGTAAGGCTTCCTTCCTGAAGTCGCATATTTAGCAGTTTTAACTCCGAGGAATGTTCCTCAACTGCTCTTCTCATTTACTTCCTTATAAGTTGTTCAGAACCGCATCACAGCCTTCTGGTTCAAAGGGAAGGAGCTGGCCTTGGCTTTCGGTCTGACTCTGGCTTTCTCTCGCCTGGGTTCAGTCCTGAACTTCTTCCTCACCCAGAGGTTTGAAGAAAAGTACGGCATGCAGTGGATACTCTGGGGTGGTAGGTAATACATACAGGGGAGAGAAACCTCAAGGTTTATGGCACGATTGAATAACAACAAAATGTAAAAAAAGTAAGAGTGTTTTTCACACGATGTGTTCTAGGCGCACTACTGTGTGTGCTGGGCTTTGTATCTGCCGTTCTCGTCAGTGCCCTGGACAAGATCGGTATGAGGCAGCTGGGTCTGGATGGAGCCATCCAAGAGGAGTCCCGCAAAGTGGTCCGAACTGTACCTTTTTTAAATATAACCTGTTTACAAAGCAAGGATGGTGCAGATGGAGGATCTGACCTCACTTATTTTGTTTAAATGTACGTTAACGATTACGTCGTGTGTGTGTGTGTGTGTGTGTAGAGGATTCAGGATGTGAAGCACCTGTCACTAAGATACTGGCTGCTGGTTCTCACCATCATGTTCTTCTACAACGGCATCTTCCCGTTCATCGCTGATGCCAGGTACAGCTATCGACAGCTTTAAAATGGGGTGTTGAAGGCCAGAATCCAATGTTATTTTGACAGTCTTTTTTATTTTTTTTTTAATAATACTTTAGGATGTGTATATATATATATCATACAATCACTGTATTCTAATGAACCCAGGGCATAAACACTTTTGTTTAACATACTGCTGTGTTTGCTTTCCTGTCCAGTAAGTTTATTCAGGATAAATACGACGGTTACAGCCAGAAGGAGGCGGCCTACGTCGCCGGGGCGGTGTATGACAGCTCACTGGTCCTCTCGGCCTGCGTGGGCATTCTCATAGTAAGCATCTGTAAAGCTGTTTCTAAGCTCACAAGTCAGTCTTATGGCGGTAAGTTGGTGCAACACGTGACCCTCTCTTGTCTTTGCTCCAGGATTATGTGGGGCTGCGGGGCGTGTTTGCGCTGGCCTGTGCCGTCCTCATGCTGCCTGTGTTTGGACTGCTGGCCTTCACCTTTGTTGCCCCTCTCGTGTCCACCATATGGCTGGGAATCACTTACTCCTTTGCTGCTGTGAGTTCAAGTCAAAGCCATTGTTTAAACATTTTCATTTCTAACGTCTGCTTTCTCTAATCGAATGCTTTGGGGCGGGGAAATGAATTGTGAAAAGCATTCGCGTTCTGTCTTAATTTAAACGATATGTGCTGTATTCCAGTCCAGCATGTGGCCGTCTATTCCCCTCGTGGTGCCTCAGGCGACTCTAGGAACAGCCATGGGTCTGGCCACCTCCATACAGATGGTGGGCATTGGGTTGTCAAATCTTGTCGTTGGGCAGATTTTGGGCACCAAGTCCAGGTAGGAAAATGCTTCAGAAAAAAGCCTCTCACAGCAGTGCACTTGATGGTCCATGCTGAATGTGAGAGCGTTACTTACCTTCAGTGCTTTCTCCATTCCCCGGCCAGCGAAACTAAGATTCCGTTGTGGCGCTGGCAAAGGATGATGATCTTCATGTTGGCCAACACCGTCAGCTGCATCGTCACCGCAGTGCTGCTCAACGTAGTTGACCACCGACAGGTCAGACATCTCACAGCCCCTCTACCATTTATATATATATATATATATATGTGACTACAGCGCAGCATACGGTACAGTGTGTTCAGTTAATATTTGTTGTTCTGCAGGGCGGGACCCTGAACAAGACAACCAAGAGGTCAGGCCCGGCGGAGAGAGACTCCGACAGAGAGCCGCTCAACCAGGGAGAGGAAGAGCAAAATGAGGATGAGGAGGACAGATCTCGCTCTGAAAACTCCTAACTTTTGTGAACATTTCACGACAGTGAAGACTTTTCTCTTTTGATACATGTGTTTTACTTGTAACACTTCAAATGGGACTTGATTTATTGCAGACCTCAATGATGATCACGGTACCTCTCCGTCCTGTGTCTGCGGTTGCTACAGCAGCTACTGGAGCAGTTTAATGACTCAGAATAAATACATCTCTGTTAAACACTATTTACACCCAGATGCTGACGCTACAGTGTATTAAATGTAAACTGTTTTTTTCCAGTAACACAGGTAAGTACAACGTCAAACTCTCTTAAAGCTTTAGCTTCCAACTGTACTGCCATAACTGACTGTGCGAACCTTATTCAGGTTGCTAAATAATACAGGAAATATATAAAATAAATAAAAGCCCACCTTTTATGTGGATGGTAGATGTAGTCAAATGAAGCAATGCATTCCTCAGTGTGTGCTGCACAATCTGTATTTCTTCTTCCCTCTAATGCCGTCGTTTGACGTGGCGGTGACGTAGTTTGATGTGATGAAGAACACTTTGTCAATTAATATAGCACTCGCTGGCGAATGTATTGCTTCAATTGACCATCAACCCTCATTTTCCGTTCTAGAAATGTAATGTTTGTTTAAAATGCTTTTGGAGTGAAACATTTGTACCTCCTGTTTGTTCGTTGTAACTCAAAGAAGGGAATTTGACATTTTTCACATTGACAAAACAGCAAAAAAATAAAATGCTGTTCACCTTTTTTGACCGTGTAATCTGTGTTACATGTCTACAAAAAAGGCTCGACACGCACACATTTTCTAGGTACCATCTGCAGCTCCCCTCGGCTTTACAGAGCTTCATAACCAGTGTCAGCCAGCACACTGTAAACGTCCGAGTAGTTTTTTAGCATTGCATTTAGATTAGAAAGTGCCTTAACTGACCGAGACTGTCTGTCTGCTCTTGAATAATGCCGCAGTCCTTAAATACTCCTGGACTCATGATGCCAAACTCCTGTCGCTGACTCTGTTCCAGGTTAAATCTTCCCTGCTCTAAAGCTAAGCGCTCAGAACACTGCAGTCCATGCCAAACAACACAGTAGATTACAGAGGGAAACAAACAAAAATCAATCACATGTACAACATTTGCAGCAGGAGGGTTATGAAAGGTTCCTGAAAAAAGTATTTTGTGTCTAGCTGGTCCTTGTATTCAGTCATAATCCAAACAAAGATCAGACAGACATTAAATCGACTCAAATGATTCTAGCTGCGTACACAACTGGATGATACAATAGAGCTCATAATCTTCTTACGCGAGTGCCCCAGTCACTAGATTACTAGAAACATGCACGAGTCACTGGAATAGAGGCCAGAAGGTCGCCTGAGACTGTCTTGAGCTCAGATCCTCTGTTTACCGTGAAGATAAACCCTAAAAATATCCCTTACTTCATCTTCCCGTGTGGTAGGAGTTAGTCTTTGACAGCCTGATGGACAACACACACACGCTGAGTCAGTCACAAAGACTCAGAGGGCAACTTAACACCCGACATCCAACAAGAGGGTTTTAAACGTCTCCAGATTTGCTTCATGGTTTCTCACTTGGTGTCCGTCTGCAGCCTGAACTGTGTGGCCGGAAGCCTTCGAGGACACGAGCGTGTCGGGCCTCCTCAACCTCAGCAACCTGGGCGGGATCTGCGGCTCCGGCAACAGCAATGAAATGGTAGTTGTGGACCGGGTCAAGAGGAAGAACTCTGTCAGGCGCATGTCAATTATTGAAGATGGTGAAGTTGCAGAGATTCTCTACCTCATTCCTAAACAGTCCATGATGGCGCAGCTGCCCTTCATCAACCCCAACGACTACATCCTGTGTGAGAAGTTGGCCAGTATACCTGCAGAGGTGTCAGGTGAAGAATAGTTTACTTCCTTATGTGGTTGGCATGGGTGATATCTTGGTCGTTTATAATTTGGGCATTTTGTTCATGTATACCATTTATTTCCAACTTGGAAAAGGCTAAATATTAATTCGATTTAACACGGCAACTGTCTGCTAGACAAACAGTGTTGCACACATTTAATATTATGTCTGCTGGTCAACTGGCATTACTGTTCATCACCACAGCTCCTCATTTCTGTGAGTGTTAAAGGTTTTCGGTCAATCGGTCTGTCATATGGACATGTGAGAAATCAATGACTGCTGTCAACCCTTTGATTGAACCCTAACCCTAACCCTAACCCTAACCCTAACCCTGCCTCTACACACACTTTTAATCACACTTGTCGTGAATATTGTGCCTCATTTATCAGGTTGAATTACTTCTACGCAGACGATAGAAGCCTGTGTGTATTCGGAGACGATATATATTCAGTTTGGTCGTTACAAAAAGTCACAACATGCTGAAGAGTTTTTGAAAAGGACAAAAAATACCAGCAGCAGGTAATGTAATCGCTGAGCAACAGTCCCGTCATAGACACAAACATATTATGGCAATTTTCTGAAAAGTAACAGAAATATGTCTCGACATTTTTAAATGCGCCACCAATGAGCTGGTTATTGTAGGCACAGTAAAGAGCTGGTTATTGTAGGCGCAGTAAATGTGATCTGAAGCAGTTTGAAGCGGAGGAAGCCCGACAAAGTTCATGTGACTTACCTCAGAATACAAAATGATTTATAAATAAGACACAACTATCATCAGCATTAAATGTCTGGAGTTCAAATACTCTCTTGCTCAGCATGTTTCAGAAGCACAATGCCATACTGTCCTCTTTGAGAACACACACACACACACACACACACACACACACACACACACACACTCACACTCCTGCTCTCTGTGTTTTGGACCACCCCCTTTCCCTTGGACCAGCAGTCCACTTCGTTCCTGTCCTCACTGGGATCCGCTGCAACAGATGAGCAGACACCAACTGTCATGAAAGAGAAAGGTAGACATTTCTCAGTGTGTGTGTGATTGTGTGTGTGGTATCGGATGCGAAAGAGAGGGTGTGTGTGTGTGTGTCTGCTTGTGTTATATGTTTGTTTTTATTTACTTATGATTTGCTTGCAACTGGTGATGGTGGCATTTGATTGATTTAAAGGTCAAAACTAATTATGACTTTGTCTTAACTGCTCTTGCAGGTCGTGTTATACCATTCGTGCGTTTAACATTGTGTTGTACTGTACAGTGCTGTTTAAACGACATCTTATTTGTCATCTGCGTACGTGAAGCCTGGAAACTAAAAGCAATATTTTCACCTGTTAAGATTCGCAAACAGTGATGATTCTCAAACCTTTCCCCAAATAACTGAATTGGAAGAGAAATAGTATGGTTGCCAAGTAGGGGAAAGTGCAATCCCAGCTGTTCCAGCTAATGGTAGAGCACCTCATTGGGTTAAGACCAGCATGTGATTTTAGCAGTGTGTCTCTCTGCTTATTCTATTTTGCAGCCACAGGGAACAGATAGATATTTGATTGTGCCGCTGTCGTGACTCTGACTCAGAAAGAGTGGAGAAAGTTATTACATGACCTCATTGTATGGATTACTTCGTACTTTACATACAATTAGAATGAGGTATATTTACATCTACTACAAAAACATTCTGAAGACTTAAGACAGATACTCACTCCTTACGCACACAGATGCAGATTTGCATAGCTGGAGATGCTGGGTTGTGTGATTAACTGTCCCTCTCGGGTTTCTCACCATTTGCTCTCTTTCTAAATCTACCATTTGCTAATACTTCACACCATATCAGCTTCACCTTCTGAGCAAGATCAAGAAAGAACAGAAGGCATTTTGGATTCCTAAAACACTTCCATCTGAGGACTCCACACATGAGTTTTACCACTGACAAGCGCATACACTAAACGTATACTGTGCAAGGGATATGCTTCATATACAGGATAATACCACACTAGTGCTGTAATACTTCATACACATAGTACAACACCTGTCCTTCGGCATCATTCCGTTCAAAACAAAACCTTCAAACAGTTTTAATCAGTATTTCTGTGATGTTGTTGTGTTGGCATCAAAGCTCTGTCATTAACAAAAAAGGAACAATCTAAAATGACCAAACTGTTGTTTTTTTTTTGCTTCCATTTTAAGCTTTTCAGTGACATGTGTGGATACACAGACTTAATTAGACTGCTCCAGGATGTTAAGATATCGGTTACTAGTCTTTGTCTCATCACTATCATCACTAATGCCGTCTGCATGACAGCAGCTGTGGAAGTTCTTCATCCCCACAGCCCTGCATAAGGTCTTCCCAACTGGACAATCAGTTACAGCGAGATTTATATGAACCTTTTTGGAAGCTTGCTCTCTTAATCTAGTTACTTTATGTGTGTTACCATAGTGACAAACCTCTCGTGTTGTGGGGCAGACCTGGGGCCACATACCGATGTACTTGACTCAGTTTTCTTGGTGTTCGTGAGACTGAGTTGGGAAAGTAAGTGTGAGGAAATCTGTCTGTTTCGACACAACTCATCCATGTTCGTCACATATACAGAGAGTGGGTCTTATCTGGTTTTCTTTGGCAAAAGTGTACATGAAAAAAAAGAAAAGATGACGTTCACGTTGCTCTCCACGTGCCACATTCTTTCCCCTCTCTCCTCTGCTAATCACATTCAAGAGCTCTCAAGTGGACTGTGATTAGATTGTGCAGACTTCCACTGCTTCTGCTGCCATACGAACACGAAAGAGACACAAGCGGAAGGAATGAGGTTCTTGCTACAGTACGAGACTACCGGTATATTGGGTTTTAGAGTCAAGGATACCCTGATCGATGTCGGTGTAATCATGGCTTCTTCGTGAGAATGATTACTGTGACTGTGTGTGCGCGTGTATATGTTTCCGTGCCGAAGAAAAGCTTGTCTTTATTACGTTCAGTTGTGTGAGCACTGACAGGAAGGACTTTTGAATCGTACTGTAATGAGGAAAGGATGAACCGTTTGGAAGTATTGGGAAATGTGCCGGCTAATTTGTGATCAAAGACTTGAAAAGTTAATGACATTCCCATCAGCAGGCTGCACTTTGTGTTTCTTCCTAATTAACACATGTACGCATGCGAACAAACTTCACTGCGTTTGCAGGTAATTGTACTTTACTTGAGTATTTCCAATGTTTGATGCTTTACACTTCTAATCCACTACATCTAAGAGGTGGTATGTTGTACTTTTACTGCATTACATTTATTTGACAACATTAGTTCGTTACTTTGTAGATTCATATTATTAATTCAATTACACATTAATGCATCAATAATTATAATCCAGTAATTTAATATATGATTTTGAATCCCCCTAATGAGTACTTTTACTTCAGGTATTCAAGTATATTTCAATGACTAATTTATAGGTAAGATTTTTAATTCAGGACTTTTACTTGTGACAAAGTATTTCTACACTGTGGTATTAATACTTAAGTAAAATATCCAAGTACTTCCTTGTGTTGACTCTTGTGTTTTTCCACATTTTTTTGTAGCAGACAGCTTTGCAAAATCGTTCAGGACATTTGAACTTTTCTTTGCATGATATCACATTAAAACTAGCAGATACATACAGGCGACAGTACTTTCTGTAGAAGTACTTCCAAACAATTACATGCAGGTTTCATGACTGTTGCTTCATTATTAAGCCGAATAAACAGAGAGTGGCAGCTTCTTTTTAAAAGGAGGAGGCAAAAAGACAGTAAAGTCCAACACTTGGCCTTTACAGGTCCTGTAAAATGACATTTCATATGATGTGCCGATAGGCAAACAACGTTAATGAACTTGTTAAGACTGAACTGATTCATTATTTCCTCTCTCTCCTGCAGTGCTATATTCTCAGGATGGCAGCCAGCCGTGTTCTCCAGAGGGGAAGCAAGTCATCGAGTGCTTAAGATGTGGGGAGCCATGCAAAGGACAGGTGCTGCGCGTACAGAGCAGCCACTTCCACATAAAGTGCTTCACCTGCAAGGGTGAGTAGTACCGTCAATATATGCACTTTGGGACTATATCCTGCAACCACACGTCAGTCAGATTGAGACTGATTTGGTCAATGGTTTCTAAATTTGGATACTTTGGAAACTTATCCAATGAATGTATTCCCTCATGTGCAGTGGAGATGAATTCGTGGCTGCCTTGAACGCATGTTATGACTGAACTCCTGACTTTTGCTCCAAATCACTGATTGATATAGGCTAGATCCTCTCCACTGTGTATTCATAGTGGTGCCTATAGAAGTGTTTCGTAGGCTACTCTGTAACATGAAGACCATCAGATGCCTAATAATGCATCAGCCTAACACTGTTCATCAGGACTGGACAACTGTGGTGGGGACTTTACATTTTTTTTAAATGCAGAAACGCAAGTACCATTTCCCCCTTTAGGTTGCATCAAAACACCTTTTTTTCAGCGAATTTTAAATTGAGAGGAATTTGCTGGTTATCCAGTCAGCCAGCTGGTGCCATCAAATTCAATTTATTACATAATATTCTGCATTGACAATGGGCTGTTGTGTGAATCTCCTTTGTTTGGTGGAAAACACATTTCCTCAGCAGGCTGTCGTCCCCACTAATGGGAACCGGCAAGCTTGTCGTGTTGTTGGCCTTTCATCGCATTGTGAGAGTGTTTACAGCGCAGAGGAAACGAAGAGACTTTCAGAGCACAGGGGCCTTCAGTGGGAAGACCTGGGGATCGAAGGGCTCTGTGGGCTTCACTAAATCAGGGGCTGACTCAAAATGTTTCAAAATGTGATTGAAGATCAGCCTTTTTTGGTGATCCGTAATAGTGTTGTCAAAGTTAATTAAACTTTATGGTTCAGAAAAAATGCAAATTAAGCAATTGTCCCAGTGAAAACAACTACCGGTATGTGTCAGTTTAATTGAGTAAGACTCAGTTTCATGCAATTATGAACATCAGAATACAGGTAAAGATTCATCATTAAAGTTAATTGTAATTTCAGAGTAAATCCACGTACGCTGTGAGTGAGTCGCAGGAGGACAGGAATAGAGCAGCACAAATCTGTCCTGGGCATCGCTGCCATTTGTCCCGTGCATTACGTCGTGGCAGGTTCAGAGAGACGGTGTTGGGTGGGCTGTGTGCTATCAAATGACTCTGAACAAGCGGGGAGAAAACACTGCCTCCTCCTCCAGTGACCTGTCAAACACATAAACACTTCAGAAACCCTGGCAGAATCATGAGGTCAGACAGCGCAAATAGCTTATATCTCATCTCTTTGGTGGATTACGTAGTTGTTGTTAACTTACGATGACAAAAGCCTGAAAAAATGTGATCATTACAACAGTAAATTCATAGTTACTGACCCAAAAGTACATATACATGATACAAAAGACTTAAATCATTACATTTATACAAAACAGATGTGTCAAGTTACAAATTCTTTGCCCCAAAGCTCTTTGAAAGAGAATAAAAGAACACAGACATTTATTGTCTGTCAGAGCTGCTGATGAGCAAAAACGAGGCTGTGAGTGGCACATTAAAGATAATAAAACAGTCGATTGTTGCAGCTTTAATGTTTCCTGTTGTCATCCGTCTCGCCCTGTACCTGTGTGTGTGCGCAGTGTGTGGATGTGACCTGGCTCAGAGTGGCTTCTTCATGAAGAACGGCGACTACCTCTGCCCGCTGGACTTCCAGAGGCTTCACGGCACGCTCTGCAACAGCTGTGGGGAATTTGTGGAGGGAGCGGTGGTCACAGTGGTGGGGAAGACCTACCACCCAGCCTGCTTTGTGTGCACCGTTTGCAAGTAAATGTGGAAAAAAAAAGAAGTATTTGTAACGTTTTGGGAATTCTGAGGCAAAAAGAATTGTGTGGTATACATTTGTCTGTTTCTCTGTTTCTCAGACGGCCTTTTCCTGCTGGGGATTGTGTCACCTTCAGTGGACAGGACTGCCTCTGTCAGCGCTGTATCCGCCCTCTGTCTCCGACTCCGAATGACATCAGCTGTTCCAGCAGTAAGTGCACTCTTGTATGATTTGCTTTGGACATTTAATCCAGCATTCAGATCAAAACTATCTATTGATGGAGCTTTAGAACAGACTTTGATCCCATGCGGACATAATCAGACAGCGGATTATGCAGTGGACTTTGGCCAAGCTGATATTGCCTTCAAAATCCTGTCATCCTCTTGGGATCCAGGTCAATGAGTCACTATGGACCAAGAGATCCAGCAGACCTAAACTCTCCATCTTAACATGACCTTATCCAACTGACAACAATAGATAGCACAGGGATCAATTGAGGATTCAGACTCATAAAGCCTCTGGATTAAGAGGATCTGTCTTTAGGACTGGACAGAAACGCGCTTATTCAAATAGTTCAGTTCAAACATTTACATCCTGAAGTAATTAAGAAGAATATACCTGAACGTGGGTATCACCGGATCGACTTGGCCAAACACATTTCGTGTCGTGTTGGTTCATTTGGATGTTGAATGTTATCTCTTAATGAATATGTGTGTGTGTGTTCTCAGACTGCTCCGGCTGCGGTAGAGACATCAAGAACGGCCAGGCTCTGTTAGCGCTGGGTCGCCAGTGGCACCTCGGCTGCTTCAAGTGTAAAGCCTGCCGGACAGTGCTGAGCGGAGAATATATCAGCAAGTAAATACAAATCTGCTGCCCATCATTCTTTCTCCATACCCGGCCTGCTCTACCTTTTTTCTATTAAGAAAGGTTCGATGTAGAAACGATGTTGGCACCTAATACACAGAAATGTGTGTTGAAAATGAAACGGCTTCTCTTTCAGGGATGGCGTTCCATATTGTGAGAGGGACTACCAGATTCAATTTGGGGTACAATGTGAAGCATGTCAGAAGTTTATAAGTGGAAAAGTCCTGGAGGTGAGAAATCTTTACTTTGAGTTAAGAGTAAGATTTGATTGTATTTTTATTTGCATGACTTGCAATTGAAAGGCATTTAGTGACTTAGCTTTTCTTAAATATTCTTTGTTTTCACAATGACTTGACGGTTGGTGTTTCTAACACATTTATAATTTCGAATGAAACAATTCACCTATTTTTTAAAACCTATTTTATTTTTTATTTCAACAGCTAATCTTGAATTCATGATTTTGTTGCCCCTCTCCATTCAAAAATCTGTATTATCTTATCATTCTAACTTCACTTGGATGTTTGAGCGTCACTGTGCAGAATGATACACGTGCAGAGATTGTTTTCACGTTCATCTGCTGAACAGGGAAAGCGTCTCTGTGTTCACCGTAACTCTCTGCAATTAAGTGTAATTACGTGAACATTTCAGTGCACTAAGAATGGACGATATCAGTTAAGTAGGAGACATCTTGTGTCACCCACAATTGCATATTCATAGATTCTGGAGTTTTCAATGTGGGGGAAAAAATGAGGAAAACCCATCGCAGACAGAGACTATTATTGAAATTATTAACAGATTATTTCTACGTCTTAAACCCTGATTTGATGCGTGTTCTCACATCCAAAAAGGTTGGAATCCCCTGCCTGGACTATCATATCTTAGTTTATTTCTTGGTAATAAAGCCTAACTCTGACACTTTTGCCTTTCTCATCGTCTGCTGCAGGCGGGGGAGAAACATTATCACCCCAGCTGTGCAAGATGCAGCCGATGTGACAAAATGTTTAGGGAGGGTGAAGACATGTATGTGCAAGGTCAGTTTGAGACTTAGCCTTGGATGAATACATACATTGAAAATGATTTTTTAAATGGAAATGAAATACTGCTGTAATTTTGTTTTATTTGCCATAATGTCGCTGCCTTGGCAGGATCAACAGTTTGGCACCCAGACTGCAGAGACAGCAGCAGAACTGAGGACAGTTTCATGGTAAGTCCTGAACAATTCAATGTGTGTCAGAAAGAAACATGCAAACACAGATTTCTGTCAAGGCATGTCATGTCACAATATCATCTGTAACTTCTCAAAATAACGAGTTAACAGTGGGCTGCAATTGCTGTTACAAGGAGGATGCGAGTGTGAGTACGGTGTCGCTGTATTTACACATTCTCTTCCCTCCCAGGTCAGCAGACCCAAAACACCTTGTCTTGATTTCTTTTTCCCCCGACAGAAACTAAAGGTTAATATTGTGCCGTTTGCACTGATGGTTTTTTCTAGAGTGAGCAGGCTGTAATCTCACGTTTTTTGAGATTAACTGCACTCGCTTCGCTCACCAGGCTGGCCAATAAGATCTCATGTGCTAATTCAAGGAAGCAGAACGAAGACCCTTTTGACACATAGAGTGAGAGTTCCTTTCGATAACTTTAATTCTCGTTTTAAAGAATTGTAAATGCAGTCGTTTCATTTCATGCATACACACAAGTTAGCCGTAGCATATTGTGAAGTTTCACAGTGATGCATGCATGTCATCTGCTTGTACCTGCACAATTTACAGTAACAGCCACCAATGTATGATGTTTGTACCATGCAAAAGAAAAGTCTGGCTCATATCATTATTCGGTACAAATAAAGGTGCTTTTGTTCCTTTTTAGCTGATTACAATGTGGAGCAATGCTCATAAACTGCATGACGCCAGGCCCAAACTGCTGCACGATGATTCTTAGTGCTTGCGTTTACCCACATGTGTGACAGGGACTATGCGTTGAGAGAAAAACAATGGAAGCTGTCAACCAACACCTGAGCCGAAGCAGTAAGTTTCTCAGCTATATGAGTCAAACTAATGGATGTTTTTTTTGTTTTTTTTTACCCCTTTTAGCCGACTCGATCCTCATCTGAAAGCTCCTGCTCCAGGCCGGGCTCGTGCACCCCAGGGAGTCCTGGTCGGACCATCTGTGTAAGTTCTGGCGACAACATTTTAGAGAATAGCCAATGTGGAAAAACATTAAAGAACATAAAAATTAAATTAAAAATTTTGAAACATAACTTTCCAACCTTACCTTGGCTGATCGGATCTAGTTGTCATCTTCTGAGAGAAAGACAGGATTTCAATTGTGGTTGTCTCAAATCAGCCACATATTGAACTTGTACAGTATTTCGATTTATTTGCTGGGTCAATTTGAATTCATTGGCAATTCAGATTGAAATTTGATTACAAAAGCAAACCCGGTGCTTTCGGTGTCCTTTTGCTTCCTCCATCCAGTCTACTTTGATTATTGTGAGGAATAAACTTCACCCCCACAGATTATAATGTTAAGCTGTCCACCTTTTGGGCCAAAGTCAGACCATTGTGATGAATGGTAAATGGACTTGTACTTGTATTGCGCTTTTCTAGTCTTCTGATCACTCACAATGGGGTTGTGGGATTAAAGTTGAAGTCCTCCCTGAAATCATGTGTTACGTAACCTTTGGCTGGTCACCTGACTTAACCCCTGCTGTCTGCTCCTTGTGTCCTTCACCCTCTGTGTGCCTCCTCCCCTCTCCTCCCTGTCCTGGTCCCAGGCAAAAGTAGGTAATAAGATCATTGATTACCGAGACTTGGCAGCCATTCCCAGAGTCAAGGCTATATATGACATCGAGTATCCTGATATGATATCTTATACGTCCGTGAACAACAACTCCTCTACTTTGGACAAGAAAGGCATCAGACAGGACAGGCAAAGCCCTCCAGAGGTAACTTTGTTCAATCATCCGAGTTGTATCCGGTGAGATGTTTGTGTGTCATTCGTTCACTGTTTTTTCTTGGTTTGATTTGTGCGGCAAACCATGTGAGGTCTTGCTTTGTTCTGCTGACATTTTGACTGTTCTTTGCACACAAAAAAACAAACGGTCAGATGTGTGTGTTTTGGACCAATAGCACTTCTACACGTCAAATAAAAAATGTAATAAATTATAAAAAATTTAAATTCAAAGTCAAGATCCTTGGCAGGTATACATGCTACTTCCATCTTTAAGAAGTGGGTTGATAGCAACTTAAAATACAATCAGAGAATGTTGGCATACTTAATATGGAGCCAGTTGATAAAGAAACAAAAGTGGTTAGTTGCTCTCTACTGCGTCATTGAGCATTCATTCATGATCTCTGCTAAGAATAATTGACTGAAAGTACCTTTAGAATAAATTCCTTTTGTTTCCTATTCTTCATATCTGTCTTCATGTAAAACCTCATAACTCTGTGATTTCAAATTCATCTGAAGGATTACAGAGTTGAGACGATTGCACATGTCTTTCTCTTACAAATCATGTTAAACGTTGCACAGTGGTTATGATAAGGTTGTTTTTCTTTTTCATATCAGACACATTTGGAGATACAAGGTTTTCACCGGAAGTGTCTACAATGTATGTTGTTGTTGTTTTTTCTGGTTCGTACATTCATTTTTCTTCTTCTGTTTTGATTCAGTCACCAGGAAATGTATCTGAAACCACAGAGGTAAATATGTCTTTTATTAGCTGTACTTAGACTTACTACAGGTGACATGCAGTATATGCCAGACCCCGATTAGAATCATACGTGTCAACACTCATTGACGCAAATTCATTTTAAATGTGTTGTGCATTCAACGCTGGTTTTGTGTCTATGCCTTCTTTCAAGGAGAGTTTTGAAGTCGGAAAGTGCGTACCAAAATCTACAAGCCACGGCTCTTTTGGAGTTCATACAATAAACAATCGTCACAGCTACACTCCAACTCTGTCCAGATCACCGCAACACTTCCACCGGCCAGGTGAGAGGAGCGGACAAAAGCAGAAAGATCGTATTCTTCTTATCACCAAAAATATTAACCTCCCTCTGCTCACTTTTTCCATTTTTTGCCACCTTCCCTTATCTCCTACACCTCCACAACTCCTCACTCCACTTCTTTCGTGGAATAACAAACAGGATTGATGCTTTCTCCCTCTTTGTCTGGCAACAATGACACATGCCCCGCTTCCCCTTTATGTCACCACTTACTCCCTCATGCCAAAGGTAAGAACCCGTGCTCTTCTGCATCCCTTCTCCCCTCCTGCTATTGCCTTACCTATCAAGCACTTACATCTGTCAGCGAGCACACCATTTTATATTCTGAACTGTATGGACTGTGCCGAGTGCAATGGTGAATTAAGAATTTCTACAACAACCAAATACTGAAAACAAGCTGGTTTAAGGGTCAGAGTTGGCATTCATATGATGGATGGCAGAGATGTGTTTCACTTTGTTGTTAGAAACACTGAGCCATCTAGTGGTCAAAGTTCAGAGACTGTCAGCCAGCCACTCAGACTCTGTTCATATCATATCGTACCGTAGAAAACAGCACAGCTGAAAACACACACACTGTAGCAGCTAGCCGCTCCCTTCAGATAATCCATTGGTCTTCTCCTTTCCTTTCCTCTTTTGCATATTTGACTTCATCCGACTTTTTCGTTTCTCTTGTTCTGCCGCCTCACCCGTCGCTCACTTAATTCTTACTCTGAAAAAAAGGAATCCTTTATCAGAATCTAGATCAAAGTAGGTATTTATAAAACAGGTTTGATTGATTCAATAAGTAAATATTTCTGTGCCTGTTCTCACATATTCCTCTACAGCCGTGCCTATTTATAGCAGTGCTGTGATCTTCTAAAGCCTTTTTATCGTGTGTGTGTGTGTGTGTGTGTGTGTGTGTGTGTGTGTGTGTGCTGATGAGATATGACAAGCTCTAACCAGTAAGCTCTGGCATGTGTTGTGGGTGGGAACTGAAAATCACTCACAACCCACTAACAGCCGACACAGTCTTGATTTCTGTATTGTGAGCAGTGAGCCATTTATAATTGTTATTTATATTTAATCGATTTGAGATCCTTAAAATGATCTTGATGATCATTTCTGAAACATAAAATGAGACTGTACTGAAGAAAAGGTTTACTACGCTTGTTTTTGGATAATTGATGTAAAGTTAACTACAATTAGTATACATGTGATGAACCTTTACTTCTCTTTGTGCTGTTCTGAGTAAATACATAAATGATATGTGCGGGTGCTCTATTATACTGATAGTGGTCCCAGTCTTTTTCAGGGAAAATGTCCTCTGAACCAAAAAGAACACAAATACAATTTGAATGCAATGCATGAGTTCAAAACAGTGAAAGGGAAAAGGGAGATGCGACAGAGGTTTATTACAATATATGCTGTGCGTTCGAATAAATGATCCGCTGACGCAGCATTCTTTTCTCTCCGCAGACGATGGCTTCAACATGTACAGGAGGCCCCCAATATATAAACAGCAAGGTACGCTGTGACCTTTTCTTCTGTCAAGCACTTACTGATGCAATTCTGTGGTAAATATAAATGCAGAGCAGTCCTGAGATGTCGGTTTTTCAGAACACTTAGCAAAGGGCTAAGAAAAGGAGCTGGCGAGGTATATTCTGCTCAGTGAGTCTGATCTAATTTGGGCAAAGAGCCGCGTCTGACTGTAAATCGCCTCACGGGGAGCTAATCTGTTCGCTGTTTCACTTTCACATAGATCCAAATTCCATCACAACCCAAACATCCTCTTTGCCTGGATATGGTGGCAACGGCCTCAATCCGGTAAGAGCAACATCACAAAGCTGCCTTTAGCATTATGGTGCAAGGCTATGAACTGATAGGCTGGTTTTAGTTCAAAGATACATTATTAGATAACAGCTAAGTACAAAAGAGTTGCATGCTTTTTGTTTCCTTGTGTTTGTAACTCTGGAAAAAGAGGTTTGTTCAATCAGCACTTCATGTTTCCTCCGTTTTCCTTCTCATTAAGCCACGGTCAGCTGATTTCTCCCATTACAGCAGCGACAGATTCAGAGGTTAGTACATGTAGACATCGTTATCATCCTACATGGATGTTGTTGATTTATTATAATATCAACTCAGTGGATAATTCTTGAGAAGCTAATTGGTGTTGCTTGTTCTTTACCTTTCAGACTTGAAGGTATGTGGGAAGAGCTTTAAGTGATCTTGAATCCCTGGACTGGCCTCCCCTCACTGTCTGCATGAGCATGTTTTATGATGTATTCAACTCAATTGTAGTCGCAGCTTGCAGATCTCTTCATTGATGCATGTGTTGCGACTGTTTGCATAACTGACTCTCCAACCACACATTTTATAAACATGCTGTTTTGCAGTAATTTGGCTTTTAGCTTTGAAGTGATTGATGTCGCCATGGCATTTTCCCATTGCACGTTTTTTGCTTCATTCTGCAGCTCATCGACGACGGTCAACATCCATTAGCACGAATGGACAGAGGAGTGTCTATGCCTAATTTGTTGGAATCAAAAGCAAGTATTGTTTGTATGTCCATGTGTACCAGAGGAGAGTTTTCACTGCAAAGACTTGTAATGTTCTGTACCTATAGGCACCTTCAGAAGATCGCATGCCAGAATAAGAATAACACAAGAAAAACAATTACCGGTTTCCTTCAAAAAGCACATGTGAAAATACACTGAGTCTTTTGACAAAGGCTAAAGAAGCAGAATCTTGTGTTTGTCCCTGAAGGCTGAAGCACTGGTACTATAGAGTACTGCTGTGCATGACAACTGTACCGCGGTTATACAAGATGCATATTTGCATGGCACATGCTATTCAAACTCCACCTCGTATCTCAATAGCTCATAGCGTAAGTGTACAAAAGATTGTGTTTAGGCGTAGCATGTGCGATAATCCACTTGTAAAGCCTTCTT
The DNA here is from genome assembly GCF_949748355.1 of Melanostigma gelatinosum. Lineage (NCBI taxonomy): Eukaryota > Metazoa > Chordata > Actinopteri > Perciformes > Zoarcidae > Melanostigma > Melanostigma gelatinosum. Next base: position 6,861,712 of record NC_136654.1, on the reverse strand, counting down.
AACCAATCTTTTTGTTCATTAAGGTCTACCCGTATGAACTGCTCGCAGTTAGTAGTAGAGGACGAGTGAAACTTCCCAGGGATGTTGACAGAACAAGACTTGAGGTACAGTAACATGTGAGAAAAGCATCATTTACATGGCTGAACTGACGACTTTGCATTATTTTTTTGTCTGTAATTGCCATTTGTTAAATGAAACTAAATGTCTAAACTGGACACTGAAGTTTGCCCAAAAGCGCACCAGTTCAAGTGCAAAATGTGTTTTCAATATTTTCCATTTAATAAATGCTGGACCTTTTGTAAAATACTACACATACATGAATGTTGATACATTCCTTGAGAGTGGCATCATCTGCTGAAAGGGTTTCCTTCAAAACAACATGAGGACATAGTTTCGTTTCAAACCTACAGTATGAGTTTTATTTTAGAAGAAAAAAAGAAGCAACAAACAGATTAACTGTGCCGCTTCTTCCGCAGTCCACTTCATTCTTTCTTGCTTTCCTCTGCAGTGTCACCTTTCCCCGGATTCATTCTTTGAGATCTTTGGCATGGGGTTTCAAGAATTTGACAGACTTCCTCTGTGGAAACGTAATAATATGAAGAAGAGGGCAAATCTCTTCTAAATGCTGCCTAATGCAGGTTTTAACTCACTGCTAATATGCAGTACATATTAAGTTCCGATGACCCCTTCTGTTTATTTCTTGGCCTTTTACACAAAAATGTGACATTGTTTTGCTTATAAACTGGACACAGTGTTGTGTTCCCCAGTTAGTTCATGTACGCTTTTGTAATAATGTTTGAATGAATAATACCTCAAAGCAGATATGAACATGTGAACTCGCTATCGTCTTGGCTTCACTGATAGAAAGCCATTATTATTTTCTCTTTCCTAAATCAGCCCAGTCTCCCCAGGGATTACGTTCACATTGGACAATTACACTGTATACAGTGTATCTCCATTCACCGTAAATGCAACAGGTAGAGTGGCATTTTTCAAAGTAATTTGTGAACCTTTGATGCCAGAGACTAGACTGTTTCAAAACAACAATTGACGTGGACTTTTGTGATATTTACCAATGCAGACAATCTTTCCGTTGCCTGAGCGATGCCTAACCTCCAAGATGTTAACTGGCGTGCTGCTGTTATGTTTTCACACTCGTAGCGCCGCTAGATCAGCAAAACTACAAGATGGATACAGTTAGGCACATTGAGGATAATGTATCAACATGCAGTTCAATGCAGGAATAAATGCACGAGTGTTTTTTTCTGCTTGACTTCTGGAGATTAGAGAACGATTGGTTTCAGAGCACAGTGTTTGAGAGGAGTACGTGTGTTTAATCAGTCATTCATGTCTGAAGTTGTTGAGAAGCAGGTTTAACTTATTTTGTCTTAAGTGAAAGCCTTTGTATGATTATTAACCTTTCTGAATAATACATCATGATACCTGATGTATGGCGCAGTGTTCGGGTACATACAATGTTATAACTACATAACTTGCCATCAACACGTCATTTTGCCACAAGATCTGAAATGACTCTCTGTGTTTTCATTGTTACTTCAATATATTATATTTATGTTTTTCAGTTGATTCTCACTTTGTTGTCTACCAGTTACACAAATGTTGAAACACAAAACTGAGAAGAACGAAAATGTTTATGTCAATAAATCAATGAAATGTTCGAAATTGGGTTGTAAAAGGAATAATTAGGATGATTTGATGAATTTTTGTGTTATGTTTCCCCCTGACTTAGACGTGATAACAATCTTTGTATTAGTTACCTTGACACTGCTGTCCCATCACACCACCTCAAGCGCCCTAAATAAAATCAAATTTGAGAAAATGAATGCCTCTTTATTGACAGAATAAATTAGGTTGTGTGTTTGCAATGAGGAGTCCGTTTTGAGGCCATATTTCTGGACAGAATTTCAGAAGAATCTTATTGCCCAGCTTGGAAAAAACATATAAATACTATTTGACTTGAATGAATCTGCCCATGACGACAGATACTATTGATCTGGTTTTCTATACTAGAGATACCTTCACTCTCTCTGTACAGCATGTATTTCTTCAGCATGCAAATTTCAGTCAGAATCAGTGATGAATGCATTGTTAGAACCGTCACTTTAGCAATGAAGTAGCTGGAATTCTAATAATCCAACTTTCTTGTCTACCTGTCAAAATCAAGAGACAGAAGGTCCAGCTTAAGATAAACTACTTTATGGAAGAATGCAAGCAAAAGGACAACCAAAGTACATCAGTGTTTCCACACTCTTCCGCTACACTCAGTGTCATCAAAAGTCTTCCATGACTACATTTCCACAATTTTAATAGTGTAATAAGATATGATATCTATCCTTTTGCAATAAATTCGATTTTCTAGTGTGAGTTCTGCTTTCATAAGACAACAAGTAGGCTTCCAGTATGTTCCAAAGCATGTCAACATTTTAATAACGTCACAACATTCAGTTACACTTCATGTTTTCACTCATAAAACCAGCCACATGGTGGAAGAATCGCAAAATTCCCTGACTTAACGTCACCTGCACTCTATCTCTCATGCATTCACATTTGAATTTGCTGACATGTTTGTACAGCATGGTTTTATTTATTTTACCATCTCCAAACGTGACTCCCACTCAGTCTTGGACACAGCCATTGCATATTTAGGACCAACAGATGGTGCTCTGGAGCCTTGGCCCAGAACTCCACTTCAGGATCGCTCCCCCTGTTTAAAATGAACATTTGACAGGCTTTGTTTATTCTATATTTGGGCATTATATTTGAGACATTCTTTTTCTCTACTTGCATCTATCAACATGTCATTTAGTTGTAGTAGTAGTAGTGTAAAGAATAGCCTCCATCACGGTCCCTTCCTTTGTAACTTACTATATCAGCCCCAATAATAAAACAGATAATGGAAACAAATGGAAACATTATAAAGTGTTCATTCATGCTCTGCATCTGTTATCAAATATAATAAATCAATCATTTTTAACTGGAATTTCCAAGACTATAGTGTTACAGAGTGTTGTGTCATGTTATGAGTAAAACATACACAACATTAGAGATACATGATGACATTTATGTCGTGAGCTTTTGTTTGCCTGCTCTCATTTGTTTAAAAGTAGGTCATAAAGAAACGCTTCTGTGTATTACTCAGTGCATTATATGGATTTAGACTTTTGCATGCACACACGAAAGTTCAAATAACCAAGGTGTTATCATGTTTAGATTAAATATAATCGTTACCAAGTAAAACCTCAATAATTACCTTGTGACATTTTCATCTGAGGGAACACAGTTTTGACTGTTTACCAATTGTTTAATGTTGGACAAAAGGAAAGAATTAGAAATGTTTGGACAAATAGTTACACTTCTTTTACTTGTTTTGTTGTTGCTTTTTTGTCCTGCTTTTATGGATTTTAAAGCTTAACAAACCACAACACCCCCCACCCCCGAATAAAAGCAAGGAATAAGCTCTATAATAACTAGGGTAACCTGAATAAACGTAGCCCACAGTCTGTCTCTTCAGTTGGGAATGACAAATATTATCTCAGGCTCATATGAATCACGTCACAGTTTTACACAGAAGTTGTTATTTGTTATCGCGGGCTCTTTAAAGCCCACCTAGCTTGAGCGAGAGCGTTGGAGATTTTCGAGGATTTCTATTGGACAGTTAACACACGGCCTCCGTTGTGGGCGCGTGCGATTGGTCGAGGTTGCTGTCACTCACCACTCCACTCATTCCTGAGCACCTCCCCGGCTCTCCACCTCCCCGGCTGTACGGCCCAAACGAGGATTTTCACGAAAACAATCAACCGCAGACTTCGTACCAGTGGCAGCGGGAACGGTGCTACGACGAACGGGACCCGACGTAACGGATCCGACGGCGTGACAGCCGAGTGGATGGCGTGCGTGAAGTTGGATAACGGTGTTCGGCCTTGAAGAGAGACGTTAGACGCGTTAACTAGATTTCACGGCAATGCATGCGGTGTCACTTGTTCTGCAGAAAGACGGAGAGAGAGCGGCCAAAGTGGACTCGCTCCCTCGGTAGAGCCGCCCGATGGAGGCTGACGGGACAGTGAGCTCGAGGCCCGGAATGTCACCTGTGAAACGTCAACAGCTCGCCGGGGGACGTCTTTAAGGGACAGACCGCGCACACCTGTCCGCGCTTTCGACTACTCACCTGACAACTTCTTAGTACGCCTGCACACAGAAACAAAAGTTAGCAGGTCAGCGTTAGCTGCGGGAGGCGACCCCCTCAGGCAAGATGGCTATCATAGATGTCACTTAACGGGAGGTTTAACTTCTGCCTCAGGTAGTAGCACAGGACAGGTGAACACCACGCTATTTCCTATTTAATGGACTTCAAGCTCCTTTCTTAGAAAGTTGTCCTGTGATATTTCACCAGCAGCAAGTTGACTTCGACGCTTTGTGCTGCGAGAATTTAGAGTTTCTTTGTTTTTCAAAGAAGAACTTTTTTGATTTTTTGATTTTTTTTTTTCTTTGGTCTCATCAAGTGTCGCCTTCTCCGTGAGTCATGTCATTCAAAGACAATCCTTGTCGGAAGTTTCAAGCCAACATATTCAACAAAAGTAAATGCCAGAACTGCTTCAAGCCCAGAGAATCCCATTTGATGAACGACGAAGACTTGAATCAGGTGAACTCATGTTTTCATTTCTAACATTGAATATTCCACTAATATCGTCTTTGCAACCTTAACCTATATTAAAGGAGACGTGGAAGCCTGTTTTTTTTTTACTCGTCCGCTTGATGTGCACATGTCAAACTGTTTGTCATGTGTCAATAGCCCACGAACTGCAAAGGTCAGGCTCATTGGACATAATTCGTTTCTAGCCCGAGCGCATATATTGCCCTCAGTTCATGCAGATATAGGCCTCGCTGCATTCCTTATATCTGTGAAATCTTTTTAATTTGCTATAATCTCTTCCTTATTCTTTGCCACACTGCTGTCAAGTTCAGTCCTAAATGAATTGGAGTGTTGGTGCCTGTCAAAAAATCACACTGCTATGTTCCATTACCATATTCACAAATAAAGATGTCCCGATGATGCTTCCTACTGGACTGCGTTGTTGACAGTGTGACATCAGGGCACACTGAACTCCGTTGGCCTCTATCGTGATCACTTCTTCGGGTAAGCTGTTTTAACGGGACAGGTTAAGAGTCGCCGATGTCCACTCTGTTTATTATGAACGGCACCTCTGTGACCGATGCTTCTTCTGTTGGTAATCTCTTCAACGCGGCTGGGTGAGGAGGACGATAACATCGAACTGACATTGTGCACATTTCCCTGTAATTTCCCTCCGTCGTGACCGATGGCTCCTCTGCTGGAATGGAAATCGTCTTGAGATTATTTGTTCTTCTTCTGTGGAATCTCTGACCCACTGGCTATGAACCTCGTTCCTTTGATGACTGCACCCAGTGAAAGGTTAACGTCGGTGGTCAGAGGCTAGAGACCCGGGGGCAGGCTGGCCTTGTTCATTGTTTTGAGTCGTACTACGAGAACATGAGGGCCAGTCAATCTATTTCAATCCAGAACTGTTTTTCATTCCATTTCATTTGCTGCCCCACCAATTCATTCATGGTGTGGGGTAATAAGATGTTGGTTGGGGGGGGGGGGGGGGGGGGGGTTGCATTGCAAAATGAACACACGCAAACACACTCAAATGGCTCCGTTGATCGACTGACTCGGTGAAGGGTAAGAAATGGCCCAGATACATCTCGTCTGTTTCTCTCTCCCGGGATGACTTGTCGTTTGTGCTGCTGTCGGGTCATGTGAGGAGAGATGGGACGCTCGGTCTCAGTGTTCCTCCTTCGGCTTTAGACTAAAGCCAGGAGCACGCTAGTGTCCCAGTGTTGGTGTGATTCCCGCTCGACACTTCTTTCCAGCTGTTCCTTCCTGCAGCCACGTTATCAAATACCTTATCTACGGTGCTTTTATGTGTCACTTCTCAGGTTGTCTTTCAAAAGTTGGATATTGTTTCCCGCCCAAGCTCTTCACTGTCCAGGGTTACAGCTGGACTTCTGCTTGATAATTCCGATGATGTCATTTTGTTTACAAAATCGCTGAGCTGAGAAATATGCCGTACCTCGTGTCGTCAAAGCAAAACACGATTTTAGTGGATTATATTTGGCTTTACATGGGATGAAGTTATGACTGTAATCAAAACCACTGATCGAGGGACGCCGGGTTGCCGGGCGGCTTTAAATGTCAGAGCTTTTACACTTGATTCGTTGGCTGTTTTGTGCCGCAGACTTGGGAATGTTGTTGGATTGCGTAAGGGACTTAATTTCTTAAGCTCCTGACGTGTCGGTAAGATTTGAGTGCAAACCTATTTATTTGGTAAAAATGCGTGCTCCTGTACACACAACCTTGCAGTGGTTATGCAGAACTTTTTCTTTTTTTTTTTGGCTCAGCAAACAAATGCTGACAGCTGGTATGGCTAGAGTTCAAGTGCGTACCAGAACGATTTAAGAAACACTGCCAGGCCAACTTGCATTTCTCAGTGCGAGTTTGAATTGCAAATCTGCAGCCACAAAAAGCTCTCGGGCTCTGTGCCGCTTCTCTCCACTGTTTCTCATCCACTGTTTTTCTTGCTAACTTCTGCCTCTTGCCGCCCCCCCCCCCTCCACCCACCCGTCCGCCCACTTAGAGGATCAGAGGGAAAATCATGTGTGCTAGCCTTTCCTTCTTTTTTTTTTTCTTCTCCCAGGGCAGCATGGCGCTCTGGAATACAGCCAGCTGGAGAATGTAGCCTGCAGTCAAAGTGACCAATACACACCTTCCTGGGGTTGAGCTAAAATGTGTGTGTGTGTCCTTGTAACCCTGGCTGATATTGGGACACAGTTTGAAACTAGCGACTCGCCTCCAGTTATAATCGACAGTGAATTCAAATGTGCACAATTGAACCGTCAATTGACATGTTAACGTGCCTGTTCAAGTGTTTGCTTTCAAGACTGTAATTGTGTTTTCCTTCACCAGGCCAAGCCTATATATGGAGGATGGTTGCTGCTGGCACCAGAGGGGACAAATTTTGACAATCCCTTACACAGATCTCGGGTAAGTGGTTCCTTTGCTCGACTAGAAATTGGTTCTGTTCAGAACGGAGCACAGTTTTGTCTCTTCAACTTTTTTTTGACTCTATTTGACCCATTGTCTGTAGCTGCTGCTCAAACCAAGAGTGAGTTGAGAAGCTAGTCATTTCTTTTGAATTTAGTTTCTCATGTGACATCTGACAAACAGGAGGTCTGGTTATTGTGGCTCCTGTAGCTGTTTCATGGATTCAGCAGCTTCCTGTGGGAGGCTTGGCCCTCTATCAGAAGACGTCCCATTCTCCAGCAATAATGAGCCCAATATTGACTTTATTTCACGGGTCCTGCTCCCCTAACACCATCTAATGGGAGACTTGCTCTGTTGCGCCGCTTCCTTTATCAGCTCTCAGATTATACTGTGGTGGTACATCCCAAAGAGGAGTAGAGAGAATGTGGGGGAGGAGAAGGAAAAGTTCTCACAGCCACACTGATGGCTTCCATATGTTTTTCTTTTTTTTGGGGGGGAAAAGCACCTCTGGATCCTTCAACTCAACTCCTGTCAACAGACCGCCGCTGCTTTGACATAATCGCTGATGTGTTCGGCCGATTCTTACAATCAGCTTTTCTCCGCCGATGTATAATTGGTGGCCTGTAGTGCTGAGGTGAGCAGGCTGTGTCATTTCGACTGACCAACAAACAAACGACAGAGAAAAAAGAGCTGACTTGTTGGATGAGTCATGTTTTAGGACCACTTTAGTCTGACAGGATGCTGGTCTACGGTTGTAAGCCACTTATCTATCACCTTAAATGGATATGACCGAAGTGTCCCCTTTAACATCAACTGTGAAGCTTATCAGCACCCCTATCGAGACCTGCCGATGCCTTTTAGGTTACGAAGCACCTCTCAATATTTCATGGATTGTGCTCTGTTGGAATTGGAGCCCAGGATATTTAACACTGAGACAAAACGGTGCATTATGGAGGGGAGGGGGGGCAGCGCATCAAGCCAATGAGTAGAAGAGCTCAATGTAAACTGTCACCATGTCATTTGCTCAAATATTGGCAGAATTAACGATGTAAAAAACTATGATAGGCTTCATCTTCCCCAGTAGGCTGAGATCCATTAACATGTGTTTTAGGCAAACACTGACGTGAAACTGTCTGATATCATCTTTTTAAGGTTATGTGCATTTTACATGTATATCCTGTAAGACGGATTCATTCAGCTGTGACATTGAAAAACAGGGGTTTTACTAACGATCTTGATTTGCCGCCAGCTTGAAACCCTTTTTGAAGTTGTGATGTCGTAGAAAGTGTGCCACGGACTGGGACGCTACTGCACGGCAGCTGTTTCCAAAAGCGTGCTAGCCCTTGTGTATTTATGGGTTGTATGTGTGTGCAGTTCAGTCTAGTGGCAAAGATTCAAGATTTTAATTGCAACATGGACGGATTTATTTATAGATCCAGCAATAAAAATCTGCCTTTATAAACCGAACATCTGTCCACACTTCTAACAGTAGCTGCTTTGTTAAACTGTCGTAGCTAAAAGTGGCTCGTGTAAAATATAATACAGCTTTCAGAACGCAATCTTTTTCACATGTGGCTTCGTTCTTTACAAAATGCTGATGTGGCTCACTTCTGGGATTGTTATGATTGTTATATCTATGATGTCAGCAATTCAAAAATGTCTTCTTTCATGCAGAAATGGCAGAGGAGGTTCTTCATTCTTTACGAGCATGGCTTACTGCGCTATGCTCTGGACGAGATGGTGAGTAAAAACCTTCCTCCTAATAGTTTTTCCAATCGTTATCCAATAAAGGGCCTGCTCTCTTTTCAGTTCAGGCCCTGACCACTATGTGATTATCGACAGTAGGTGTTTACTGTGGCTTGATTTACTACAATATACATCCCACGACCAGGCAGTCGCCTCACTCTTGACATTAGCGCTCTTCTCATCCGACAGACTCATTTGCGAATGTGTTAAGCACTAAGCTAACTAGCGCAGCGGTGTCAAAGGGAATGGAGTGACAGCGTATGGTGAAAGTCATGTGACGAGCTGTGTGTGTTGGTTTCAGTGGCTAACATCCTTGTTGTGCAAGAGCCTCATGGTACCTTCCTGTTCTGAAAATAAAGAAATAAGTTTAAAAAAACAACTCAATACCAGGAACACTGATGTCTTCAGTGATCTGTGTTGTTGTCAGCTGTTTGGATATCTGTCAGTAATTCTAATGTTAAAATGTAGACTGCCTGTGTTTCTAGGTCACTTGTGTGAATACTAGTTTGTTGGTTCTATATGCACTGCAGCACGTGGGCAAGCTGAATATTGATTGACCCAAAGCAGCACTCCACAGTTTTTTTTTTTTTTTTTTTTTGTGGATGTGCTTTGAAAAGAGGTGAAAGCAGAAGTAGTTGAAACAGCACTTGCTTTGTTGCTTCTGACCCTATGTATGTGGCATTCTCTGGCAGAGGAGCGATGTGCTGAGAGGCTTTATGTAACAGAAGCAGCAGGAGCTGTGATGCTGTGTCGATTGTTCTTCTTTACTGTGCCCTTCAGGGTCATTTCTTTCCCCCTATAGAAATCCGCTACATGTTGAGTGGAAAGGCTATTTGCATCCAAGTTTTTTAGTTTTTTTTCTTAACTTAAACCAAGGTTTTTCTTGTACTAAACATGTCAAACAAAGTTTGGCCAAAATGTCAAACTCTATCCAATGAATTGCATTTTGTGTGTTTATTGGAAGAGACAAAGGAAAGAGGCGGATGTGCTCTTTCCATTCATCGTTCTCTCTCTCGATGTCACTCTTCATCTTTTCATCTCCGCTCTGAATGAAGGATCAAAAGGAGAGGAGGGGGTAGCAAGGGTCTCGAGCTGGAAAATATCAAGTGACACTAAATATAGAACCTCACTTGTCACACAACCCATTAGAATAATTGCTAAGTGTTGAATAATCGGCTGCACAAACTTGACTGATTTGCGATCTGGCTCTTGTTTTCTGTGGACAAAGAGGTAAAATATTTGGGTTACAGCAGATTCTATAGGGTTAGAATCTGATCGGCATTGTAGGATTTCATAAAATACAGTTTGATGCCGTGTTCACTTTTATAGACAGTGAAGGTAATGACGTAAAATACATATAGTGGCAAAACGTGGTCTGAATCTAAAGAAATATTAATAACACCAGAGCAGCTTGAGTGTGTGACTTTTTACTGGTGATCAAATCCAAGTAGCCCGTGTTGTTTTGCCTTTTTAGAAGTAATCTCAGTTTTGCTATTATTGCAACATTGTGTTTGTGCAGTGATGCCAAAATCCAATACTTCATTGCACCATTGATGTGCAGGAAGTTATTTGCCCGTACTGGATGATGGGTATGGTTTTGAAATTTGACACACAGCTATAAAGTATGCAGTAGTATGCATATAACATGCGGTTACAATGTTCAGTGCAAAATGTTTCTGATTGCTACGATCAACATTGAATACCAGAAAGAGACTTGACACTTAGATCAGTTTAAATGCTGTATTGTTAATGACATCGGGTCAAATCTAAAGACAGTACAACGTTGCTCCAGACCACATCAGAGCCCCAATCTGAGAGCACTGGTTGGGGTTGTAGATGAGGAGGTGCCCCTTCCGTTTTCCTCTCGGCTTGCTTTTATGACTCTTGTGTCTTGGCTCTAACCAAACCCAGATGGAGTGCGGTTCCAACCTGCAGGATGTGGCATGGCTCTGGGGGAAAGGAATGGGTTGGCGGAGACCTGGGAGGGATCACAGTTTTTAAAGCCATCGATTTGGCGTTGACCACCTACAGTGAACACCCAACACGACGCACCACTGCCATCATTTTATGCTCAGACCCGCTGTGGCTTTGTGGAGCTGTCAGTGAAAGTGTAGCGTCAGTATGGGCAAGATGAAGAGGGAAAAAGTGCTCTGATTGGAAGGATGGAGAAGGTGAATAGCCAAAAATGTTGGCCAGGATAGATAATGTGCTGCCATGCAAGGCTAATGTGTTAGTGCAGCTCTCAGCGATCGTTCTTGGCGTAGACCTCCGAAGACGAGAGTGTCCAAGGCTGAATTCTAGCACTTTACATTTTATTAGCTGTGGAACTGAGATAACTGTACTCGCTGTCGCTTCAGCCTCCAGTGTTCGCCGAGTGTACAAGCTAGATTCTCCCGGAGCAAACCAACGCAGTTATTTCAGGGGAGCGTTGCCAAGGCAACATGTTTTGTCCCTTTTGTCCAGCGGCCGTCTACCACGGCATGTGTAACATGGGAGAGAGTTATTCTCTGTTCTGTGGAGCGCTCTGGCTGTCTCTGGCCCGACTGAAGGGGATACAGGACGGAACACAGTGGCAGCAAAGCATGAGTGTGTGTGGGCTGAGGTTGTCTATGTGGTGAGCAAGCCTTTCTAGGTTTAAGTGTAGAAAAACATCAGACACTGTATGTGTGCAAGGCCGTATCGGACAGAGTTGTAGTTTGTGCTGTGTGTGCGTGACTCAATGCACCTGACGGGGGTTTGACTGCAGAGTCTGTCAGGAACAGGTGTTGCAAGGTTTGAAAAAAAAAAACCCCCGCTTTCGCCGTCTCGAGTTAACACTGTTGAGAGAAAGTGGTCTTATAATCACTCAGAGGTGAGGTAAAGAAACATGAGCAACATGAACAGAGGCCGCCCAAACACAACTGTGCGACTACGCCGTTCAAGGTGTTTAAGTGACAAAATCCATTATGGCCTCGCGGTGAGGGCAGGTAGGTGGGTGTGAAGAACTCAGCCTCAACAAAGCCACTTCAATGGCATCAGCGCGAGTTCAAATGATCGACACCCACACTCTAATAACGGCTTTGCTAATGTGGTCCTAAATATCCCACGCAACACCCAGCTGCCACTGACCTCGCATTGACCTAATTGTAACCTTTTCGGGTTCGCACACCCCCCTCATCATGTGATCTGGGATGAAATAGTTCTCTTTTGCAATGTCTCAATCTCTGTTGTGGTCTCTGAGCTCACACTGAATTGCAGCCTCAGTTTTTTTTTCATTTTGCACTGAAACTATTTTATGACTATGTACAATATTTCCTCACTTTATGTGGAGGCCATTGGAGAAGACGCTGCGCCTTGTGTTCTGATACTTGTCAATTTATCCCCGATTGAACATGCACAGTACACCTGCAAATACGGTGAGTCTACCTATTGAGTTGCACTGCACAAAAGGCCCATTCAGAGGCTCTTGAATCGCATTTGCCTTGAGAATGCATTGACTGCAGTTGTGCATCCCTCGTTGTTCCAAAGAGAACATGATGTTCTGATGACATTTCAGCTGTTGAAGTCATTCTCGTTTCATCTTAACTCGATTCATTTCCGGTGTTTACTGGATTTGTAAGAGTGGACCGCTGCCCCACAGCACAGTCCAAGAACTGAGAGAGTTTCGACGAACTTCCCTCCGTTTCCCACACACATTTGTGCGTTCTTTTAACCTGAGGCACACTATTCTGTTGCCTCTCTCCTGCATCTTTCAGACCCGAGCACATACAACCGCTGAGCAAGGTTTGCCCTCAAACTTGTAAGAGATTTTGATGTGCTGAAACATGCTTAAACTGGGCTATTTTTAACCAATTTTGAGGAGCTTTTGTTGGTTTGGGTATGACGATAGCTTTCTAGGGAATGGATGAGTGGGCAGGGCCTCTGTGCTGTGTTGTTGCCTTCAGGCACACTATGCAGGGAATAAGTGGAGGCTGACCAACCCGTGCCATCAAATTAGGGATACTTATAGCGGCGCTCCAGTCTTCCACTCGCAGCAAGGCATGGGAAACAGAGTGGGGAGGGAAGCTAAGGCTGCCGGCAGTACACACGTTTGTGTTACAGTACAAGATGGATAGATGGATGCTTTAGGATTGAAAGGCGGATTGGAGAGAGAAGCAGACGATTCAGAGGGAAAAGGGTAAATTGGATGTCGGTCACAGCTCGTGTTGATAAGACTGTAATCCCTCCATATTGGATCATTGTGGTTTGTTTACAGAGTGTGGGTCCTGGGTGAGGTGTGTGTTGGTTTTGTAGAGATATGCTGCGTGAGAGTCTTCTTTAACCCCTGCCCTTCCTTCCCCATGGTTCCAGTAGGAACTGATCTGCTGGAATGTAAACAGCCACGGATTACAGTGGGGTCACTGTTCCCATCGCACAAAGCCACAAAACCATGGGAACAGCCATTCATAGAGCTTGTAATCATCAGGGTCTCCAACACTGTAACGGCCACTCAACCCCCGCATCCAAAAAAAACTGTCGCCCAGTTTACTATATTTATAGAGGGACATTCCCTTGTTTTTGTTTTCATATACAGAAATGGGGAATGTTTTATCCCAGGACTTCCCGAGCTGTGGGCTGGGGGAGGCTGACCACAATGAGGCTGCAACACACAGGAAGTTATTCTCCCCAGTTTTGTTTTTCAACCACTGTGCCGGTATCACGACCGACCAGCAAGAGTTGAATGTGCGGCAACAGATTCGACATCTGAGCGTCATCCTTGAATATCTTTTCTTGTAAAATGTAATCGTTCACACCGATGTTCTCACGAGTTTATCAACCAGTGGGAGAATATCCATAACATGGCTTCCCTAATGTCAAGGCAACAGGGCAAGGTCTTCTCTGGTGCTGACCGGCAAATCGTATTTTAATCGTCAGAACGATATGTGACGCAAAAGACGGCCTGAAACACGATGAATAAGCACATAACCGAAACCCTGTATTTAACCGGCCCTGGGGCTAAAGACCGTAGTACTTATTATCACACTGCAGCCCCTGCTCTGTGTTGGGGCTGTGGAGGAGCTTTACACACACACACACACACACACACACACACACACAAGTCAGTGAGCAGCAGATCATAGAGGCTGCAGTGGAGATAGTGAAGTGAACCAGGTCAATTCAAGATTAACTGTTACTCGAGTTACGCTTGTTACTGTCAGTGATTGCAATAAAACCTTCACAAGTGAAAGTCAATCATTTATAAATACACCTGTATTTAGTGTACGTCACCGGGGATTTTATTGTGAAAGGTGGAATGGTTGGAGCGAAGCGGTGACGCGCTGTTGTTGGCGTAATGAAGGTGTTGCCGTCTCGGTGCGGACTAGTGAACCTCGGTGTTGTCACAGGGACGACTGAGGACAACATGAATCACGACTCATGACTCATGTCTGTGTTCTATATTCTTTATAAACGTCACTCAGGAATATCATTTCGTCTATTGACATTTTAGATTGGTTTAAAGTGAGATATTATACAGTTGATATAGTGACTTTTCTTTTATTACTGTTGCTGCTGTAGCAACATTTAGTTGTTTTTAAAATTAAAATTATTCTAAGAAGCAGGCCTACATAGGATCTAATATGCACATTTCAATATTTGTTTATTTATAGCAAGGCATATCTATATCGTAATGTTGAACAATGTTATCGCAGATTTTCCTCTCATCGTGCAGGCCTAGTTTTGTCGACCCAAACCAAGCAGCATGTATTTAAGCCACAGTTTCCCCGTCGGATCCAAGCCGAGAAGTCTACCGTACTCTGTTCTCACGAGAGCCGATTGACCCGACACGGACGCAACAGACTGCAGCTTCTACAGATATCAGCCCAGAAGCCATTTGGTAGTCTGTGATACATCGTACAGCTCTGCTTAAGCAGAAGGGCTTTGCTGTCCTCCAAGTGACCCAACATGCAGCTCCCCTTTCCAACTGAGTGCGTTGCTTTCTGAAGAGACGCGGCTTTACCATTACCGGGAGAGTATGATGAAGCTGAAGACAATGAAAGGGCTCGGTTGTATTTTCACTTGATCTACGACCAATCAGGCTCTCTGTCCGGCCTTTTCCTTCAGGACTTTCCAGTGCCTTGTCTGTGCTCGTCACGGTTTGCCTTGGCTTTAGCACTACACCATTCCGGATGTGGCCAAGATAAAAAAATCTTATCTCCTGAACTTCACTGTTTGAACACTTCAACTCTTTACAGTCACCCTGTCTGGCTCAGGACAAAGTCTGGTCTCTAAACGCTCCTGTTTAAACTCCTGAGTTTGGCCTGGTGTTGGCCACTAATCTACATGGCACTACTTACTTTTATTGTCTTTTATCTTTATTTATAGTGTCATTTAAAGCTTTTTGTGTGTGCGTGTTCCACAGCCAAAAGATCTAATGAGTCTAAAAATAATGTCTTCAAATGACTTGTTAGATTCAAATTACAGTCAATAAAACAACGATGTTCTCCAGTATGCCCTCTCAAACACACAGAAAAGGGGGACAAGCTGCCCCTCTTTGATTGGATGAGCAGAAAGTGCTCATGGGACTGACTGTATTGACCTGGAAATGCATAGAGAAATTGGTGCAAGTCGGACCATATCAATAAGAAGTCATATCTCTTATATCAGAAATGTATCATTTTAGTTCATTTTATTCGTCATTATATTTTATTGTAAGGTTCTTTAAGCTTTCACTAATGTAGGCTGGGAGCAAGTGGCGACAGTCCTTGTGTTCAACTCAGTGGTCTATTATTATGTTGGTGCTCACTGTTGCGTAAGCCTGTGGAGAGGATCATTTAACACAGGGCACCAGAGTGACATCGTGCTCATGGCAATTGTTTTCTCATAAAGTATCAGCTCTCTATTGATGTAGGATTCCAGTTGATTCCAGTTCCAGTCTCTTAACTTTCTCTTGTGGAAAACGATTGCCATGTTGGGTTGAGCACAAGGCTAGATGGCGGTCCATGGTGAGAGAACCTTAAAAAGGCTCTATTTTTTTTTTCAGGATGTCTTTTTACCGTCCACTTTGTACCCTCCTTCATTTTCTTGTTCTTTTTAATGATTTCCAGCTGTTCATTATCCAGAGACAGGCTGGCTCCAGGAGGCTTTGGCTAAACCAGTGTCCACTCCACTTGCTCGCTCCCCACTTCTACTTTCCCATTACTCGGTGCGATTCACCGTTCCTTCCTTTCGCCTCCTCACTTTCTGTTATTATGCCACTCTCTTGCATCTTTGTCTTTCATTCCAGTTCTCTCTGGCCAGTAAATCATTTGTGTTGGCGTGAGCAGCCAGCTGTATTGTGTAACTTCTCTCTCCCAAACCCTCCCTAGTCTACAAAGCCAAACATGGCCGTCCTGACTGACTGCTCGCTCAGTTTGTTCTAAACACTCGAGCAGGACACTGACAAAAGGTTTCATTTAAATCATCAGGCTGAGAGGTTAGCCAGCCCTGAGACGGGCTCTAATAAAACAGTCGGGTAGGTGTCTGGATGTGCGATGGTGGGGAGTGTAAGGACGCTGAGACACTAGAGAGTGAAAATACTGCTGTTGTGAATTACACACTGATGCACACCACTGTAACCCACCTGTATGTTGAGGTCATATCTGGTATTAAATAACATTTGGCAACACAATTTCTCATGCTCGTAAGCTATAGCTGTGTTACATCGCTGCAGTACGACATCTCGGTTGGATGAAGTCCAGTTGTAACCTGGCCCCAGACCAAGTGTGTGTGTGATACTGCTGCCTTGTGATGGCTTGCAGTAGCCACAGCTGCAGTTGAATGTCTTTCCGAGTCGCAACAGGTGCAGGTGTATTGGATGACCTTTCACCTCAGCTTGGCGACTCGCTAATCCAACCACCTGTTCAAGTCGGAGCTTTGCAGACTCTTTTTTTTTTTTTTAGACAGAAAGAAAGTGCAACCTTGGACTTGGGTTTGGTATAGTTCTGCATCTGATGATTATTTTGTACTGATTAATGTAACGATTATGTTTATGAATTGCTCCAGCCCTAGTCTGTTGATCAGTCATTTGAATACAATAGCAAGGGTATAGACGTATCTAGATGGAAATATTTAATATGCAGGTGATAAATATCTCCGGAGTAGAAGAAGCTCTTATTACCATTTCTGGGCAAAAATATTAAGATGCCCAAACTAGATTACAAACTGCAAATCTTTTGTTGTGTCTGATGGTTTGTATTCTAAATCTCTCCACGGACATCATTAAACCTCAATGCTTAATATACTGTCTGGATAAATGTGTCAATTACATACAGTAGTATATGTATATAATTCAATTCAATTCAATTTATTTTTGTATAGCCCAAAATCACAAATTACAAATTTGCCTCAGAGGGCTTTACAATATGTACACATTTGACATCCTCTTGTCCCGGAACCCTCACATCAGAACAGGAAAAACTCCCCAAAAAACATTCAATGTATGACACAACCACGACAGGAGGCAACACCTGGTCCAGGTAAACCCGGATACACAGGAACCTGTGAGGCGAGAAAGCACAGAGACTCTGGGGAAGAAGCAGGTCAATAATGTGCATTAATGGTATCTGTAGTATGAAATGGTAATGTGAGTAATAATAAAACTGATATTAGCAGTTGGAGTCAGCAGGGCCATGGTAGGAGGAAGGACCAGGGTCCAGATGAAACCATGCTCCATGGAAACCTGTGAGGAGAGGAAGCACAAGGACTCCGGGGAAGAGACAAAATCAGTACTGTGCATTAATGGTATCGGTAATGGGATTAATAATGTTAACAATGAAGATCGTAGTCGGTGTCAGCAGGGCCATGGCTGGTTGAAGAACCAGTGTCCCGATAAAACTGCGGTCATCCTGTGAGGCGAGAAAGCACAAATACTCCGGGGAAGAAGTAAAGTTAGTAATGAGCATTAATGGGACATCAATGCATACAGACGGAGGTGAAGAAGAGGAGGAGAGAGGTGCTCAGTGTAGGAAGTCCCCCTGTAGTTTTTGCCTCTACCAGTTTGTCCATGGGCCGGTCCAAGGCAAGCCAGAGCCAGCCCTAACTATAAGCACTGTCAAAGAGGAAAGTCTTAAGCATAATGCATTGAAGTAGTTTGGTTTTACGATGAAATGCTTTACCTGCTGTCAGCGCTGTTTTGGGCAGGTTAACTGCTAACCACCGGGCTTGTAGGACGCGGCTCTTCAGCCCTGCCAGCTCCAAAACTGAGGTATTAGCTGAATTCCCAAAGGAACATTTTCCAATACCCCCCCATTTTCCCTTCTGCCTGATGGGCTAATTTGCGTTGACTTAGGCTTTGGCAGACTTGCAGTCATTATCAAAGAGGTAGTGGAAGCCTGGCTGCACTCTTATGTAATGTCTTCACACGGTGTCGACTGAGTTGCAGAAACTAGCTTCTTGTTAGTTGCGCTAGAGTGGAACATATTCATGTGCCGCTTGTATCTTGATCAGAATAGTGTTCATTGGGACCATGCGACTTTACAATTGCAACCGCATATGATGGATGTCTGTTCACCTCGGCCTGCTGTCCAAAGTGCTGCGTCAGAGCACCGTGTGGGACGCTGCAGTAATCCAGACTCTGCTGCTTTTTGCAGCGGAGACAAAAAGCTGATCCTAGAGCTGCGACGCTAGGATTTACTGCTCTGGAAGTCAGTGAGTGATGGTACTGTATCGAGAGAAACATCAAGAAACTTGAAGAGCAGCACCGGTTAATAGTGGTGTTGTAAATATCAAGCGGTCCAATCGCAGGTTATCCAGTTGTACCGATTGTTGTTCTTGGAGGAGTGGAAGTTGCAGTGAGTTTATATTGGTGAGTGGTGTTCATGGATTGTGGTATGTGTTTCATTTTGGGCCTAATTGTATTATCAGTGTGTCGTGCACATGCATAAGCCACACTTTACTGCCTCCATGGTCCACTGATATTACTGCGATATTTGACAAGACTAAAATGTTTCACAATATGACATTTAGAGATAGCAATTATCTACAAATGTCCTCACTGTTGAGAGAACTGATTTTATAATCGGCAGTTTAAATCAACTGGATTTAGTCAATGTTGGTTAAATTAAGCAACTATGGCGCTTCGATCATTTCACTTGCTTGCTGTCATGTCGTATCATGACTAAAAGTGACACTTTCGAACATATTAAAATAACTTTTGAAAATTAAAAACATACATTTCAATTCATCAAATTGATTTCCTATCTCGAAGTTAGCACTTTAGTCAGTTAGCACTTTAGTCAGTTAGCACTGACTAAAGTGGAGAGTAAAAACTAGAGCAAAGTAGACATAACGGCGGTTGAAGAAAGAAGTTTACACATTCAAACAGTCTTCAATATGAGGCATAAGTGTGCAGAGCAGCAAGAAGCACCTTGACGACTGTTAGATGGAGTTGGATAGCAAAGAAAGGCAAAAGTTACCCATCTGGAAAACCACACATACTCCCAGCAATTCTACTTCGTCTGAGTCTCAACAGCCGACGCAACATGACACAACTCGATCGGAGCACCTGTTTCTGCAGCCGCCCGTCTGCTCTGTCACCACCTAGACACAGACTGGGTGTGTTTTAGTATTATTCATTTGTTAAAATGATATACGTTACATGAACACAATTGACAGCGCTTCAATTACAATTCTGTATGTATAGTAGAAAAAGGAAAATAATGTACTATAGATAAATAGTTATATTTTGCACCCACTCAGGCATTTAATTATTCTGGGCTTGCCACCACTGCTGGTTGCCAAAGCTCTGGTTCACGTAGCTCAATTACAGTTGCATCTGATTGACCGATCCTAGCCGCTTCTTTGAAAAGAATCCTGCTGTGTTTGCCGGAGTAAATGGTTCTTCGTCCTCCAACTCTCCCTCCTCCTCTTCTTCCTCCTCCTCCTCTGCATTTGTCGACTGCTGGCCCTCGAACGCAGCATTAAACCACCCACTCCCTCTCACCGTTCTCCATAAGAGATGCAGCGCTGCGAACCGCCCACAGTCCTCTCTGAAACACCTGCTTACAAATATGTGTGAAATGCGTGGCGTTTGGACTTTTTCCCTCCGAATATTGTCTCGACACAATCGGCCCTCTCTGCGGTGCAGATGCCTGTAGCGTTCATTTGAACGTCTTGAAAGCATACCAGTGGAGTGAGGTGTGTCTGGGAATGCCTGGAGGGCTATTGGCCCTGTAACAGAGATGTCAGATATCCACCATATGGTTTAGTCTGCTTTTATAGAGCTATATGTTGATCTAAAGTACAGGCGCGGGTTAGGGTCGGTATTATAAGTGAGGATATAAGGTAAATACCACATGGGATTGTACTGGCTTAATGTTGGCTCGATATTGGGGCGTAATTATGGGGTCGTGAGGACTCTGGAACGTTGATGATTGTAATCTTGTCCATGACCAATCTGTCAGCTCTAGTTCCTGGCCTGATTGCAATGTATATCTGTGGTTGTATAATTATTGTGGACATGGGGAAGGAGAGAGAGAGGTTTGATATTCCTCTTTCGCCAGACTGAAGGTGACTCCATCCGTCTGGCACCTGAGAACATTTCCTCCGCAGCTGGTTTCTGGGGCATGCTCACTAGTATCAAAAATGTGTGTTTACCTCTGTTGTCTGATGTTGCTATGGAAAGATTCATTGCATAATAGCTGTTATCGGTAATGAGCAGAGGATGTTGGACCCTGAAGAGACCTGATTCCAGGCCATGTCCGTGAGCCAGGATGAAGCGGTGCCAGTTCATCAGCTTTCCTTTTGGTTTCCATGTCTTCAGTGATCAAAGTCTAAATGCCTTTGGATGCGGCGTGACGAACTTGAGGATCCTGCCGGTACACGTCCAAAGAAGAGTAATGGAACTTAATGAGCCAAGTCGTAGCTTTTGAATTTGTCAATACCAACGTTGGCAGACAAACTGGCACCTAATACCAAATAACAGATGTTTCTGATCAACTTACAGGTGTTTATAACTACTTTGGACATTGAGCAATACACAGTGTATTTGGATACTGATGCGATATTAATGAGAAAATGAGACTGGGGGGAAAAAAAGATGAGATATTTGACTCGGCTCACATGATTAAATGCCATTTCATTCCCTCATGCTCCTCTTAACTGAGTCAGTTTAGCTGCACTTTTACTTTCCATGACTAGAAATGAGTCTGTCAAACCCAAAAATGTTGATGGCAGAGGAAGGGAATTTGCTTCTCAACCAAAATTGAGAGTAGATCATCAGCCAGCTGCCAAAATAAGCAAATATTTCTCCCGCTGTGTCATAAGGGAGAATGGGATGTTTTGCTAAGCTGCGGAATGGCTAAGAGTGGAGGAAGCCAGGAGCGCTAAGGCATGCTAATCACCATCTTCTAAACAGAGAGTTGGTTCCTAATGAACACTGTTGTAATGATACACACCCTCTGGACAGGGATCACAAGACATGAATACGATATGGTAAGGAGAGCAGAGTTGGGATGAAACTATGCAGTGGATCAGTTGTAATTGCTGAGTGGGTAAACTGGGAATAGTGTCTCCGTTCACTTGCATTGCATTGAAAAAGAGATTTCAGTTTTTTTATTTGACCACTTAAAAAAATATGAATTATGCTTTTAGATGTGAAGCAAGTTTTCTAATTAATAAATGAAATACTCATATGTAGATGATGCAAAAATTGATTTCAGTTGATTTGATGTTTGCACAGTTCTGGTGAAGACTAGTACTGTATGACAGCTAAATAAGCCAATTTGGCTGCTGCTTTCATTTAGTCTATTAATGTGTATATATATATATATATATTTTAGGGGTGTAACTGTTCACAAAATTCACGGTTGGGTTCGGTGCGATACAGTGGAGCCACGGTTCGGTACATTTCGGTACAGTAGAAAACTATAAATGCCAGAGAAATGTACTTGATTTTAAAATGTATTTATTCATTACAACTAACATCATAAAGTTATTCTTTGACTTGAATGATGGAACTATACCTGAGTGACTCATCTTCTGGGGTGTCTTCTTAGCAACACATAAGCATAAAAAACAAAAACTGCTCCTTAATGTTATGTAGTATTGTTACTTACATCTTGCAAAAGAGATTTTTAATCTCAATGGGACTACCTGGTTCAATAAAGGTTAAAAAAAAAAAATATATATATATATATATATATATATATATATATATATATGTCAATATTGGTGCTGATGCAAAATGTCTTCCTGCCCCTCCACTCATCAATGACTGGCCCAGAGAAACCAAATCTCTGTCTGATTTGTCTCCCCTTGAGACTCTGTGTCTCCCATGCAGACAGTATTCATATTATTGTCTGAACAACTTCAGAGACGAGAATAAGTTGATGCTGGTTTCATAATTTCCGTGCTCTGATCACAAAAGGACATTTGTTTGGGCCTCTTGTCTCTCGGTCATTTCCTTGTTGGGAGTTAACGGGAGGAGTGGCTCTGTGGACTGTGGCGGCTGACAATCCCACATTGTGTGAACTGCTGCAGCCTCACAAAGGGCCCATTGTGGAGAGCGGTGGCCCGGCAAGAGGGGACCGGGTCTAGGCTAGGTGACAGAGAGGTGTGGGTTCCAGGGGCCTGGGTCCGGGGGCGTAGGGGCGTGTATTTGTGCTTAGCTGACACTGCGTTTGGGGCAGGGAGGCTGCACATGTGTGAGAGGAGTCCCGTGCTGCTTTTATACATACTGTACTCCGAGAAAAGCACCCACTTTCTGTAAGCTCTCAAATCTCACTCGCAGGTGAGCAGCTTTGTGAAAATAGGTTTTTAATCAGAGCTGTCAATCGCTGATTTATTGTCCGTGTCCTGGAGAATCTGATGCTGAGATTATAAAACTGGGGCCTTCAGCTGCTTGTAAAACTGTTCCCAGAATTAGAAATATTTTGCTGTTTATCCTCCTCTGACTCCAGCTCAAGGACAAACCCCCATGTGTGGTGTACTCTAGATTTGTTTACTCAGACAGATGGCCGAGCAGTTCAAAGTCAGAGTACACCAAACCCTTCTTTTTCTGCTGCACTGCTGTTCTCCTTGACCACCAGTTTGAGACTTAATCTCCACTTTCTCACCCAAACCTCCTTCCTCTCCCCATGTCTGAGAGTGACAGGGCTCTCAGGTCAAGCTGTCGCCGGTCTCTCTGTCCAGTCTGAAGCAGGCCTAGGCCCTCGCCCAGCTGTCCCAACGTCTATTTGTCCGTCTGTCTGTCAAGCCCGGCTGTTGCCCTGGCCTCTCACCTTAGTGTCAAGAGCCCTCTGTGATTTAACAGCCATGGCTAAAAAAAAAAAAACGTTTACTTGCTGCCTCCGATTTTTCTCTTACTTAGTTCAACCAAACTACTATGTTCCAATTTGTTGTGCCAGATTTTGACTGTGCTGTCTGCTACAATATAGACAGTAGCGAGAGAGTCAAGAATGAAAATGACGTTTAACAGCAATGAAGTAAACAGGGCCTCTCATCTACCCTCTGGGTTGGATGACCACCACAACCCTTTGACTGTTGACTTCTCTGTCCACATTAGAGGCTTCCAGTTGCTGACAGGCTATGGTTATGCTGCACAAATTGGGTCCTTGAGATAGATTTATTAAGGCAACAGCAAACATGAACGGGATGCCTTTTTAATTAGGTTTCCATCTCTACCTCTTAATATATTCTGATTTGCAGAGGGCTGTAATTTATCCTCTGTGGCTACTTGGTGCTGGAAACCACTGTGGGCATTTTTGGTGTTTATAATTCTGCCTGTATGTTTAGTGCAGTGAAGGTAGGGCCCAAGAGCAGTTCAAACAGCCACCCATGCCCAGTGTGCTTAGTCATGCAGTACTCATTTACTTTACATTGAACAAATATAAATCCCTCGGTTAACTAGTGCGGCGTCTCCCGTTGCTCGCGCCAGTCATTTGGAGGTCAGACGAAGCAGAAGTCAGTTTTCTGATCTGGTGATATTCGTGATACGTGTGCAAATATCTACTTTCTGTAAGTACTGTCAATTTAAGAATGCATCTGCACAAGTACTTTGCATGTAGAAAAGCATAATTTACAAAAACTGCACGACTAGGCATAACGGGTTCGTTCGGAGTGATGCATTGCAATGGCCTATGAAAGATTATTTTATCTGTTCCAAGTTGAGCTAGCGCGCTGCCGTTCATTGTAAATGAGGCGTGCCGACATACAAAGCCACTGCATGCTTACATAAACCTCGATGTGCAAACCTTGGGTCGCTGTGCACAAAGTAGTGTTATTGTGGAAGCCTTGTGGTCAGGTTATTTATAACTGACAGATGGCATCCATGTCAGTGTGCATAGTTGGGTTTAGGCATCAGGCAGATTAAACTCCAAACCGCTCAGTGAACCCGTGAACTGTCCCTGTTCTTCAGTCCTTTTGCAACGGTCCTTTCAGGCTCTTTCTATTGCCACTATATACAACGTGTCTGACTGTGTGAATTTGGGATGAACCAGCAACAGGCTATATTCACATTGGAACAGATGCAATACGAACAATCTTGAAGTAGAACACTCTGGTTCATTTGATGAATAATGTCAATTAATATGATTTCATGTCTTTTTATTTCTATGCACCTGATTCTAGATGGCAACTCTTTCTAGCTCGATCAGATTTCTTTGAACAGCTACTGCATCATTATTACCGTGGTGATTCTGGACTTAAGCCTAGACTGAGTGACGACTGTTAACGATAATGTCACGCCGAGGCCATTAATGTTGTGAACGACTACCTAATTTCCCTGTCTGGAATCCCAGAGATTATTGCCAGAGCGATACTTTCCTTTTACAAATGGAGCTAGTGCAGTAAAAAAAAAACTGCATTTATGATGCAATTACGTAATTATCCTCTTTTTAAATGCTGCATTCCATCTCGCAAGAAACTAAAATATCACATGGAACCCGAACAAGAACATTTTCTTGTGCACAGACTGTGATTATATCAGTGTGTGTGGCTTGCCAAGCTTGGCAGGAAAAGTCATTGCTGGGGCGGATCGTGTGAGAAGACGGGACCATGTGGGATACGTGGGCTCGTCTGTTAACTTCACCGCGTAACACTCTTATCTGTGCGTCTCTGTTGTGTCCTGCAGCCCAGCACTCTACCTCAGGGTACGATCAACATGAACCAGTGCTCCGACGTCATCGATGGAGAGTCCAGGACGGGTCAGAAGAACTCTCTTTGCATCCTGACCCCCGACAAAGAGCACTTCATACGGGCTGAGTGTAAAGAAATTATCAACGGGTAAGACGTAGTAACCAGGAATGTGATCTGTTAATGTAGGAATTACAAATCTGCTCTTCTATCTTCATATAGATATGATGTAGAATAATTGCCTCGGATGGGCAATGTGGTTTTTGTTGCTCTCTATGTTGGTTTGAATGAATAGGGATGCCAGAGACTTGGACAAGGGAGAATAGTTGTGAGCAGCTGCTTTTGCTGCCAAAACTGCTCTGCCCTCTGCTGTTTCCTTTGGGTTGTGCTTTTTTCAGAGCCTCGCAATCCCCACTGCAGTGACAGTGCACATTCTTGGACGGTTCCCTCTCCCTGCCTCTCTTGGCTTCTACCTGTGTTCACAAACACCCCCCATCCCCCCCATACGCCGGAACACAGATCACAACACACTGACGCAGTACAGAAACATATGGAATTCGATTTTTAGTCATTTCCAAGTCTGGAGAAATATGGAAAAAGGGAATGGAAAACATGTGTGTTCGCTTATCCTGTTGTCTGAGATATGAAATTCCGAATTTCTAAATATAAATTGATCATACAAGCGGGTGTTTTTTCATGGTACTTGGAGCAGACAGGCAGCCAACGCAGCCCAAATGTTTGTCAGTGTGTAACAGAGCGCGGGCCAGAAGGAGCTTCATGTCTTCGACAGCAAGGCTGGCGTGCAACTGAACACACGCACTCCCACGCAGAGCTGCCTTTGCGCCTGTACGTCACAGCCTGCATAAACAGCTCTGCCCCAAGTGCAAGATGTTGGACAGTGAAATGTCGTCCAACTGTCTGCGTAGGACTCTGGACTCAACGGCCACAATGGGTAACTGCACTGACGGCTGGGTTGACAATCCCAGATATAAAGCCTGGTTGGTGGATTCCAAATGGGAAAAGAAAGCTTGATATGCAAAGTTTGTGTTCGACATCTCCAACATGGGGGTAGCTGCAACTGTAGGCCATATAAAAGACCAAAGGCATGGCACCAATTGTTTATTTACATAATAAACATTCAGCCATTTGTGCTCAGATGTCAAATATGGTCTGAAACATCTGCCAAGAAATTTGAGTCTTTTGAAATGGATAATATGGAGGAACCCGTCTCCTGTCCCTCTCCCCCGCTGCTGCACATGTAGTGTGTCTCTGCACTGCACTCTCCCTCCCTGACTGTGGAATAGATATTATGGCTATTCTTAGGGAACTGTGACTCACAACACCTACTCTCCGTTATGCTACCTGCTCGATCGCTGCACACCTCCCACTCTCCCGCCATCTGGCTCCCATGTGCAGCTTGTGGGCCACCACACCGTCATATTAGCCCTCGCAAATGTTGCCAATAACTGACAGTGTTGTAACAGAATATATGTATTCTTTTTGATGTCTTTCCTGGTTATGTTAAGCTTTTATTAATTATGCTACAGTGTAATAACAGGGCTGTGTGGACACTCATTCATTTATTGTGACAATACACAACAAAGGTTTTAAACTCTTTACAAAATGGGCGTAGGAGAACAATGTTTGAGTGTTGTGTTCCACAGTCACTGACTTGATTACTCTTATTTTAAAAGAGCCAGTGGTTTCTGTATTGCATGAAGTTCTATATTTAAAAAAATGACATGAACATATGTGGTAATCATGACGACTATTTTCAGATTATATTAGTTAGTCTTGAGATCAATCAGTCCAGATGTGTTTTCGTTATATCTTGTCCACTTAATCATTCTTATTTTTAGTCAAACTTTAGTTTTTGTCGACTAAGACTTTGGATACTTTGTCTTAAACCGTGAACATTTTAGTCTACTTTTAGTTATGACCAAGACTGTGCATTTTTCTTGACTAGGATGAATCCAGATGATTTTAATTGAAGATGCACATGCATACATATTACCTTGTGTGGAAGTAGAATGGTGGCGCTACAGCAGAGTAAGATTGCACAGAGCCAATACAAAGCTGAAATCTGTGGGAGTATTATCTGTGCTGTGTCGTAAATAACGTATTCATGCTTTTTAAGCACAACACTTAACTAAATCCACATTGGCTAATTTCATAATCGTATCCTTGTGAATTGCATTTTTAGCAGGAGCACACACACACGGAGCGAAAAAGCAAACGTGAATGATCAAAGATAATTAAATGTTACCGCAACAAGCTTTAAAATGCTTTGTGTTGCCACCTAGGGGATTAGACTGTCTTTCGCTGCACGAGCTCACTGTTGAGACTTTAGAGGGTGTTAAAGTCATGGTACATTGTATCGGTTTGTGGTGTTGGGTCATGCACATGCTTTACCTGATAAGTGTAATGACTCATGTTTTGCTACAGAGGACTTTGTCCTTCATATATTGATCCCCCACAGGTCCAGGGTATTTACAATCTGCATGTAGTTTCCCAAGAACAGCTCTTTGACTGCCTCACTACTCGTAGGTGGCAGGAGGCTCTGACTGTTTACCCCAGGACCAACAAGCAGAACCAGAAGAAGAAACGCAAGGTCGATCCACCCACTCAGCAGGTAATGCACCTATTCACACACTCCACAGCAAAGTGCTTTTACTTTGCTCATTCTGATGACGGTGCGAGTAGTAAGCAACCAAATTCAGGTGTGAAATTTCTGCGTTGGATTTCTTGTTATCGTTTTATATCGATGGGCTCCTGAATGCAGCGTAATCCCGGCAAACTTCAACCAGAGGGCCCCCGTGCACACGTAAAGCAGAGAATAAGGATGCTGTTACAGCTTTAGTGAGGATACAGATGAGCAGTATTTTGTGATTATTAGGTTTAGGTGATTTAAAGAATTTAGTCATGTTGTTACCGAGTGCAGCAACCATTCTGATGCATATTTAGTTTGGTGCATCTGTGCTTGTTTGACATCGTCTGCCTTACAACTGAAGTATATCCAAACGACAGATAATGAGTGTCTCAGAGTATGATTTCAGGCAAACCTTTAAGATGGATATGACTTCATATCGACACAGGTTGATCCCCACGTGGAAATTGTTCCATTGCTACAGCAAAGAAAGAACATACATATATTATTAGGACAACATGTGCTGTGGAAGTATGCAGTATGGAGGCTTTTCATTCCACTCAAACTACACCAGCTGTTTTCACCCGAGAGAGAGATCTATGGTTTTTTTTCTGCCAGCAACATGATGAACAGTTCATGCTATCCATATTTCCATTCTTGAGTCGCATGATGTGTCAGTCTCGGTAGTCGAATAGACTGCATTCCACATACTCCGAAAATGTATTTATACGTCGAGATACACTTGGATCATTTGCATTACAATGTTTTATTAACGTCACCTATGTGCCCTGTGAAAGTATGTGAGTGCAGCACAGTGACCATAGGGAATACAAATGCACTTTTCATGACATTTCAGTCCGATTTCTCCTTTGGTAATTAGACATAAAATAACAGGACTATTATTACCATAATATTTGTTTCAATAATGAGATGAAATATCGTACAGCCCACCCACCGTGGGATACAGCTTTCCCCATTTTCTAACCCCATTTTGACGAGAGGCCAAATTTGTGGCGAGTGCACACAAAATGCCCTCTGAAGTTCATTGTCTGGTTTCTCTAATGACGGCGCCCTGAATCCGACTGTGACCGTGCCAGGCTGATACTAACAAGGCTCATTTGCAGAGGGGCAGCGGTGACACGGTCATGACTGTTTACGGTCCTGTGTGTATAAGAGTGTAACTCCTACAAATTATATTTTATCACAAAAGGTTGCTGGTATCTGCTTTAAACAACAATATAGATCAGAACAGGAATACATTGTTTTCTTGCATGTATGTGAAATAACCGTCGAGGCTAAGCAACATACTTTTGGCTAATGTGTGAGGGTGATTAAGCTTTCACTGCTCGTCTCATGTCAGTTTCTATTATTGTCTCGTGGGCTGTTTGGTTGTTCTGGGATGGAAATGGCTCACATCTCCACTTCCCACAGTTCTCCCACTTTGACTGAAGTTGCTGGAGACGCATGCTCGGAAGCTGTTGTAAATGCTTGAGCACTGGCACGTGTTTGTCTTCTGGGTGGTGCCCCTAAGTTGAAGCACCTGACCTCGAGTACAAAACGCATGACGGGAAACTTATTTCTGTGACATTTTGTAACTGAACGGAGTTTTGACTTTCAGATTCTTGTTTGCTCATCAGCAACAAAAGGCGTTTGGTAATGCTTTATGCCATAAATATGCATGAATTTGGCCTAAATAGGAACTAAACTAAAAACCATAGTTCAACGAGTACAGAAACCGTAAATCATTGAGACAGATGGGTTTACCTGTATTGATTATAAATCAGCACTACATAGCAGGCATTAACAAAGGCTTTTTGTGATTGGCAGGGTGGAGAAACTGCAAGCCAGTGTTTTTCCACTGCAGACATGAACGGTCACCCAGTGAGTTCAGCTTGGCCAAACCTTGTATCCTGCTTCACCCTTGGTGGCTTTGAAATTCCCTAATAAATTATTTTTTGTTATAATCCGGATCGATCCAGGTGAAGGGTGATTAAAAAGAACATGCGTCTTGCTTCTCTACTCTGATATGAGTGATTCTTGGTTTGTGGTGATTAAAGTAGGCTGTTTCTTTGCTTTGGAAATCTTTCTCCTCTGGTGAACTCAAATGACCAATATGTACTGGGGACAATGTACGTTTAATTTAGTTTGCTCTTTGTATTTATTACTCGGATGATTTTCATCAAGGGCTGTACTGAATAGTTCAGAGCTTCAAATCCATCCTTCATAATTTTGGCAGTCAAATTCTAAATCAACATTCGAGTGTTCATTCAATTCATTTTGTTTAAACCTGGTATTTCTGCACAGTTGCAGATAAAGGTCAGGCAACACTATTATTTTTAGAAATAGATTCCTGTGGTTGCTGAGTAGCGACAATACGATAAACAACAATCAATTTTCTTTGGCTTTGTCTTCTTGATGTTAGATTTACCTGACGCATACGGTACACTTAAAAACCCAAGTAATAAAAACAAATCAATCAAAATAAATTTCCTTTATCGGAGTTTCACATTTCTTTTCAGTATTTAATTATTCTTCAACCTTTTTCCTCCTCGTATTCCTGTTCGTAGTCTCTCTGTGACCTTACCTCCCAATATGTCATTTCCTCTTCCCACCTGCTCCTTCCAACCCAAACCCCCACCCAGGAGCCCGGCCCTGCCAAGGTGACGGTGACCAACAGCAGTGGAGGAAGCATCCCTTGCCTGCCCGGAAGCATCGCCAGCGCTGAGCGTGTCCCGATGAGCCGCGCCACTCTGTGGCAGGAGGAGGGCCGCTGGAGCAGGGCCACCATCCCCTGCAGCCGCAGTGCCTCCTGTCTAAGCCAGCTGAGCCAGAGCCAACCAGACTCCAGTATCACTACTCAAGATGGTGAGGACTAAGAGGACAGCATGCAACTTCCTCAACATCCTGCATATGCTTCAGCTATTCTTTCACTGTGATGAGGAAAACTAGGTTAAAACAAAGTAAAGGTTTTGGACAGTTTGTTATCACTGCTTACGTAAAGGCATTTTTAAGTCGCACTTACTTTTAGTCAACTTCTTCACTCTGTCGCGCTGAAGAATAAGAATTCAGCCACTTGGCCAACTGTTCGGTGAAACTTGTCAAGTCACTATTTAGTAGTATACAGGTGTGTAATGTATGTTCACATATTTAGCACTATATGCACACTGTTTTGGGAGTTTCATACCGGTTGCACTGTGTTCTTGCTTCAGATGGCGGCACCATGACCACCGGACGCAAGGTACGAGTGGAGAGTGGTTACTTTTCCCTGGAGAAGACCAAGTCGGAGCCTTCGCCGCAATCTCAGCCGCCCCAGCATCTGCCCTTGTCCTCTTCAGCATCTTCCTCCTCTTTAGGAGCTCTCAGTCCCAGGTACATCTCTGAGTCCGAATCCCAAACTTCCCCTTATCAACCCTCCCAAGATCCTCTCCCTCCTCCAGGTGCACTCGTTTCCCCCAGCTACTCCACCATCAGCTCCTCCCAGAGCTCGCTGGATTCCGAACCCAGCGTGACTACACCCACCTGGGAGGGACGCAGTGGTGGAGGAGGAAGCATTTGTAGTGTCAGTGGGGGAGGAGGCCGGGTGGGCCGGCCTGGCAGGGAGTACACGGCGCTGTCTGATGTGCCACGGGCTCGCAGGCTGAGTCACCGCGAAGCCTTCCGCTCAGAAAAAAAGCGCCAAGAGCTTAGGGCACGGACCCGGAGTCCTGGCAGAGAGGAGGTGGCTCGGCTGTTTGGGCAGGAGCGCAGGTAAGAGCTTATGTATATGTGTCATGCTTGGCAGACTCTACAGAGACATTTGAAGTCATGCGGACTCACTTGTGATTATACTGGCAGCCAAACATGATTAATAATCATCAATGAACCACTGGTTGTAAGCCCTTGACATAGCCTTAAAACGTATAGATAGCATGCCAAGTAATCTCCTATGTGAAGCTCATGCATTGCTTAAAGCATCAGCACTATTGTTTGTTTTTTAGCACCACCCTGTGGCTGCTGTCCTTGAGACATTCCTGTATCTTGAGCACTGCTGCCTCCCCTAGCTTCACCAGTGGTTTGCCGTTAATGACTTTCGGATTGAAATGCACGTTTTACTTTCTTTTCTACTGATCTCTACCTTTTGCTCTTGCTACTTTGCTAGTTTGTTTTGTCGTTTCAATCTTTTCCAGGGGCGACTGAACGGAGCTAAACGCTCAACCAACCCTTCCGCCCCTCCTCTCTCAATGCTGGTCACCGCTGATTCCTGCTTTCTATCATTTCATCTCTGCCCTGCCTGGGAGAACACACACTCACACCGTTTCATAAATACTTTATTTACTGTATATAATGTGCATACTCAAACGTCCTGGTGGTTGGTAATGATGGTGGGTTTACATCCTGTTTGATCTTTCTTTCTTGTTCACACACGCTATACACACTCATAAAGTAACAAGTGCAGAGCCTTAAGGTAACGCTGTGTTGCCGTTGCTGCTACTTAAATTTGTCTAACCAACCATCCGAGTCATTTTCCTTTTCATCCAAAGTTTAATCTCATTATATAACACCTTTTTATTCTTTGATGTATCTCTGGTTTGGTCTCTTTGGGGATATTACCTCTCCCTTGCACATTGTTGTCTCTTTGAGTCTAGAATGATGTCCAAAGTAAAATTGCTTACGTATTTTGTAAATGTTTTGCACTAATGGCTGCAGTGCATTTTGCACACGATACATTGAAACTACTTGTATCCATTATGGACATTGATTTTGGCTCAAATTTGCTTTCATAACATGCTTTGGTCTTGTTTTTATGCTGATTATGCCACAATGTGAGGATTATGTGCTGCATTTTTAAGACTTTTTTTCATTTTGTATGCTGAAAAATGCATTTTTTTTTAAAGAATGATTAAGATATTTAACTGTCAGAAAATACTTTTTTTGTGAAATACTGTATGTACCGTACTGTGAATCGAGCGCTTCTCTGAAAAGGATGGTCCCTTTGTGTCTGTCAGGCGTTCTCAAATCATTGGCAGATTCGAGGAGGGTCAGCCTGTAGAGCGCATGGACGTAAGCAGCTCCAATGAGCCCTCCGCTAACACCACGTCAATCCAGAGACAAGGACGCAGCGAGAGGCGCTATCTGGCTGGCAACCATGTATGTTGTCCTCTTTCTTAATCCTGAACAAATGAATCTAAAAAGTACCCAAACAATCCACTGAATGGCAAATGTACTACGTAACGTTGATGGGGATTATGGTTTCTAATACTAATTCTATTTATAGGAGATGTCACTGGATGCAGGAAAGGATCGCTCGGTCCCTGATGTGTCCAGCTCCACTTGTGCTAATTTAAGAAGAGCCAAGTCACTGGACCGCAGAGCCACCGAGTCCTCAATGACTGTGAGTACAGACGGTATTTCCAAAGTATATCGTTGCCAAATGGACTTTCTTGTAATGTGCACTGCTCCGGGGGAACAGCATTATTTAGTGGTCGGTGTAGATAATCTAACTTTCACATGCACCCAAACACAATAGCATTAGTTTTCTTCAGTTTCCACAAGTGAGATTAAAGTAGCCCTCAAGTTGCACCGGTATCTTCCTGACGTCTGACTCCTGCCAGTCTGACAAACTGCCACTGATCCACGGTCTGTGCAGTAATGCAGGGGTGATCCAGGCAGTGTGTGGTTCGTCTCTCTGGGCTGGCTGCAGCTGCCAGAACCCCCCCCCCCCCCCCCCACCCACCCACTCAGACGCACACATTTATGTGCACACCACTGCCGCCACCGCTACTGATGATTATAAATAGCAAGCACAGAAGCAGCCGCAGTTGTGTAATATGTCCATGGGACAGACGGAAAGAAACGGATTGTCAACATATGAAGTGAAGGCAGTTCACCATCGGAATGACTCTTTGCCATGCGGTGACACCACACTTGATGAAGCTCAACAAAAAGAAGGTATTGTTGAGTGAGCAGAAGCCAGGGTTTGGATTAATGATTGACTCTGGAGTCTATAAACAGACTTGAGCTTGGTTTCAATATGCAGCAGTTTGCGTTTCACAGGGAGAGTCCAGCTCCCGCCAGTCCGTCTGTTTAGCTGGAGCCAAATATCTTCACTTGTACTTATTCGGCTGAGGTAGGGACTTAAATGTAAACAAATGCACATAAATGCAGCAGTGCTGAGGGGTGATGTCAATTTTATATTCTCACTACATCACATCAACCCTCGCATAATGCCAACTTCTAATATAGTGACTGATCAGCACAAAATGTTTCAACAAAATGTAATTTCATTCGTTTTGTTTACATTTGTACTTTGCTCTATTTGTGTGGTAGATGTTTAATCGGAAGTCACTTCTATGTGGTGGCTGAATTTCCTTTTTTTCATTGATTTTTAATGAGTTAATCCAGTTGCGTTATATAATACCACATCACTCTAATCTCTCTTAATTGCAGCCAGATCTGTTGAACTTCAAAAAAGGATGGATGACAAAGCTGTATGAAGATGGAATGGTAATTAGCTTTCATTGGTGGGATTGCACGGCATCTACTGAGTAAAATTATATTGTACTCATTGAGGCGCCGGTGAAATCAAATTCATGTTCCTTTTTCCCTCTCAGTGGAAGAAACACTGGTTTGTCCTGACAGATCAGAGTTTGAGGTACTACAAGGACTCGATAGCCGAGGAGGTAAACATTGTCTTCTAGAGACTGTGTGTGGTTTTGACTGTAAATTTGAATGAATAGATAATTATAGGACTTTTTTGTTATGTTGTTTCATTTTTTTAAACTTTTTTAACTTAGGCTTTAGAACTGGATGGTGAGGTTGACCTCTCCACATGTTATGATGTCCAAGAGTTCCCTGTCCAGAGGAATTACGGCTTCCAAATCCTGGTGAGCATTGATTCTTCAGTTCACGGCATTGATTGTCATTAATCGCCAGTAGAGAAGAAACTCATTGTCAACACGCTTGAGCTCTGCCGTCTTGCTGACGGTCTATAAACGGCTGTCGGCAACACGTGGTGCAACTCCAGGTATCGGGTTTTGTCTTTCTGAAAGGATTCATTGTCCGTAATGATGGATGTCGCTTGACTTGTCATC
Source organism: Melanostigma gelatinosum (assembly GCF_949748355.1). NCBI lineage: Eukaryota > Metazoa > Chordata > Actinopteri > Perciformes > Zoarcidae > Melanostigma > Melanostigma gelatinosum. Next base: position 6,827,100 of record NC_136654.1, on the reverse strand, counting down.
TCTCTGCGAGAGGCTGACATCATGGAGGTCTAAATCTGATACAGCCGTCGGCAGCCCTGCTGTCCTTCATCCTGCACAATATGTTTACCTAACCTCTTGCATTCAAAAAACCCCATCCGTGTCCACATTTGCTCAACAACACTTATGTTTTAAAAAAACAGTGATGTTACCGTAATTTAACTTACTAATTGCAGAACAGTTGAGCAGTTCCATGCATGCTGCAGTGAATCCTATGACAAAATGCTTTCGCTGTATAATCCTTTGGCCATTAAACATTTTTAGCACTTGTTGCTGGCAAAATACTTACCAGACACTTATAGCTGCTATGCAGTTCAATTGTTATCCATTTGATGTCGGTGTGGGTTTGGTTTCTGCTCCATATAGATTTAAACTCACCATAATAATCTGATATGAGGAGACTAATGGCAACAAGGTCAGTTCTTTTCTTTACATTAGCTTGAAGCAGCTTAGCTATTTTCTCCAGAGGAAGTCAGAAATAGAGACGTCAAAGGGATCGTTGTCTCTCTGGCTGAGAACAACATGGTATTGGTGTCGAGAAATGAATAACTCCAGTATTAATGTCTGCTCCCTCTGCTCCACGGTCAGACTGGAAGGGGCTGTGTCATGCAGTCAGACCAGGGCAATAAAGTACAGGGTTGCTTCAACCCCATTACTGTGTCATCAGAAGCTTTAATGAGAAACTGTGTTCTTGTATAAAACATTTAACTTCCATGTATTTAAGGTTTAAGTTGAATGTATTGCACACACAATAAAGCTTTTAGGAATACATGACTGATGATGGGCTCTGTGACATGTCACGTGAGGGCACGCTGGCAGCCGCTCCTCTTGACACTTTTGTTACCGCTTGTGTGATTTTATGTGATTTTTTTTACAGCTATTCTATTCAACCCCGTTTTTGTTTTGTTTTGACGTATTTTTGATTGCTTACTATGTTTTTACTGTGTACTGGCTCTGTGGCACTCTCAGATTTAAAAAAAAAAAGTGCGTTACAAATAAAATACATTATTATTATTATTATTATTATTATTTAAGAGCAACAAATGATCGTAGCATTGTCTTGGTAACTCCACTGCTGCACATCTCAATACTACGTTAGGCTTGTACAAAAACAAGCGTCTCATCCCTGTCTGTCTTTAAAATGAAATGTCTGTTTTCAGTGTAAAGAGGGAGCGTGCACCCTGTCGGCCATGACCTCTGGAATCCGTCGCAACTGGATTCAGGCCATCATGAAGAATGTGCGACCCACTATTGCTCCAGATGTCACCCGGTAATACCCAAAGAGGATTAACACTTTAACCACTGGCAGATTTGACAGCTGCTTTTCTCCCATATTTTATTTTAATTCCTCTCTCCTCCTCACCCTCTCTTTCCTTCTTTCTCTTCCTCCCTCAACCGGTATTTTCAACCTGCTTCCAGGAAAAACATCTCTCTGAAACTGTCCGTTCTGAAGCCCAGGTTGGAGTGCTTGTGTGTTGAATATCTTCCCCCCCCCCCCCTCGAACAGTGATGTAATTGCTCAGCGATGTCAGCCCCGGCGTGTTTGTCGTCCCGCCCTATGTCATGTGATTGTTGAGTAATGTCTCCCCGTCAGTTGTGCTACTGTAGAGACACACACTGCAATCACATCAGCATACTAGAATAGCCCGCCAGCCATCTGTTGATCAACAAGCAGAGAGGACTTTAATGATTAATCATCATGTGGTTGTCCACTAACCTTTGGAAGTGATCACAGAACAAATCACAACTGCAGCACAGACAGAAAATGCTTTGAGTGAATGGAGAGAAGAGCTGAGATGACTAAAAAAAAACAGTTCACCTGAGGATGTTTTTAAAACCACCTAAAGATTTATTTTTTGTGGCGCGTTGCCTTTCAGATGGGTCATCACATCTGACACTGTATACACAGCACTGAGCCGCATCTACTGAGTCACACACTCTGCCAGTGTGTCTCTTAGGTACCGCTCTCCAAGAAGAGACTGTGTGATATTTTTGGTATTTCTGCAAAGCGCCTCACAGACGCCTCTTTCTCATTCCTGAGCTCTGTTCCTTCTCATTTTCCCCTTACTCATACCTCCTGACACCTAACGTGGTAAAAATAGATTATTCCGTCAGGTCTCTTTTTTTGTAATGCTCTGCCCCTCAACACTACTTAGTGCCAATCGAACACATTCTTCACATTGAGCTACTAGTTTATACAAATAGCATTAACACAGCAACTATAAAGGCAAGCGTCTGCCATCAGATCAAGAAGATGAACTCCAAAGTTGCTTTCAGCCTAATGCAGTGTTCCATGTAAGCATTTTGATGTTGATGCTCTGACTTGGATGCATTTCACCGATTATCATGCTTTCAATGCGTAATGATGCTGCTCTGCCACAAATGTACGCATCGTTGTTTGTCCGGCAACGCTTTATGTAATACTAATGTAGCTTGATTGTGTCGTCAGTGTCGTCAGTTCTGTTAAATTCGTCTTACACGTATCCGCTTTCTTTTTTGTGTGCTTTTGTTCATTCAGATCCCTCGCTGACGAGAAGACGAAAGCCCACGTGATGTTGGAGCCGTGTCCACAGGCCACCTCTGAGCCAAGCCCCAGTCTTGAGGCCCCCAAGTCTGATGTCCACCGACAGCCAGCGGGCAACAATGCCTCTGCCCCTCTGACTGAGCCCCGAAAAAGCCGAGTTCGTGAGCGCAGACGAGAGGGTCGCTCCAAGACTTTCGACTGGTCCGAGTTCAAAATAGAACGGAGAGAAAAGCCTGTGAAGGACCGAGCGGACACTGTCGACCTCAGCTCATCCTTCTCAACGACGTCCTCGTATTGCTCTCCTTCCTCTTCCCCTTCCTCATTGGCGTCCTCTCCTAGCTCTACCTCCTCCTTCCAAACCTCTTCTGTTTCAGGTGTTCACCCACCTTCTATGACGGTAGAAGCAGAAAAAGAGAGTGTAAGGAGGGGCGTCCCTCCGCATAGTGCAACCAGTGCAACCCACATGCCAAATAGTGTTACTGTTACCATGACCTCCATGCTAAACACTACACCACCGGTACAGCCATCGATACCTGAATGCCAAGAGCAAGGAAAGATGGAAGTCGACCATCCTGCTAGTGAAGATAAGAAGGACAACAGAACCTCAGGTGTCCGAGAAGAGATTGAGCAGCGATGGCATCAGGTGGAGACGACGCCGTTAAGAGACGAGAAGCAAGTGCCGATCAACACAGCGTCAGGAAACTCTGACAGATTGCCTGCACATGAGCTTGCTGCACTGCTCGACAAAGAGGTGAGTTTCCTTAGTGTGGCGTTATACGTGTGCATGAGCATCTTCTGCCATTGGTTCATTATCTCTTCTCTGTCTCTCTTTGTTCAGTTGGGACAGAAGCAGCAGGAGCTGGACATACTACAGAAGCAAAACAATGTTTTAAAAGAGCAGTTGGAAGATGCTCTAGGGAAGGAACAAAGTGCCAGAGATGGCTATATACTGCAGGTACTACACTCACCGTCCATCGTGCAGGATTGGTATGGGTTTTAATATTGACGATATGTACAAATAGCATTCCAACATGCATTACGATTTTTACAAAAATGTTTTACAAGATAGTAAACATATATTGTTTCAACGTACAGTAAATGTTATTAACTGTACATATGTAGATAGTATTTTTGTTATACTGTCTACTTGCTCATGATAGATCAGATTTATGTCTGGCTACTGTAACTTGTATCAAATTTTACTAACGGGTGTGGGTGCTTATTCTCTGATCCGCATGGTTGTGGTGTTCTTAGCATGAGTTTTCACTAACTGTTTTTACGGAGTTTCACATCTCCTGGGAAAATAATTGATTTGGTCTGATTTGCTTGAGGTAAGAACCTTGATTCAGAAACCTTGCGCTGTGCTTTGTCTGTGCGCCCTTCCCAAGCTTGATTTCTGCATGCTTTTTGGTGTTTCAGAATTGCATACTAATTAAATGCTTTTTTACATTGTGCAGTTTTAGTTATACTGGGAACTTATCACAGAAATAGAATCATTTTTGTATCACATCATATAATAGTCTTTTATTTTATTTATTTTTTTATCACTATATTATTGACCCACCAAAGTTATTTTTATTTTTTTCTTTCCAAGTCACCTCTGAAAAAGCACAGTGGAAGCTTTTCAAAAAAAAGAGATTGAATCAAGAAAGGAGAAAATGTATTTTCCCGGTTACCCCCGAGATGTGGTTCTCCGTATATGGTAGGGGAAGTAAGGTGATGTCATTAATGAAACTGTCTCATCAATCTTTTTCAAGAATGCAACACCCCCTTCCTCTTCACCGCACAGAGTGCCGTGGCAATGCCTGCGCAAGCTTAGTCAAGATTTGCAGGGCGAGTTGGAGACGCAAAAGCACAAGCAGGACCTTGCTCAGCAGCAGATTCGGACACTAAAGAGAAGCTACACGGAAGCCCAGGATGCTGTAGACCACCATGAGGCTGGTGTTCAGGCTCTGCAGGCGAAACTAGCATCTGCAATGGCTGAAATCCTGGCCAGTGAACAGGCTGTGGCCAGAATGCGCAATGAGCTCAAGCTGGAGCAGGGGCGCTCAAGGGAACAAGAAGAGGAATATGGCCGTGGTGAGGCCACCCTCCGATCCGAGCTGAAGGACAGTGAAGATAGACTCCGTGAAATAGAGGCCAGCCTCTTGGAGAGAAACCAGGCCCTCAGGCACCTGGAGCGCCAGCAGGCCCTGCAACGGGACCACATGAGAGAGATACAGAGGCTGCAGGAGAGGCTGCAAGAAGTGACTGCTCGGCTAAGTGCAACTGAAGAGGGTCAGGCACTGAAAGAGGAGCGCCTGAGGAGGGAGCAGCATAGCATGCAAGAGAGCCACGAGAGTGAAAGGCAGAATCTGTATAGAAGATTAGCCGAGGCTGAAACGGCACAGAAAGAGATGGAGAACCGACTGTTAGAGGCTGAGCAGCAGGTGGAGGCCCTGTTAAGAGGGAGGCAGGCCTCTGGAGGAAGGGAATGCAGGGAGGAAATGCTGCAATTGCAAGTGGAGCTGGCCCAGAAGACCGACATGGTAGAGTCACTGAGGGAGAGTATGCGTAGGCTAGAAGAAGAGAAAGGCCATCTCACTTGCCGCTGTCAGGAGCTTCTTAACCAGATTGGAGAAGCAGACCGTGAGGTGAATAAGCTCTGCAATCGTCTGGAAACGGAAGAGGCGGATTACTACACCCTGGAGCACTCGTATGAGAGGGCTACCCAAGAGTTTCAGAAAATAAGCCAGTTCCTCAGAGAAAAAGAGGAGGAGATCCGGCAGACTAAGGAGATGTACGAGAGGCTAGTGGAACGTAAGGAAGAGGACTTGAAAGAGGCCCTTGTTAAAATGGCTGCACTTGGCAACAGCTTGGAGGAAACGGAACAGAAGTTGCAAGCGAAGGAGGAGCTTCTTTGTCAAATGAATCAAAGTATCTTGGATAAGGTTGAGCCCTGTAGTGCTGAAAAAGATCTGAAAGCCAAGCTTGTGGTTGCAAAGGACCGCATAGCGGAGCTAGAGCAGCATCTCAATGCCCTGCAGCTGGGCTATGCTGACCTACGTGTAGAAAGGCAGCAAATCCCAGAACAGAGCAAGAAGTCGAGGCTTAAAACATCGGCCTCCTTATCAGCAAACCAAGAACTCTTACTCTCCTTTGACAATACGGCAAAGATGGATAACTTCCCAGATGATAAGGAGTCTCAAGCTAAGAGACCAAGGATACGTTTCTCCGGTATTCAGTGCCAGAAATACATGAATCTAGAGGGCCTAGACACAAGCCACTTGAGCGGTACCTTTGCAGACACGAGACAAAAAGTTAACCAGGATGTAAATGAAGACATCCATCCAAGTGAAGAAAAGATGTCCTCTGATATCACCTTATCTCACAGTAGTGACCCAGAGAAGTTCATCTCTATCATACATTCCCTAGAGACTAAGCTGCTAGCCACGGAGGATAAACTAAGAAACCTCACACAGAATCTAGAAGAGCAACCATCCATCCAAGCAGAGGACATTTCAAAGACCGATCTAAAGACGACCGAAACAAAGCCTAACCCTGACGAGGAGTTATGTTGTGAAAGTGGGATACAGAGTAGTGCTGCCAATACGCATTATGCCAAGGCACTGGCGTGTGTGGAAAATAGTCGAGAGAAAGTCAGGACTATTCTCAGAGGCTCTCATGATGCCACTGATTCACAGCTGCACTCATTGTCAGAGATAGAGAACGAGTTGTTCAATGCATCACTGTACATCCGACAAGGACATAAGAATTTGGAAGAGCAGTCTCCAGCTGTCCATCAGAATCAAACCCCAGAAGCTCTAGATAGAGAAGCGTTGCACCTCTTCGCCAAAACGTTGTCGTTTGAGGCAGTCGTTTTGAACAAGATGGCTTTGTCAATACAGACTTCAAAGTCTGACATCTTACAATCTCTTGCTGAGATATGGAAAGAGACGGAGAACATTAAAACGGGTGACAAAGATTGCTTGGCTATAGTTTATGCTGATGTCTTGACCAGGAAGTTGATGTTGGAGAGTTCATTCTGTAAAGAATTGGAAAAAGCTCAGACGGACGATGCTGAATCCAAAGACGGCAGTGTTTCAGCTGATGCAGATGTTGACGCTACAGTTATCTTTAACACCTTCATTAAAGCAGAGCTAGCCTACTCTATTCAGAACCTTAAACTTTGCTATGAAGAGAAATTCAAAATACTGAAAAGGGAGTTGACGCATGCCCATGATAACCTGCATCAAAGGGAAATGGCTCTGAAAACAATCATTGAAGCTTCCAAAGGGCCTGATTTGAAAAATGTCATAAAAGAAGTCAAAAAGAACTTTGGGTTTAGTAAACCGAAATTAGCAGACATTCGCCCCCCTGAACTTGCTCCCTACATGGAGCAGATTGAAATGGAAGAGGCTCGAGGCTTGGCTGAGGAAATCGTAGACAGACACCTGGCTGGAGAAATGCCCTCTTGTGGCGTCGACTCAATTGAATCACTGCAAAATGCACACGACAACCTGGCTAATGAGCTTCAAAGACAGGCAGAAATCCTCCATAAGTATGCTCAAGAGATAGAAAGTGGCGAAAACCACCCTGGACTGGCTAAAATGATCCATGCTCTTCTGGGCCACCAAACTTCACATCATTTCACAAGTACCTCTCTCTGTATGCGCGAAGCCCTAATCCAGGCTCAAGTGGCATATGTGGCATGCAGGCTACGGGCCCTGCATGAACAAGACTTGGGCTGGTGTAAACAGACCGGTCAGAACATGGACGCTCTCGTCCAGCAGCATGCCCGCAATGTCGGCGCAATCCAAGAGAAATACGAAGCATCCCTACAGGATGAGCGCCAGAACTTCACGCAAGCAGTGTCCGCTGTCCAGAAGGAGAACCATACTTTAAAGAGCGAGATCAGCAAACGTGTGAACCAGCTCTCCCAGCAGCAGAAGCAACTGGCTCTCCTGGAAGACTATTTTAAGAAGGAGACCGAAGAGCTGAAGCAAAGGCACATGCAAGAGCTAAGCCAAGCAGAGAAAGGCCGCGCCTCAACCGAGCTGGCCGTCATGGAGACGACAGCCGAGAGTCAACGGAAGCTAGAAGTTCTGCTCGTGGACATGGGCACCATGGAGGAGCGGCACGAGGGTCATGTGAGGAAACTGGAGGAGCAATTTGAAGAGAGGATCTGTGAGCTCGAGCATATCCACAAACAGGAGATTAAAAAGTTAAATTCCCAGTATATGGAAAACATTCAATGTATCCAAAGGCACCAAGAGAACAAAAAGGATGCTCGGGTTTCCCACTCGTTTCCTTGTGATGAGGCCGTGACACCAATGGAAGAGGAGGAGCAGGGGAAGAGGGAGGCTGCACAGACCGTTTCAGAGTTGGACTCCATGGTGGTTCTGAAGGACCGTGTCCAGGAGCTGGAGGCTCAGATGAGCACCATGAGGGACGAGCTGGAGAACAAGCACCTAGAAGGAGACGTGGCCAGCCTGAGAGAGAAATACCAGAGAGACTTTGAAAGTCTTAAGGTTTTTGCTCTTTTATTTTACTTTAGTGACTTTTAAAAAAATAAGTGAGAGAGTACTAGATACATAGTAAGATAGCTTAACAACAAGCTGCTTTTGTTTAACAATCTGCCGATGGACAGAGTGTTTGGAGTTGGGAAATGGTGTGATTTGTAAATTATTTGTAACCCTAACCCATAAAACTTGCAATCGAGATTACGTCAGTTGGCTTGCGTCCCTAGAGCCATACTAGCACCGTGGTTGTAGGGATGGGAAGGTCTGTCATTCATCCACAACTTTCTATTTGTTTATGTTGTATTTATGACAATACACATTGATTATCTTGGCACAATATTTGGCATAGACAATCGTGCTTCCTGTGACTGCTGATGCCCTGAATTATCTTCTCGTCTTATCAACTATTGGATGGATCGCTGGGACATTTGGTGCAGACGTTCATGGCCCCCCCCAAAGTGAATCGAGTGTAAAATGCCTCGCTTGCCAACAAGATATCGATATTATAGTATTGTATTAACAAACATACCATTTCCCACATTCAATGATGGAAGGAAATTCAGTCTATTAATGACAATTATGCAGCTCTCATTCTAACATAGCTGGCCTTCAAATCCTAAAAAGCTTGCATGGCTTCTATCACTAATTTTGCATGACACACCATGTAGTCTAGTGAACTATTAATAGATATTGCACTGAAATCCATGGTCGCCAATTAAGATTATAGGTTTTAAGTTCAAAACACATTTTGTGATAACGAATTGTTGATCCTCTCCTCCACTAGGCCACGTGTGAACGTGGCTTTACAGCAATGGAAGACACCCACCAGAAGGTAGTACATGACCTCCATAGGCAGCACCAGAGGGAGATTTCCAAACTTATGGAAGAGCGAGAGAGACTATTGGCTGAGGAGACGGCTGCCACAATTGCTGGTAAAGACGACTGTATGACCACCAATTATTTCTGTACTTTAAAACACGACCAACACGCAGTAATTGAATGTGTGTGCGATCTGTCTTAAATGTAGCTATCGAAGCGATGAAGAATGCACACAAGGAGGAACTGGAGAAGACCCATCGGTCCCAACTGAGTGGATTGAACTCTGACATTGATGAACTTCGCTTACAATACGAGTATGTTTTAAACTTTGCGAATGAGAAGTAAAAGAGCTGACGTTTTCATTTGACTTTTTCTTTGATTTAAAAAAAAAAAAAGTCAAACCCTGAAAACCATATTCATGTTTTTCCGATGAGTCCTCAGGTTGACAGAAATGGTGTCACTTCATAGTATGGGTTAGAGGGATGGCAAGAGACATTTTGATTAACTGGAGCAACTTTTTAAAAGGCTTTTGGGAAAGTCATAATAACAAGTGAAAGGATCCACTCATGTCTAGGCTGGTTTGGTGATATTGTGATGATCTGACTGTCCAGGGAGGAGCTGCAGTCCATCCAGAGAGAACTCGAGGTGCTGTCAGAGCAGTATTCCCAGAAATATCTGGAGAACGCTCACCTGGCCCAGGCACTGGAGGCCGAGAGGCAGGCCCTCAGGCAGTGTCAGAGAGAGAACCAGGAGCTGAACGCTCACAACCAGGTTTGAATGCCCATCTATGCACAAGTACATACAAACACTATTGTGTTAACGGGTTAAAACACACGTTTATTCTGTCCAACAGGAGTTAAATAACCGACTGACTACAGAGATCACTCGGATGCGCTCCTGTTTCAGTGGTGAAACAGCGCTGTCACCACTTACCCAGGGCAAAGATGTGTATGAACTGGAGGTATGTGTAAACACACACACACACACACACACACACACACGATTTGATCTTCAATCTTATGATTGTTTCTTGTAGGTGTTGCTTCGAATTAAGGAGTCAGAGATCCAGTATCTTAAACAGGAAATCCACTCTTTGAAAGATGAACTGCAGTCTGCGTTAAGGGTAAGCAATGTATTGAAAGTGTGTTCCTGTATCTCATCATGTCTTATGACAACATTTGAAAAACTGAGAAGCATTGGGTTCATTTCAACAGGACAAGAAATATGCCACCGAAAAATACAAGGACATCTATACAGAGCTCAGCATTGTGAAAGCGAAGGCTGACTGCGACATCGGCAAACTGAAGGAGAAGCTGCTCATTGCCACAGAAGCTTTAGGCGAGAAGACTGTTGATGGAACGGTCACATCTGGATACGGTAAATAGGAAATGTCCATTTAATCAGTACCACTGAATTAACCCCAAAAAATCTTTACATCTCCAAAGTTTTGTAAGTATGGAAGCCAGTCAGGAGTAATGACAACCTGTTTTGTCACTGTTGAGATCTGGAGAATGTCAAATTAAAATGGGATGCACATACAGTTTATTGTTTATAGTGTTCCTACACACAGTACCTCAGGTCTTTAGCGACTCAGCACTTATATAAGTCACATATTTAAATCATATTGCTTGTAAACTTTACTACTACCAAACTATTATGCAACTTTAGTTTATGATAATAGCATTCACTCATTGTGTTTTAGATATCATGAAATCAAAAAGTAATCCAGATTTCCTGAAAAAGGAACGATCAACAGCCTCCAAGCAATCAAGAGGATTAAGGTCAAAGGTGAGTTTCGAGTTGAACAAAATAGTTTTTCCTTCCCGAAATTCCAGGCATTTTGTACGTTTGGAGAAAATTCCAGGCACTCTAAAGCTACCGGTTCAGTTTGCTGTGTGACGTGATGTTGACGTGATGTTGACGCTTTTGTCGCGCAGACGTTACCGCTGTTAATTGTTGCAACTCAGCCGCCACACACTGTAGAAATGTGGGCCACAGTGGGTAGGGACGTTTTTCCTGAAAGTCTCTTGTCCTGTAAGTTTGTCATCTGTTTGTTTTGTCCGTCAGTCTATCACTGAACAGGTCTCATGGGATAGCTGACACCCCCATTGTGGGGTGATTTCCCCCCCAACCCCTGCCCCGAGATGTGCTGTAGGTATAGCATGATGTAGAGCAAAGCATGCCCTTAACGCCCTCGCATGATCTCCATCCCCACCCCACAACCTGCACCACCAAAGCTGATTGTAGTAGCTACCCTTCAGTTTAATGTCACAGACGTGAGCATTAGCAGTTCTTGGGCGCTTTGTCCAAAAGCCTTTCTGGCTTAACACTTTAGGAAAATACACTTAAATACACTCATTTGGACCAAGCCATGCTAGCTCTCGCTTTGCAAATCCAACATCGAATGAAAGTGTTTCCGCTTACTCATATTTAGTATTTAACGATGTCATTCACACATTTTCTGTGAGCTGACGGGCAGAACTAAGTTCTTTGGGTCGTGAATATTGGTGTTGCTCGTCAGTGGACGAATGAACTATCTCAGATCATTTTATAGAGGAATGAGCATGCTCTGTTCTTCTTTTTTTTTAATGGAACATATCTCATATGTTCCAACATTGTTTTGCTCTGTTAATGTAAAAAGCCTTTCTGTCATTGTCATCGTTTGTCTGTTTGAGAGTTTTGAATTTATTTGTGTATTGTGCGCACCAGTACCTACCGTTATGTGGCATGACCATATTCCATATTAACACACTTTTTTTCTGTAGATCTCACATTGAGATTAAAGTACGTCCTCCAGAGCAGAAAAATAATTCCCATTTTGTGACGTCTGTGCTTTTCTTGTGTGTTTTTCTAGCATTCTTCTCTGCCCACATTCACCCTCATCATTAATGAGCACTAAATTACTTTCTTCTTTTCCTTCAACAGAGCCTGAAAGAAGGACTTACTGTTCAGGAGCGTATGAAGCTTTTTGAGGCAAAAGATTCCAAAAAGATTTGAACATCAGGAATCTGATGGGGTTTTTTTCTTCTCTTTCCTGGCCTTGGGGTTTTGGTCAACAGCTGACGACTATTATTGGAAATGGAAATACATTTATCACGGTCAGTTTTAAACCTGGACCTGCTGCTTCCATGCCTCTGACAAGTTGACATAGTTTTTGTTTTTTTATTAATTGAAAAAAAGTTTTATTGAATCAATCCTGTATTAAGTTTCTTTAAAGAAAAATCATATAATCTGTCCAAATAGGGAGATGTGTCAAATAAGCTGCGAGAGGGATACATGACAGCATTTTTACTGATCCTCCAAAATGCCAAAATAGACAGCAATACACAGTATGAATAATATATATTTCCCTATATGAATTAAGTATCTGCTGTATTTTATTATTGTTACAGTTTCTATATCTAATAATTTGTATGTGTTTAATGTTGCACCAGTTCTGTTGTACATAACTACTGGATATATGTAATAGTATGGTTTGCTGTTGATTGTTGGGGCATCTGCTGTACTATAACTATGGTTTGATTGATAGTGGAAAACAATGTGATGCTTAACTTGCTTTTGTATGAGAGTTTTATAAAATGGAGTGTCTTGTGTGTGTGTGTGAGTGAAGGGGGGGGGGGGGGAAAGAGGGGTGGGATTGCACTTATCACTTGACTACTTGAGGAAGCTTTTGTTTTATTCGTCTCAAATTGGTTTAGTGACTTCAAGTCAATTATTGCAGTGCAACCAAACATCCTGACTTATGTCAAATTTAGTGAACTGTGACTTGTTAGTGATACTGGATTTTTTTTTTTTTTAAGTTTCTTAAAACCTGGATTTGTGTTTGCTCAGTTTTGACTTTGGTGTGAGAATATCATCTCAGAAAAAAACAACTATATAGGACTTTGCATGACTGTACAGTATCATTTGAATTGCAGAATGATCATGTTGCATCGTTTTCCAACTTAATGCTATAGTGTGAAACTCTTAACACTAATGAGCTTTGCTTTTGCAAGTCCTACTGTTTAGGTGTTGAGATTGAAATGTTTTACTGAAAGCAGCAGTCTTTAAGCACTTGGCCCGATCCCTGACCTCTCACTAAAATCAAGTTGTGCCTCAACTGAGTGTAGAATATAAGCATCCATGAAACTTGTGCAGCTAAGAATACACACTGTATAGTATTCAAACCACGCCTTGTGTGTGTATATGTGTATCTATATATGCATATATACTGTATGTGTATGTATGCATGCATATATGTGTATGTATGCATATGTGTATATATATATGCATGCCACACAAGACTTCTGTGTTTTGTTTTAAACTTGTACCTTGCTCATTAGCTCTATATGAAATATATATATGAATATTTTTTTATTTTCTTTTGAATGTATAATGTCAAATAAATGAAGTGTTTGGAAATCTTGGAGTAATATTTTTTTTTCCTTCAGCAAATCCACTCGACCTTTCACAATTAAATAAGGGGAAAGAAACAACTTGACAAAATATAAACTGGGCTGTGAATCTGTGTTATGCCACTGTCAACTGTAATGAATAAATGATGAATTCAGGGTCATATTTCCCCACAACACGCTTTGGAGCTTTAAGTGGCACAGGGTTGTCTCCTACATCACTTTATAATTTTACAAAACGTTCAATTTTGTGTTTCTGCATCCGGGGGACCGTTAGCAAGCTAATCGTGTCAAATCATAGTTGTCTCTTACTTAATGATTGGTGCGGTGATATACAAATGCAACTGGTCACAGGAAATGATGCATTTTAATTTGATGTTAATATTAATGTTCAACTCTACAATCAAACATGACTGTCAGTAATCAGTTCAGTAAGCATTCATGGACATGTAAAAATGTTTGCAGAAAACAAAAAAACATTGGGCCTCTGACCAGAGAAAGAGACTCCGTGGACCAGGTGTGGCTCATGAAGCTGATGACCCTTAGATCCTGCAGAAAAAGAAGAGCTTGGGTACAGGAAAAAATGGACTGACTTTTTTTTTTACAAAATATACGATTACTTTTTTTCGCCGTACTGTACCATGACTTAATGACTTTCGACATGCTATCCTATGACTTTTTTCAACATGCTATATGATGACTTTCGACATGCTATACTACGACTTTTTTCGACATGCTATACGATGACTTTTCAACATGCTATACGATGACTTTTCAACATGCTATACTATGACTTTTTCAACATGCTATACTATGACTTTTTTCAACATGCTATACTATGACTTTTTCGACATGCTATACTATGACTTTTTTCGACATGCTATACTATGACTTTTTTCAACATGCTATACTATGACTTTTTTCAACATGCTATACTATGACTTTTTTCAACATGCTATATTGACTTTTTTCGACATGCTATACTATGACTTTTTTCAACATGCTATACTATGACTTTTTTCGACATGCTATTCTATGACTTTTTTCGACATGCTATATTATGACTTTTTTCAACATGCTATACTATGACTTTTTTCGACATGCTATTCTATGACTTTTTTCGACATGCTATATTATGACTTTTTTCAACATGCTATACTATGACTTTTTTCGACATGCTATATTATGACTTTTTTCAACATACTATACTATGACTTTTTTCAACATGCTATACTATGACTTTTTTCGACATGCTATACTATGACTTTTTTCAACATGCTATACTATGACTTTTTTCAACATGCTATACTATGACTTTTTTCGACATGCTATACTATGACTTTTTTCAACATGCTATACTATGACTTTTTTCAACATGCTATACTATGACTTTTTTCGACATGCTATACTATGACTTTTTTCAACATGCTATACTATGACTTTTTTCGACATGCTATACTATGACTTTTTTCAACATACTATACTATGACTTTTTTTCAACATGCTATACTATGACTTTTTTCGACATGCTATATTATGACTTTTTTCAACATACTATACTATGACTTTTTTCAACATGCTATACTATGACTTTTTTCGACATGCTATACTATGACTTTTTTCAACATGCTATACTATGACTTTTTTCAACATGCTATATTGACTTTTTTCGACATGCTATACTATGACTTTTTTCAACATGCTATACTATGACTTTTTCGACATGCTATTCTATGACTTTTTTCGACATGCTATACTATGACTTTTTTCGACATGCTATATTATGATTTTTTTCAACATGCTGTACTTTGACTTTTTTCGACATGCTATATTATGACTTTTTCAACATACTATACTATGACTTTTTTCGACATGCTATACTATGACTTTTTTCGACATGCTATATTATGACTTTTTTCAACATGCTATATTATGACTTTTTTCAACATACTATACTATGACTTTTTCAACATGCTATACTATGACTTTTTTCGACATGCTATACTATGACTTTTTTCGACATGCTATACTATGACTTTTTTCAACATGCTATACTATGACTTTTTTCAACATGCTATATTGACTTTTTTCGACATGCTATACTATGACTTTTTTAAACATGCTATACTATGACTTTTTTCGACATGCTATTCTATGACTTTTTTCGACATGCTATACTATGACTTTTTTCGACATGCTATATTATGATTTTTTTCAACATGCTGTACTTTGACTTTTTTCGACATGCTATACTATGACTTTTTTCGACATGCTATATTATGACTTTTTTCAACATACTATAATATGACTTTTTTCGACATGCTATACTATGACTTTTTTCGACATGCTATACTATGACTTTTTTCGACATGCTATACTATGACTTTTTTCGACATGCTATATTATGATTTTTTTCAACATGCTGTAATTTGACTTTTTTCGACATGCTATATTATGACTTTTTTCAACATACTATACTATGACTTTTTTCGACATGCTATACTATGACTTTTTTCGACATGCTATATTATGATTTTTTTCAACATGCTATACTTTGACTTTTTTCGACATGCTATACTATGACTTTTTTCAACATACTATACTATGACTTTTTTCGACATGCTATACTATGACTTTTTTCGACATGCTATATTATGACTTTTTTCAACATGCTATACTATGACTTTTTTCAACATGCTATACTATGACTTTTTTCAACATGCTATACTATGACTTTTTTCGACATGCTATATTATGACTTTTTTCAACATGCTATACTATGACTTTTTTCGACATGCTATACTATGACTTTTTTCAACATGCTATACTATGACTTTTTTCGACATGCTATACTATGACTTTTTTCGACATGCTATATTATGACTTTTTTCAACATACTATACTATGACTTTTTTCGACATGCTATACTATGACTTTTTTCGACATGCTATACTATGACTTTTTTCAACATGCTATACTATGACTTTTTTCAACATACTATACTATGACTTTTTTCGACATGCTATATTATGACTTTTTTCAACATACTATACTATGACTTTTTTCGACATGCTATACTATGACTTTTTTCAACATGCTATACTATGACTTTTTTCGACATGCTATATTATGACTTTTTTCAACATGCTATACTATGACTTTTTTCGACATGCTATACTATAACTTTTTTCGACATGCTATACTATGACTTTTTTCGACATGCTATACTATGACTTTTTTCGACATGCTATACTATGACTTTTTCGACATGCTATATTATGACTTTTTTCAACATGCTGTACTTTGACTTTTTTCGACATGCTATATTATGACTTTTTACAACATGCTATACTATGACTTTTTTCGACATGCTATATTATGACTTTTTTCAACATCCTATACTATGACTTTTTTCGACATGCTATACTATGACTTTTTTCGACATGCTATATTATGACTTTTTTCAACATACTATACTATGACTTTTTTCGACATGCTATACTATGACTTTTTTCGACATGCTATACTATGACTTTTTTCGACATGCTATATTATGACTTTTTTCAACATGCTATACTATGACTTTTTTCGACATGCTATATTATGACTTTTTTCAACATGCTATACTATGACTTTTTTCGACATGCTATATTGACTTTTTTCGAAATGCTATACTATGACTTTTTTCAACATGCTATACTATGACTTTTTTCGACATGCTATTCTATGACTTTTTTCGACATGCTATACTATGACTTTTACCGACATACTATACTATGATTTTTTTCAACATGCTGTACTTTGACTGTTTTCGACATGCTATATTATGACTTTTTTCAACATACTATACTATGACTTTTTGACATGCTATACTTTGACTTTTTTCAACATACTATACTATGACTTTTTTCAACATACTATACCAGAGGTCTTCAACAGGGGGTCCGCGGCCCCTAGGGGGTCCGCGGAGGTACTGCAGGGGGTCCGTGAAATCTTTGGTTGATTTGGTTTGGTATGACTTTTTTCGACATGCTATTCTATGACTTTTTTCGACATGCTATACTATGACTTTTTTCGACATGCTATATTATGATTTTTTTCAACATGCTGTACTTTGACTTTTTTCGACATGCTATATTATGACTTTTTCAACATACTATACTATGACTTTTTTCGACATGCTATACTATGACTTTTTTCGACATGCTATATTATGACTTTTTTCGACATGCTATATTATGACTTTTTTCAACATGCTATATTATGACTTTTTTCAACATACTATACTATGACTTTTTTCAACATGCTATACTATGACTTTTTTCGACATGCTATACTATGACTTTTTTCGACATGCTATACTATGACTTTTTTCAACATGCTATACTATGACTTTTTTCAACATGCTATATTGACTTTTTTCGACATGCTATACTATGACTTTTTTCAACATGCTATACTATGACTTTTTTCGACATGCTATTCTATGACTTTTTTCGACATGCTATACTATGACTTTTTTCGACATGCTATATTATGATTTTTTTCAACATGCTGTACTTTGACTTTTTTCGACATGCTATACTATGACTTTTTTCGACATGCTATACTATGACTTTTTTCGACATGCTATACTATGACTTTTTTCGACATGCTATATTATGATTTTTTTCAACATGCTGTAATTTGACTTTTTTCGACATGCTATATTATGACTTTTTTCAACATACTATACTATGACTTTTTTCGACATGCTATACTATGACTTTTTTCGACATGCTATATTATGATTTTTTTCAACATGCTATACTTTGACTTTTTTCGACATGCTATATTATGACTTTTTTCAACATGCTATACTATGACTTTTTTCGACATGCTATACTATGACTTTTTTCAACATGCTATAGTATGACTTTTTTCGACATGCTATACTATGACTTTTTTCGACATGCTATATTATGACTTTTTTCAACATGCTATACTATGACTTTTTTCGACATGCTATACTATGACTTTTTTCAACATACTATACTATGACTTTTTTCGACATGCTATACTATGACTTTTTTCAACATACTATACGATGACTTTTTTCGACATGCTATACTATGACTTTTTTCAACATGCTATACTATGACTTTTTTCGACATGCTATATTATGACTTTTTTCAACATGCTATACTATGACTTTTTTTGACATGCTATACTATGACTTTTTTCGACATGCTATACTATACTATGACTTTTTTCGACATGCTATACTATGACTTTTTTCGACATGCTATACTATGACTTTTTTCGACATGCTATATTATGACTTTTTTCAACATGCTGTACTTTGACTTTTTTCGACATGCTATATTATGACTTTTTACAACATGCTATACTATGACTTTTTTCGACATGCTATATTATGACTTTTTTCGACATGCTATATTATGACTTTTTTCGACATGCTATACTATGACTTTTTTCGACATGCTATATTATGACTTTTTTCAACATGCTATACTATGACTTTTTTCGACATGCTATATTGACTTTTTTCGAAATGCTATACTATGACTTTTTTCAACATGCTATACTATGACTTTTTTCGACATGCTATTCTATGACTTTTTTCGACATGCTATACTATGACTTTTTTCGACATACTATACTATGATTTTTTTCAACATGCTGTACTTTGACTGTTTTCGACATGCTATATTATGACTTTTTTCAACATACTATACTATGACTTTTTGACATGCTATACTTTGACTTTTTTCAACATACTATACTATGACTTTTTTCAACATACTATACCAGAGGTCTTCAACAGGGGGTCAGCGGAGGTACTGCAGGGGGTCCGTGAAATCTTTGGTTGATTTGGTTTGGTATGACTTTTTTCAACATGCTATACTATGACTTTTTTCAACATGCTATACAATGACTTTTTTCAACATACTATACTATGACTTTTTTCAACATACTATACTCAGACTTTTTTTCGCCGTACTGTACCATGACTTTTTAGACATACTATACTTTGACATTTTTATGACAAATCAATGATTTTATTTTATTTCATACTATACTATGACATCCTCATTTCATACTATATCACTACTACTACAATATTATTAAAGCTGCAATAATCAGTCGACTAATGAAGTAGTAGATCGACCAAAAGATGATCGCCAACTGTTTTAACAATAGAGGTAATTTTTCATGCAAAAATGCTGTTTTCAGCCACTCAAACAGACTTCCTGATTTTCAAGAAATTACATTGGACTTTGAAAAACTGAAATGGATATTTCTCAGCATTTACTGACATTTTTAGACCAAACGATTAATCGACAAAATAACATAAAGATAATCATTAATTGCAACTCTACCAACAGCTTTTTCATGTCATTAATTGCTGTACTATAATTTACGATCAAATTTATTTTATTTGGTTAGTATCAGTACCAAGGACTTAACAGCATGTAAATCAGAAATTACCAAAACAATTCACTATACAGGTCATGAACAGATAATTGTGGGTATGTTGAAGTTGTTATCATTTGCTTTAGCCAATTAGCTATGCCAACTCATGTTCTCCACCTCTTCCTCCCTCCTCATTGTGTTTTAAAGCATCGATCAGTCTGACCCAGAAAGCGCCATGTTCCTGTGGTTTCTCAGGCCACAGCAGGTAGGTGTTCTTGTGTACGATCTTGCGTAATCGTGTGTAGGGAGACAGACAGTGTTCAGGTATCTCCTCCAGGAACACCAGCAGCAGGACATCACTGCCATCACATAAAAGCCTCAAACTGGCCAACTGAAACTCCACGGAGCACCACTCACTTTGCAGGAAGTGACGTGTCACCACACAGATGGTGTGGCGAGAACTGTGAATGGCGGCCTCGATGTTCTCCAGAACAGCAGCGCCGGGCCGGAAGTCTCTGTGGTGAAGGCACAGCCTGAGCCTCGGTTCACCACCAGCAGGCCTCTCTAGATTGGGCACCAGCTCTTCCATCACCCAGGCCTCATCCTTGGAGCAGTAGGAGATGAATGCGTCATACTGGAATTTGGTCCCTGCTGCCCTTCTATGTCCGCGTAGTTTTGCCCTCAGGACGAGCAGCAGGTAGCGCAGAGTGGGGCCTTGTGTGTGCCAGGCCAGACACACACATACAAACAACATGTCCACCACAGAGCAGGCGATGAAGAGAGTGAAGGAAACCTGATCATAGGAGCAGGCCTTATCGTCAAACTGCCACAAGAAGGCAGATCTCCTGTCATTGTCACACTGCAGGTTGTACAAGTAAGACACCTAGAGGGAATTTAAGAAAGTTTCTTTTTGTTGGTTTACAACATACATGAATACTTATCACAGTCTTTCCAGCTATTACCTGTGTATGAGTGTTGTGGATGGCCCAGGTCTTGAACCAGGCATTATCACAGGTACAGGTAAGTGGGTTTTCTGTAATGTCCAAAACACGCAATCTGGAAATACATAAATATACACCAAAGTTGCAGATTTCATTAAATTTTAATTCACACCAAGTATCTATATGTCAGTACAGGTAAAGTTGACACAGAAGAGGTACCTGGATTCTAAATTTGTTTCTATTTCAGTGATGCAAATATGTCTATTGATTTGACAAGTAGAATTTGAAAATCTAAATCGGTGGATTTTGTTACAGTTGGACAGAGCCAGGCTAGCACTCTCCCCTGTTTAAAGACTACTGGATGCAGCTCAATCGTCACCGTACAGACATGAGAGAGGTGTCTCCTGATCTAACTCTTGAAAGGAAAGTGAAATAACGGCATTTCTCAAAATGTTAAACGACACTCAGGCTGTAACACAGTCAGTCTTAAAGCTGGAGTGAATGACGCTCAAAAGTTAGGCAACATTTTTGCAAGCGAAGACGTGCATGGCGGGGTCCCTTGACCTCTCACCTCAAGATATGTGAATTAAAATGGGTTCTTTGGGGTCCCACGAGTCTTCCCTTTACAGACATGCTACTTCATACTAATCGAATGCAGTTTTGGTTTAAGCACACTGGGGTCCCTAAACAAACCTTGGGAGAGCATCCAGCATAGTTTTGTCCACAGTGTGCAGGTGGTTTGACTGGACTCTGAGAAACTCGAGTGTATTATCTGGTGGCATCAGGTTAGCAGGCAGAGCATCAAGGTCTGCTCTGGAAAGAGTCAGCTTCTTCAGATTTTTCAGAGGGGACAACACTGTGCTCAGGTTGGTCGTTTTCATAACAACACCAGCTATGTAAAGGTATTTCAAATTGACCAGAGGAACAAAGGCATCGGGATGGAAGTCGAGCAGGATGCTGTGCCCGATGGCAACGGAGATAAGTCGACGTTGACTTTGGAAGAAATGCGGTCCGATGATACCAATGCCTTGACCCCCGGGACCCTGGTAGTCCATGTCCAGATACTCCAGGGTTGACATAGACGAAAGACAGATACAAATATGAACAGATTTATACATGAAGTGCATCACTATTTTTAACAATTGACTCTCAAAAAACAAGTCATACCTCCAGCGAAGTAAGGTTTATGAAAGGAGCTTCATAGGATCTAAAATTGAGGTAGTTGTTGTACAGAACAAAAATCCTCAAATTGATCAGGCCAGACAGAATATATGGTGTCAGCCTCTTGATCCGATTCCCACTTAAGTCCAGGTATCTAATGGACAGATGATTGTGTTAAATAAATGGACAGTGAGAAAAATTGAGGAAAGATGAATGCACAAGCAGGGAATATTACATACGTAAGCCCCGTCAGGTCTCGGAAGGTGCCGACTTCGATGAAATAAATAATGTTTAAGCTGAGGTTGAGCTTCGTTAGCCTCCGTAGCTTACTGAAGGGCTTTTTGGTGATGTACTTCAGCAGGTTGAACTGCAGGTAGAGCTGCTCAAGTCGAGTTAGGGCACTGAATACCTCTGGCGTCAACTCAGTGATTTCATTTTTCGCGAGAGACAGGCGAGTCAGACTCTCCAGAGGGACGAACCAGTTGGGGTCAATGTCACGGATTTTGCTCCTGTCAAAGCTTAAAAACGTGAGGTGGGTCAGGCCTTTGAATGTGTCCCTCTGAATGTCGAGCTTATTATCATTCAGCTGCAGCATTTTCAGGCTTCGGTAGCCGTCAAATGTAGTACGGGATACCTGCTTCAACCCACAGTTGATGAGATAAAGTCTGCTCGTATTACCCCTACCCAGAGACAACTGAGCAACATTCCCAAGGTTTGCATCCTCAATAACAACCACGGGTGGAGTGTCACAGTCCAGCAGGCTGTAGTTAGCCCGAGGTAACCTGGATCCTTTTAAGTCAACCTGTATCAAATGAAATGAAGAGAATGGTTATTTAAAACTCGTTAAAACAGAAACGCTGATATTGCATGAGCAACAAGAGCACATACCTCAACTTTCTCAAGCTGGTCCATTCCTTTTACCATTCCACAGATAGTCAGTGGAGATTTCTCCACAAACAAAGAAAACGCAACCCAAGACAGATTTTTCTTTGTCTCCGCCAAGAGTCCCACCAGCACTTCTGCTTTAACTCCCCGACAAAGCAGACTCTTCAGCCGAGGGTTGGAGGCAAAAACATCAGCCTGCAGCTCCAGTTTTGAGTTGTTGGACAGCCTGATGTACTCAAGGGCAGGGAAACAGCTCACATTAACCCTCAGGATGTTGTTTGAGAAAAGGTCGAGTCGCAAAAGAGTGGCGGAACCACCAGAGTCCCCACAGCTGAAGGCCTTGAGCTTGTTCAGGGACAGATTGACTTCTTGAATGGCTGGAAGGGACTTAAAGATACTCGGAGAGATTGTTGCAAGTACGTTGTGGATCAGAAGCAGTGTTTGTAGCCTGGTGAGTCCATCAAAGGCATTAGAGTGAATGTGCGAGATGTTGTTGCAGGTGAGGTTGAGACATTCCAGGACACCCAGGCCTCTGAATTCTCCTCCTTTTAGAGAGAACAGCTGGTTCTGGCTCAGGTCCAGGCGTTTAAGCCCAAGCATCTGACTGAATGATCCAGGTGGGATGACCCTGATCTTGTTCTTGGACAGGTTGATGGTTGTTATGTTGTCTGGTATCATGCTAACAACATCGGTGAGGTTCGCGATGTTCTGGTTGAAGCACCATAAAATATCTGTCACGGGGAAGTTCTGAGAGCACCCTTTAAAGCCAAAACCACAGCAGGCCGAGGTGTTGAGCAGAAGCAGGAAGAGGACAGCTCGCATCATCTTTACTCGACAGCTACTTTTACACCGACCGCACTGAGGTCAGTCCAAAGCAATCTAGAAATATGTTAAGATAGAAAAGCAAATGAGGAAGTTAATGAGGAACATCATCTCACAAAGCAGCTGCACTGACATTTCCTTTAAGAGACAAAAGCATTTTAACCTACAGTAGCTCAGTATTTGGGCTTCTTGGTGGTAAAGAAGTTGCGCTCTGTTACATGCTTCACTCTAGTCACCAGCTCATCGCTAAAAACAAGGGCCTTTGGCCGAAACCAACGCTACAACAACAAGTAAAGTTGTGAAAAAACGGGGGAAACGCGGTATAAAGCTGAGGGGAGCACCAGATAATAGTGATAATTGTAAAACATAAGGCACTTTAATGAATACAGCATGAAGATAGTCGATGTGACCATGAGAGGAAGTACTCAATTACATTTCTTCCTGTTTTGATAAATTTGATAAAGTTTTTGAAATTAAAAATGGATTTCAATTTCAAGTGTAGTTTGGTTCATCTACATTGCTACATTTTAAATAACATCCACTCTCCAAAAATACTGCTTCAATCATTACTTAACAATGTGAAGAGCATATCTGCCGTTAA
Source organism: Melanostigma gelatinosum (assembly GCF_949748355.1). Taxonomy (NCBI): domain Eukaryota; kingdom Metazoa; phylum Chordata; class Actinopteri; order Perciformes; family Zoarcidae; genus Melanostigma; species Melanostigma gelatinosum. The sequence continues at coordinate 6,803,020 of NC_136654.1, read as the reverse complement.
TGGAGAGTCCAACTAAAGTATTTTGTTGGATTTTGATCCAATAAAAGCCTTTTACCTCTCTGCCCTCCATAATTGCATTGAGGGAAAACAAATACAATACAAAATAAAATTTGACAATTTTAAAATGAATGTGACGAAGTGTAAAAGACCTAGGTTCCTCTTTTACTTTTGCCTCTTACCTCTCTTATCTTCTTACATACTGTTTTACTTATTCTACCCCAACTCCGTTACCTTGTGCATTGAATCTAAATTAACTTTAACTTCGTCTAAATTTGAGTATTCTGACTGCATGTTCCAACCCAAACATTATTAAAATATTAGAACGTACCATTTAATGCTCCTCTTATGTGGCTTTTATTTCTGCAACTGCACTTCCTATTTTAACTGGCGGCTTCTTTGCATGTCGAAGTTAATCTAAAAGCTTTTTGAGGAAGGAGACAATGTGGCTTTAAATCTTTTCTCCACATGAGGGAGCTATCTACTTGGATTTTAGTGAAGCTACAACTGAGAGAGTACAATACTTTTCCTGTCTAAAACATCTGAATTGGCATTTAAAACAGTCAGATAAAATTCCAACATCTAAATTCTTTTCAGGAGACTTTAAAAAGAGTCCCCAGGTGACTGTAAAGGACTGTAAAGCTCGAGATGAATACCGACAAATGTTTAATCATTTGAAAGCCAATGAAATTTTTCCAGCTCTACTTTTGTGAGAAACAATTTTTTCCCCTTTTGTTAAAATAAATAAAAATAATTTGCATATTTTTGCTTGAATAACCGAATGGTTTATAGAGAACATATCCAGTCCGAGCATCCACTGTGGGCTCTTCTGGTGAAGGCAGCTGACCTTTGCCGCCGTGTCTCGACTGCGACGGTGGTGAAGGGGCCAGCGGACGTGGGGCGGCCCAGCGCTCCGTGCCCATCCTGGGGGCGACAGGTAGTCCTCCATATAGTCCAAGTGGAGCTCGGCCCCTGGGGCCCTGACCTTTGCAGGAGGGCTACTTGATCCACGAGGAGAGGCACAGGTGACCCCCCGCTGATGGCAATTTAGCTTAAGGAGCTGCTTCACCTTTAGCACATCCACCCGAACGTGTCAGGACAGATACAGGAGAGTCAGGTGGTGCTGCCACTATGAGTATGTTTGTCTATAATTTAGACTTTAAATGATGGTGATGATGACATTTTGCCTCATGGCTTTTCATAATAGGACTGAACAGCCAAAAAAAAAAAAAAAAAAGTTAGTTTGTTCCCATTTATTGGTCATAAAACAGTCGTTCTTGTTTTTTGCAGTTTATTCAGAGAAATACAGTGTGTACAATGCAATTTATTGTCATCAAGTGAAATGATGCAGTCCAACATGACATCATCCATATAAAACCCTTCAAAACGTTTTACTTACATTTACTATAATTACAATATTTACAAATCCATTCAAAGGTTTGTCTCTCAACATGATTTCAATGGACTTAATTGTTGAAATTATCCTTATGGAAGTTACTGTTAAGAGCTGATGTTATATTTTAAAATATTTTTTTTAGGATAATCTTGTAACAATCAAGGTACATAGTGCATTTGTCAGACTTTTTTTGTCATTCATTCCCTGTTTGTCTTATGAAAGGTGCAAAATGTTTGAGGTTGTTGCGAAGTTAAACTGAGGGTAAGAGTGACAGTCCTCCTCCAGCCAGTGCAAATCCATGGCATGCCAGTTTAATGAATGCATGGAGTCAGTTATATTACAGTCAGATGAGTGGAAGTTTAATTGTCGGTAGCTGTCAAGGGGCTCGGGGGACACTGGGCCTCTAGTCGCTGCATGGACGGGGGTCTCTTTGGGGTTCTGGCAGAGGAAGGGATGTCGGTGAAAACCACTGATCGGCCGTCTGCGCAAAGCAGGACGCTGGAGTCTGCCTCACACTTGGTGGTTCTGCTCGGCCATGAGGCCTCGGCAGAACTGGGCCTCATGCCGAGACCGCCGGTAGAGAGAACCTCTGTGTTCACCACCGATGCCTGACTCATCTTGATCAGCATGTCCAACGACTGCTTACGACTCTCCAACGAAGCCTTCATTGCATTTCTCTCGCCCTCATTCTCTTCTTCCTCCTTTTTCTCCTCCAGTTCCTCGTCGTCCTCCTCGGTCTCTGTTGTGTTGTCTTTAAGGCTGCCGTCCTCTCTCATGCCGCGGTCACCAAGCAAATCGGTCGAGTCCCTTTTAACCGACAGGTCGAGAGGCCCGTCGCTCTGGCGAGACGTCCGCTCCAGCGCCTGGTGGATGTGGGAGAGCTCACTGCGGATTTTGCCCAGGTGTTCCCAGAGGTGGCGCTGGGCGGGAAGGTCTTCCTTCTCCAGGTGGGAGATTTTGCACTCAGCCTCTTGGTACTCCTGCAAGGCCTTGGAGAGGTCACTGAGGAGAGCAGCCACTGACTCTGAAGTTCCCTCCCCCATTGCCCGGGCAGCAGTCGGGTCACGGCTGTTGGGTCGCCCACAGTTAGAAAGAGAGGAGGTTTCACTGTTGGGGCTGGTGAGAGGGTCGTGGTACCACAGTTCCGTGGGCCGGGTCTGAAGCGGAGCATGCTGTAAGCTGAGAATGGGAGAAAGTTATGGCTTATTGAGACTACATTACAACAAAATGAAACACCGCTACAGTTGTTCCCTGTAGATAATTAGCCTACATTATGGACAAAATGACTCTTACTGCAACTTGTTTTAATACTCACAATATTTTTTTTAACAACAAAAGAACACTTTAAGGAAATCTTTACCTTCCATGGAAGAGATGTTTTTCCGCTGCCATATTAAGAGTTGATGCAGTCTGAATATTCTTCAAAAGGTCCAAACTGAATCCTCCCATGGCCGGCTTCTTCTCCGCCTCATGGTTCCCCAGTGGGGCACCTGTCCTCTTGAGGCCCCAGCTCGCTTTGCCTTCCTTGGCTATAGCCTGCATTTTATCCCCCACCCTGTAGCCCTGTTCGGGGGAGTCTCTCTGAGGCGACACCCAGCCAGCAGGGGAGACTGCGACAGTCCCTGGCCGCAAAGCAGGCACTTTCCACAGATTGACTTTAGGCTGGAAGCCAGACAGAGGATTCACTTCTAGACTGTTTGTGAACGTCTTGAGCGCTTTGCTGGCATCACTCTGACTGGAGGCCGGTCCGAACGTATGCTCACACAGAAAGGGGTAGTAGAGGCGAGGGGGGATCAGAGCTCTGTCTGCGTGGGTGCTGGAGGCCGGGCGCATCAGCTGAGCGGCCGACGCAAGGAAGGGAAACTGGGCAAGCTGCGCGTGGGTCTGGGCGGTGACGCCCGCGGCAGCAGTGGGCATAGCTGAGTTCATGTAGGAGAAGAGGCTGGGGCTGATGGGGTAGCCCACCCCGAGCAATGACAGGTTGAGTCCAGTGGGATCCTGGTAATCCACCAGGTTTGGCGGAGGAGGATAACAGGGGATTGAACTACTCACTCGGGGCTGAGCACCTTCAGCTTTGGCCTTAGAGTGGCTGGACGCCAACAGCCGCCACTGCTCCGACAGCAGACTAGGAGCTGTCAGATATGTCTTAGAGAGTTTGTAGCGTTTCAGCTGGGCCTCTACTTCTACGGAGCGTGCTCGTAAAAGCTGATCTTCCAGGGAGTGCATGTCGGCCATCAGAAGCTCCGACTCTGGCTGTTTCATTTTCCTGGTCGCGTCTCCTCTGTTGCGGTCGCTGGAGCTCTCTTTTGTTGGTCCCTCTCCTCGTCCTCCCTCTCCTTCATCTTTGGGTCCCTGGCGTTCCCTGTCGTCACCTTCCTCCTCAACGGCCCGTCGTTGCGTTTGTCCCTCCTCAGTCCGTGTCACCTGCTCGAGTCCATCTTTCCCGGTAGCTTGATGGCCATGTGCCTGCTGAAAGGGTCGTAGCTGTTCTGGGTGCAGGATGTTGCCCTTTTTATACGGCCAGTCTGACTCTATTAGCAGAGAAAGGGAGTTCTTGCACAGGCTGTACTTCATATGGTTGTACAGGTGGGACTTCTCCATGCAGGTAAAGGGGCACTGGAAGCATTTGTAGTTGTAGGGTTTGCCCCATGGCCGGGGAATATAGTGAGGCTTCTTAGGCTTGCGCTCCTTGTGTTTGCTGGCAGACGTCACTTTACAAGCGTCGTCCTTGGACATGATCGAGTCTTGATATTTATGAAGATTGTGTGGTTGTATTTAAATGATGATAATTCAAGATATATTTTTAGATTCGATATCTTTTGCGCCCGGGTTCATTTCATTGTTTTTTCCTCAGTTTGGTAAGGTAGATGAAAAAGAGCATTTATGGTACCTGTGAACACACAAGACAGTTCTGTGTGAATACAGGTGATACTTTTTGAAAACAGCAAAACATCAACAGATCAGAAACAACTAATTGACAGATTTCCGATTTGATGTATATTCAAAACAGGAGACCGCTTGAAAGAAATCGAAATATCCGCGATAAAGTCACGTGTGCACGGAACGGTGGTATATATCATTATGCACACGTGTGTGTTAGGAGAGCACATTTGTTGTCTGCCTAAGCTAAGGGTTGCTACTGGCCTAACTGCAGGGAGGCCCACACTGCTCTGTTCTCATTGTACCTGCCACTACTCATTAGTTCGCTAGCAGGGTCCAGGGCTGGGGGGCAAACGGCGCCGTCACGGGGGACTAAGCACCTGTGCAGGGGGACCTCACAACACTAACAGGCCTGCTTGAGCTTCGGGCCTGAGCCCTCGAAGGCCGGCTACAGGCGCGGTGTGGACAGGCTGAGGGTTGCAGGTATTTAACGAAGAGGAGTTGGGGGGGTTTGAGGTCTGGTTCCTAATGAGAGCCTGGCGTCATGCCTATAGGGCGTCATTAGTGCCAGGAATGGGATCTGGGTCAGGACTTGGTGCATAAGTTCAACTGCTCTCCTGAACTCTGTCTCTGTGATTTACAGTTGTGTCACACTTTATTAATCAATAAGCAATAATAGCATGTATTAATAAAGGCTACATTTGAATTTAAATACTTGTTTTCTCTTCATCTCATTTTAAAATTATTGTAATGGATTATTATTTTGTAACTTGATGTGTCTCATAACAGTTTAAAACCCCTCGCCATCAATAAATCTAATAGACATTTTAATTAATTCATCATTTTTAACATGATTGTATTTTGTCTTTCTTACATCAATAAATGTGTAGCAAACAGCTTGTACAGCTGAAATTCATATATTTAAAGAGAGCTTCTATTTACACCTTTCAATTTACTCTGAAACTGTGTATTGTCAAAATATTTCTCTCTCTCTCTCTCGTCTTTTATATTTCTATCCTTCTTCATCATCCATGAGCATTAGCTTAATTAATATCTCTCTCTTCTGTAATCCCCTAAAAATTAAATACCCTGCAATAAAAGTGTTTTTTTCATCTGTTAAATTACAGAAACTTAGTGATCTTTTTATACTTTAAGCCAGGCCGGTGGGTGAACCCTCCGGTGGAAGAAGATGTGAGGAGTGTGCTCCTCAACTTAAAACACTTTTAACACGCTTTGAGGCTTTTATTTTGTCCTTTTTTCCCCCTCAAGTCATTCAAAGATGAAAGTCTGTGTTCAGTCCAAGTTGAAGAAAAGATAAACTTCACCAACCAATCTTTTTTCTGTCTCGCACAGACGGCTCATGACAAAGTTTTTGATTTAAAGGCCAGTGAAGCAAACACAGGTGATGGATGGCCGCTTGTACTGAGAGACAGCAGACAACCTCATCTATAAAAGCCACAGCACGAAGGGTGATGATGAAAGATGCAGTGAGTCTAACACAGCATGGCAGGCTGTTGCCAACTGCTCTCCCAATTGGACCCTAAGAATTGGCCCGTTTTGTGGCTGACCATTTGATTGGCTCACTTGTCCGCCCCGGGGCTCTGACCTGAGCTTTGAGCTCATAATGGAACCTAACAGCTGCTGCTACGATCCAATCAATAAAAATCATTTTTTACAGTAGTTTTTTTTCCCTCTTCTGGCCACTATCCGCTTGCCTCGCCGCTGACTGTGCACTTTGGCCCCCCGCCGCCCCATATCCAAACCCTGCGGTCTTGTTTTAAGCTTTTAGGGCTGATGATCAAACAAGCCTAACCGCTTGAACATCTATTGTTCCAATTAAGGAGGTTCACCACGCTAAAAGCTTTGACAAGTTACATGCAACAGCAACCACACCACTGACAGCCTATCGGACAGGCCGTCTGTACAGTAAGTAAATGCACACGACTGTGGAACTGAAATAGTTTTTAAACATTTATAAATTCATACTTTACCTTGTCAGGAAGAAGATTTGGCTTTCTGGAAAATAAGAAAGAGGTTTTAAATGTATTGCCATTTTTATCTCCGTTTCATTTTCAATACAATAACAAATGTCATTTTAACTAAATTTTCAAAAAAACAAAAAAAAACATTGTTCTACAAACAAAATAAATGTATTGTATGCATGAAGAGACACATTATTTTCTGGCGTTAAAATTTGACAGACAAACATCAGATGATGCGGCAGCTGATAACTTTTTAGGGTTATGGAAATTGCATTATATCACATTTAATAATGTTAAATTGCATGTGTACAATTAGTGGCAATGCAGTGTATCATTTTAACTTCAAAAGTCTGTATATGGAAATAATAAAACTGTATTTTATCAAATGGTGTGACCACATTCAGCATTAGAAATGAATAATCAAATATTGAAAATAAAACTTTAAATGTATCCTTTTGTGTTTGAAAATCTACAACATAAAATAAATACAACAAAAGCATTTTCTTAATGTGTGCAAAAACACAATGCACATATAAGTTCCTTTATAAAATAGAACTAACCTGCTTGCTTGCCACCATCTACTTGAAAGTAGAGGAGGAATGTATTCATCCGTACCTCGAGAGCGTCCCGGTGTGGCTGGCTGTCACTCCACTGCAGTGGCACTGAGAGGGCAGCGCGTCCCGCTCAAATAGGAGCGCAGGAGCGAGTGTGGATATATATATTGACTGGGAGCATTGCCCGCAGGCACTACAATACAGCCGCTCACCCCCCCCTCCTTCTCTCCCCCGCTCCCCCTCTGAATTGTCAAATGTGGTCTCTACCTTGCAGCCGGGATGCAATAAAACAACTTAGACTATATTGGCAAAGGTTAGGTCGGTGATGGCTTCTCGTTAAAACGGAGCGTAGACATTGTTCTGGGTTAATTCCTCTATTATGAGGATTTTTAAGGTAGATCATTGTTTGTTTTTGTTGTTGTTAAAACAAATGATTTGCTCTGAATACTGAAACAAGAGTTGAATTAGTTACACGCTGTGTTGGTCTGATTATTAGCAGCATCAAGGTGAAGAACCGAGATCACCAATTGTTGTAGTCTAGCGTTCATTTCAAAGATACAGGAAACAGCAGAGATCAGAGGTAAGCTCTTAAATGTGAAGCAATATGTCAACACCTGACATCACATCATCATCTACTAAAACCAATTCATTATTAATAATTTCTTGTTTTCAATCAACTTGCACAGGAAATTATTCCATAATGAAAATGACATCAGTATCAGAAAATGCTCATAACAGGATTTCTACCAAAGATGGAAAAAAAAATACTCATAATTGTCACCGTTTGAGAATTAGTTCTCCAAATGTTGCAAGACAAAATGTACTCAGTATATGTTATTATTTTAAATCAGAGAGCATCTCCTGCTTCTGCTGCACTGAAATACACCGTTAAGCACATACAGACTATTCTCCCCAAATTCCGCCGTGCATTTGTACTCACGACATCAGTCTTTGTAGTTTGCAATGCATTAAAATAACGGCACACCAGATAGAACTGTGAATGTCTCTGAACACACGTCGGCATCTGTGTTTGTGCTTCTCTGTATGTTTGAAAGGTAAAGGTGTGTGTATCTGCTCTTGTGCCCGCATGTCTCTTCTATGACTGTCTAACGCAGTAATTATGAGTGTGTTTTTTATTATGAGTGTGTTTTTTTTTCTATTTCAATTCCCGTGCATCACCAGCAACATGCAGGCAGCTGGGAGTTGAGGGCTGTCAGGCATTTGGAGCAGCGTCCCTCAGAAGGAAATGATTAGCGCAGTGGTACAGGGCACTGGCTGGGTTACTGACATCAGCTATAAGATCACATCTACAACCGATGACCGACATGTGTGTCTTCTTTTCTTGTCCTCTGCCACTTTACCAGCCCATATTTAGCATCCCTTTGTCTCCCATTACTCCTCATCTCCTACCCCCTTCCTCTTTCTTTTCTCTTACGCGTTTACTAAATTGAACCCCAACCTCTCAATCTCTCCTTCTTTCTTGGATCAACTCCAGGTTCTTCATTTCTCTCCTCTGGCTGGGTGGGAAGCGCGCATGCAAGCCCCTTTGAGAAATGTCAGCGTCCGTGTGCTGGGAAAGTCGGGGGCCCTTCACGAGCCATCAGACCCGCTGTCACACCGAGGCGGCCAAATGGAGACCGACAGGCCACTCCATAGAGCCTAACCATCTGTACCAAATGTGACAACAGGGGAAAGAGGATGTCTGGTAAATCAGGAGGCACGACAGGAGCGAACTATCACATGGAGGAGAAAGTAGAGAGAGAGAAGCAAGATCCTCCGCACGGGCACATGGGAGATGGTGTCAGTTATTTTATTTCTCCAACTACAGAGACAATGTCAGTTTCTCCTGTTAAGTGTAAGAGTGTTGAGTGAGGACTTACTCCTTTAGCTTCTTATACATTTTGTGGAAAGATTGTTGGTTTTCGAGGTGTTACATGTTGTAGCCTGCATACATTCCAGTCATTTAGCAGACGCTTTTATCCAAAGCGACTTAGGCACAGCTACGGGAGCAATTTTGGGGTTAAGTGTCTTGCTCAAGGACACATCAACATGCAACTAGCAGAGCCGGAGCCAGGGATCGAACCGCCGATCCCCTGATTGAAGGACGGCCCTGCAAGGATTTCTTCAAGCTCTTACAAATTAATTTTAAATTGTATAGTGAAGGTCTAAATGTTTCCATATACAAAGAAGTCAAGCTGAATAAAATGTAATGTCAATATTATATATATATATATATATATATATATATATATATATATATATATATATATATATATATATATATATATATATATATATATCAACCAGACCTCAACACACACAGTTCGTTAAGAGACATGCATTCATTTTGACATGCTGCTGTTTACAGTTTTACGAATACTAATCTCACATTCAAACATTTTACAATGTTAACACAAAAGGTGGCGCTCGCAAGTGAGTGTATTGATCAGGCCACTGTTTATACAATTATAAGCACCTCAAGCCCGGCACCACAAGGGGACTTACGTGGTCTTAAGTTGGTCAGTTGAAGCTTTATGGATCTATAGGAAAATAGCAAAAACAACTAAATTATTGGTCGATACACGACGTGGCTGTTGCGCCAGGACCATGGACAGCGCTGTTTGTAGTGGTGCTAATGTCACGCCGGCCGCTGTCCAGAGTACTGAAAGAAAGGGGGAGTGGTGGAGAACGATTGACAGACACCTTTCTGTTTGCCTGCTTGCTTTGCGTGGTTGTAAATAGAATGTTCGGCTCTATATTAGAAGGGAAACCACAGACAAGAGAGAGACTTCAATTTAGAACAATTTGCTCTCTCTCTTAGACGGCCCTGTTTGTGTTTACAGTGTAGAGCACGGGATCACACACACCACAAGCTCCCGACCCCTGGGGCCCAGACATGAGCGATAAGTTAAACAAAATGTTGTGACTGTTGATTAATGTTGTCTGGCTTTTTGTTTTTACTTTTTGTACCCCAAGTGCAAAAAACTATTTCAAAAAAGTCTAAACGCAAACTTCAGTGTTTTATCTTCAGCAGGAAAAGTAGGAACGTGAGGAAGCTGAGACTTGCAGTGTGAACACAGAAGTCTCCTGGCGAGTTAAGAGAGTTGAGGGTCCTTATGGAGCGGCATCTGGGGAGGCTGACAGGAGCACTCTATTACCACTCAGAGAAAGGAACCTGAGGGCTGCAACAACACCGCTAGCAGCGAGATCCAGCTGTGCAGATGCCTCCGAACACACACACAGACACACAAACAGACCCATGCAAATTAAGATGCAATCGTGCACCCGCCATCTGAAAAAATGGACTGTATGAAGTGATGAAAAGATAGAGCGATAGGAAGATGGATGACCAAACAGCGACCCGTAACCCAGGGTGTCTTTCCACTGCCTGAGTTTTAGGCCCGAGGTGGAATAGCTAACAGCTCCTCTCTTAGTCTGTGCTGCTGGGCACATTAACTAAACTCATATCGCTCTCAGCCACTATCAATTATTCACCAACCCCCTCCCTTCTTCCCCGTTTTCAAAAGGAGAACAACTCCAAAAGCCATTCCAAGCCCCGGTGACAAAACAACCTCACGCCCTTGGTGACTTCCTCTGGTTTTCTTCAGCGCCGTGTGTTTTATGCCTTAAAAGTATCATTATAATCAGAATATTATTATTTAACTTGCTAAGAGCTGTCTTACATCATTTTTGCAATAATATAGTATAAATACACTGCAGCTGCTCGACGTATAATTGAGCTTGTTTTCCACGAGGCACTTCTGCAGTCCCGGAGCAAGTTGAGCTTCAGTGTTTTGCTCAAGGACACTTCAGCAGGACAGAACCTCACCAACAGAGGCGTCCAGCCTCTCAAGCTGATTGGCCACTGAAACTTGAATGATAATAGACTTTTGAAAAAAGGATCAGGTGGCTGTAGTGTGCAAAATGTACGGATTGCTGTGCAAACTAAAACTACTTCGCTGTGATTGGACTGATGTTTCAGTTTTCTTAACGATACATATGACATCTCTGCACCTGACATTGGAAGGTTTTCATGACGCAGTACCCAACGTTTGTTAAGTAGCTCAAGATTTTGTAAAATACTATTAGATGAGAAGATTGATGCCACTCTCGTTTTTCTCATATAAAGAAGGTGATGGTGCTGTTGCTGTGGCAAAATGACGAGAAGAGACGGCGAACTGGAGTTTGCAACCAGCGGGTAGTGTTTTGATCCCTCACTGCATTGCAACAATATTTAACAAATACAACAAAAAATTTAACAATTTGTATGAATTCTATCATCCAAGTATTTATATTCCAATTATATTCATTCAGAATCAACTGTCAATTCAGCTGATTCCTTCATCAAGTAAAATAATAAAAGAAAGCACAGGCTGTTTTATGAGATCATGTTTCTCAGACAGCAAGCTGTAATAACAAACACAAGTAACACAGAAATGTCACTTTCGTAGTTCTACGGAAGGAAAACAGTCAGACAAACAAGTCTGATGTGCTTTTTAGAAGAACATGCGTTGTGCCGGGTGCCTTGTGATTCAGTGAAAGTGAGGTTCTTTGGAACGTCAATGTCTGTCAGAGGGATGATGTCTGGTGTGTATATATATATATACACACACACACACACACACACACACATATGTACACACACATATATATAGATACATATATCTACATATAGATACATATATCTACATATAGATATAGATATATATATATATATATATATATATATATATACATATATCTATATATAGATATATATATATATATATATATACACATATATCTATATATATGTGCGTGTGAGAGGTGGAGTTCACACCATGCTGTGGGTCACTGACAGGAAGCAGCTGGTGCCTCAGCCGCCCGCTTTTTCGCTCATCGTCTCTTTCTCCGCCCTCCCGTTTTCACCAGCTGCCCCCAAACGCACCCGCAGGAGGCGGGGTCTCTCTCGCCAAGGCACCTGTGGGTGTCACCTGATGGGGGAAAAGCAAGTGGAAATGAAAGGAAGCAGCAGAGTCTGTCAGAGCGCATCAGGAGGGCTGTCCATCACGGCACTGACCTTCAGGGTGTGTGCATGTGTAAGTCTACCGAACCAGTGTGTGTGTGTGTAAGTATGTGCATATTAAGTCACTGACCCACAGGGAGTTTATGCGAGTGTGTGCATATGTTTGTTCATCAATGCAGGATGTGTGAGACCATGTGTGTACATTGGCGCCTTGATCCCAGTGAGTGAGTGTGTCCGTAAACACATAGACCTTAAGGGTGTGTGTGTCTGAGTGTGTGTGTGTGTGTTAACCGTCTATCTCAGTGCAGTGATCTGTGGAAGATAGCTGCAGTAGCTGGTAGGTCATCGACAACCTACTCCACTCCTAAAACCATATCTCTTGAACTCAGTATCCTCAGTTCTGACAAATTCCCAGAGAAGAGAGTATCCGTTACCCAAAAAACATGTCCAAAATCTGAACGCTAATGCACAGCAAATGTCCATATGTGTTGGGACCACAGCACCAGCATGTCTTCTTGCCGGGACCGGGGCTTTTATTCCCTCAGCAACAGGGCTCACACTCTGGGGACCAGGGACAAGAAGATGGTGTCGGTCAGTTTCCCAGCTGCAGCCAGGGCCCCCCCCCCCCATGTACGCCCCAAAGCCAGTGGCCCCTCACCTCCCCCTCTTCACTTCTCTGGGTTTGACTGAGGAGGGGTGTGTGGGCAGCAGCAGGGAGAGAGAGAGGGAGAGAGGGAGAGCGAGAGGCTGCTTACTCCTGGAGGACGGCTGTTCGGCTCTGGCTGTCCAAGCGGGAGGAATTGAGGGAGACAGGGACCAAAGCCCGTCAGCTCCATCCCTTAGGGTGCCTCGGCCTCCAAACTACAAGTCCCTGTTTTAGCAAACCATATGTTCAGCCTCCCCCCCACCCACCCAGTTAGCAAATAAACAAGTCAGGAAGCCATAGCTAGAGGGAAGTCTTGTTTCCCTCTCACTGGCTGTCGTCGTCGCATATTCTCACTGCCGCTTGCAGATTCTCTCCTCTCACATCCACTCATTTGGAGCTGTGATACACAGCGGATGGTGACGGCGAACGTGTGATACGTTTTTGTGAAGTGTCTTCTATTTTGGAGTCGCATATTTTTTTTTTTTTTATGTATTCTTTTTACTAAGAAAGCCTCATTTTTGGGAAATGGTTTTGAAAATCAAAACCGGCACATTGTCCATATGTATTACATCCATACTGGACAGATCTGCCCAATATATGCCCAATATAACAATATATGTGTAATTCATGGCCAAATTCAAATGGGCTTAAACAAATATTTGTCTCTCTCGGTTGACGACCGAACAATTTATTTCCGTAATAAGGTCCCATGGTGGGCCACTGGAAGAGAAGGAACTTTGCTTCTCTATTAGGATAGATCATCTGGGAGTAATGAATGTTGTGTCAATTCATTATGAGTTCATTTTGTTTTACTGAAAATGAAAAGTAGGATCCATCCTCTGGGGACCATGGATATTTTTGACCAAAGTAGTGGACCGACGGACCACTCAACAGACCAGCATTGCCATAGTGCCATGCCGCTGACATGAAAAATCTTGAACTACACGAAGCTCTCGTGGGAAATCTGACTCATCGTGCATCAGACCTTTGTTGCTTCATAAATAAACCTACTGCTGAGTTCATACTAAACTTCAATGACTCAATGTCAGTACTTTTAAAATCCAAAATGATGTTTTCCAAAGGGGTGAATGAAAGAAAGTCCGAAACAGATGGACAGCTTGTGTACAAGGTCCGCAGATCCAGTCAGTCCTCCCTTTGGGCAGAGAAAATGTCCAGAGATGGACAGCTGTGCCCAGGGCAGGGCGTGTAGGAAGTGAAATCACACACAGTATTTATGGCTCCCTCGGGGTCCAGCGACTCACTGACCTAGCCGTCCAGCAGCAGACAGGCAGACAGTTGGCAGTCCAAAGTTTTGCACAAGGTCAGCCACCATCCATCACAGGTTACAAGATGAGATAAAAAAAAAAAAAAAGCTTTGTTCTGTTTACAGTTAAACAGTTAAAGCCAAACGCACAGAACAAAAGAGAATGAAACGAAAGACGAGTACAAGCACCACAAGCTAGCTATGGATCTCTTTGTCTTCTGTGCACATGCAGTCAAATGTCTCATGTCTATGTAGCGTCCATGAGGTCACGTGATCAGTGCTTCGGAAGTGATTTTGAATTAGAACAAGCCTGGAAGATCTTGTGGAATTTTGATCACGTCTTTATAGATTTTGTCCTCATTGATTTTGTTGGGGGCTTGGTAACTCGTAAACACACACACAAACATGGACACACGCATAATGACATGACAGCCTGCCTCACTGACCGGTCCATTGAGTCATCAGTGACCTTCCGTGGGATTGGAGTTGCCAGGCCAATTGACCAAATCACTGATCTTTAAAAGCAGCTCTGCGGGCAGGAGGGGGGGGGGGGGGGGGCGGGGGGTTGAGTGGCACCCACTCCTCTACTAAACACACACACACACACACAGACACACTCCATCCACCTCACTCTCTAATCAAGGAGCAGGAAGGACTCTGGGTCGCCACAGCGACACTAACAAGAGGCGACAGCTCCTCAGCGCTCGGGGCAACGACCAGCTCGGCTGTCGAGACCGCGGAGTGAGTCCGCCAGGCACGCACTGAGGCAAGGTTCGCTGTTTTGGGAGGAGGAGAGAAAAGGGGGGGGGGGGCGAGCTGGTGGTGTAGATGCATGGGGAGTTAATGAGGAAGCGTGGATCTGAGAAATTACACACTGACTTCCTCTTTTGATTCAGTCACTCACTCACTGTCTTGAAGTGCATATTTGTACTTCAATCTGGAAACTTCAACAAGACAACACAGAAACACAAGCCGGAGCCGCAGCGCGCGCACACACACACACACACACACGCACACAATCTGAACTGACGTGCACCCTCACCAAGCCCTCCAGCCCTGGGGCCTACTCTGTTGCCCCCTCAACTCACCCCTCACACACCCCCCCCCCCCCCCCCCCCCCATCTCCTCTGGAACACAGTTTAACTTCTGTCATTTAGATGAAGCAAGTGAGTCAGTGCAAGAGCGGCAAGAGGATGTGACAGGCCGGTAATGGACAGGACAAAGAGGAGATTTATGAAGTATTAGTAAACCTTAATAATTCACCACACGTAAGACCCTGGGAGTCCCCCAGCCGTCCCCCTGTCTCTGGCTCTCATCCCAGCCCTGATGTCCTCTGGATCTCTTGCTCTCTCTCTACCAGAGCGCCTGTTAGCACTCAAAATCAAACACAAGAAGAGTGCAGAATGATCTTCCCCGACTGATCATTTAAGACAGTACTCTTGAATATTTTTGACACTGCAATCGACAGCAACTCCCGAGGAAGTCTGAAACAATAAATGCTCTTCAAAATGGATATTTAAAATGTCATTTATCATATTGATCTGATATGTATTGAATTATGCCAATTAATGAGAACTGAATGAGTTCTGACAGTCGTAGAAAAAAACAATCTCACCACAAAGTGAATTTAATATCTGTCCGTCTTCGTCAGCAGATGGAGTTTGCCCAGTTGTCATGGATGTGTTGGTAACGGTTTAAATTCATTTTCATTCAATTCATACAGCATTTCTGCAGAATGGTTTCCATTGATCTTATGTTTATGGATAAATGTTGTGATGTGCTCAAAAAACACAACTTCCCTCTGCAGAAACTACCAACTGACAGCAGTACAATGATCATAAATAGTCTAAAAATCGGGACGCGAGTCCAGAAAAGAACAGAAAGCCTCATTCATATGTGCCGATTTAACACAGCTGTGGACCTACACTAGCCGCTCTGCAGGAACATACAGTAAAACCAACGTTGACAGCAATACATCCAATAGTTGTCAAGACATTTCCCTTCCAAACCAAAAATGTCATCATTGTGATGGCATTAAAGGAAAAGTTAGGGGGTCATATTCTGTTCTTCAATAAAACTAACAATGTCAACCTCATGGCAGCAATAGAAGAAAAGCCAGGGGATCTGCATAGACTGTAGGGTTCATTCACTATAGGCACCATGAATGTGTGTACAGATTTTGATGCCAATCTATCCAATAATTGTTAAGATATCTCAGACTGGACTTAAGTGATGGAGCAACAGACAGACGGAGCAATCGGTGCCGCTAGAATCAGTGTCTATTTTGGACTCCTCCCTCACCTGTCTGGGAAGCAAACAAAAGAAGAACAATAGGCACTGTCTCCAAATTTGGGGTACCGCCTTCCACCACCACCGGCCACCAATTAACTGTGATAGAGTTTAGCGGGTCACAATCGGTCAGACAGGCGGCCTAAAGGGAAACACAGATAAGACTCCTCCGTCCCAGCTGCTCCACCACGGGTCCATCATCTAACAAACAGCGCGGCGTTAATTCCCTCCCTCAGCAGCCATCTCTATGACAACTGCAGTCACGGCTGAGAGTGGCAGGCGCAGTCATTAGATCCCTAGATACCCCCACTGGCTGCTCTTTTTACCCTCTTTTGTGTGTGTGTGTGTGTATGCTGAGTGGTGGTGGGGGGGGGGGGTTACAGTGACGGGTGTCAACACAGAGGCCTGGTCCAGTCTGCTGTGGCCTGGTGTGACAGCACTGCTGCCTGACCAGCCCACCCATGACCCCCTCTCTGCTGCCTGCATCGCCCCGAGAGACGTGGAGGGTGATGGGGCCTCCCTGGCTGGTGCCTTTGCTGGTGGTCTCTGTGGCCTATTAGTGTCTCGCTATGGGCCTGTCAGACTGACAAAACAGGGGCCTGTCAAATTAAGTAGGGGCTGAATATCGGAGATATGTATCCAAACGCACCAAGGGGAGATGGTGGCGGGGAGGGGTGAAGAGAACCAGGATGAGGAAACCACCGGTGCTAATGTCGACGCTAAGTGAGAGTGACAGGTGGAGAGCTGATCGGAGAGGAGAGGAAGGAGAGAGAGAGAGGGAAACAGTAACAGTAGTTGATAATGGTGGCGTGGTTGTCCTGAGGAGACTTGTTAAGGGCCAGTCCAGACAGGGCAAGACAGCCACCATTCCCAAGGATCTGAACGCAGGTAAACTGCTCCAAGTTTGGCCCAAACAGCTTGGAGTTACAGCACTTCACTTAATGAGATCAGTCTGATGAGCCCTGTGTGCAGGTGTGTGTGTACCAATGAAGCATTCCAAACCACAAAAGTATTTAGTGGAACAACAACTATTTCCTCTGTTGGCAAGCACATGTACCCAAGGCTCTGCAGACTTTTGTGTAAGACATGCACATGACAAAAAAAACACAACATTTAACCCGGGCACCGAAGGGATCTTGCTCAATCTTTTCTCATCATTGCGTCGTAACTTTTTCTCTCGTCACTGTTTGTGTTTCCTCACCTCTGGAGACACATTGGTTACCCGCGCTTCCTGCCAGGCCATTATGAAGCCACACGCAGCGCACCTGCACCGTTCAGCTCGCTCGCTGCACATGGAGTTGTTGGACTTCGCCGAGAGTCAGGCCGCTGTGTTGGGATGCTTCAGCTCCGAGCCTCATCGTGTGTTCAGCTCTCGGGAGACGAGGCTGAAAACACAGGAGCAGGTGAAAGATCAGCAGCAGGATTAGGTGTTGTGGCAGTTGTATGACAAAGCCCCGCGTGAGCACACATGTGTGTACGTTACAAGGGGAGCCGTGGCGGTGCCTGTGCGTTTCGGAGAGGGCTGCTGCGACTCTCCCTCTCATGTCGCTGCGCGTTGCTGAGACAGAGAGGCTGATGCACAGTGGCAGCTCCCCCCTCGCAGCCACAGGCCTGCCCAGAGCCACTGCAGATGATAGTTTTAATTGCTTTCAATCTTTCAGGCTAGTCCCTGCCCAGTGGCGCAGAGTGCTTGTGTGTGTGTGTGTGTGTGTTTGTGGGAGATGCTGTTTTGCTGTGTTTCTGTGTGTGTGTTTATGCTGAACAGTCGTTGTCTGCGGATGCTGTACACATATGTGGTGCGTGTTTGATGGATGCGTTTGTCCAATACGAGAGGAAAATTAACAGAATTAAGGCCTCGCAGTGATACATCTGATACATCCTTCTGCAGAAGAAGAAGACCGAGAAAAACGTATGTTTATGAGACATCCGCAAACATAAGAACACGCTTAATAAAGCTGAAAGAAAAGAGCGGGTCATTAACAACCCCCCCCCCCTTTTCCATAAATGTTACGTGTGTTTATAAATAACAAAGTTGAGGGTTTTCATACAAAGACCTCAAAACATGCACTCACATCCTTAAAAGCATTTTAAACGCGGTGAACTACAAAACCAACCAATCAATAATTCAGAGTCAATGTCGAGATGGCGTAACAGAACACGGAAAACAACCAGAAATGAAGATGACAGACATTCATTGCATATGCGTGTGAATTAAATCATTTCTACAGTAATCATTGTACTCTGGCTGACACCTACGCTCAAAAAGAACGGATGTGGAAGTTGCATTGAGTCTGCGGTTGAGGGAGACTGCAGGTCGCCAGAACAACTCTGAACTGTAAAAGGGAAATACAGCTGAAAAAGATCTAATTATTTTAAAATCTATTAATATGTACAAATTCACATTGTGATTGTGATTATACAAGCTATATTGACATTGTTGGAGACAGTGAATATGTCACGATGTATGGCCTGATTGTATACTCTATGAACACTTTTCACTTTATATCTTATAACAAATATCTTCAGTTTGTTTGATTTTTAATTATAATTATTTGATTTACTTGTTGACCGTTATTCACATATTTATTCATCTGTGCAAACATTTTACTGTCAGTTTAAGTTATAAACTCTTATGAATTCAAATGATGTCAATGGAAAAACTATTTTAACCATCACCCTGCTTGTTAGTATACATGGACACACGTATACATACAACACATTGCTACGTGAGATTATTTCATCCCTGTCAAATACATAACAGGGTTTTAGCAATTGTCATTTTCTGTCCATCTGTATAAATGTTGAATAAATGTAAAAAAAGAAATTGGATATGCATAATATACAAAAACATTGAGGACCACGAGTACTAAATGCAAGTATAAGACAGGTTATATGTGCCAGTTTGAATGATCCAAGTCTGAACATAAAAAAGAAAGACATATAATAAATACAGTACAATGCAGTTTTTGCCTGCTCACACCTCTGAACTGCTGCAGTATACAGTCACCCCATGAAACCGCAGAACATCCTCCATTGACCCACTCCCGGAAACATGCATTCCACTTACACTGGAGCACATGTACAACAACCTCCCTGCTTCCCCTTTCATATAAACACACGCACACACACACACACACACACGGCCGGGGGGTAAATTAAGCCTCAACATCCCCACAGAGGCTAATCTCCATCCATTTAGAGGGCTGTAATATTTAATCAGGAGGCCCCGGACCGTCTCCCAGCACCCCACGCTGTGGCACGGTTCATATGTTCGCAGGAGAGGCCAGCCCAGAGGCAACGGAGGGGAATTCAGTGCTAAAAGCCACGATGCGTTCAACCACAGCGCCTCTCACTCTCGTCTACTATCTGATGCTGATCTATAAATTACTTATTGTGTCTGTCAAAAAGAAAGAAATAAGACATATTTGTATTACTATTGTCAATTAAATAACTACCTGAATTAAAATTAAACAAATTGAAAGGCACACTCCAGGGTGTTTGTGCACTTTCATGCATTTTAATGGGACTCACAGGAGACATGTTAAAAGTGGTCAAAGTCAATGCAGCAGACGCTGTTCTGACCTTTAGTCCCTGGTGTGAGTAAACCTCCCAAAACACTTTCTACACATGATGCAACTATGGCTTCTCTCAGAATAATGCCTTGTAAAACACACATATCAAACACAGCAACTCAGTTTGTAACACAGGCTTTCAGATGAAAGATTTAAGTCAGGAAGTGAAGAATGGAAGGCTTCCCCAACGAATGCAGAGAAAATGCAGCAGCTCTTCATGCCATGGAGTGACCAAATCCCAGCCCAGATATTTAAGTGATATCACGAAAGTAATTTTAGACTTGACAAACCTCTTGCAGAACCACAGAGACAATATAGAAGTGTTTTGTTTCGTACTTTCCATGAGTAGTAACTGACTTTGTATGGAACATTTGTGACAAATGAGCACAGTTGAAGTTGAATCAACTTCTTCGTCACAGTCTCAATAAAACCTGAACATAAACCATTATCCTTCACAAAGCTGTTAGTTATTGCAGGGCAACTGTCTTCCCGGGTGTTCCTGTTAGAATAACAGATGATGTGTTTCACTATCAGGCTTCCTGACAGCAAGGTTATTGAAGGAATGCTGGCACGTGGCAGTGTAACAGAAACGCTGGAGGTTAGACAATTCCGAGCTTTCTAAATCACCTAAACGCACCGTAACTCGACACGCACAGTGTGCGCTATGAACCCTTCACGTTCTACAGTCACAGCGATACAAATTCATGTTGTTGCCAAACTATCTCACCAAAGCATGTGTTAGTCTCACCAAGAAAACGGCAGACTTTAGTTACTTACGGTTCTATTGTAAAACTCGGGGAAACAGTCAGCGGCCATCTTGGTCAAGTTTGACTGACCTGCAGTGGTGGGCGGGAGCTCTGATCGATCGTGATCACCTGAGGGAGCCATTCTCCATGTGTCTGCATTTAGGCCTATATAATGGAGTTCTTCAGTCATTTGTGATTATTGATCAATATTCATTGTGTTTGTTGTTATTTCGATCGTTTTTTAGGTAAAACTCCCAGTAAACAGTAGCAGTAAAAAGGGCCAAAACAAGGTGACTTTTTATATGTTGTGTAAATGGTGTTTTTTTGTGTATTTTTTATCAAATTAAGAAGTCAAGAGTAGGAGAATAATCAAGGTCAATGTGGTATATTATAGGCAGGTTATTTAAATCCACAAAAGTTTATTTGATCTTTTTTTGGCTGGTATTATGTGGAAGGCTGTTCCCTCGTAGAAAAGTGTTTCCCTCCATGGTTATAAGGGTTGGTTCAGGTCTAGGCAGGGGGAAATACTTATTGTGGGGGAAACAGTAGTCCAAACAACACCTTCCCTGGAAGTGCTGTCAGGACGCTCATACTGACAGCGTTAGCCGTCCTGTCTGGAGGTATTGCACCAGAAAGAGCCAATTGCTCTCACACTCCCCCAGTAAAGGTCAGGCCTCTCACCATCAGCGTGTAAAGCCTGCACTGGAAAGGGTATATAGTCTGTTTAACAACTCAGATGCTGCCGATGCTTGTCTGTGTGCATCTGTACAGTACATACAGTATGTTGACCTGACCCGCAGCAAAAAAAAACAATTGTACGGCGCTGTGATTTAGTGCTTTTTTCGGCAACATACTATTAATATAAGTGTTTGCAGAATTGTTTTTTTGGGGTTAAAAGGACACAGTTTTAATTGCATGGCTATTTGTGCACATCATGGCTTTGTTAATGCATGGATTCACAGAGGTTGATGTTTAAAACCTGATGTTCTTTCATGTTTTTGATGCATCTATGATCATCTACCAATCACTAAATCTGATAAACAAGAGCAACTTCATCTTGATGATTCTTTGCGCGCTTTGTGAACAAAAGCAGGCTGAATAATGCCCAAGATCTCAATTTAATGGGCTGAAATTTCTGCAAGAAAGCTCTAAAAAAATGATCCATCTGTTCAGTGCACACATGCCACAGCTCACTCAGATAGCTCGTAGCACTGTCTTGCGTATGCAAATATGTTTTGCCTGGAAATCTATTTGGAGTTGCTCGAAGGAATCCAGAACGGCCCTCCTTCTGTCTCCCCTTGCCGGCTCACGCGGGGCTCCCTCTTGCCGTCTATCTCCTCTCGCGTGGAAAACATTTTCACCAGCTCCACACGCATGGACATACATACAGTCAGTGGCACCGCCTTGCCTCAGACAGCTTTAACCACCATGGGCCAATATGCAGATCTCACAGGCACACACTGGCGGCCCTGTCTGCAAGCAGGACAAGCAGCCCTGCAACTGTTTGCTTATAGTTGGATAACACATGCAACAGAGTGACACAGAGGGAATAATTATCCACTCTGTGAAGACGCATCGCCACTAATTTTGTCCTTCTGTTACACACTTAAAGTCCTCCTTTGTAATGGAAACAGTGGCGTGTGTGGCCCCAAAATATCAACACGTCTGCATGGAAAGAAAAGGCTGTGTTGATACAAGAAAAAAAAAAACACAATTTTATTTGCAAGAGCAATGTTTAGAAATAATCTATGAATGTATTTTGCATATTTTGAGTAGAACCTTGAGATGTTTTAAAATTGAAATTATTAAAACACTAAAAGCTCTCAATGAAGTTAAACCTTTTTAAGTGGGATTTAAAAAAAAAATTTAACATGTGTGTGTGTGAAGAATTAGTACCCCTCTTGGGCAGAGATGCAAAAAGAAGGCAATAACAGACGTGTGTGTGTGCGTGTGTGTGTGTGCGTACCAGAGGGCTGAGAAGCCAGGCTTAGGCAGATGGTCCACAAAGGTGTTACCACACAGTGAGTGGGCACTGCGATTGATGCATTGCAACATCCAAGAAGGTGGAACATTTGGCTGCTGACCCGCAGTCAGAACTCATTGGCCCTGCCTTCTCCTTATTTAACTGCTGCGAGAGAGCCGACGGGTGATTTGGTTGGAATAAACACACACACACTCGGAACGCAGCTCTTTCCCACCCTCAAGGGAGCCTGCATGAGCTGCGCGCTGGAAACTTCTCCCTCGTCTCTGCAAGGAGGTCACCGTGGTGGTGCAGGCAGGACGAGTGCACAGAGCCATGGAGACGAACAGAGACAGCACACTGGAACTTAGGGTTACCGTGTTACACTTGGATGGAGAAGATCTGACCTTGAGCTTATTCTGAAGGGATTGTTGGTGAAGCAGCTCCATATGACTGGATTTCTGCAAGTAACATGTTACAATCCTATTCTGTCTGAGGGACACTGGAAACATAGAGGCAAAGGCCCATAAGGAAGGGGTGCAAAAGCTTTAAGTGATGGCTCGTCTTTCCTTCTCGAGTTCAAAAATGGTCTTCTGAAAAAAAGGACATTTTGTCAATTGAGCACAAGCACTACAAAATCAATTTGTGCATTCTCATTCATAAAAATGTATTGATGGACAAGTGGCTAATTCTCTATCTTTGGAAGCTGAGTGTCTCTTCCTCCTTCAGCCGAATGAAATTCCTTTTAAAAATGTCCCAAGTAAATATAAAATAACATAAAATACATTTAACAACTCTCCAGTTGGAATTATGTATACAAGTTATTATTCCTTTAAAATGTGTCCAAAAAAAGATGAAGAAAAGCAAAAGTTCAAAGACGAGTATTCTCTCTAATTACAAACATTATTAGTTATGCATATGGAAAGATTTTATTTCAGACCCCAAAGGGATCTTACATCAGTTGAAACATGGAAAATTCATGAGTGAGTACTCTAACCAAAGGCAACATTATGGCGATGGAAATTAAACATGATAATTGTTATTTGTCTCTGAGTGCAGTTAAATCATTAAGTCCAGAGTAATAATGCAAATCACAGTTCACTGTTGTTCTATCCCCTTCACATTCATCATGAACAGCATCAAACAAACACATCTTTGAATTGCATGTATTATGGCAGGTTTTTGGAAATATGCTTGTTCAATTCTAACAAAAAAAGAGCTTTTTTAAAAAATCGATCTTTACTTGTAATTTTCTGAACGCATTGCAGTTTAAAATACATATCATTATCGCTGGTGAAATGTGTTCTTGAATACTTATTTTCATCAGTTTTTGGTGGCCTCGTTAATAACCTCAGTTCACATCTACGCCATATCATATTAGCCGATGCATGATAATGCTTCACTTGACACAGAGTTTCTGTTTGATGGGAACTAGTACAGAGCGCCACCCTATGGATACATCTGGCACGTCAACTTTCTGTCATATTTACCGATTGGTTCTATCAAAGGATGAAGCTTTGAGATACAAAGACTGGTACAGCTTTTAAAATGCAAACATAGGAACAGCGCGTTGATCCTAAACTGAGTTACTGTTTAGCAAAAGGTTAATGATGTAAAAACAACTGACTTCTGTGTCCCACAAAGTCTTGGCTTTAGACTGAATCTAAGTAAGAAATGCACATATCAGTATCAGTCCAACACAGATGTCTAACGCCTCCTCCCTCTCTGCATTCGACTCCACGCTCAGTCAGTCATCATCCACCACCATCACGTTCCCGTTCAGCTCATACTCCATGGTGCCCCAGTCAAAGATGTTGCCTTTGGGGACCTTGTGCCCGTAGTGCCAGGCCTGGATCATGCTCCTGGAGAGCACAAAGTCCCACATATTCAGATCAGTCATCTCCCCTACAAAGCTCTGCACGGCCTCCAAACCCCCCAGGTGTTTGTCTGGGTCCTGCCCCAGGAGGACGGTGCCTTTTGGACGGATGGTGTGCCCGGGTTTGTAAACCTGGTAGGTGCTGCGTTTCCCTTCCACCCAGAAAGCAGCCAGGCCCGTGCGGGACTCCCAGGTCAGGCAGAGGCTGGTGCGGAACGTGGTGAGCGGCGGCAGGTGGTAGAAGGTGCCGTCGCCGCTCATATAAAAGGAGATGCGTCCGTCCTGCTCGCGCCACACGTTGAGCTCGTCATAGTCGGCTGTGCGGTAGGCGAACAGGATGATCTGACGTTCTTCCGGCAGCTCAGTGGCCACACGCATGCAGAGAGTGAAGGCCCTTAGTCCCATCTCCTTCTGCGGGATCAGGGCCACGAAGCTGAAGTCAGTCTCATAAGGGAACACCAGGACTTTGTCGCTCAGACCCACTGGGGCAACACAAAAAGAGAAGATAGAGTTGAGACACCACACCTGTGTCCGAACAACATATGGTGGTATACTTCTGGAGGTACATTTCTCATGAAATTCTGTTAAATTCATACCTTGGGTGGCTGAGGAGAGTGTCAGAGACCATCCAAAGATACCAAGTACTCCCACAGCAAACCTCACAGTGTTGACACTCTTCAAACACATACAAGACATCCATTATCCTCTGAGAATATCCAAAAATGAAGTTCGAACCATCTCTGAACAGACAAGTCCCACCAGAGACCAATTTATGTAAAAACAAATGTTCCAAGAAGAAACAGCGTTTCTTACCATTTTGATGTTGTTTGTTGCTCCTCTGTGTTGTTAACTCAGTCCCACTTGATAATGTCCCGTGGCCAGTCCTCTTCCCTCCTAGCACAAGCCATGACGTCAGCGCCGCAACGACGCTCTGACAATAGGCCTGGTGTGTGAGGGCTGAGTGACACAGTCCTTTTACATGTGACTGATGCAAACACACACCATTTCACCCATGTGTGTGTGTGTGTGTCCATATCACATGGCAGACTCACAGCGCTCACATCAGGGAGAACAATCTTTCAGAGCAGATGTCAGAGCTGTGGCAGAGATTGTTGTTGTGTGGGAATCTTAAAAGGGTCAGTTCACCCAAATCACAAATTCACTTACTGCTAGTGGTAACCATGCAAAAATATTTTTTAATTTTATGAGTCAGTGCTTTTAGATGATTGCCAATAGAAGTTAACATAAATTAAATTGTGTTCATGCTAATTGCAAAATAGCATTTAAAAAAGCAGTTTCTTTCTAGGAAAGACATAGTCATTAAAAAGTTAACGGGCAGAGGGGACAATGAGACTAATTGTCAATACTGAGCCTTTAAATAGGCAGATGCACATTACGTCATGAACATGCTTTCAATATTTGCATTGTCATATCTCAGGGAGATATGCTTGTCATGACATGTACATTTTTTCACCAAAAGGTTTTCATGCATTCATTTCAAGGACGTCATGGCTTTTATGCTATGCAACCCGACTGGTTGTGAGTTTTTAATGTCAACACTAATCATGTTGATATCTATTTTAAAAGCTGATATTTTAACATCAATACAAATATACAAATACAGAATTGTGACCAAGATAAACTTATTTTTGCAATGGTGACACTAGTTACTTATTCGTTGACATGTACATTAATACTGGAATGTCTGCATATCAGCCAATAACAAACCTGATGAGTCAGTCAAGCTCTGATACAGGTCTCAAGTCCGCTTTCATGAAGATCTGATAATCAGAATCATCCCTGAACCTCAGCACCCCTGGTCGTGGTCACCCTGGCTTCCTTTCCCAGCCAATATAACCGCCTCCACACATCTGACGAGTCTCACTTACTCAAAGGATGCTTCAAAGATGGTCAAAGATTCCCCTCATCTACCAATCCACACAGACATCTTCAATCCACCTGCCACTCGTCTCTTGAAACAAATCTGGTCGTCAAACCCAAGGAAACGGGTCCCTGTCCCCAACCTGCCGTGGAGACAGTGGTCAACCCTCAACAGATATGAGGTCCCTCCCTGCTTGGCCAGTCTCCACAGGTGGGGCAGCAGCCCGAGCCCACTGTGAGCTTGTGGAGAGGAGCAAACAATAAAAACACATCATTGAGGTTTGTCCTCTGCAGAGGCTAAAATGAGGATTAGTCACCCTCCATATAGACCAGGAGGCAAGTGCTGAGCTCAAGGACTTTGCAGTCGCTAAATAAATGACCAGAATGTGTTTTTAAGAAAACATGTAGCAACTTAAAGAGGTGCTAGAGAGAGGCGCTGTCTGGATTGCAATCATTTGGAACTTGTGCAATATGTCAGGAAACAAACATGAAGAACTGGCTCAGTTTGGATGCAACAAACTACAGAATCAAAAATAGACATCGAGTCAAAAAAGCAAACATTAGCTTCAACAAATTAGCATTTATTGAAAAGCTCATGTCACGCATTGTACTGCAAAGCAGTTATTTTGCTTTGAAGCTGTAATATTATGTATATATACATATATTATAACATAACACATGTTGGAAACCATTTGATTGCTGTTGATGGGTTGCTTATGAGCAGTACAGTACGGACATCATCATACTTGGTATCTATTTAACGGCGTCACAAAGAAACAAATTATTTACACTGCCTGCACACAGACATTGAACCGCCGACACGCATTCGGCTGGAAAACCTGTAAACTAATGCTGAAATAAAAGTGTGTTCTACAGAGAATGCCAGCGAACCAGCATCCAAATAATTTGGACTGAGGTATGGATCGATATAATGGTCATAACTCTTCCAGCATTTCTAACACAGGAGGAGGTCGGTACAGCGACGCCAGCGAACCTCAAATCCCTGCAACAAGACACAACTTAAACCGAGTCGCACACCGATGATTGGTTTACATAAGCAACCTGCAACTTTATAAAGGGGGGAGGTGCACAAAATGAACAGCAAAAAAAGGGGGAGAGCAATGGTTACCATCCTCTTGCCTTTGCATAGGAAAATAAAAACAATTCACTTCATGCTTGATGTGAGCGTCCGCTATCATTCATGGCAAACAGCACGAGCCAAACACAACGTCCAAGCACATTTTCTTGTTTCTATGAACAACACAGACGGAACATTCTCCAAAAGCAGGTTTCTAGCATCAACCTGAACAACTCACGTCAGCTACCAATATTCAAACATTTTCAATTAATATCCAGCTATGTGAAAACTTTTTTTTCTTTCTGTTCAGCGGCCGTTTCTATTGATTTTCTGCATCCAGCTCAAGGCCGCTTTTCATGAAAACCTGGTAATATCATGAAAAAAACACATTTATTAATTACCGAAGGTCAAGTCTAAATCTAAGAGTATTATGCATACATTCAACTTATTTAAATTGTCTGTATTGGGGGTGTGATTGATATGCAAAGAAAGAAAACATCTTTTCTCAAAATATTACAGTATGGTGACATGGGTGGGTATGTTTGGAGCGCCACCTGGAGGTGGAGGCGGGAATTCAGTATGTAAAACCTGCACACAAACTAGTCACTCCCGAGAAGTCTTTTTTTGGCATTTTAGTTACCATTTCAGCTAACGCGATTGTGAAGTGGGCTAACGCTTCAACGTTGAATGAAAAAGTTACATCTCCAGGCAAGGGGGTGATCTGTTCTCTACAGTCTTGTTTGGGTATGATGGAGGAGGGGGAGGGGGTGGGGGGGGGGGTGGGTCCCTTCAGTAGTCCTCCACCCAGCCGTTCTCCTGGATAAAGGCATCGATCACTTCCTTCATGGCCAGGTTCGGGATCAGCTGGTCCTGGGTCAGGGGACTCCTGGTGACCGGGTCAAAATGACCCACTCGCTGCACAGAGAGCAGGTTAAATGTTAGTGTTGGCATCTGTGGTTGAATTTACAGAATACAAATAAGACCATTTTATTTGGGCATAACCATACCTACAATACAATGTTACTAATAATATCATATCATACATTAAAATAGCTCCAATAGAAATAAAGGAGAATTCAGACCGCATGAATTCAGGTAGGTGGTTTTCAAAGTAAAATACGTTGATGCTATAAACTCCGTGGTGCTGTATCTAAGTTATTCAATAGTGGTACTTTTACGTTAAAATGATAAATCAGGTGTAAACCCCTCAACAAATGTGAATTCGGACACTAATCACACCATTTCCTCCAGCCCTCTACCACGGAAGTAAAAATTGGCAATGCATTGTGGTACAAAATATTAAAGTGAGCATAGATATTAGCATATTACAGTGCATTTTGCTAAGCGATAGGTGCCCTCAAATGTACTCAACATACACCACAGTGTAAATTACAATTGGAACACTATAGAAACTAGAATTACACCCAAAACGTCTGTCAGAAATGTCCTAAACATGAATAGTGATTCATTCAGGATGCAGGAAGTCTAAATGTGGTTCATACAAACCACAGCGTGACGATGACAGAATGAGAGGGTTTACATTTGGTACAAGATATTGAGGGGAACCCAAACAAGCTTAACAGAGGCCGAAGTTAGCCGAGGTAAATAAATGACACAGTCCTGTGCGTACGGACGGACAGATTGATGGACAACCCAAAAAACGTAAACTGGCCATGCAGCCGACGATGGCTTTACCTGTAGGTGCTCTTCGATGTCCTTGCGATCATACGTGATCCCACTGGGTGTGATGCAGGGCTCCCTCATCAGCTCAAAACTGATCTTACCACACAGGTAATCTGGGATCTCCCGCTTCTGAACAGACGACAAAACGCAGCCAGAGGAATGGGAAGAGCTACATGGATATGAAATCACAATTGATTATAGCTTAACCTAGAACCTATACCATAACCTATAGATTGGATCTCTGAGAATATATGAAAAAGCAACAATGCTCGTACTAAAAATATCAAAGTGTTGAAATAAAGGTATTGTATAAAAGAATCCTCGGTTCGACACTGAAGCGGCCTTCACTGCTTCCAACACATACAAGACAAACGCCCTGCTGGCAGTCAGTGTGGTGTCATATTAACTGACAATAATATGATAACTACCTCAGATCAGTCACAACTAACAACAACTAACTACAGCAACGACAATTAAACGCTGCAAACAAATAGTGATGGTTACCATAGAAACAGTTTGGGACGTAACCGTCCGTCTGGAGTAAAGGTGCGTTTTTCAAGCGCCGACGTTCGCCGATAATTTGAATATACAACAAAGGAACAACGCAGAACGAATATCCATATGCTTAAAAAACAGAATGTGGAATGAGCCACCGTGACTGTGCGCGAGTCTATTTATCCTGTTGCTATGTCAACGATGGAAGAAGATGGTGTGAGGTAGGTGTGTGCTGTTAGCGAAGACACGTCTGTGTGGGTGAATGTGATCAGCGTGTGCCCGTCTGTTTGTCAGTCGGGTAACGGATGACGGTGACCTATCCAGAATGTTTCCCTGCATGCTGGGATGAATTCCAGTCCGCACATAATAGGAATGTGTGGGTCTGAGAAATATAACTGAGGGAATGAATACAATCATTAACTCTTACATGCTCAACTGATGATTAATACGAATCATTTTCATACTCACTTTTCTTTTCTCATCCACTTGAGAGAAGAGCTCATCCATGTCCATTAGGTACTTGTCCTAAGACGGCCACATTTCCATGTTACCAGACATATTCATGAATATGCAGTTCGAATATATAATTACTATATTTGTTCATTCGAAGAACAACAACCCGAGAAAGTCCAAGACGGATATAAAACTTGCGTGTTTTGATGCAACCTTGGCAGCGTCTCCTCCATTTTGATTGTCGTCCTGTTTCTCTTTGTATTCTTCAAATTCTCTGCATAAATACAAAGTTATCATAAATAATATTATTATACCCTCGTGACACTCATATTCCAGTGATCAGCAGTCTTCATCAAGAGATCACGGTGACCGTGTAGTTGACTGCCACCCCACAGTCTCACCTTTCCTTCTCGGCCTGTATGAGTTTAGTCAGATAGGCATGTAACTCGTTCTCCTGGTTGATGCGTTTCTCCTCAATGCTGTTCCATCGCTTCTTCTTTGCAATGCGCAAGGCGCTGGGGATGTCATCTCCGAAATTCAGTCTTTGTTCCTTTGCCAGGTTAAAAGCTGGAGAAAACAGTATTACAGCAACATTGGTAAACCATTAAAGTGTCACCTTCTGACATTTCTTGTTCCATAGACAACATGTGAAAAATGTATAAATCTTTATACCTTTCACTGTAGAATTCGTTCCAGCGATAAAAACCCTGACAAAGCATACTGTACAACATCCCCGCAAACATATGCTGTGCCCATAAAGTAGAGGAGCTGGTATAAGAGACACTATACCACTAACATTAAAAACCTCATGGACTTAAATATAAATGAGGACATATATGAGTGACATTATGCAGTTATGAGCAAGCTGCTTCTACACACTACCGCAAAACATTGCACAAGTTTTACCACCTCATACTGGTTTGCTCTGACCTTTCTGCAGGTTGCCGATGGCCTCGTCATAGTTCTCCAGCTCCAGGTGACACTGGCCCAAGAAGAAGTGGGCCTTTACTGACTGGCTGTCCAGCTCCAGCGCATGCTTACAATCTGCCAGAGCCTTGTCATGCTGCTGCAGCTTCACATGGCAGAGAGCCCTGTTGGTGTAGTACACTGCCACGGATGGATTACGGTTCTGTTGAGACAGGACATAGCAAGACAATACATACACACGTTAACATCACAGCACTGTAGACTAGAATGCAAAGATACTCGCAACAAATTCATTATATTTCGTATATTTTGTTAGGAAGACGCCATTCCACCATTGACAATATTTGTTCACAATGACGGTTACTCACAATAGCTTTACTGTAACACGTAGCAGCCTCCTGGTATTTGCGGCAGAGGAAGAGCCGGTTCCCCTGCTCCTTCAGCTCCTGCGCGGTGGAGCTCTTTTCCGGGCTGCCGGCCATCTTCTCCACCGGCTCCGCGGGGCCCGCCTCGCCCTGCTTCCCTATCCTGTTCCCCGTCTCTCCGGCTGGCTAGCTGACAGGTCCTAGAATGCCCTGTCCCTCCTGGATCTCACGCACTAGATCAGAGACACGGTGCATATGAAGTTCAGTCAACATTCAGCGGCGTGCATTCACTGCAATGCACCTGCAATGCGCGTCTTTGGGGCGATCTTGGGTGCAGTCTTTGGGTGCCACACAGGCATTCGGTTTAATTCGCTGACTGTGCACACAGCTCAAAGAAATACAGCGAGGTGGCTTGACTGCTGGCGAATTAACTATTCATTTGACGAACATCAGTAGTGACTAAATGAGACGCACAGCTAGCTAAATATTGTACACTCACGGTGCAAATGCTACAACTGGAACATATAGACGTAGTTAAAAGGTTGTAAACAAACGACGATTAAATCGTCTTACTAACATTTGAGATACAGGTGTTGCAGCAGACAGCATAGAGACAGCGTGATAATGTCGTTAACTTGACTTAATAGGAGACGTTATAAGAGATTGGTGCTCGAGCTTGACGTTAACGTTAGCTAAGCTAGCATAGTCAACTAACGCTATGTTGTCCATTTACGCCGGGCGTGTATTGTCTGTAGTAGCACAATTCATCAGCAACTGATTGGACTTTGGGTATCATGGGCCTGAAAACGTCGTCTTCGCATTTATCTCACATTTACCTCAACACCGCTAAGCAACCTCATAAAACAGAAATGAGTTAATGCTAGGTTAGCGTATTTGCTACACAGCCTATTGCCTTCTATTTTTCTATCAACACAAGTTATAGTTTGTACCTGAGACTCGCAGTTTCCACACCTTACCTTAAAGAGGTAATCTTACATCCAGGTGAAACGGATTTTATATGGTTTGATATCTTAATCGATATTTTTCCCCCACACGAGCTGTCATGACAGATTGTTGTTATGCTGACGTCAAGCACATACGCGATGTCGACGGAAGCCGAAAGGACGTGTTTTTCTCGTCCACCTGGCTGAAAAAAAAGTCAGGAACGAAACGCAAATTGCCTGCAGCCTAGATCAGTCGTTTATTTCCGAGGAAATGTGAATCAAGACAACATAAAAGAAATGTCATTGATTGAGCATGAAATGTGTTAAAATATCTTTGTTTAAATATATTTTAATGAGGATGCCTCCATGTGAATAAAGTTATTTCTGCTCCAACGGGTGGAGAGCACCACAGCACTAAGTACTAGCCCGCAGATGGCGCTCAATAACAAATGTTTGATCCAAAGCTCAAAAGTGACACAAGTGCAAAATCTTCACTGACTTTTTGTTATTAAAAAATAAGTAAGACTTTTGGAATCATATGATATTAATAATGTATCTAATTTACAAGTACCTTAGACTGGAATTGTGACTCATGATAAGTAAGGATGACGAAAGCAGCATGTGCCAAAATACTGCAAATATTATGTCACAGATTAAAACAATTTAATAAAAAAAATGGGGTGGGGTGGGGGGATAAACTCTGTCACTTCATGACAATGGTCTATTCATTTTTGGGAGGCATGTTCAGAAAAATGGTAAGATTATGATCAAGATGATTATATCATCAGGGCCATCCCACCCACAGAGAGATTCAACCACACACAGAGACAGATCCATAGATGACCTTTATAGGCCTTTATTAAGCAACGGACATTCAAGTTTAGCCATGGAGGACTTAGCAAGGCTGTGACTGTGGACGGGGTCACTTTCATCCCAGCCTGTGCCTCTGGGAAGGCGCCGCACAGAGATCAGCGTGTGAAGATTAGAGCACATCCCCTGAGCAAACACAGTGATAAATTTGTGAAGGGGGCCGTTGAGCCGCAGACCCACTTGCACTGTGTGTCCCCAGCTGTGTTTACCTGGGGTTTACAAAGCACTGAATGGTTTAGGGCCAAAATACATCTCCGATCTGCTGCTACCTTATGAACCATCCTGACCCCTCAGGTCGTCTGGGACCGGTCTACTTTCTGTTCCCAGAGTCAGAACTAAACATGGAGAAGCAGCGTTCAGTTTTTCTGCTCCACATATCTGGAACAAAGTCCCAGAAAGCTGCAGGTCTGCTGAGACCCTCAGCTCATTTAAATCAAGATTGAAGACCTTTCTGTTTAACTCAAATTAGGGACACCAAGCATTTACTGTACCTCTTTCTCACACGTAACTTATTTTGAATGGGATATTTTTAGCTCATATTTTTCTTAAATCTTAAAGTTATATTTAATCGCGAAAATATTATCACACAGAGACTAATTTGAGAAATAAATACACATGCATGTTTGCTGTTATCCATAAGTGCACAAAAACAAACTCAGTTTTACTCAAATGCCTGCTCTGTGTGCTCCAAACCCCGTGTACTCTCGCTTTAAGAAATATATCGTTGCAAAAAATATTTTTTTTGTGCTTAAGATTTCCCATCATGCTAATCAAAAAATTAGACACAAATAGAATTCCATTTTATTTATTTTTTTTGCACAAGAAAAATCATATAGGGGAACGTCATAAAGGGTTGACTGACCCATATCCATGATTGACATCTCAATAGAGGCATATGTTCCTTATTGATATGAGCAAAGTTTAAGCTTGCTCAGTATATGGCAGAAGCATCTTCAAACCTGCTTCTCTTGCTTGCTTGATTATTTCTGAACCATTATACCGTATTTACTCATCTCTTATAATCATGTTCCTAAGAGAGAAAAAAAAGACAATTTGACTTCCACATAATGTCAGTGTATTTGTCTGCCTCACCCTCATTCACCAGCTCCCTGCCCTCTGTCCAGCATCCCAACCGTCATCCTCTGCCCCCCCCCCCCCCCCCCCCCCCCCCATCAAACCCAAATTGCTGCCCGCTGCACCAGCTGGCTGAGCTTCCAGTCACTTTGGCAACGAGACCAGGAAGTTGCCCGGCTCCTCTGGCACAGCTGAAAAGCAGCTACTTCCTGATTGATTTTGGGCTTTCTTTCTGCCTGTGTAGACGTTTCCCCATTTGGCAGTGTTCTCCGCTATTCAGCGCCAAAGCATCTGAAAAGAGAAAAAGGGTGAACACACTCTCCTTGGCGTTAAGGGAAACCTCAGGTTCAAATGGGTAAAACAAAAGCCGTATTTATCCACAATGGTGGCCCTTTGTTTGGTGTGTTTGCTCATTTCGGGAAGAGGAAAGGCTCATAGACTTAATGCGGTTTGTTCAAGTGGGTCTGAATGCAACACGTACACAAAAGTAAAATAATAGTTCCACTGTCTTAACTGAAAGAAGATGGAAATGCAGGAACTGATTGTTTAACTTTACATCTCAACTGATTAAGCAGCTTCATAATGAAAGGAAGGTCGCCGGTGTATTTTGACTATTTGAGAGTCAGATATGTGCTAATATTGTCATACTGTCAGTATAAATCACGTTAAGTCATTGTTTGTTAGTAAAAACACGTTTGCAATTGTTTTCCTTTTACAAACTCTTCTAAACCTCTTTCACACTTTTTTTAAAAATAAGCCTGCCTTCAGACTCTGTAATTAACCATCACACTGTGACATCTAATAAAACGCACCTCACTCAGACACTCAAATGCACACACATGGCCAGCTGTCAATCACAACTTCCCTCTTTATCTTCACTTGCTCATCCCTATAATCTGCTTGTGCCAGAACACAAACTAAACTAAAACTTTAATGTTCATCCAATAATTAAAGCTGTTCTGCAAATCTGCATGCACAAAGTATTACAAGTCAAAGGGTGAGCGTTTAGAATAGGAACATTGTTGGATGTGCTCATAATGACTTCAGAAGGATGAAAAAGGGACATTTTGAAATTACAAAACACAGTGCACTAAATCAAGCATTTTTTCCTTTTCTAACTGATCACCCATTGTGAATTGCCATACATATATCCCATTTTGCAATGTTCATCAACAACAACAAGTTTACTCCGCAAAATATGTTATTTCAACTCCAGTTAAGTGACATTCTTCAATGTTTTTTTTAAATTAAAATAAAATTGATGAATGTAATGTGTGACTTTAATGGTTAGAAGTGTTTGGTAATCATCTATAGTGGCTGTGTAAATGTGCATTCATACACACGCTTTAACTTGAATGGTTGCTAAAGCTGACTCCTTGGGTTAGGAGTTAAATGAGGGATATCCTGAAGCTTACCCAAAGGCAAGTAAGAGAAAGGCCAGAGATACCCATGGGTCAAAGGTCAGCCACACACCTCTGCAACCGTGATTAAACTTCCTGACAAAGGGAAGGGGGGTGGAATAACTCATCTTATTCAGACCTTGCACACACATACACACACACACACACAAACAAACAGGGAAAGAACAACATCTGGATTGTTAAAGAGAATTCAATCTCTGGCAAACTAAAAAGTTTAATTTTACAATGTCAATAAACAAAATCCTATGCAAAGGATCACAGGATCAACAGGGATTTTGGTATCAGCCACAACTACATTTTAACATGCATTATATAAGAAACTTTATTCCTGCAGTTGATAGATTCTTCTTTTTCTCAGACTCGATGCAAATGACACAATATCTTCTGTGTATTTTGGTTTGAGACCTAAAAAAGAAGCTTCAGGAGACTGAAATTAAACAGTTTGTTTTTGAAACTTACGTGTTAGTCCAAAAATCTTTTACACCCTGGGGGGTTAACAGCACACTGGCTGAGACACCCTGTTATGGGAAAATATGTCATGGTCTTATGCTTTAGGATTGAAGAATGTAAGTCTTTAAAAGTGCAGGCACAAAACCTATTTGAGTAGATGATTCTATCAGTTTTGCATCCAGGTGTCTTGTTTTTGTTATCTGTTATCTTGTTATCTGTTTTCCTGTGCATTGTTTCTGTCTTCAAAGACGGCGACACACAGGTCTAGATTACGGTACTTCCTGATCAGCATCAGCTGAAGAGCATGACCCTCTGTATGTATATGTGATATCTGATGGTAAAACAGGCTTATTCAGACTCTGTATTTCTTGTGACTGAACTCTTTGATTGGGTCACAGTGACCCAATCAAAGGAAGCAGTATAAAGGTCCATGTATCTGACTATGTTGTCAGAGCACCTCTAACAGATGACGGCGATGTGTCTGTGAGACGTGTTCTCTTTGCTTGCAAGCAAATAAGATGACTATTACAACTTTGATCGTTCATCCAGACTCTGTTCCATTTGACATTGATTTGTTAACACTGTAACACTCTTCTCCCGACTTTTCATAGAAATATTCCATAACAATTTGGCGCTGCGAGCAGGGTTCGCTGTCTGTCTATCAGAGCTCCAGAGGGACTGACCGGAGGAGAAGGCCTCTCCAGGAATCCACAACTGAAGTTCCTGTCTCATACCTCATTAGCCGAGAGAGAGAGAGCCGGCAGACCCGAGGGAGTTTCTGATTGACGGTACGCGAATCCAACGAAAAAGAATTAATTTCTACAAACGGGTAAGAAAGTTAAAATTCCAATTGTAAAAGTAATGGTAAAATTATACTAAGGTCATATGATTTAACAGACACAGATGAATGGTCAAGTAGTCATTTTATTTTTTTTATTATTTGGGTAAAACAATTGTTTTTGACGTTCGTGTTTTCGTTTTAAGAGTGTGGTTCATGTAAACTCCCTTTTTCATTTTCTGGCATATCACTATTTGCACGCTTCTTACGTAGAAGACAGGATTGTGTTATACGGTGATGATTTAACTCAGAATAAAAACATTTTGAGATCGTAGACACAGATCGCTTGACTACAGATATAGGTTTGTTGTAAGACCGTTGTTATGCGCTAAATACGTGAATTCTACTAAAGTAATTGATAGAATAAGATTCGTGCGCCAATACGTGAATTCTATACTGATAGAATAAGATCGTGACAAATAATTAAACGTGAACTTCAAATAACATTTGAAATAAGAATCGTGGTTTTCCACAACATAACGTGAATTTCAAATAAAGTTTGAAATAAGAATCGTGGTTTTCCAACATAACGTGAATTTCAAACGAGGTTTTTTGCAAAAAGTTTTCCTTCGAGAGAATAAACATACGCTGTATGGTGACGACTGTACTGTAAAGGTAACGTTAACGTATCCACGCCTGAAAGATGGGTGGTAAAGATAGTAAGTGCGCGGAGCCCTCGGGTCCGATAGTGGATGTGATGAGACAGAAATATGGAAACGGGTGTTTAGAATGCCTCACATACTGGTTAAAGGAGTTTGGTTTTCCTGAAAACGGCTGATTGAGCGCCGCGAAGCTCAAAATGTTAAGAGGGGATTTAGAAGGTAAATTGAAACAGATTAAATGTACGAAGAAAGACCGAGTCAAAGACTTAGAAATAAAAGTGAAACATTTGGGAATAATAAAAGTCATAGAATGAGTCTGAGCAGCCCGATGCCAAGGTCTTACCTCCGATAATGAATAAATGTGGGACAAGGACAATCAGACTGCCAAATAATTGGAAGAATGAACAAAATTGGGATTCCCTGAAAGAGGCAGTTTTAGCCTATGATTAAAATTTGATTAACTCAAAACGTGCTTGGAGCAGAGAAAGAGGTGAAGCAGATACAAATAAGTTGATGTCCAAGAGGAAACAAAAATAGGTGTAACTGTTTAAAATAGACAGAGAGGCATATGAGCAGAGAGAGAGAGGAATGCAGGGGTGAGACACACACACACACACACACACACACACACACACACACACACACACACACACACACACACACACACACACACACACACACACACACACACACACACACACACACACACACACAGAAGCACAGAGATCTAAGCATTGTATCTCTACATGAGACAACGTTGTCTAACATTTACTGCTGAACTTTCGGCAGCTGTTTTGTTTTGTTTGTTTTGTTCATTTTTAGTCCTTGGTCCTGGTCTGGGGATTCCGCTTCCTGCTGTATGCTCCCCAGCCACAAACAACTTGAACGACACCCACCACTCAACACGTCGAGGATAAAGAAGACGAACGAGACTCGTCAAAATCTACAGGTACCATGTCAATGCTCACAACTACAGAAAATATCTGCGGCATTCAAACCTGCAGTGGGTGCATACGACAATGGTGAAAACTGGCCGTAGCGTATCAACATGCGGTGACAGCCCTGACTGAACTTTGTAAGAAGGCTTTCCGCCATCCATAAGCCTGGAGAACATCACACAAGAGAGTTGTGTGACATGCAGCATGCTGAACATGAGGATCAGTTCAACAACGGACAACAGAGAAGTTTCGTCAGCACAGATGCAAGCATGCCCAGCTGATAATGTATCAGGGCATGAGAGGAAGCTGAAAGACACTTTGAGACTTTGACACACACCAACTGAAGACTTTGTGTGCCATAAATGTGGCAGCTTGAACATTGAGGAACAGATGCTCACGCTCCATGAACAAGGAGTGGTGGGAGGGCTCGACAATCAGCCATCAGGGGGGGGTGCAGCAGGGACCGGAGTGAGACCAGAGCTGGACCAACGACGCGCACACAAATACAACACAGAGGGTGAGTTAACTTCAGATTCTTTAGATGACAAACTTGTACATTTAATACACACATTAGGAACTAGACAAACACCACTCACACCCACATATGTATTCGAAGGAGATTGAAGGATTTAGAAAGTCACAGCAAGTCACGTTAACTGTTAAGAAAAAAAAAAAGAGAAAATGTTTAGACTGTCACATGCAGGCTGATTCACTTCACTGCACAGCACATGGGTTACGTGAACGAGATGCAAGGTTAGAGGAAGTAAGAGTTTGTTGGACAAAAAAGTACTGCTGCTGTCTGTTTCTCTGTGTCCCACACAATCTGAGTTTGTAAAGGGGGAGGATTCCACATGTTTCCACATGTTTCCACATGGTACAAGCCCAGGACTGGTGTGAAGGACATGTCTGACTGGCAGCAAGTCAGACTCAATTCACTGACTTCAGCAATATAGAGGATCCTGGTAATGTACAGAAACAAAGGTGACTTACACAAATCAATTTTATCAGTAAAAAGAGTCATTCAACTTATGTTTGATAAAACACACACACACATCTGTTAACATGGCTGAGCTGTCTCAAATGAGAGGCTATTGAAAGTATTACACCTGTTTTTGAGTTTTTATTGAAGGCTGTATAATAATAGAGTGTGATGATTCACCAGTGTGCGCACTAAAATTTACCGGTAAAGAAAATTCATGGTCTGAGGGAACCAATTGAGTGACGATTTGGCGAACATTTGTAAGCAGGTTTGGTGCAGCCGCGAGCACCTCAAATTTCTAATCCACACACCATTATGTCACTCATCCCTCCAGACTTATTTCGTCGTCGACTTGGCCAATGCATATTTTATTTTATTTTATTTTTTTATTTTTCCTGTACCTGTGCACAAGGACAGTCAATTTTTTGCTTTCTCATAAAGGAAGAGTCTCTACCTGGACCCAGGTGTCCTTAGGGTTATTCAGAAAGATAGGATTAGATTAGATTAGGACAACTTTATTAATCCCCAGTGGGGAAAAACTTTTGCCACCCAAAAGCCCTGATGTGTTTAACAAAGCCTTGTGAAACAATCTGGTTGATTTACACTTACCAAATGGTTCAGCCTTTTTACGATATGTTGATGATATCATGATTTGCAGGCCGAAGAAGAAGCATGTAAATTAGAATAATTTAGACTTACAGTTGTCCTATTTAGGTTTTGGCTCAAGCCTAACCGTCCAAATTGCAATTTGCTCTCGATAAAGTTTCATATCTGGGACATGTGATCACAGCAGAGGACAAAAACCCTCCCTCCCAAAATAATACAGGCAATTCAAACTGTGCCTAAATTATGAACGAAGAAACGAATGATGAGCTTCTTAGGAATGACGTCATATTATAGAAAGTGGATCCCAAACTAGTCAGAAAGAGAGGTACTCCTCTCTTCCATGATTCATGGTAATATCTTTATGCGCAAGACGAACTGACCCAGACTGATTACTTGACTGCTGTTTTTAATGACATAGAGGACGCATTACTATCAGCTCCGACACTTGGACTATCTGAATTTGACACACTGTTCATACAATACGTTGACCTGAGAGACGGTTACATTACTAGGTTAGACCTCACAGCACCAGGACCTCTTCTGTCTGCATGTTGTTGCACGTGATATTGCGACACGTTTCCTTATGCTTTTTTTTTTTTTTACAGATTAGAGCAAATGAATACAATAGATTTGCCTAACACTACTTTGAAACGATACTACCCTTAATCCTAACACTCTTTTTCCTCCTCCAGCAGATGGAAGGCTGATTAACTATGTAGTTTCTCTTCAACAGGTCTGCATACAGAGACCTGACCTCACCGACACTCCCACTAACGCTTTTGATCCCATTTCTACAGGAAATGCTGAAGCTGATGTTGTGAAGGCGATTTTTTTTTGTTTTTGTTTTAGGTTCGGTGTGTCTACGGAAATATTTCTCACTTAGGATATTCGATTGTTGTAAAATTATGTATGGCTTAGCTTAGATAGATTGCTATGTGGTCTCTTCCATTATTACGCTAAATTAGGTTACAGCAGAGCTTATCGTACTCATGGAAGCCTGCAAACTCGCAGAGGGTAACACTGTGACTATTCACACTGACTGCAGATATGATTTTGGTGCATTATGGAAACACAGACAGTTTTCTAAAATCTGACGGTAAACCTTGTTTGCCTAAACATTATTTCTCACTGAGTTGACTCATGGGTTAGACCATGTGTCAAAAGGGGGGATGTTAAATGTTAAGCATTAAATGAAACACTTAAGACCAAGTTAGCTAAATGTTGTGCTGACACACACAGGTCTGTCTTGGACAAAAGCTTTTGGTTTTCCTCCCCATGTGGGCACGGAAGCACCGAGAGCACCATTTCCCTCAAACCGCCTTATGCGAACATAAAATGTAAACATATTGTGCACAATTGTCGTCTGCTCTATCTAACATAAGACAACAGGTGTCTGCTGCCCTCCCGAGACCAGCTGAAGGACCTCTCCATAAGCTGCAGCCTGGTGATTTCGTGGTGGTGAAAGATTTCAGAAGGAAGCATTGGAACTCACGACGTTGGCTGGGTCCATTCCAGGTCCTCCTTGTCACTCAAACGGCTGTCAAAGTAGCTGAGAGGGCAACCTGGGTTCACGCGTCACACTGCAAAAAGGTTCCAGACCCAGGAGAAGCTTCAGGTGAGCGAGCGCCTACACCAAGTGTCAGCCAACCGGCACCACCGAGGGACGAGAGACGGACGACGGTGCCATCGACAGATGAGATGCAGTGATTCACGGACGGGATCACGACGAGCAGTTAGCCGACAGACACGTGCGTGTTCTGTGTTTACTGTCTACAACTGGACGTGGATGCCACGCAAGAAAGACGGCTAGAAGAGCCCCTCTCGACACGTGTTTGTGCCAACAAACACAAGAAAAGAAGACCGGTCAGGCTTCTAAAGGACGAAAAACTTTTTATTCTGTATTATTCAATCTGTCTGAGCGGACCAAAGAGAGAGAGTGGCGAGATAACAGTGTCTCTGACAGTTTTGTGGAAACCTCACGGTGTCAACGCAAACAAAGCTGCTCACACAAACCAGTTGCTCGGGTGAATTCCATACAAACTTGGTGGCTGTTGCACTCTTTCACCATGGAACGACGACGCCCCTGGAGCCCACTGAGGAGAGTGGGGGGGGACTCGTTTCATTTGTTGTTTATTTGTGGTCATTGGGTTATGTTTTTTATTTACTCTTCTTGTATGGCACCACAAACAGATGAGAAGCAACCACGACCAGCGCCACAACACGACTTTTGACTCAGACAATGACAACTCAACGACGCATAACCGTACCAGACGCACCGCAGTAAAAAACGTAAAACATGATTGGCTCGACAACAACCCAGGTGCATTAATCCACGTCTATTCAACAAATATGTGGTGGCGATACGCACACTATTCAGCCCGCAAACAAAACCGCACTAACTGCTATGTCTGCTCAATGATGCCGGCCTCATCTCACCAACCACGTATAATAGCGACTAGGTCTCTAGGTCCTACAGAGGACTGTTTCGTAAGTCAAGCAGTTTTAGGGTATTACAGTCCTTATGCAGCATGGACTACAGTAAACAGCACTATGTGCACAAAAACACATCCAATACAGAGATACCGCGGAAGCAGCTCTACTTCGTCCCAATTCCATGCATCATACGTACAGTATGCACCAAACTTGAACTTTACATTTTGTTTTGCGCGTAAAGGCTCGAAATCAGTCGGCCAACTTCACCCTTCTATGTGCAACGTGACTTTCATAGGGGCAGTTACTGCTAGGGACAAAGACTGTTCCCTATTCGGCGACACATCCGATCATCCAGCTGTCACCATGGAGGGCAACTACCGTCTTTCGTGTGCAAATAGCTCAGGTAATGTAACAGCTGCTTCTATAAGGAGGTGCATGCAACTAGGGAACATTGAGGACTGCATACTCGTTAAAGACTGCACGCCAGTTCCATTTTACCTGCGACAGTTTTCATGCGATGGGTGGAAATATGTGGCACGAGATACAGCGGACTGCCCAGCAGGAGTTAAATGCTCTCTAGCTCACCACACAGTGCTTCCCGGTAAAAACGGAACATATCCGGTTACAGATGGGTGGTGGCTCTGTGGTCACACAGTGTATGTTGTACTACCTCCAGATTGGGAGGGAGTTTGCGCTCCAGTATCAATATCCGACCACACAGTAATAATATCAGCAGCGCCCAACACACGTTTTTCTCGCGACTTAGAATTCAAACCGCATGATCCAGTTTGGGGTTCAAACGTCCCGGACGAATTCAAACACAAGAGCGTCGGCTCCAAAATTATCCTTTCACTGTTCCCGGGGTTGGGAACGGGCAAGAACATGTTACATTTAGAAACTATTGATTACCGACTGAAGAGCTTCCTGAACTACACTCTTGCGGCGTTCACAGGAATCACTGAAGAATTGACTGGCCTGCGCCTTATGGTTATGCAAAATAGAATGGTTTTAGATCAATTGACGGCACCACAGGGTGGCGTTTGTGCCATTGTTGGGGAAACTTGCTGTACATATATTCCAGAAAATGACGCTGATGGTCATATCATTGCACAAGCAATTCACAACATCACTAAAATACAGGAAGCTATGGCTAAAGATGGTACTCCATCTCCAGACTGGCTTACAGGTTTATGGTACTCATGGAAGGGGATTTTGATACAAGCAGCCATTATCCTCTGTGCGTTCTTTGTATTCGTACTTTGCGTAATCCCACTACTCAGA
Organism: Melanostigma gelatinosum; assembly: GCF_949748355.1. Lineage (NCBI taxonomy): Eukaryota > Metazoa > Chordata > Actinopteri > Perciformes > Zoarcidae > Melanostigma > Melanostigma gelatinosum. Next base: position 6,759,535 of record NC_136654.1, on the reverse strand, counting down.
AACATGATCTCTCACCTATTCACCAAACAGCTGACTATGTATTGTCGTGTGGCAACCAACGACCAGAGACTTGACCTGTTTCCTAGTACTGACTATGCGGACGACTTTGACAGCAACACTGACTCCTTTGATGATTTTGATGTGCAGGTCTAAAGTCTTTGATTTTTAATTATTTTATCTTTGTGGTTATTGAACTGTACTGCTTAGACAGTTTTTGATTATTAACCCTTGTGTTAATTGAATTATATTGCCTGCTACATTTATGGGATCTTTTATCTCACAAGAACAGTTTTTCTTCAGTTCTCTCACATGATGTATTTTTCAAATCATATTGTTGGGTAATACTTCTGTTGTAATTGAAATGTCCTTATAACATATTTTTACTATATTGTGTGATTTCTATGTAATCAAAGAGTGGAATGTTATGGGAAAATATGTCATGGTCTTATGCTTTAGGATTGAAGAATGTAAGTCTTTAAAAGTGCAGGCACAAAACCTATTTGAGTAGATGATTCTATCAGTTTTGCATCCAGGTGTCTTGTTTTTGTTATCTGTTATCTTGTTATCTGTTTTCCTGTGCATTGTTTCTGTCTTCAAAGACGGCGACACACAGGTCTAGATTACGGTACTTCCTGATCAGCATCAGCTGAAGAGCATGACCCTCTGTATGTATATGTGATATCTGATGGTAAAACAGGCTTATTCAGACTCTGTATTTCTTGTGACTGAACTCTTTGATTGGGTCACAGTGACCCAATCAAAGGAAGCAGTATAAAGGTCCATGTATCTGACTATGTTGTCAGAGCACCTCTAACAGATGACGGCGATGTGTCTGTGAGACGTGTTCTCTTTGCTTGCAAGCAAATAAGATGACTATTACAACTTTGATCGTTCATCCAGACTCTGTTCCATTTGACATTGATTTGTTAACACTGTAACACTCTTCTCCCGACTTTTCATAGAAATATTCCATAACAACCCCCACTTACCAAAACACACACACACACACACACACACCATGGATTGATGTGTGGCGGCTGGGGGTGGAGGCGGCTGCTGTGTATAAGTGGCGGGGGAGAAGTTTTACAAAAGAGTTTTTGGAGGGAAATCAAAACTCCTGAGCCTGAGATATTCAGGGATGCAGAGGAAAATTCATCCTCCCCTCCTCCACTGCTGCATCTATGTATAAGTGAACCATTATTATAACCGATGCATATCATTAGGTGGAAACAATATTTGTTTACTGATTGTTATTAATTGCAGGGTGCAAAAGATAAGATTGAGTTATTTAAAATTATAATGAGCTTTGTATCTCATCTCATTATCAATTCAAAAGCAATTGTTCTGGTTAAGCTCCTGCATTTCACTAGTGACTAATGACTACTTGTGTGTTTTTCACTCAGAAAATCAATGGGGATCTTCACAGGAGTGAACACAATCAGCAGGGGCACCAAGGAGTAACTTCATTTCTCTCCCTGCATGTCCATGTCCCATCCCCCGGTCCCCACTGCTTCTCCCCCTGTAACTCCTCAAAATGTCCCCTTAGGTCATGCTCTCTGGGGTCACCAACCCCCGCCCTGCCCCAACCCCCACCCTCCAACACAATCCAAAAGAGCTAAAGCAGACATAATGAGCAATGGGCTAATTGTGTGTGTGTGTGTGTGTGTGTTGGCCAGACAGAGGTTTGTTTTGGGGGTCGTGCTTGTGTGTGTGTGTGTGTGTGTGTGTGTGTGTGTGTGTGTGTGTGTGTGTGTGTGTATGTGTGTGTGCGTGTGTGTGTAAGTGATTGTGCACAGTCCTTCAGGGCGTGTCAGGAAAAGGCGAGTGTTGTATTTGATTGACAGGCCTATGCAGAGGATTTCAGAGCAGTCAGACATGAGCGGACACATGAATAGCGACACACACAATTCTGAAACCACTGCTCTCCAAGAAGTTATTTACATATTGCTTACAGACATATATTTATATATATATGTACAGTATATATATATATAGACATATAGATGTCTATATATATAAATTAAATTCATTGACCCACAGCTATTTTCCCCCTCTTCCGTTCCCCATTTTACTAAAAAAACAACTATACTACTGAGAACAAAAGGTTTAAGTTGGAACACAAATAAGCGTAACTGTCTGCAACAACTGCACTTAGCAGGCCCGTTAGCTCGCACAGCTTTTTTCCTGCTTCAATAAAATTCCCTGTTGAAATTTATGATGTACACATTCCCGAGAAGGAAATGCTCGGTCAGAGTAAACGGCCCAGTACCAAGAAAAGACAAATCAGGTTTTTGAGATTGAGCCAGATACTGTATTGGCACATTTTTGGGCCCATTGCTCATGTGCACTACAATCCTTTTCCGCAGAGGATTTAAAAGATACAAGTCTGAGATTTCCACACATGCATGCTCTGATGATACAAAGACTTATTCTGGGGGATTTGTGATGCTTGAAAAATGTCTTTTGATTCAGTATGAAATGTGTTTTCTTGACAGCTTTAGTTCAAACCTATTTCTGTCAGGTCCTCATTAAATGAAGACTGTGTAGACATTAGAAGATACCAAGGTTGGCGCCGATCTAAAGTTGTGTCCATCTCTATCGCCTGAATAGAACACAACTTGTCTCGTCCTGCAACAATCCAGCTATTTGTTGTCATGTAAAGTTGCTGAAAGCAGCTTGTCTTGATCCTAGAAGTGTGTAGTCGGCAGATCTCAAATTGGCCGTTAATCAGATCAGGGTGAGGCGTTTGAATGACCAATGACAAGCACTGGACCCTGGATGATGGGAGGGGTCGGGGTCAGAGGTTGGCTTTTCAAAACCGCTCAATCGAAGGACCATTAAATCCCATCTTTGTGCGATTTCTCTGCGAGGCGCGGTGGTTCCATCAGATGCCCTCGATCAATGCACGCTACGTCCACTAAAAGCTACGTGTCCTGGGCTCCAGTAGTGAAGGAATGACCGTATCTTCACCACTGGATCATATGCGTCAGCCCAGTTTGTGCAGATAGCTGAAAAAAGAGTAATATAAAAAGTTTGAGAAACTTAGAGGGGAGGAAGCAAGTTTAGAAAAAGACACGCATTCTGTTGGGCCACCTATGGCAACATAAATATGAGTTTAGTTCTTAATCTTGTGAATTTGTCTGTACAGATTTGCGATCAAGCCATTTCTAATCTTAGAACTTGATGAAATGCTTTTCATTTCCTGGCCCTCAGAATTAAATCGACGGATAAAATATTTTCTCGATCCAACTGTTCTCTCATCATTTCGTGAAAGTGGCAGCAATGAAGTTCTTTATCAGCAATATGAATGAGAAGAGCTTTGTTAAACCTTTTTTATTTGTAACTCCTCAATGTGCGTTATCTCATGTGTAAAGTATGTCGTCTCTGGGGCGTCCTGTCTCCAGCTTTGTTTTCCTACGCCTGCCGTCCAAATTTCCATCACAAACATCTCACCCTGAGTGACCCTTTGCTTTCTGCCTGTTGAGAGGCCCTGATTAGCCTGCATACATGTGCAGATAGGGCCCAAAATCCCTAAGTTGGGGCTATGTATTAATGCATGTTTTTATGTGTGTGTGTGTGTATATAAAGTGTGTGAGTGCAGGCAGTCGTGCATATGTGTGCATGCATGAATGTGTCAGGCAATTCAGGACTATCCTCCATGCTCTAGTTAATCGGCAAGTTCCCTTTTTCTTTTTTCAATTTCCCCTTTGCTTTCTCACTCGTCTGCACTTCTCTGCAGGACGACACAGTTCACTGCAGAAAGACACCACAACTATCACCAGTCGCTGTCAAAGGACAGACTCCTCTTTTTTCCGCTTCCATCAGCTTCCTCTGTTCATCAGTCGTGGGTCAGATGGAGAAAATAAAGCCAAATAATCAAATGGAGCTGTGAGACAAATATTTATCGCCTCTGGTTTGCTTTTGCAGAATTCATAATCTATTCCTAAAACAGGAAGTAATGGCCACTTCAACCAAAGATAACAAATAAATACATATTTTAAAAAATCCAATGTGTGTGATAAAATCACACTTAAGCATAGCCTCGTCGAAATAAAACCTGTAGAAAACAATGTTAAAGTCAAGTAAGCGGCCACAGATTTCTCTTTCGACATTCATCCCACCTGTTGTAGGCTATACATTCAAATACACCTGTTATCATGAGAGCATCCAACCTTGCACACCAGCATACCCTGGCCTAAGGGATAGGTGATATGATACCCCTGAACTAAGAGGTGTGCATGTGTGTGTGTGTGTGTGTAAGTTGGGGGTTGGGGTTTACTCAATGATGGCGCCAGGGAGACACCAAATTTTGGCGGTCCCCTCAAGGGTTTCCCTCCCAACAATGGCTACCTCATTTGCAACAGATGTATACATTTTTAAAAGACAGGTTTCATTGATGAGCCGCAGGACGCTGAAGTGCAGGTGCAGAGAGAGCAAAGGGGAGGGCAGCTTGTGTGTGATGGTATTTTAAAAAAAATAAATAAATAAAGATCAATAGGGGCTCAGGGACGAGCTGCAGGTCACCAAGGAGTCTGAATGGAGACGACGAAAGACGGTGGGAGATAAATGACATTCTGGATTTGATGTGCAATTATGACCCCGATTCAGAGATTTAAAATGTCATCTGGAGGCTGAAATGTGATGGTTGTTGGATTACTGCTAAGGCTTGGAAGAATGATCACTCAATCATTTCTTATCCTTTAGCATTAATCCTTTTATTTTCACCCTCCCACTGTCTCATTCTTACTTTTTATCCATTGGCGCATTTTATCTATCATTTAATTACTTTGAAGCACTTTGTAATGTTGGCAAACAAGAATGATTGCAATTAGTTTTAAAGGGAACGTGTAAAAGTATAAAGCTTTGGCCTCAAATCATTATTTTCAGTGGTTTCTGATGGTAAATCTCAGCTCCATCTTTGGTCACAAACGTCACAGTATCGAGCTTTAAAACCATAAGACATTAACTTTATCACGTGAAACGTAACACGTTGAGGCGACGTCAAGTGTAATTCTGACCACCAGCCAGATTTCAAACCTCCACAGGAACAGCTGAGGTTAAGCTCAGTATTATTTCTGTGGTATGATGTGAAATGTGAGAGGTAAAAAGGTAATCTTATCAGTCTCATTATTCTGCTGAGGGAGGCGGAGGGATTGAGGAAGAACAGGGAGTTTATTGTGCATGGGGAGCTTGCCGAGGGGGTCATAGTATTGGCATGCGTCTATTGTCCCGGAAGGACCATTGAATAGGGGGGTTTAAAGTTTAAAGTCTGTGTGTGTGTGTCTGTGTATGTGCGTAGGCAGGCTAATTATATTCTGCACAGCCAAGGATGACCTAGCCTGGCCAAACTTAATTCACAGAGCAGGATTGAGTGCAGAGGAGGAGGAGGAGGAGGAGGAGGAGGAGGAGGAGGAGGAGGAGGAGGAGGCAGAGGAGATTGAGTGCAGTCAGGCAGCTAAAGAAAACAAAACTGACCATGTAGAGCACTTTACAAGTGTGAGTTTCTGATGTGTGTCTTCAAAAATGTTAGGGTTTTTAACTGAAACAAGCGAGAGTTAATAACATATTTTTAATGAGTAATGTAGCACTTTTGTTACATGTTACATACATTTGTCCATATGATATTTTTTGTGCTGTAATGCCAACATTTGTGACCACAGAATTAAGAGGATTAATCAGATTTTTCAACACAGAGTTAGTCACATATGTCCATTCTAAGTGAGTGCATGTTAGATAAGAAGATAATTCAATTTGTTGTATTTGTTGTATTTAGTAAAGGGAGACATGGCAGGTGAGACAACCAGAACTCAATACACTGGGTGACATGACATGTTTAACGGGGTACCACTCTCATATTTGTCCTTAATATTTGATATGAGGCTGGCACCAGCAGCTGGTTAGCTGGCTAGATGTTGTGTAACCCGTTTTCAGGATCAGAATGACTTTAAGTCACCATTTTTGACAGGAAACCACCCTGTTTTCTGTGTGACTGACGTTGACGCCTGGCAGATGTGGCCATTGAGTAAGCAGTCAAATCGTATAAAAACAGCCCTTTGAATCAAAACCTTTACGCTCCACAGCATCAAAAGTATGAAAAAGTCTATCGCAATGTGTCTTGGCCCGCCAAAATGATGCATCTGTCTTGACCGCCAAAATATATCCCCTTTGTATTCTCTCCCATTGTATCCAAATAAGGGCATTCAAAGGTGGATGTGGTCAAAAGCGGCAACATCTGTCTGTCCTGTGGACATATGTAAAACACTATACCCATTGTCAAATTTGGAGGGATCCTGCTTAAGTTTCCCTCCAAACTGATTCAGCCAATTAGAAGTGGTGTGGGGGGTGGGAACGCAAAAACAAGACAGACAGCGGCAAACCTCTGTCTGACCCCCCCCGACGATACTCTCATCTGGACTTTAAATGGTGGTACTGGGAGACGCTCTGTTAATTGCAGCTAATGAGTCATAAATGTGAAGTGAAAGGGCCTGGAGATGTTGTCCTCTAAAGAGGGGTTTCCCTCCAACAACAAGACAGGCCGTACCATTCACAGAGATGACTTTGCAAGTAAATGGCAGGCAATCACGGCAAGCTCACCCACACACTGCCATGCTCTAATGAGGGAATGCAGGAGAGACACATGCTTGCCTCAATCAAAGGCTGCGGTGCTGAGTGCGGATGGTTTTTGTCGTCTAAATTTACCCTCAAACCTCACGTACCGCAGGAAACTTCCAGTGCATTTCTGCGTGTTTTCATTTGCCTTTTTTTCCTCCCAGCCTGCTGCTCGTAATAAAGCACTGACTGTCAAATCCTCTTGAGTTAGCACTGGAAACTCTCTGTGAAGAACCACTTAAAAAGAGTCCGGGCTGTTTACCCTCTAGCTAAACTATTCCCTTGTGTGCTTTTGAACACTGAGGAATGTGAGAATCAACGCACAGGACATCAATTGGTTGGCTGCAGTATTGACGCTGTCCCTGTGAAGTCAGTTCAATGACACTATCAGTATCTATAAGCTAACAGACTGGATCTCACCTCTTTGTCAAGATAAGGATCCAATAATTATGATGCATGGGTGATCAGCACTTTGAGAGGAAAACTATTCAGAAAAGCTGTGAGGTTCTTAAACAGTGAAATGATGAATTTCGTTACCCAACCATTACTTTTTGAAAATCTAAATGTAAAAAAAGAAGGAAATACTGAAAGTCTGACAAAGGAGAGCAAGAAAAGCTTGATGGGAAATAAAATGTATGCAGATGTACCTGGACAAGTTAGCTGGCAGAGATATTGTAGAGAGGGGCACTGACATCTTGAGCTCTCTGCTTATTCGGCACTTCAAACTGCATTGCTAAACAATTTCAGGGTTGAATCAGACCAGTTTTTGATTTCATTTCGGGGCATGCAAACAAAGAAGGCTATATAAAGCAATGACTTACTGCACAAATACAAGTCTTGCATTCAAAATCTAATTTAGGTAAAAGTACAGAAGTAATAACTAAATTAACTTAAAATATCAAAAGCAAAAAACACTATTATAAAAATGATCATGCAGAAAGCTGGCCCCTTTGAGTTTTCTGTTATGTATGATATTAATGGACCATTAGCAAAGTAACTAACAGCTGTGGTTGTCAGCATTAAATATTAAAAGTAGATTGTATGTACAGTACTTGAGTGGATGTACTTATGCAGACAACACTGTTTGGATTGGTAATTCTGTTTTGTTAAATGTCAAAATATCTATTCAACACATTGCACAATGCAAACATACTAAGTTTGAAGTGTCAAGAAGTACATAGGATTAAAAAACAGATGAAAAGCCCTAAAACCAAAAGTGTAGAGTGTTAGAACTTCATTAATTTGGGCACAATAGATGGAGAGGTCCAACAGACACCTGCATTCTCTTCCCTCCAGTTTGCTGATGAAAAGTCCCTATAGGGCACCCAGCTGTGACCTCTGACCCAAGACACTACAATTAGGCTATATTCAGAGCTGCTGAATGCAAAAAGTGGATTGCTAATGTGTGTTGTGCTATAAATGAAACGAACATCTTCAAAGCATTTTCAAAAGACGATTTTGTCTCACAGAGACACAAACACAGACGACAATGATGGATGAGATGAAACAAGTACAATAAACTACAACATGTGTGCAGGAGAGAGACAGAAAGGGGAGCGAGATGTGTGAGAGATAGATGGAGAAAATGAATAAAACTGAGACGTGATACATGCTGGTACCAAAAGAAATATCTTGTGATTTGTTTCAATCTGACTGAATCTTGAGATAATTCATCTGAATATCACACACAAGGGTCATATTCGTGGAATTGAGACGGTGAAGCTAAGTGATCTATTACATGTTTAGAAAAGCATTAGAGAGCATTCTCAGGGTGTCTCTGCATGTTTCCAGCTGCGTTTGCCATCGACCCTCTCTGACACTGTTTATCTGGTATATAGGGCCCTCTTGTATTCAGTTTCCCACTGGGCTATACACTAACACACACACACACACACACACACACTCACAGTCACACAAACCGAGATGAGAGGCACGAGGAGAAATTTACTGTCATGCAAACAAACACATACACATTTAGGACCCTGAGAAAGTGCAACGAGAGAGCAGGTGTCAGTTTTCACATGCTCAGTTTTTCTCATGGGGGCTCGGAGGGTAAATATCAGAGTATTTCTCCTCCTCGCATCGGTTCCTCTCACAGCCTCTGACCGCCATTCCACTCTGGACCAGGAGTCCCTCACCTGCATGGAGAGGTGGGAAAATGCCAACTCCACCGTTCTCACTGGCTCACCACAACACCGAACTCCACTGATAAAACAGCCTCTATCCTATCACTAAATATGTCACTATTTAACCTCACTACTACACTCATCCAGCAAGTGTATGTTAAAATATGTGACTCTGGCATTCAGGATATTCAGGTTTTCTGTATTTAACCCATCAATAATTCAAATATGTAGCTGTAACCCTGATTCCACAGCTACATAAACATTGTTTCTCATGACAAACCTCAAACTAGCCAGGCAAAACACAAGACACAGCACAATCCTGTGGCGGGAAGGGCACATGTTCTGCCTCTCTGAACGTAGGCTGATTGTCAGAGTATCCTGACATGGTCTAAGATCTCATTACCAGCAGATATACGACACTGTGCAGGAAAACAAACAGCAGCGATGTCAGTTCAACCGGATTAGCACCGAGGTGCCATGGGAAGCTGCTGAAAAGTCTGGGAACGGGGACATCTCAACTTCTCAACTCGGATCAGGTCGTGGTATCGGTGTTTCAGCCGGGGCACGGACAGCATACTGCCCGAATAATAGACCCCATCAGCCTCCTTTCTGGTGCAGTACATGTCATATAAAGGATGTGTTGTCTCTCTTTATGACAATAGCCCAATACTGTGTGAGGCTTTGATCCTGCTGGAGGGTTTGGTTTCTAGATGTCAGCCATGTTGAACTTTTGTTGTGTTACGGAGACAAAAGTGTGAAATTCAAAAAGGAGGAAATACAGTCAAAATTCTAATTATTAAAGCACATTATTAAAGAGCTTCTGAGACAGCGGGAACAGACAGCGAGACAAAAGTTACACACAATGTCGTGGTCCCGTAAATGCCAGTGACACCACACTGTCACCTAATCCTCCCCGTGCTTGCAGGCACACACCGATGCGAGGCATACCGTATACCAGGTAAATAGACACAGCACTAACAGGTGCGTGCAAACTCTCGTATGCGTACAGCACCACTGTTTGAAGACGCTCTCATTTGCGGGCCGGTGAGAATACAGCGGACACCGAGAGCCAAAACTCGGGAAATCTGGTTCAGTGGTTAAAGTATGAGGACAAGCAGAAAGGGATTCATTGGAGTGAAAGATGGCATTGTCCTGGAGGCAGAATGGAACCAGGTTCACTCACACTCAGATGGCCTTGAGATAGAAACTCTTGACAGAGCCAGGCTGTTTCCCCCTGTTTGTAGGAATGTACATGTAATGTTTAATCTCAGTATGTTTGAACTGTAAGATCCTCATGTGCATATAAGAGCATTATTCACACACATGAAAGCGTTGAATATAACCCTGGCTGGATAAGACTGTAGTGCAGGTCATACCACGGTCACAAAGCGTGCATGCGCTGTTGTTTTAATGGACACGTGTATGAATGCGCGCACACTGACGTGTTTGACAAAGTGTGTCGATCTGACTGTCCGTGTCTGAATACACTGTGCACACGTGGATGCTCAGACATTTGTGACATCCATAGCTAAGTGCAGGCACTAATATATCCATTTTTCTTTGACTCGCTCACCCCCCCCCCCCCCCCCCCCCCCGTCGCTCTGCACTTTAAACTCTGCTGCTTTGAAATGCCCCGCAGAAAACAAAGCTCCGTCCTGCTGCAGACAATAAAGCAGCTGGATTTCTGCACATGTGCCATTGTGTCGGTCTGAGGCCTTGTCATAACTCCATCGGAGGGGCCTAGACTTTCATCACGCACACACACACACACACACACACACACACACACACACACACACACACACACACACACACACACACACACACACGTAGACGGAAAGTCACTGGCTCGGGGAGATGGATGGCGGTGTTAACACAAAAGAATATTTGATTTGGTTATAAATACCACAACATGAAAGAAAAGTAAAAGGCAAGAGGGCACGACAACCAGGGGAGGCAAAATCTTCATCATCATCACCATCACCATCATATATGGAGCGTCTGAAAATGAGGTTAGCGTCGTTGAGCTGTGACCGGGGCTTTCTGTCTCCTCTCTTTCATTAGATAGTCTCACGAGGGTAATTATTCTCGAACATTTCAGAAGTCTTTGAAATGGCCAGCGTTGTTAGAAAATGTTGCAGAATGAAGCACTGATCAAAACCATAAAATGCTTTATTATAAGTTCAGTGAATTTGGGATGTTTGAAAAGATTCACGATAATTAAAACAAGGATTACAACAAGGATTTTCTTTGTGTTTATCGCAGTCTAAAGACCATGACTTGACATGAACACCAAGATCTCTAAGCATCATAAAGCATTTTGTGGTGTATTCCAAGTCCACTCACACACGTGTTGAGCTCATTGTTGTTTCACTTTGATGTGTGAGCTTCACAGGAATGAAAGAGATGAAATGACACGAATCTGCTGCGGAGCGGAAAGTGTCTCTGTGCTCCTTAAACATCAGTTGAATCCGTGTGCGAGAGACTTTTTGACATCACTACTATGGTTTGTATGCCAATCGTGGTCCAATATGCAACTTACTAGTACACAAATGTGATGTGAACTCAGAGCCTCCAGTGCACATACACTGACAATGGATTGAACAGTAAAGTAGCAGACATCTTGTTTCCAGCAGTTCAACTTTTGTTTGGTTAACTAATTAATTCGTTAATTAAACCTCTTATTTGGTAGAAAAAATATACATCAGGCAACACATTATTATTCAACACAGTTGTTTTATTTTGCTTAAAACATATCTGGAGGGGGTCTTTAAGTAATAATGATAGTAATCTCAATAACCATATAACATTGATAATATTCACAGAGCCCTTTTAAAATCAACAAATTATAAAATCGTCAAATGTCAAAATGAAACTGATAAAACCAACTCCAGCAATGTAAAATAAAGAAACATAAAACGAACTCAAAGCTTCTGTTAATTCACTCAGCATGTTGGTTAATTTAGTATTTTCTATGCAGACGTGCCGAACACAATAGTGAACTGAAACTTGGTTTCACCCTAAAATACTGTTACTTATTCTGCAGGTCAGACGCCCCCCCCCCCCCCCCCCCCCCCCGTGTGAGTGGTTTAAAGTTTCACGACTCGGACTCTGATTGGTTCGTGAAGTTTTTCCGAGGGGGAATAACTTCAGAGCCCTGCGTGCCGCTGACGTCCAGCAGCCCGGAGAGTCCCGAGCAGAGAGGAGAAGGTTTAGCGGTGTTCTCGTGTCTCACACAGCAGGGGAAGAGGGTGCGAGGACACGAAACTATGGAGGCGATCACACGCACATTTGTTTTATAGAGGGATTTTACTCGCGGAGGTTTCAGTTTTGGAACTCTCTTGTTCTAACGTATTCTCTTTCTTCTTCTTTCTTTTTTTTTTGACTTTGTTGAAAATGTCTTGTTTCGGGGTTTGGATTAACGCAATTTGGATTTTACTTTTCGCCATTTTTGACGCGTCTTTTTCGAGCTATTCTGAAGACCAGTGCAGCTGGAGAGGCAGGCAAGTATTTCCATATGTTTATGCGTGCATTTGGTTGAATGAATATATATATATATATATATATATATATATATATATATATATATATATATATATATATATATATATATATATATATATATATATATATATAAAATTCAGAGATGCTTCAGGTGTATCGCCCGGTAGAAAGCAACATGTGGAGACTTGCCATTCGGGCGCAGTGAAAACGTTTCTGATGCTCTGCTGCTGCGCCTCCGGGCTGTCTGCAGGAGGCATGGGGGGTCCAGACAGACCGGAGACTGAAGGATTCATTCTGATACAATCAAAAAAAACATGTGATGCATGCATGTTGTTGAATAGTAGTTGAATTGAGGATACATTGTTAAAATACTTGCAGAGGACTTTGAGTTTGGCCCTTAAGATGCCATCACTGGCCCCTGTTACCACAGACAGGCTGCCTGTGTCTTGAGTGGCAAAAGTTCTACTTAATTTTTATCCTTTTTTTCTATGTCCTCTTCTGTTTCTAAGCTTTTTTTTTTCTTTAATGAAAAGTTTGGTTTAAGTTGCCTGTTTGCGTGGCTCACATTTAAACCAGCTCAGTTAGTTCTGCAGGAAAGTGTCCTCTGATGATGCTAAAGTTAGTTACCTGTAAAAATAGTATCTAAACCTTTATGTAACCTTGTTCTCCTCTTCTCACAGTGGTTTGTCCCAGCAGCAGGGCAGCGTGGAGCAGATCTCCCTCCACTGCTCTGAGGGCACACTGGACTGGCTCTATCCCAAAGGGGCCCTGCGCCTCACCCTCTCGCCCCGCCTGCCCTCTGTGGCGGTGGGGCCCGGCGGCAGCAGCTCGGGCCTCATCACGGCCTGCGTCAAGCCTTCTGAGCAGTTCCACGGAGCCCAGCTGTACCTGGAGCGAGATGGGGTCCTGGAGCTCCTGGTAGGGGACCGCCTGGAGTCCTCTCCCCCACCGAGGGTTCGCTGCTTCAGCCGCCTGCCCGGGGAACGGGTGGCTCTCTTCCTGCAAGCTACACCTCACCAGGACATCAGCAGGAGGATCGCCTCCTTTCGGTACGAGCTGAGAGGGGACTGGACCGCTCGCCTGTCGCTGGACTCCAACCCCATCAGCAGTGAAGGTGAGTCAGTGAGGCAACAGTCAGCCATGTTGGTTTGAGTGTGGCTACTCGAGGTCAAATGAGGAGCCACGATTAAATGTTTTGGCTTTGTTTTGTCATAGTTAATGAATTAGGGGACAGTACAGAAGAAGTTTTGGGGTGAAACTTAATTCTCAGTATCCGAAACAAAACTCTTCAGAAAAAACACCGAACTGTGGTTAAAGTTCTTTTCCTTCCTTCCTGAAAGGTTTGGGGGATGCAAGGTTTTAACCCACAAGTGATGATATTACACTCCATACAATCCTCGCTGTAGATGATTCATAATTCATCACAGGTCTCTGTGGGCTGGTTGGGCTTTCCACAGCCCGTGCAGAGAGAGAGCGAGAGCAAACTTTCCCCCAGAGGCGTGCTGGTTTGGAGTAGGAGAAGGGGAGCCGGCGAGTGGGGAGGAGGAGTGGGGGGGGGGGACAAAAGCACAGTATGTGGGGCTTTCTCCAGAGTCCAGAGCCCTTTGAATGGGTGCCGCATGAGTATTCTGGGATTACTGCCGTCGCCTAGGCGACAGGGAGGCCTCTGCCCAGCTGAGATGCTCCTCTCCTTTGTTGAGCTGCCTCGCTGTAGGGAGACTTGTCTGTAGGAGTCTACTCCCCCGCTCTGCCTCCCCCCCCCACACACACACACACACACACACACACACACAGATTAGGCTTGGAAGGGGGTTTGCTGTGGACTAGAGAGGAAGGAATCTCATTTATCAAGTGGTTTTCACTAAGGAGGAGAATGTGAGGGGTGGGCAAGGGGCCTCCAAAGAACCACAAGGAGAACTTTAAAAAATGCCAGGACTTTTTTTTTTTTTTCCTCTAGCCACAGTTTAGTCCAAGCAGACAGACAGAGCTTTGCTTTGATTTTTTTTTGTGGCCATTTCTAAATCCTATTACGACTTTGAGTAAGGTGCACCGCACTTTTTTTTTTTTTTTTCCCAGTTTTTAAGAAAAGTTGTCAAACCTCGGCAGAAAGAAAGGAGAGTGAATGTGCTCCTTTGAAGTCCACCCCCACTCCTTCTCCTTGGCCCCTGTCTAGCAGGCTTTGATGAGGTGTGACTGTAGACACCCTGAAAGGCTTTAAGGGGGGGAAGTTTCATCTGGCCTTTAAATCGTCTGGGGTGGAAGAGCCTCGCACCTTAAAGCTCCACTGGTCCTTCTTCTGCCAACTGTAAAAGTAGCAGCTGTCTGTTGGAACGTAGCGCTTGGTCTCTCCTTTTGTTGCTCGTCTTTGCACAGCGTTTCAGGTCTGGGTTCACATCTCGCATTCCTGTGCATGAGATCTGGGAATACGGTCTTTGAGTCTCAGTATATATATATATATATATATATATATATATGTGTATTAGCATATACGTGTTTTCTAGCAGTACAGAGTGCTGTGTGAGCTCACCAACTGACTCTCCCTCTTTCCTCCCCTTGTTGTCTCTCCAGAGGCCTGCAGACCCTGCAACAACACTGAGATTCTGATGGCTGTTTGCACCAGTGACTTTGGTAAGTTACCGACAGAAATCCGCCCCTCTAATTCAGCCCAGATCAACAAATTAAACCCGAGCAAAGCCTCAGAACATAATGATTTCTTGTCGGGATCTACAAATGTGTCGAATGGGTTCAAAGGCAGAGCACCCCAGTGCCTCCAAATTCACTCCTCTCAAAAGTGCAAAGGTTAAAGGTGAAACAGCAGCTCTCTGCAACCCCCAACACACACACACACAAACCCCTACTGGAGGCACTGTAGTGGACTAATCCTGACATCACCCCCCCCCCCCCCCCCCCCCCGATACAAGGAGCAGTGGACTAATCTGCAGGCCGCTGATTGAGCTGTAATGGCACTGAGGAGAAGTTCAGCTGGCAACAAAAGTCAGAGGGATTAGTGAGCAGGCGTGGGCCTTCGTACGGCGGTTAAACATCAGTTGGTGGTCAACAAAGAATCCCCCAACAAGCTACAATAGGCCTACAAAACGCGCAACATGACAAAAATACAGCGTAACACTTTGTAAGTCAACAAGATATTAACCTGAATGTCCTGTTTGTCCACAGTTGTGCGAGGTAACATCCGATCAGTGGCGGAGGACGATAACCTGAGAGCAGCGGTGATCAAAGTCAGCGCCACCCGGGTGTTTCGCCAGAAGTACGCCCTGTTTACCGTCAACAGTCGCCTGACCAGGCGGGGGGAGGTCAGGACTCTGCTGCAGTGTGGCGTCAAACCGGGGCCCGGCAGCTTCCTCTTCACGGGTCGGGTCCACTTTGGGGAGGCCTGGTTGGGCTGCGCTCCCCGCTACAAGGACTTCCAGCAGGCTTACACCATCGCCAAAGCAGCCCAGCAGATACCCTGCGAACTGCCTGTCGACTGAGTTTAAAAACTCTGCGGCAGCTTGTCGACTAGCGCTCAAGAGTCGAGGCCGTACCGAAAGCCGGGCCAAACTCAGCCCTGGTCCATAGTTTTGGAAGAAGCCATGGTGTCCCATGGCGCCACCGACGACTTCCCAAAAGGTCTGAGGAGTGAAATGGACTTCCCCCCCCCCAACACCATTTCAGTGCAATATGTAGTCACCGGGTCAGAAAGAACCTGGTGGAGTTGTGACACGAGGGACGTGCTTCTCATGAAGATTATAAGCATTTGGCATTGGACATGTTTTTACACACAGTGATGCTATTATGCAGGTTCAGAGAAAATCTATTGAAAAGCTTTCCATTCGGGATAAATTAAGTCAAGCCATTAATTCAGGCTTATTGAGAGTCATTGCTTTGAAACTCAGGAAAATGTATTAAAAGTTCTATAGAAAGCGCACTGCCTCGGTATCCCAGTGAGGATACAATTAAGGCACCTATTTGTTCAGTGAGTGTCGGGTCATGGGAAAGTTATTTTTTGCTGGCTACCCCTCTACTGGGGGGGGGGGGGGGGGTCATCCTCAGTGTTACTATTATTAATTAAAGAGATTATTAAAAAATGGGAAAAAGTATATATTTGCACTGATAACGGAAAGATCTGGAAAGTGTGATGCTGCAAGCACTGGAAACCAAATAAAAAAGCAACTATATGTAGCATAGCGGAGCAATTGAGAATTGAATATATGTACAGACGATGTGAGCAGGTACAGCAGCGACACAAAGCTACGGCTACTTGAGCGGCTTTCACAGCTCAAGCTAGTGCTGAGAGCACTTTCACATGCGAGCCAACTCTGAGATTTTGCTTCTGTATCACAGTACATTTTAGTAGCCAAGCAATATTTCTGCAAAACTGAACGAATTGGACTGCATTTGGTTTAAAAAAAATTCATAAAAAGAATTATCGAAAAATATGTTGGAGTGGAATTGCAGCAGTGTTGCCAAAGTGGTTCTGAGTTTTGTTGCTTCCAAGTCGTTCTCTGCTGATGTTGTCATATATTATCACACACAAGATATTCAACTGTATATCATCGATTATGTTCATAAAACTGTCGACAACAGCCCTTTATAACTTCAGTCCGGTGTTGTTGTAAGATATAAAAAGCTAGCTCAAGAGAAACACAAAAATATGCATTCAGTGTTAAAAAAAAGAAGAAAGATTCATATCTAATGTGCACTATATCAACAAGGGGAGGTGTTCATACCAAATTACCGTAATATGCTGAAGTGGTCTTAAATGTGTACACTGCCATTTTTGCTGTTTATTTCTATGTCAATTTATGTTAATAACAATGTAAATATGTTTATAAGAAATTCTAGAAACCACAGCGTGGAAAAAAAAGTCTGTATAAAAATTTTGTATTGGATTATTTTTGTGTTTGTCTGTGTTATTAAAATATACTGCGAGAAAACACCCGTGTATTCAAGTTCTTCTGGAAGCCTTTTCTCGTATATATATTCACTTTGAAGTCATTCTTTGGTGCATTTCATGCTCCACAAACATTATGCAGCTGGATCATTAATTCATCAGCACTCCAACCCCCCCCCCCAACACATCAATACAGTTCAACCCACACCACAGTAGTTGGGTCCAAAGGTTTGTGGCATGGCAAACTTTTGTCAGACATAAGTCACTTCCAGGTATCCATGAATCAGATCTCTGAAAGCTCCGAAACAAACGGCGCGCCTGAGAGAGCGAGAGGCCTAAAAGGCGGAGAGATTTAAGGAGTGTTCAGGGCCCAGAGGGCTGTTTTTGGACGGGGAAGAAGGTAGAAAACAGCGTTTGGAATTCTGTTGTCCTCGGCCTCCCGTTTTCAGGATTCAGGAAGCAATAAATTGCCATTAAAGGGAGCGGCGTGGGAGACTCGGCTGAGCTGAGGTGCCACACAGTCGCTCGCGTTATCCTGACCGCATGTGTGCGAGGTCACAATAAAACCAAATCTCCTTCACACATCACTTAAGACGTGCGCCTTCAGCTTGGAGCTAAAGTTGGTTTCCTGTACCTCCACTTTGATTTCATCTGCAGCACCACAGACCATAGCTGTTGCCCATTTTTATGCTCTGACGGACGAGGAGCTGCACGGTAGATAATACAGAAACACCCATATTGGCGATCCTCTATGATAAATTCACCACCTGTTTCTCCTCCTCGCAGAATTCTGCACACACCTCAGTAAAATCTCTGAATTGCTGCACACAGTAAATCTACTTGGAAAAAGAGCAGCTGGGGAATTCACATGGTGTTTAGGGTTAAATGGAGAAAAAAAAAGAAAATTCACAAAAGCTCGACATGCCTTCCATGTCTGGTGAGCTATCTCCCTTAGAAACCCTGACAGTGGTTTGCCACCGCATCAGTAGTTCATGTGAGTGAACTTCCAACCTCTCTAGCTATTTACTGCCTTTAAAACATCCCGTAGCTGGGGCCCCCGAGCTGCTCGGGCCCTGCAAACACACACACAAACAAACACACACACACACACACACTTCTGCCCCCTCCCCTCCAGTGCATGTGAGGTTACTGCTGCAGGGCTGATAAGCCAAAACAAAGAGCACTCAAATTATACTCCAACGACTTATGTGACATTCTGACAAAGCTCAACTTCCTGCATTGTTATCACTTCTTTGTGACCCCAGTTTGAACCCCCAAAACTGCAGTAATTATGTCAGTTATAATGGTCACAATGACACAGTGCCACGGTTTAGTTTTGCACTCGTTAAATAATAGCGATGGCAATTGCCATTGTTTAAATGTAAGCACAGTGCACAATCCAAATAAAACGTTGGGAACAGAAAAATCCAGAGTTTCTTCCTCAAGACCCTGGAAACGTATTTTTGCATGTATTGATAATTGCATGACACACAATAAACCTTCCTCCCCCCCAACCACCCCACTCTTCTTTATAGTCTGTTCAGATGTGTTGTGGAGGTGAGCTATGGACACGGCGAAGCGGGGAGCGCTCAAGAAAGGGGAATCCAAAGCAATGGGAGAGAGAGAGAGAGGGGCAGGGTGTGGACTTCCGTCAGCCCCTGGGGGAGTTTGAGGGAAGTGGCTGGAGACAAAGCTCCAGAGATGAGAGCACAGACAGGGGCAAAGTGCTCCTGGACACTCCCTCGTTGTCCAGCACACAAAAAAAACACCACACAAGTCCTGTGTTTGCAGCAGTAACGTTGCAAAAATCGGACACCTCCTGTCTCAAAGCGATGCAGAAAAATGAGTTCATGCATTTGTTACTTCTAGACTAGATTAATGCAAATTCATTATTATCAGGCTGCTCGAATACTTCTCTGAAATCAAGAACATATTTAAAAATCCTCCCTCCTCTTCACCTACAAAGCCCTAATTGGCCAGGCACCATCGCATCTGAAAGAGCTTATTGGACCATATTACCCCACTAGAGAGCTGCGCTCCCAGAATGCAGGGTTACTTCTGGTTCATAGAGTCTTAAAAAGTAGGATGGGAGCCAGAGCCTTCAGTCATCAAGCTCCTCTTCTTTGGAACCAGCTTCCACTTCCAGTCCGGGGGGCAGACACAGTCACCACATTTAAGAGTGAGATAAAGACTTTCCTTTTTGATAGTAACGTCTTTGTCTTACTGTAGTTTCATTCAAGTTTGCCTTGGAACAGCCCCTATATATGCTGCTATAGGCCTAGACTGCTGGGAGACTTCCTAGGATACACTGAGCTCCTTTCTCCTCTTCTTTCCCTCCTTGTGTATGAATTCATGTCCCATTAACGCTCATTACTAACTTTTCTTCTTCCTTGGAGTCTTTGTGCTTTCTCGCCTCGCGGGTTTCCGTGGATCGTGGTTATATCTGGACCGCGGTCCTGGAACAGAGGATGTAATATGCCGTACAGATTGTAAAGCCCTCTGAGACAAATTTGTGATTTTGGGCAAAATAAATATTCCGTCACCTGGATCTCTCTCAACTAAATCTGTCTTTTCATGGCTTCATCATCTAATCTTTCCCACAGCTTGGTCTACAGCTGCTGTTTTGGATCCAAAACAGGGGTTGCCAGACACATGAATCACAGCTTCTACATGAACTATATTAGTAAGTAGTGAAGAATCAACAGCTGTGGATTTCATCAGGCTTTTTTTCCCCCCACATAAACAAATAACTTTGCCATACTGGTAAGCCAACATTCGGCCGAGTAGTCTGTCCACCAGTGACTCAGTGGTTGTGCATCATGCTGCCTCTCCATCAGCTCAGCACCAGCTGACAATGAGCCTGAAGTCCATGACCACCCTTTGGCATCCCAGATTCCCAGCTGACAACTTCTTGTTCCCATAACACCCTCGCACAGCTGGGAGCGATGATTCCCAAATGGAAACTGTGAACGTACACGTCTGAGAACACGCTAGCTCGCTAAAACAACATCTTATCAGGCCAGCAATGAGCAATTTGCAAAAACTGAAGCCTCGTTTCACAGCGCAGAGGGAGGGCAGCAGAGAATAACGTGGCCGGCTTTAAAGCTGAGTGGGCAGTTTGGCTGGGGTTGAGAGGTCACGGCAGAATAGAGAACAAGTGTAGAGCGGTGCAAGAGCATGTTTATCTGGCCATGTTATCCTTCTGAAGTAGTGAAGGGAGGAGAGCGAGGAGCCCCCTTTGTTCCTCAAGAGCCTGCAGATGGCTGTAATCCCTTCCAAAAAATGCGCACTGAAAATCAATCAAGACAGGGTGGACATGGTGTATGAGTGTGTGGAGGCGGGCGACACTTTTCTCAGGGAGGGGGTCCCGCAAAGAAACACAAGTTGGGTCAAACAAGCGTCTTTGGCGCTTTCCCGCCAAAAAAAAGTATTGTAAGGAGGGAATGAATTGCGACCCCCTTCAATGAAAGCCCGCTCGCTATACCCCTCCGTTTGAGCTGAATACAGCTGCCATCACCTCACCGTATCCTGGCGCTGACATCGCCTGCAGGGGGTACAACCACAAAAACCTCCGAACACTGACATCGTACTCTAATAAGGCTACTTAGAGACATTTCACTGTGGCAGGATGAGGGGAAACATGCTCACATAGAAGCAAATAGATGGATAGACAGATAGATGCGGATGTTTAACAGGTGTGTTTACCATGTTAACCACTATAGTTCAACATGTTAGCTGATTTGTCCATTAGCTAAACACGAAAGTACTGCAGAGGCTGATGGGAATGTCAATAGTTCTGTAGGTATTTTGAAATCAGCAAAAGTACCGGACAGATTATGACCTGATGCTGGTGCTGGATTAAAAATGAAGGGATTGCAACTGATCCAGAGTTAGATTTTAATGTCTGGAGCTAATTCTTTTGGCAATCCATCCAATAGCTGTAAACAAGTCATTAAAAAACAAAAACGTGAACCCGATGATGATTCTATCAGAAAAAACAAGGGATCACCAAAGTCAATAGGATTCAGCCTCAGGGGTCCATAAATATAATTACAAAATGTCCTCGCAATCCATCCAATACTTGTTGAGACGTTTCAGTCTGGACCAAAGTGGTGGACTTCCAAACACCTATTCTAAAATATGATCATTTCCCGAGGGCAACAAAGAGTTTCCTACATTTCATCCTGTGCTAAAACCCTCATCTATAAACAGAACTCTTTGTAACACAATGACTCTAGAATTTTCTGTCTAGGCCTGAGAGTCTGCTCAATACAAGCAAGCACAGCTGTCTTTGGAAGGGCTCTCCAACCCTGCCAATTAACCACAAGGATTATGGTTTTCCGACAAAACCAGTCCGATCGTCTAAACAAAGCAGAGAAACCTCCCCGGCAGATCAGTTCTGTTCTTCCTCTACCAACCACCTGTGTGTTTCTCCCATCTAATCCTGCAGACCCGCCTCCCCTTTCATTTCATTTTATTGCCTGTTGTCTTGCTCCTCTAGTCATCTTGGGTTACCTCCTCAGGGACATATTGCACTGTTTCTATTGTTCAAATTGTTTATGGAAAGAGGGAGGCAGGAACGAAACTGCCACTCACATTGGTTTTGTTACTAGTATCTCCTTCCATTTTCCTTTTGGAAAACACAGCTTCAGGGCAAGATTTGTCAGACACGCCTGGTGCGCTGTGTTGCGAAACACGTGATGGTATTGAATAGCGCTCACACTTGTGCAGGTGTTAATTTGTTAGTATTTAAGAAAAAAAATGCGAAAGATACCCAGCCAGCCAGCAAACTAACTGCTTTAACCATCGTGAGTGTTTAAGGTTTTTTCTCCTTTTAGCATTCTTGAAAAATAACCTTTAAGGAACATACTACTCCTATGGCACAATATGCCGGTACAATGCCACGGCTGCTAAAAGCACTTGATCTTGTTGAATCGAGTGAAAAGAAAAAGAAACAGAAAAAAAGACTTGTGAAGCCATTTATGTGCCAGACGTGCTGACAGTCAGGCGGCATGTTTATATTCCAACAAAGTGCACTCACACACTGTGCATCAGCCCAGCCGCTGTGGCCTGTCTGATGTTTCAGAAGCTCCTGAGCCTTTCTCTCCCTTCGCTCTACGCTCATTCCAGTGGAACATGTGCGCTGGAATTCTCCCCCAATTAAGACAGGGATTAGCCAGGTCCGCTGTGGGAACCAGCCGAGTGTGGGAAAACAGAGGGCCCGTCCCTCTCTCCTTCCCTCACTGACACTCAGCCTCATTCTCACTCGCTCTCACTCATCAAGCTGCCTCCCTCCCCTGTCTTTCTCCCCCTTAGCCTATACTGTAATTCTTCCTCCATTTTCTCACCCTATATCCCGTCTTTCCTAAACTCTCATTTAATACCTTCCAATTTGTCTCGTCGCAGCTCCCTCTGTATAAGCCCAACTTCCAAAAATCATTTTTCTATTGTTTCCACTCTCATCTTTATAATCATGTACAATTACCACTTTTTTTGTCTCTCCTTTTCAATCTTTCGCCCTCTTTCTTAGCCACCCAGAATCTCCACAGCTTTCAGCCCTGACTCTTCTGGTTTTCTGAAGTGCACGGCTCTTCTGTGCTCCCCTCTCCTGCCCCTTCCCTCCTCCCTCTTAATGCCTCTCTAGCCTTCATACTGAAAGCCTGTCTGGGGGGGGGGGGGGGGGGGGGACTCTTGCATGAATAGTCTGAGACTGTCAGACTAAAAGAGGGGGTCGAAAAGACAGCTCATCAGAAAAGAAAAGACAGGTGTCTCAGAAAACAGACAGTTACGTATAGTTTGTTGGCATTTTTGCATTTGCTCATTAATATCAAACATAAAAATTGTATTGAACTAATCCTATTATTGGTAGAGTGAATATACAATCTGCAGCATCCTTTAAAAACAATCATAAATCTCATCAGTATCATGGGAGAATTCAAGAAACAATCCATACAATGTGAATGAGCATGAGCTGAACATCCATGGGAACATCCTGGTTGAAGTTCATGCTCAATTTTCCATTGTGGCTGCGTTTCTTTCTCATGATCTTGCAATGCTCTCACTATCACACCGGATTCCTCTCCCACTGCCTCCACATTCCTCCTACTCATTGTCACCTTTTCTTCCTCGTTCCCACTCTGCCTCTTACTTTCCTTGCGTTCCCATAAATCCTTTCCCCGTGCACTCCACACAAGGCTTGTCCGTTCCAATTACGGCGGGGCCGTCCAGCCCCCCCCCCCCCCGGCTCACACACACAGGCCGCTCTCATTAAGCCTGTATCAATTAGGCATTAACCTCCTAAAACAAAGGGCCTTTTGACAAGCGGCCCATCGCAGGCCATGTGAGGTACTTCCTCTGCATCGCTCCACCCTGCTTCCCATCCGCAGAGCGACACATTCATCCAACCTCTTTCCCACAAAACAAAGCCTGGGCCCGAAGCATCTTCAACAAAACAGAAGAGAGAAAGCGAATAATCAAACGTGTACTTGCAGTTGTTGATTCGGTGAGGGTCTTCAGCTAAACCAGAAAGCTAATGTTCGATGTATTTTTGTTAACCAGTCACATCTATGCTTCTGTAGACGACTAAAGTGTAATTGTTGGTGGTTTCACGTGGTTCCCAAAATGTACAAATATCCCGCACCATTTCTCCTTAACAGCTCAGCGACTATGTTATCAGACAAGACCAACACTGTGTTGTGTAGGTTAAGGTTTTCAATTCCTCAATGAATAACGAAACACTTAAGTTAGAATTTTAAAAAGTCAGTTATTTTATTTCACATTACAAAAAGAGTCATCCATTTTTGGTAAAACTAAAAGGACATAAAAGACAATTAGACAATTCCAGTTTTAACCGCGTCTTTCTTTTTGTTGCCAATAGAAGATGTTATGAAACAGTTTCGGAGCATTGCAGTGGTTGAGATGGTGTCATGGAGGACGGCTCTTTAGAGGCAACACCTGAACAACATTACAGAATGCAATGCAAAAATCCTGACATGAAAAGCATCTTTGTGACGCTTAAAATGCTGAGTTTTTATAAGACAGTCAGAAAAGAGTCAATTTGACGCAAAGGTAATTTCTGCATGATGTGTGTTTGCCATGATCACACACACACACACACGGTAAAAACAATACCTGCGTCGCTGTTTTATGTTTCTAGACCAATTGAATCGTATCTAATCATTGCAGTGATCAGGTTTTTGCATCATCATAGTGGCCACACAGTGGTCAATAAAAAGTTGTTTACAGTCTAAAAAACAATTTCCCAAATGCCCCAAGTTGGGAAGAAGACTTGGCACTTTGCCTCGGGGACCAGCTGTGGTGCAACATGCTTCAACCTCCACTCAATGCATTTACAATGTGACAGTTTCTACTATTTATCTCCTACTTGTCGTTTACGCGGTGTCAACTTGATTTACACACGTTTGCGGCAGCTTCTGCAGGCACATCATCTCTCCGTCTTTGTTGGCGAAGCAGCGAAGAACAACCTGGTTTAAATTTTCCCACAGATCTGCCGGTGAGAGGAGTGGTCCCCCCAGCACCCAGTGCTTTGGCACAGTGACTATGTTGGCACAGACCCAAGCTGAACACCCCCCACCCCTTTTCCCAGGGCCCTGGGAGTGTAATGCATTACTCACAAAATCCCACTTCCCATTCCTCTCAAACTTTCACACCCGAGCTCCCTCCCGCCCCAGGGCTGGCATGCCCCCTGAAAAGGGGATTGGGGTGACATGCGTATGCCTTTTCCCATCACCGCCCCAAGTATTTCAGCTCCACGTTATATTTTTCAACATTAAACTTGACATAAATCTTACTGCGTTTTTTTTGTTTTTTTTAAATCGAACCTTTCAACTTTTAAAGTATTTTTTTTCCAGAAAGAATGTCTCAATGTTTAAGTTATGCCAGCTATGGAGATATGGCAGGAAAGTCAGCTACCGAAACACCAGAAAAAAAATGTAGACCCTTTCACTGTTAAAGGGATTTAATTAAAGGGGAATAGATGACTATTCACACCAACGGAGGTTATAAATATGAACCCTCATTCTAGAAAAAAAGCCTGTCTTGTTTGCGCCACAGTTCCCAGCGCGGCATTGAAGGGGAAAGTATTCACGGGTGTGCATGTGTCTGGGTAACATGTAATGACATTATTCTCACCAGGGTGACCCCTCATTGTCACCACGCTTTCTTCTCCCGAGCTCGTGAAATTGACATAAGCTTTACAAACATTCCAGGCATTTTTTTCTCAAGGCCGGATTTCTTTGGGGGGGGGGGGGGGGGGGGGCCTTTCATGGAGAAAAGCACCAGTATGAGCAGCACCACCTAGTGATGGTGTGAATGCGCACCATACATACATTATGTCCTCTGGTCAAATCAAATTGTTTAAAATAAGTATCCACTTTAAAAGAAATGTGACTGAAACCAGCGTACATGTAAGATTTCACTTAAATGAATGTTTAAAATTACATTTTCCTGTTTCATTTTTAGAATTTAAAGTATGTTTAACATAAAAACGGTGCAATTTGATACTAACTTGCAATATATGACGGGTTTAGATTTTGTGGACATTGTTCTTAATGGAGTGAAGACTGTGCACTCTGGGAGCGCCCAGCCTCCTGTATTCCATGCAGTCTGCAGAGACGTGAGCTCTCCTCTTTATACCTGCAGGCAGTGGTAAAGCTCAATGTAACGCCATTTAGAAAGTGACCAATCGATGACTCACAAATCCAGTGACTTCCTGACCTGCCCAGGTGATTGTCAACATGGTCCTGCAACTCCCACACCTGCGACGGTTGCCCTGGTTAGGAGAAGGGCGCGCTCCTTCTCAAAGCCCGCCTTTTTTGAAGAAAGGAAATCAAATCATCTTCATCGAAGACAATAATTCGTTTTTAAGTGAGGTTATACAATTGAATGGTCTCTGTGTGAGGGATGTAATTTGATAATCCAAAGGTTAAGGTTTTGTTTACCAGTGTTGAGTCTGCGATCTCCCTCAGCTGTTTCCTCGTGTCTGACCAGGATTCCTCACATGCCGGCCTGATAATGATACATTTTTCATAACACAATCCACAGCTGACCCCATTTGTCATTTGGTAAAATGGAAGAATGACACTCACTCCTGACGGCTTACATTCTGAACAGGCATTTCGAGGACAGCCACCTGCAACGGCAAAGTCAGGCCGAAGGTCCTGAATCCGCATAAAAGTATGTAAAACAATGAAGCAATACAAATGAAGACTTGAAGGACAAACAAGGTCCGGCTTTCATTCAATTCAATTCTCTAAAGAAATGCCCCAAAGGAACAAATATCAGAAATAAACAGAATCAAATACCAGCACATCTAAAGCTCAGTAAATAACACGATACATCTCGTTTGTGTACACAATAAAATAAATGTAAAAACAACAACTTCTGGTTTTACTGGAAGTAACACATTAAATAAATATTTACTGCTGCAGCAGTCATCCTGACAACCACACAGGTACGATGTAAATCAACCCATCCATCAGTTCTGCAGTCCACCTCTGCAGCAGTAAAGCTTTTTGTTGTCATACGACACACTTTGATGTCTTTTTTTTTTTTTTTTTTTTTTTTTAACAGTTCACCACCACAAAACACACGCCGTTTGGCTTTGTAAGGAAAGAATGGCCACAAAGAAGAATCCCCACAGATCAAATACAGAAATACACCAGACAAAACAAAAGCAGGTCCCTTCAAAGCAGCCACCTCTCTTTTGTGCTACCTGCTTCCTGGCCGCCTGCAGCTGACACTCCAGCCTCTCCTTGTCCTGGCGGAGGTGATGGAGCTCCTTCTCAGGTTCACCTCTGAGCTCAGTGGGCTCCTGGCTGAAGCTAGCTTCGGGGGGGTCCGGGGTCAAGACCGCACCCCATTTGGGCTAAGACCTGGTCCCTCTGAACCCTAAAGATCACAGCGTATCGATGCAGCCAGTTACTCATGATGGATTAGCTGGGCATTTGCTTTCTTCATGTCTGCACAAACAGCAAAGCACACATGAAGTCTCACCTGTACGCAATAAGAAGAGCATGACTGGTCTTGGTGACCTTCTGAAGTCTCTTATATGAGCGAGCAGCATGGGCGAGCTGTTCCTCCCTGACCCTGTAGGATGAACGAACATCCTGGAGCATGCCATCCACGTGTGCCCTCATCTTAGAATTCTCTGAAGGGCTTTTACCTTCTCCAAGTCCATCGACGTACTCTTAAACGAGAGGCGTGCAGATGTGTTAAGACATTGCGCCGCACTACTTTGTAGACATGTGTGCGAGCACTGCAACTTACGGCTAAGTCCCGTAAATAGCACACGAGCCTTGCACGGTATTCCTCATTCAGCTCTTTGAGTTGAAGCTGCAACTTTGAGTTCTCTTCTTCTACCTCCTTCACTTGGCTCTGAGAGCACATCAGGGCCTTGGATAGAAATATGACCGACATGATTTGAAACATTTCCACCAAGTAAAAAACAGGAATTCAAAGGAGATAATAATCTATAATCATTTTAGGATGCTCTGTAAATCAGCATGGGATGTTTAAATGCTCACCGCACTCTGCTCAGATAGTTCCTGCTGGCGACTCCGGATGGCTCTCTTGTTCTCTTTACCCATTGCCACCCTGATAACCAAACACAGGCTCAACAATAAGAGAGTAGCGACCAAAATCCACAGACAGCCACATCACAGGGGCGATGCAAAGAGACCACATCACAGACACAGCAAATAAAGCCAATGAAGCCACGGTTTAGAACAAAGAAAATCAAAGAAGGGACCACAGAGCAGATGTGTGGGGGATGAACACTGGGCCGTACTTCCTGAGACGGGTTTGGCTGTTTGACGACTGGAAATGGAAAGATAATGATGTTTCACCGTAATCAAGCTTGTGACAAACCTGCCCTCACACTTCCTCCTCCAGTTTCTTCCGCTGCTCCTCGTAGCTGTTCTTCATTTTCTCCAGCATGTCTTTGATCTCATCTTGGTTTCCAAGTAGCTACGTGAGAGCATACGAACCAAGTTTACTGACGCCCATAAAACGTGTGTTGGCTCTTTGTCCAAAGCTGCCAGATCCTCAAGCTGTATACACAATGTTATACAATTGGAATAAACATTTAACATATAATGAAAACAAACGGAAACAATGGCAAGTATAATATTTCAAATGAAAGATGTAGTTCAACCCAAGAAGAAACGGTTTTAGCAGTTAAAAGAAAACGTGTTTTATAAATATGGTTGTGGCGAGAGGCGGACGAACTGTTTTAGAGAGCACAACAACGCCACCCTAGGAGTTGCACCTAAAGATTCACTTTCCCCCACACAGTATCAGGTTTCAAAAGACACTCAGGTTCATTATACAAATGAGCATCAGACGTGGTTCCAATACAAAATAAGCTTTATTCTACTAAAAATGCACCGTTAGTTTATACACGAAATCCTAAAAGAGCCGTTGTACCTTTAAAAAGAGGACTGCGGCTTACCAGTGGCGAGGTGGACCAGTGCAGGTGAGGACCCCGAAAGAGGAGGCACCCCGATCACCCGTGTACACAACACTCACACACACACACACACACACACACACACACACACACACACACACACACACACACACACACACACACACACACACACGCACACACACACACGTGAGGGTCTCAACCCGGGGCACACCAAACGACACCACCACCTGGAAGCACCAACCCCACCACCTTGGCTTAGCAGCTCCTACAGAGACAAAGAACACAATTATAAAAAGGCTCTGGTTCTCAGGAAAGGAAATAAAACAAAATCAAACAAAAGGAAAAAATAAGCAAAAGGGAAAACAACAATAGCTCGGATTGGCTGATCAGTAACCCAATCTATACACACTAAAGGCCTTCACATCCGTTGATCCGAATACACGAAGTGAATGGCTCAGGCTAAAAAGAGGTGGTTTTCATTAAAACAAGGGTGCTGCTAACACCAGCACAAGACAGGGCGCAGTGCTGATAACAGCAGCGTCAGACTCTGTAGGCGACACAGCGCCGGTCAAAGTACACGAATCCCGTAGGCCAAAGCCGTGAGTTGAGCAAAGGCCGTAGACAAAACACCGGCACACAAAACAGCAGCGTCCTTAATTTACGCAGAGTTTAGCTGTAGCCGCAGCTCTGGCGGCGTTCCGCCTGAACCCAACCAAAAGTCCCCTGTAATACGGGATAGCATAGAATTAATAAAAGGATAATTAACAGAATAAAATCACCTTACTGTAATATAATATGGGAAATGATGTGGGGAACACTAGTCTTGCTTACCTAACAGTACAGTAATCATGTTGCAATCGTAGTTGGATGAACTCTTTGAGAAACATGATCCTCACAAGACAAATTATAATTTACATTTGTTTGTTTTTTAACATGTTCTGCTTATGTTGGAGCTGAAACGCATTTCATTTCTTTGGATAACCGAGATGGGACTAACATGATAAACTGAGTGGTTTCAACAATGACGACACTTTGATTTTGGTGTGGGCAACCACAACAAAAAGCCCCAAAAATACCAGGAACTACAGACTTGAACTTAACTCGGGAATCAAACCAGGAACTGAAAGTCCCCTGTGCCCGTTCCTATCGTGTTGAAGATGAATTAACACACCCGCCTCACCTTGACCCTGTTGCGTGACATGCGGCTGATCAGGACCCGTACTCTGTCCAGCTCACCGTTCATTTTAACCCAGAGGAAACGCTTTCCCCCCCAAACCCTTTTAGGATTATTAAATCTTTGTGTCCGAAAGTTTCACTGGTGAAATAAAGGATCCATTTCACCAGCAAAGAACCCTCACCTTGTTTTTCAGGTCAAGCGTCTCTTCTTCAAGCCGCTCTCTCATCTTGTTGGTCTGGATTTTGTCCCCCACGAGCTCCTTAGATATCTGAAAGTTCAGACGGACGCATTGAACTTGTCGTTCATAAATGCTTCACACAGCTCATGAACTCTACCTTGAGTTTTTCCTCTTCACTCCGGACCAGCCTGCAGGACAAATCTGTGTTGGAGCATGGCCAGGTGGCCCAGTCTGCTCTCCAGGTAGCCCACTTTGGTGAAAAGGCGTTCATTTTTGCCACGCAGCTGCAACTACAGTGAGGTGAACAGAAACAGCTTTCTACAATGACATGACAAAGGCACATTATCCACGTTCAGGCTCTCCCATGTTGGCTCCATTGTAGCTCGCGACGCATCTAAAGGACAATTAACGTCAAGATACTCACCTGTGAGTCTGTGGCCTTTGTTCATTTCCACCACGAAGCCTACTTCACAAGCCAACTAACCTTTTAGAAGTGATAACCCAGCATATAAACGCTGACCAGTCATTTACTCACATTTTCTTCGATCCGAGCTTGAAGTCGCTCCTCAAGTGCATTTGGAGTCTTGTGGTTTGTGTCCATTTATTCACTGTCAACGGATGCTTAAAGTAACGCACACACTGTATCCACGGCTCGTCAACACACACACACAATAAAAAGTTGTGGACACAGGTTATTTTTTATTTTTTCAAACTTTATTTTAATCAAGGAATAGCACCACAACTGCCACGGTAGAAACGTCAACGAAATAGAAATGCTTCCCCCCCGTTGCATCACAAAAAAATTAACTTCATGGGAACATCTAACAGATACATTAACTTATTGCTTTTATGATTTTACTGTTTCAGCCTCTCAAGTTTGAGCCAAAACCATTTATGGCTTCAGAGGCCGGATGATGGTAAATAGCATTGACAGCAGCGCCATCTCGTGGCTACAATTTGAAAAACGCCAAGTGGCCAATATGTCACTAAATCATCATGACACCAGTAGTAACGATGACTTCATGTGATGTTTAAATAATGAGCATTGATTGTCTGACCTGGCAGTGACATGCATACATGCTAGGAGGACTTATAAAAACTGATCAGTGAGCCTTTTTTTAACGGCAGACATTTGACTTGTCACTTTAGGAAAAGCACAGGTGTGAAGAATAAAAGGAGCCATCGTTAGTGTTATTTGTAACACCTGTGCTTTTCCTGCTATGACAAGTCAGAATGTGCCAGCTTCACCAATCTGCATGGTCGATTAGAGTTCAATACAAACGTATGAATACGACTGATATAAAACCTTTCAGGCCATAGAGTGCAATTGAATGAGAAAAATGTTTTATTACAGTAACTTTTTACTGTAGAGGAACAATGAATTGTGATGTAAAACATATTAATTCACACGTGTGAAGTAGACTCACAAGTTATCAAAAATAGCTGAAAAATACTTTACAAAGTTTACAAATTTTGACACCATCTATGACAAACAGCACATTCAGAGCCTAACGTAGATGTACAATTCAGCTCAAAGGCGATAATCTGTTTTCATCAATTCTGCAGTAACTTTAATCCAGGATGGAAAGTAGAACAGAAGATCTGCATTCAAAATCACCTTTTGTTGTTGTTGTTGTTACAGAACAAAATAAAGATAAACTCCTCAGGGAGACTTAGGATACTGTTAAGTCCTCCTCCACTTCATCCTCCTCCTTCACACTGTGCCTGCTGTCGCCACGCTTCATGGGTACACCCATTTCTTTTTCCAGGGACTCGAGGCTGGCCTGGCTGATATAGTACCTGACGTTCTGTGATGGCAGAAGCTTCTGGAGCTCCTCCAGCTTACGGTAGGCCTGCAGAAGACAGATGGAAAGGAGAGCCGACATCAACTTACAATCAATATGATTTGACATGTAAAACTGTCTTTGGCAGAATGCAGATATTCCCCTACACTCAAGCGTCATTTCAATTAATTAAAAGAAGAAGCAGCTGATAGTCACCTCTTGGAAGTTGCCTTGCTGACAGTGGTGCTCCACCAGAAAACCAAATGCATCTCCAATCCTGACAGCAGGGTCCAACTCCGGCTCCTCCAGCAAGGATTCACATAACCGCACGGCCTCAGCAGCATCCTCCGTGTACAACCTGCAGACAGAAGCTCACAGTCAGATAATCAACAAACCCTCCCACAGGGAAATGTCTGTTTTGGAAGACAAAAAAAAAAAAAAGAGTTGCTCATCAAGATACAAAAGAGAACAGATACGAGTTATATTCTTACTGGCGAGCGTGGACAAACTTCTTGATCAGCGTAACTCTATGCTGCAGGTCAGCTAGTCTCACTTCCTGTTGTCCAGTTGAAGAGTCCTTTGATTTGGAGAGGCACTTGAAAGCCTCAGTCAAAGCATCTAGAGCTTTTTCATAGTTCTGGTAATCATCAATCTCCACCTAAACAATGGCAAACATTGTTATTTGAAAAAAAACTTGAAACTTAATAATTCATTTTCGTGAGGTAACATTTATTCTACAGAACGGATGCCATAAGACCACGGCTCTAAATTTAACAGATTTCTTCCAAATTGATAACCAGACCAATAAGTACCAGGAATAAACATCATGAAATGGCAGAATATGTTGTATGCAGTATTGCTCTACCTGTGCACAGGCTTCATAGAAGCCAGCCAGCAGGTCTGGTACCCTCCCTTTAGTGTAGAAACCAATGATTGTCTTCAAGATCTCTGGATTTTTGCGCCAGTCCAGAGACTGGAGGTAGTTGGCGGCCATGATGAAAAGCTCCTTCTGACGACAAACACTGGCGAAGAAGACGATTTTCTCTGTGTCGCCAGACTTGAGGAGTGCCCTCATGGCCTGTTTTAAAAAAACAACAACATTCAAACATCGAGGTTTAACGTTGCATATTAACATGCATGTATTTGTTTATGTATTGCTCAGGTCACATGACATCATGACCAGATGCAGATTGTCTTCTCACACAGATGTAAGATGTCCTAAGCGTGCAGAGAAGATATGTAGTGTTTACTACACACCACAGTATTACCTTCAGCTTGTTGCCCGCCTGTGTGTATTTCTTGGTGGCCAGGTGGTAATTGCCCTGACGCATGCAGCAGTCCGCTATCCTCTCCAGCAGCTCCTTTCGGGCCTCTTCGGACAAGTCTTTTGAATCAGTTACAACCATTCTCTCTGCCAGCTCCTCTGTGATGGTCAAGCTCTGGGCCACGCACAACTCCAGGGCTTCATGGTACTTTGTTCGCGTACATAGACAAAGTGATACATATAAGTACGCGCTTAAGAACTGAAATTTCCACGTATTGGGTGACGTTGTGCCACAAACAGTCACCTTCTTGGCTGCTACCAGTAACTCCACCGCCTTATCGTACTGGGAATGTGTGATGAAGAAGTCGGAGCAGCGTGCCAGGAGGGCTGGGTCAGAGTGCTCGTTCAGATCCTCGGCGATCAATTGAAGCGCAGAGAACTCCTGGGTGGCAAAGGCCAACTCCAGAGCTTTGGAGACGTAACCAGCCTACAGCGGAGAAATCAGCAAACAAATGAATAAACTGTCAAAGTACTAAGATTTAGTGCATCAACCTGAACATAGCCTAAAGTCATTCAGAAAAAGCATGCATTTGTGAGGGACCTTGTGATAGAGTGCGACAGCTCGGTCCATGTGGGTGCCTTTCTCCTCGTAGTAGCAGGCAGCCTCCATCATGTCCTCTGCGTTACTGAGCAGAGCCAGGTTCATCAGCTGGTCGTCCAGACCCGTCTCCTGTTAGGACACGACACACACACACGTCAACAACCCGCCGAGAGAAAGACTAAAGCGCAGCAACAACAGTGAACGACCACACAACAAAATATAGAATGTGCAGCATTTCTGCCACTGAAAAGTCTTGATTCATAGATATCTGCACTTTGGGTATTCACAGAGATCTCGAACTAAGAACGGGCGGAAAGGTACACAGAGCTTTACCTTACAGAGTCGTATGGCGTTGTTGTAGGCCTGGGCTCGTGTGTAGAAGTGGACGGCCTGTTTGATATCATCATGGCCCTCATAGTGTCGAGCCAAGTGGTACGACGCTGCCCTGTCACCTGTGTCATTGGCTATCTCGGATGCCTGGTATAGCAAACAAATACATTCTCACATTTATAGACAGCTCACTATATCAATATTACAATCAACAAAGCTCCTATTTTATAGAATATACAATGTCATTTTTTTCCAATAAAATATGATACATGTTACACCCGTAATAGAAACTGAGTCACCTTCTGAATGTTCCCCATGTAGCAGTGGACTCGAACCAGAGAGAGGAAATCTTGAGCACATTCATAGAAGCGCAGCGCTGAATCCATGTCTGACTGGCTCTCCAGGTACTGGGCCCACCACTTATAGATGTTCCTAGACAGATACGATGATAGCACTGATGTTGAAATGTAACTCAGCGTATTGTGTGACAATGTGACGTGCTCTTCGGGTGATGACGTATTTACCGGCGTATTTAAGCTCTGGACTTACTTGTCTTTCATTTTGTTGACGTAGATCTCTAGAGACGATGTGTCATCCTGGAGCATTCTGGGCACTTCGACCCTGTGTGTGTCCGATTTCTCATAACTGTAACAACAATCACGCTTTGTAATACTTGACGACTAAAATGAAAAACGACGTTATCTTTGACATGAAACAACAACAGATGTTCTGTCTTACTACGCGATGGCCAGGGTCTTGTCGCCCATGGACTCCAGGTATTTGGCGTAGTTGTAATAGGTGGTGCGCAGGTGGATGCGATCGTGGCTCTCTGCTGTTTCCAAAGCTTGCTGCCATTGGCCAGACGCCTGGTAGAAATAGTTCAGCAGGTCATAGCGTTGACAGCGCTTGTACAACTTTTCTGCATCTTCCTATTGGAGGACAGGAAAAGACGATGGAAAGATGAAATGCTTTTCAGGTTCGGAAAGTCCCGTGGTCTTTGTGTGGTGCACTGCTTCGACCTAAAAAAAAAAAGAGGACATATCATTTGTAGCCAAAAGGATGTGGCATTACGTTAGACGACAGCTTTGGGGGGTTTTATGAAGAGAACAAATATCCTTTGGATGGATTTTATGATCTCTATTGCATTGTCTATCTTGTCCCTTTTTCTTTCTGTTTTTGAACGTATGTTGTAAAAAGGATAACAGAAAGCGTGGCTGGATAAAAGAAAGAATAGTACATGACTAAATAAACATTTCATGTCTTTATCCGACATATTTAAAATTTTGAAAGCTGCAATGCAAAATGAAAGAATACATTATGGCCAAACAAAGAAGAATGAAAGGTTTGGGCGGAGAAAAATGGGCACGAGCCAATCCATAAGCCTGATTTACACTCTACTTGAATATCTTACCAGCATGCCGAGCTGAATGGCCAACATAGCCACTCGGGCTTCTGGCTCGGGCTCAAGCTCCGCCTCCTTCAGTGCTTTTGCTGCCCTGGCATTTCCCATATTCCCAAGGCACACGCGTGCCACATCCAGCTGGCGTGTTTTCACACACATCCGTGCCATGTTTTCCCATACCGCTTTACTACGGAGAGAAGAGAAACGGCTTGTTTGCAAGGGTAATGTGTTCCCACTGCATTGGTATGTTATTATTCAAGTGTGAAAACACAGTTATTTACAGTTTATTTGGAGTCATACACCCTCAGTGTGCATGTAAATATAGTGACACAGCTGTCTAAAATATGTATATACCCTTTGTTCTCACTGGACAGACCTCTAGTACTGGAGCATCAGGATCACAAGAAATGTCCATAATAGATATGCACACAAACACTGCTATAAGCACAGAGAGACAGGAATGTGTGCCGGACTTCAACACAAAGCGAGAGGCGTGCTGTTCTACCTCTGTCTTTCCTTTTTGTCTTGCTGACGTAAATCAGCCCCTCGACCCCCGCTGCTTTTGCGTCTATTCCAAATTTAAGATTCCACAGCCATCTGGTCTCTATTTGCGTCCGCCTCCCTCCTCCTTGCTTTAGCTGATACAGATGTGGGCTGTTTATTAAAGTTAGGCAACAGGAAATACCCCAAATCTTTAGGGGCCCTGCTGTGAAATGGAGGGAATGGAGCAACATGTAACTGTGCAAAAATCGGTCTCTATATGGTCACAGAAAAACCAACCCTGAAAATGAAATGTGAGACACTTGGACTGCTAGAGCTAGCCGCACACAGGGCGGCAAGATCTAGAGAGACAGAAAAAGGAAAGACAAGAGAAGGAATAGGTCCACATTTGTCCCCTCTTCCCATCCTCTTTTCCTCTTTTCCTCTCAGGAAACACATCCTGTTGCTGGCTGACTGCGCCGGCCAATATGTTTGTTGCACACGAGAGACAGGACTTTAGCGAACGCCCCCTGGGCTCCAGACAAAAGAATACACAACAGTGACGTCTAGGAGGGGGTCTTTGGGACATTCTCTCACACAAACACACCGACATACACACACACACACACACACACACACACACACACACACACACACACACACACACACACTCTAAAGTGATCATGAAGGAGGGAACTGTCTGTTTAAAGCTTGCTACAGTTGCGAACTGATGTCTCGGATTATGACGAACAGCAACTCCCCCAAATTTCAACTCTGACCTGAAGGATTTGCAGAGAATCAGTGAGCGAGGGAGAGAGCGAGAGAGAGAGAGAGAGAGGGAAAGACAGAAAGAAGCCAACGGAGGTGGGTTAAAGGACTTCTGGTTCCAGTCAGGCATTGTGGGATTTTCTAGTTGAGAGACCCAGTAAAGCCAGTCAGCTCCGAGCAACACTGTTAGAATCGATCCTTTTTTTGCATTTGTACTCTTCCGAAGGCAATGTGAAGTGCTGGAGAAAGAAAAAAAAATCGACTGCCTACACACAGAATCCAGCTGCACACACTGAAGTCAGACCAGTGCAGTAAGCAGCGCACTGTAGACGGAAAAGGAGACGACAAAGTAGAAAGGGAGAAAATAAAGCAAGGCGCAAGATCTAAGAGTCAAGCTGCAGCCAGCCGGAGCCAGTGGAATGGACCGCGGTGCCAGTTGGATTAATCCCAGCGTACCCGCAGTGCTGTCTGAGGAGGAGGGCTGAGGATCCAGTCCTGAATGAGGATGAATGGAGATGTTCGTTAGCTAAGCCTCAAGACAACACTCTTGGCAATTCCACCTCTGTGTGAGCTGGGACAGCTGGAGGAGGAGGAGGTGGTGGTGGTGGTGGTGGCGGAGGAGGTGGAGAGGAGCCCGGGGGCCCAGAGCACCGCTGGTGCTACTGCCCCAGAGGAGAGGCAGGGAAGCGGGCAGGACACTGCCGAGGATCAGGGGTCGTTGGGGGAACACGAGGGAGGGGGAGAGGTGGCGGGCGTCCGGCGCCGCATGGCCGTGCAGAGGCTGGTGGCGGCAGCGGTGGCAGTGGCCCTGCTGTCCCTGGTCCTTAATAACGTCGCAGCCTTCACCCCCAGCTGGGTCCTGCAGGCCCTGGAGGACGGACGCAAGAGGAGCGTGGGACTGTGGAGGATGTGTCCCGCGGGTGGGGAAAGGGGACGCGAGGATCTGCAGGCTGGGAGACGGGGGCAGGGGACACAGAGGCAGTGCGAAGGCCTGGGATGGGGCTCTGACTATGCAGGCTACCAAGAATCACGCAGCACGGTCAGACGTAAGTTTTTACGCTAGTTTTGAATTAAAATGTGATGATATTTATGCCTGCGTTCTAAAAAAAGAAAGATATTAACAAAGTGTCTCATCTATTTCTCATCAGACTTGTTGATTCATTGATTGGTGTATAGCGTAGATGTAACTGACTTAATTGACAGCGAGTCAATAAAGAAATATATTCAATTTTCAGGAGCTTCTGATTGGCCAGAGATGACGAACTACATGTCAAAACCCAAAAGCCAAAAACTGAACTCACTAGATTAACAATTCTGTACAACAAGAAGAACCCCATTGGAAGCAATGCTGCTGACATGAGTATCAACACTATCTGGATGAGTTTTCAGGCAGAGTCAGTGTTGTGCTGCTTCACTAAATGAAGCTCCATTGAGAAGTTTCCATTCAAGAAAAAGTTTGGGAACCGCTGAAGGTCCACTGGCCAACTTTAGCACAATGGGCAGCGCTGCCTACGAACGTCAGACAAAGACCTGCGTCCTCATTCAAGACAGAACTTTAATCGTCGCAATGTCACCATGCTACAGATGTATGCTGTATATAAGATCAAGACCGAACCGAACTTTATCATGCAGATCCAATTAATGCAGATCACAGAGCAGGAATAATGACACCGCTCTTCTTCTGGTCCCTCAAGTGCAATTCGACATGATGCGGGCATGTAACCTGATGGCTACGGTGGCCTTGACTGCCGGTCAGCTGATCTTCCTCCTCGGCCTGATGGAGCTGCCCTTCATCACACAGGAGTCCCAGTGGTGGGAGGAGGCCATCGCTGCGCTCTTCCAGCTAGCCAGTGAGTACCAGCAGTTTCTGCAACTCGTCTCGTTTGCATCAGCAGGAAAACAAGCCTCGTCTGACGTAAATGCTAAGTATCCTTCTGTCCAACAAGCTGTGCACATAACATCACAAAGAAAGAGGAAAAATCCAGATGCTGCAGGGCAAGGTTCACCTGCGTTCTGGTAGAGTGCCAAAGAGAGGGGATACAATCACAGGGGGAGCTAGACTGGCTGACTGTCCCACACTACAGATTGGGCTCTCGGGCCAAATACTGCAGAAAGACTCTGTGAAAAGCTCCAGACAAACGCGAAAGGCGGCACACCTCTTGCTTTGTTTACTCAGTAAAAAATAAACTTGGATTTTGTTTTTGGGAAATTGCTGCTACACAATATGTTTACGTAATGCAAGTCCAAATCCACGGTAAAAATGGATAATGTGGGTAAAATGTGACAGCAGTGTTTTTTGATTTCGGTGCACAGAGAACGAAGTATAAATGAAGTAAATAAAAACAACTGACAAAGACAGACAAAGTGAGAAAATAAAGGGGGAAACTAGGAAACCAGAGAACAGAGAGGGGGCCATCGTCAGGATCAATAAGCATGGGAAATAACTTTAATGCTCCTCCACACCCAGTACCCACGCATCCTTCCCACTGTGCCACATCAAGATCTGGCTGGTGAGTTAGTGTGTTGTGTGCAGCGGTCGCTCAGCCGCTTAGTATCTTTATGGCAGAGCGGCATGAAGGGGGGGTCTGGGTCTAAATTTAGTCCTCGTCCCAGAGTCCACGGGCCAGAGCTGCAGCGAGCCAGGGAGCGACTGTCGGGCGCCAGGATATCCCTGCTCAGGACGAGGAAATGTCTGTGACTACCTGTTATGCAAACCCCAGAGCTGAAGAAGGAAAACGAGGGGAGGGGGTATGTGGACGGGAAAGACAGTTTCAACAGGGACTGTGTGTTTGTGTGTGCACTGGCAGGAGGGATTGTGTGTTTATGGAGAGAAACGTCCTGTGGTACACACGACGGCAGGGTGGGAATTGCCTCTGTCTCGATAAGCTGGCCTGGCTTTTATGTCTGTGTTTACAAAATGTCGTAAAGCAGCGGCGAATAAAGAATCTCCTCTTTATCGTCAGCGTCTTCGGCGCTCAGGGATGAGGCCTTTTATCTGAAGACCTTGGCAAGAGGATTGAGACCCACCCAGTAGCCAAATCTCAGGGCCCAGTGATCTCACCAGAGCTTGATTAACAAAGACAATGGCAAAATAAACATAAACCACTGTCACTAACATGCGTGGTGAACATTTTTAGCTGTTATAATAATATGACCGATGACTACCTATGAGACTGTCTGCAAATGTTGGCGTTAGTAACAATAGCGACAAAGTCTATGAAGCAGCACACACCTATTTCCCTGACGTCTAAAAATAGCGATGCTCTCTGGAAACACGGCATCTTCCAATTTGACTCTCTTTTACCATATCTGGCCAACAAAGCTGCTGAGTCATGAGATGACATGCGGGATGCTTCACACCAAAAACAGAACACTCAGGAAAAGAGTATAATTAATACATTTAACAGATAGAAATGACATAAATGCAAAATATGAGGGAAAATTATGTAATTTTGGCTTCATCAACAATACAAGTTAGTTAGTCGTCTTAAATAAGAAAGAAATGATTTAAAAAAAATACAATAATGTTGTCGTTCCTTTACTAAATATCCAACTGAAGACAGTTTATTTTTAAGTCTATTCAGTAATTAATACCCCATTCCTTCTTCAGACCTCCCGCACAGAGTCAGTGAATGGGCTTCAGCTCTGAATGAATGGAGATATTTTTGCCAATCACTCGCTTTCTCAGGAATGTTTTCATTTTCAGACGTGCCAAAATTCTCAGCTATTGCAGGCAGACTGTGGAATAACAATATCCAGTTCCATTCAGTGATCGCTCAGCGGTTTTGGCAGGGCCAAGCTGAAAGCCCATATTGTTCATTTCTCTCTGGAATGTGTTTTCTGAATGGACACAGCTCGAACGTGTCAAAAGTCATGGCCGCAGGTCCTCTCTCCCTCTGAGGCGCACATTATCATTTCTTTTGATTTTGAGGAATTGCAACTGTGGGGGCTCATTTCAGATCTTTTTTTAATCTGGCTCAGGAAGGAGTCAAACCTTTCCCAGAAACCTGTGGCTCAAGAGATCCATGAAGGGAGTGATAAAGGTTTGAGCAAGCCGTCCAGGCAGCCTAATAGCTCGAATCAAGCATGTGTGCCTTTAAGAATGAACCGAGACACGGCCATCTGGGTGGAAAGCAAACCAGCTAAATTAATTTCCAAGACCTGGCCTTTAGATAAGACTTTCTCTGTGACAGATCGTGTCAAATGTCCAGCGAATAATATATCAACCTCCAAAGCTTAGGGTGTGGAGAGGAAGGAAAGGAAGGAAGGATGGAAAGAGGAAGAAGGGGAAGGAAGTCTGAGAGATAAGTCTCTGCCAAAAAAAGAGGTTCACACAGCGCACCCTGGCTGGAGCCTGGACGGGAGATTATTCACTCTCTTGGATAAGGAGCCAAACAGGTTGAACACGAACCGATCGAGCAAACAAGTTGCATTCTGATATGAGTCGACACGCAATGATACGGAGACAATTATCCACATCCTCACTTAAAAACAATGACAGCCATCTCACCGTAGACGTAGAGAAAGAAATACAAGTGCCCCCCCGGTGCCGCTGATTCTTCCAGGAAACTGACTGATTCATATCCTAAAGAACCAACGTCCATGTTTCCAGTGAATATTTTTAGTGCCTGTATTTATACCACTGTGGACGGGGCAGGTTTTACTGTTGAACTATCGGATCATGGCTCCAGACCTTACGTGCACCTTTCTTGTTGTACTTACAGCAATTGATTGTTGTGGGCTTTCATACACACTTCTAAAGAATGAGGAAAGGTGTGGGCTGTGGAGACGGGGGAATACCTTTCCACTTTCCACAGACAACGCTGATAAAACAAAGTATCAGATCAAAGAAACAGCGTGGAATTGAAGGCCGTGGCTTTTTTTTTTTTACCTTCGCATGCAAACAGGAGTTCTTCATTGCGTGACTCACAGTGAATCAAAGAAGTCAGGAGATAAAACACCTCAAAGGGCTTTTCCCGCACACATATGCATGCTCTGATATTTTTAAACCATTGAGAACTTTGATCTCAGAAGTTCTTCCCGAGGAGGAAACAGATTTCCAAATTCAAAGGCCCCACACAGAGCTCCCGCTGAACGCTGAAACACAAGGCCACAGGGATCTACATTTGAGCAAAAAGACACTTTAGGTTCACCATCCACACACACGATCTAAACTCAAATTAGTAAAGTACATTCATGTTCTGAAGAATATTTCCTTTTCTTTGGCCATTCAATACATTTAACTGGAACCTGACTGTAAAACAAGATGTTGCTCAGTGAATGAATGAATGGCAGTGGGTTTTCCCTGACTGAAGCCTTTTTTTTTCTCTCGATGATCCTGTGCAGGTTTTGTTCTGCTGATTGGACTCGTGACCTTCTACAGGATCGGGCCCTACACGCACCTGTCCTTCTCCTGCTACTTGGACATAGCTGCTTGCCTGCTGGCCACCACGGCTGCGGCCGTGCTCATCTGGAACATTCTACACCGCCGCGATGACTGCCTCGCACCGAGAGTCATAATCATCAGTCGCTCGCTGGCCTCGCCTTTCCACCCACGCCTGGACAACGACTACGTGGAGTCGCCCTGTTGAGCCACGTTACTTCATAACCCCAAGCGAATAGGGAACAATAGACGAGAGTGACGAGGCTGTGCTCTCAACTTTACATGTTTTAGTCCGGCTTACCCTCCAAGAAAAGAGGGCGTTCCCTGTGGCTCTACAGCAGCTGGACTAACACGTACTGCAATTGTAAAACTCTATATTTCACAACTTCTCCCACCATAAACAATGATGTCAGAATTATAATGCTTCTGAGGGCACAGAAGTTAAATTGATGTATAAATCAACCCTCAGCTTCCAAACATATTTAAAACTGTATTCATGCTTGGGCGAGCTCATTTGTGGCTAAATATGAAACGTCTTCAATGGAACAACCTGCTCATGGAAAAATCAAGCTGGAACTTGACCTGTTTTCTTATATGTGCACTTATTAAATGGCCGCCTGCATAATTATAAATTGGAAATTATTGAAAGATGTTGAAAATGTAATGCCAGAATACCTCATATTTGTTTTCATCCTTTTAAAGCTAATTACCGGTTTAATACATATTGTTATTAATGATGTATGTTGCAAGTAAGGAAGTAAACTAACAAGGTGAAAGCAGAAGTCAAACATCTTGAGTGGCTTTTCCCAAATCAGTGAGCATGTTTCAATTTAAAACAATGAGAGGTGATATTTTGATCAAATAAACAAGAACCTACGGAAATGAGGGAATATTCTTACTCTCTCTGAATGCGTCATTATCACATTCATATTTTTACGGTTGAAGAATGGAAGAAAACACAAAATAACTGCCAATTAATGAATGGGAGTGATTTAGATTTTTTTTGGGTAACAAAGTAAACTGCATTTTGAAATGAGATGCAGATTTAAAAAACACATTTGTCACGAGGCCGTCCACACAAAGCTCTGCCCGCTTGTGGTACATACTGTATACTCAAAGTAATATAATGTGTTGGTATAACGGATAATGCTCTCATTAGTAGTAGTAGTATTATTGTGACCATGTCATAACTCCAGGCTATCAGTGGGTCAAACACAGGGGCACATTAAAATAATAATATATCATATAAAGTCAATAAATGTATTGGTAAATATTCAAACACAGTGGTGGTTGTTGTTGTTGTTGCTGCTGTTTCGGTGTCCAACACCACACCTGACAAATGGACAACATAGAAATGACATATAACACGTATTTGTAACAACAGAATTGTGTTTGTGATGATGTTTACTCAAGGTTCACTTACTAGCTTTCTTTCTGGAGCTTTTGACCATCTGCCCCGGCCTTATTCGGCAACTAATCTGCTCAAGTGTTATCATGTGACCTGAGTACAGCGCTATGTACACAGCTTATGTCAGATGATAACAAGCGGATGATATACATTCGCTCGAAGAGGGCAGTGAGATATGACTGAAAGCTCAGGAAAAGGCTCCAGCAGTAAATGAGCAAGGTCAAGAATGAACCTCCCTCAGCATTTGTTACGAGTCCATATGAACGGTCACATCAGCTATAGCACAGTACAGTATAAGTGCTGCTCATACTGTATACTGCTTTAGGTGTTGTCTGTTACCGCGATTGAACACCAACACTCTTATCTGAGTGCACTGGGAGAATCATTTCAAATTCCAATACCGTCATTGAAAGACTGACCCCAAACCTGTGAAGATAAATATAGATATCTACATTTTGTACAATTCAAATTCTAATGTTTGCGTCGGGGGAACGGGAAAAGCTTCTCAGAAGGATGACAGACTAACAGCGGTGAAGAACTGTGATGCTTTGAGTGACATTTCCTTTTACAAATGGCATAAACCGAGAGCACGAGGGTCACATGTACCTCATGACTACAACACCATCCATCAGTCGCGGCTTCACTCCTGAACACTTCCTCGGGTGTTTTTGCCCCTGATGGAAAGAGGGGACTTTCTGCTGTTAAACAGCAATTGCGGTGGCAAAAAGACAGTAAGAGTCGGCTTGCATTCATGTAGCACGATAACCCTGCAGCGTGTCACCTGAAGTCAAGGACACCATGAATGAGAGGAAGTAGCACAGTCTGGACTGAAGAAAGACATTCCAACCTATCCGACATGCTGCGTTGGGAGGCAGAGGGACTTTCATGGTAAGAGTTTATGCGTTTTGGATTCAGTGAATTGTTAATCAGCTTTTCTACTTGATTCACAACCTCCATAGATGAGGCTGAGTAAAGCACCGTGTATTCGATGGGAGAAGCTTGACTCAGCCAGTCTCTGACTCAAGTATGAGAAGTCTTTGTCAATTCAAAGATCTGCACCACACAGACAAGTCCCAGAAGGGACAGGTTTACGCCGCAGGAAATGCATATT
This sequence comes from Melanostigma gelatinosum, assembly GCF_949748355.1. Taxonomy (NCBI): domain Eukaryota; kingdom Metazoa; phylum Chordata; class Actinopteri; order Perciformes; family Zoarcidae; genus Melanostigma; species Melanostigma gelatinosum. The sequence continues at coordinate 6,715,070 of NC_136654.1, read as the reverse complement.
CCTGTGGCTGGAGATATGCGGGAATTGAACACAATGCTGACCTGAGAAGCAGCAGTAAAAATAGCCATCAATGAGGAACTTAGTAAAGCTGTCATCGTGCCTATTAAACTCTCTGGAATATCCGGCCAGTGTGATAAGCTGTTTTCTTATTTATTTGTTTTTATGCTATTTTCCCATTTGTGTTATATTTGTACGCGCCAAAGCAACACTACGGCAGATTTCAGACCGAGTGCCGTGAATCACGTATTCTGCTAAAGATAATATCCAATCTGTTCTGAAATCACATACGTTTCCCCAACACACACACACACACACAGGAACAGACACGTACATCCTTTTACTGACCTGGTTCAATGTTTGCAAGAATGGAAAGGGCACTCCTTTTGCACCAAGCTGGCAAGAGAGACCTAATGTGTGTGTGTGTGTGCGTGCGTGTGTGTGTGTAAGTCAGTGTGTTTAGAAAAGTACATCCCCTCCGAACACACCCGCACAGTAACAGAAACAGTCGCAAAGCCTATATACACATTTCAAGAGTTCCTTCCCGAAGCACAGACACAGAAAGAAGTCCGTAATCATGTCCTGTGCTTCAAATCCGATTTCATGTTCTTACATCATCAAATAAAAGTTATTCTCCGGTGGATCTGATTTGATCATAGCATCACGATATGATACACTGCCGGGTTTAGTTTTATATCTCGTGGAATTCGGCACGTACGGTATTTAAAATGTGCACGCTTTTCCAAAGACAAATACTGTGTTGTGGTATTTTTTTCACCCACCTGACAAGTGTGCGCTTTGTTTGAATAAGTTAGAGATAAGACAACACAAAACAGGCAGTGTTAAGCCTTTGTTAACCTGTCAAGACTTAAAGAGAGGGAATCAAGGTATAGCAACAATGCTATCCCTGTGGCCTTTGCTGAGCCTTTGAATTAAAGCCCCTGTGGCAAGGGCTGCTGGGGGATGTAGTTACAGCGGCCGTACAAGGGCACGCCTTCCTGCACGTCTCCTCTACATTGAGCTGCCACCTGTACTGAGGCCTTACCTCTTGATGAGCTTGATAGATTTGAAGGCTTCGTCCATATCGCCGATGGTCAGGTAGAAGCTGAAGTTGAGCATGGCGTCGCGGGTTGCCTTCTCACAGTTCTCCAGGCCCACGAAGTCCCTGAGAGCTCGCCTGGACACCATGTGGGGGGTCTGGGCAGGACCCGGACCCGAACCCGTCGACGGCTGGGTCTGCTGCGGAGTTGCTGATATCTCTGCTGGATCTGTCTCACCAGGCTGAGGAAGGGTGCAGCAGGGGGGGGAACATGGTGTTAAGATTTGGTAAAGCGATTCAAAGCCAGGAAATAAATGTAGCACGTTGTGAGGTATGATCCTTATGAGTAAAACTATTTTAAATTGCAAAATGGGGAAAACAAAGAACAACAAAGCATCACAGAACAAATCTATTCACCAAGACACGGTGGATGGGAACTGGACACAGCATAGTGACATCTAGACTTTCCAGGGATGCACTTGTGCTGCTGATCGTGCATTGGAGAGCCGGTACTTAAATTTTGGCATAAATGCAGCACAAAGCATACACAAACCACAGCTGTTGGGAGTCAAGAATACGGAAGCTTTCTGAACAGACTGCAAGGGACAGACACTTACTTCTTCTGGTCGAAAGACACGCCCCCTCCGAAATAATAGCTTGGGGTGCGTGAGACCAAACACACAGCGTGAGTGATGGTGCAAACAATAACACAAGGACTAAACCCAATCCACTGAAGAGACACCGCACGAGCAGAACAGTTCTCGTTCCTCACCTTGCAGCTGAAATAATAGTAGGGCACATCCAGAGCGAGGAGCGCCTGCAGGCCTGAAGGTTTAGGGTAGCAGTCCTGTAGGAGGAGCCCATGCTCCTGCGTACAGAAGAGCGTCACTACCGACACGTCGGTCTGAGCAGAAGGAAGGCGAGACACTGTCAGACAACTTGGAAATTGACTTCATTAAAATCATCATCAATCATCGAAGAATGCTCGAACGTAAGCAAGCTGCACAGGACTATCTTTACCGTTTCCAAGAAACTGGTCGATGAGGATTCAGAACCGATCGGCACAGTCTCGCAAACGAGAAGACGAGGTTCGCTCTCATCCCAGAAGTGAGATACAGGGCAGCGGCCGCTGAGCTCGGTCCCCTGAAACTGCTGCCTGGGACACAGAGCAGTCAGGTACAGTGTTAGACAACCGGGAGGAGGAAACGCGACGCGGGAAGAATCCAAATACAGACAAAAGCAACATCAGCTACCTTTCGCTTTCGTCCGGCTGTGAGATACCACTGGACGGTCTGCCGACGAAGAAGTCAAAGTGGGTCACAGTGTCCATTTCAACGTCATAAAAGTACACTTTGTGATCCGGACGCCCATTAACCTAAACGGGAGAGTTTTAAACTGTTCAGTTAAGAAGAAATATTTCACATGAAATAGTCACATTATAGACACATATGAAGGAAAGGGTGACTGTTTGTTGGCCATTCACCTGAGAGATGAGGATGCTGACTTGGCTGCCGCTGGCGTTACATTTGACGGACTTCAGAGCTCCCAGATTAGCAATCTGCTCGGCCAGGTTCTTAGCACTGCAGTGAGCTTTGGCATCTCTGTAAAGACAGTTGGATCATAGAAGTAGTCAATGAACAGAAATTTTAAATACGTGGAAGTTAACAGGCTTTCTTTTTACAACTTTTTCATTGAAGGATACCAGAGCAGAGTGATACCAACATGCTCATGAACATTATATACCTTCTGGAGAGGTCAAATACTCTGATGTGTGCCGTGTCTGTGCCTACCACCAGGTAAGACTGACACACACTGAGGAGTACAGGATTGCCCTCGGCCTTGGAAAAGGTCAGCAGTTGCTTCACGGTGCCCTAAAGAAGAGAGGAAAAAATATGACTCAACAATGAACCAATTTATAATGACAAACAGCGCTTGCCTGTGTGTTTACGCTCATTAAAAAGGAAATTCAAATTCAGCAGTAAAACAACAACACCAGGTTTGTGTTTATAAAATGCACGCTCAAACATTTGTGTTCCTTCTCTGTGTTTAGTGAATATTGGACAGTAGGTCCCAGGGTGGCACAACAGACCTGTGGCGTACGAATCTGAACCCTGTTAGGTTCCACAGTGTAGAGGTTCTCCCAATGCACGGCTACGACATGGGAGTCAGAAGGAAACGATCCTGGGCAATCAGCAAGAGGGGAGGTGGAAAAAGAGAGTTCCGAAAAATAAAGGAGAAAAGCACAAGTTTACAAATTAAGGCAGTGGATGAAGTACACGGGAATCGGTGCAGTGTCACATCTAGAACATGTCGTTTGGTCAGTTCAGGCGGCTTCAGTCTCGTACCTGTATTGCGGAGAACTGTCCCTGAGAGCTCGTACACCGTGACCTGCTTGCCGCTCCAGACTGTCACTGAATCCTGTTGTTGTGACGACACACATCCAGTTACAATGATTTCTATTTCAATGTTTACTTGTCTTCATGAGAAAACCTTTGTAGAGGCGGTCGTTGTCTTTTCTTAAAGGTCCGTTGTGTTGCATGGAGGGGTGAGGTTACAGATTGTGAAACTTTAAGCTACGGTGGCTAACGCAAAAACACAAAAGGCCCTAACTGGAGCCGGTGTTTGGTTTATCAGTTCTGGGTTGATGCAGAAATATAGGTGATTATGCACTGAAGAAAACATACTTGTGTTATGATATTCTATTCCATTTCTGCCAATAGAGCCCCGCACATGCTACACACTGGCCTCTTCAAGTACAGAGACTTACCTTAGTAGCACACACTCCCTTGATGTGCATGTCAGACTGCAGAGCGAGGTTCACTCCTGTGGTGAACAGAGTGATGCTGAGCTGGGTCGGGGTGAGCTGCACCGCTGCCACCTGCTGGCCGAAATGGGCCGACATCACATGCTCACACAGAATCCGCACTGTGTTGGAATTGTTGGCCGCCAGCAGATTCAGGCTGGTGCCCCACTGAAATGGAAGGCCTGAGTGAACTTTCCCAGCGGAATAACATATTTATTTTGATGTGCTGATGTCACATTTGGTGAAAAATGCTCGTCCAGACAGTACCTGCAGCTGAATGACATTTCCTTCTATTTCTGTGGGTGTCTGCAGCTTCCACTGGGCCTTGGTATCACCTCTGACGCCGCCTGGCTGCACCACCATCTTCCACATCGCTATGCGGCCTTGGCTGGTGCCAGCTGCCAAGATTTCTGGGGGTGGCCAAAAACAATAATACAAAAACAATTAGGTTTAACAGCACTTTATACTGTTCGCACAAAAGCGATGAAAATGTAGCTGTTACCTTTTGCTTCACAATATGCAACACAGTTGATCATCTCTCCTCTCTCAAACCCCAGAGTCTCGTTGAGGGACAAAACATAGTTCTCGTCTCCGTCCAGGTCCCACAGCCTAAAAACAATGACAGATGTTCAAGTTCACAATTGGAATGTTAGGTATGTGTGCAACAAACAGTGTGTGTACACTGACCTGATGACCTGCTCCCCCGTTGCTGTGATAAGGAGGCCGTTCGCTGTCCAGAAAATGTCTACGTTCTGCCCGGTCTTGCTGCTCAACTTCACCTATCGGAAAAAAAAAAAACATGTTCACAAAAGAAACTGACCTTAAGAAAAACATTTTTTTTTAAAATCTCTGATGATTTTTGTGTACCTTCATAAATTCCTGGGCTCCTCCCTCAGGTCCAAGAGTGTACTGTGACAACATCAGGGTCTCCGTGATCACAGCGAGCACCTCTCGTTTCTCCAGATAGAGCAGCTTCTTGACTGCGCCCTCCACACTGAGAAGTGTGCTCGTCTTACAAAGCTCATCCACGCTGTGGACCTTACCTATACACAAGGTACGAGATTGTAAAAGTCATGAGCGACACAACGCGGCTTTCAGTAAACACACTCACGGTGGTGTAATACTGCTTCACGACAGCAAATGTACTTAAAATGCTGCGCGTAACGAGGACAACAACAACAAAACTCTCACCGTCTGCGGTGCTGACGTAGAATGCGACGCCCTCCTGTGGGCCCATCTTGAGAGGTGCTCCCTTCCAACTGAACATGTCCAGGGCACTCTCATCTCCACTAACTGAGGCCCGGGCTAGCATTGCCACATCGCTGTAACATAAGTAAGGTTCTACTATCAGCATGCGGCATTCAGACCCAGTGACATCACAATGTTTTCAATATTATCTCACTGGCAAGAATAAATAACTAACTCTGAGCATTGCATCCTGTTTACTTACTCCCCAGGCGAGGCCGGTCTGAAGATGCAGCAAGTGAGAGGTTTGTTGTACTCATGCTTCACAAGATGGTTTCCTTGAAGTCTCCCTCTAGCATCTAACTTCCAGACTGCCAGCGCTCCAGTCTGTCATTAAATAATTACACTGTATTTATGTGGTTCTGTAGGAACAAATGGGAAGTTTAAATGGTTTCAGATTGCATTTGGCCCTCTGTGCCACTTATGCCAATGTTGGTAATCCGACCCTGGTCACAGTATCCGGCCCAGAAGGTATGTTCATATAAGACATGTACAGTATATATATGTACAAGAGTGTCTGTGTATACAGTCACTGCAATACACTCACCTGATCGCCAGTTACCAAGCGGCTGCCAGAGCTACTCCACTCCAGCAGTGTGATGCCGGCTGCATGTGCGCTGGGAAGGACTGTTTGATCTCCGGAGGGGTGTGTGAGCAGCACTACCTCTCCATTCTCCCAGCCCAGTGCCAACACTGGCTTTATGGGATGCCAGCGCAGCACGGTGGGCTGGTGAGGACGTTCTAAATGGCAGGTATCCACATACTCCCCCTGCATACGGACAGGGATAAAGTATACACACTTTGTCAGGTATGCTGTAATTTAGAATATCCACAGACAGTCACTATCAGCGGATATAACAGAGTGTTTATTTTTCTTCTTTCTGTGTCAGTGATCATCAGGAAAAGCCCAGAGTTTACCTGCTGCAGGTAGAGGTCTACATTGCCTCCAGTGGTGGGGCTGCTTGAGGCCACAGCCAGCACAGGGAGAGCCGAGTGCCAGGTCAACTGAGAGGGCACATTACTGCTGCCAGGGGCCTCGATGCGGTGGTCAAAATACACCGCCATGTCCCCACTGCTCCTGCCTAAATAAGAACAAAACACAGGGGATTGGTGCTTGGGGGGGGGGGGGGGGGGGGGGGACACTGTTGTTTGTTGTTGTGCAGCATAATGTCCAGCTACCTAGCTGTCTGGCTGTGATGAAAAAAAAGCTCGGTAACTTAATCACTACAGTTAGTTAAGCCTTGAACGTACCCTTAAATAGCATCCATTGATTCCACATTTAGAATTACACTGTAGGTGTAACGGTACCGTTAGTGGACTTAGCTAGCATTACATCACTAATGGGTACAGATAAATAACCTACACTTTATCTTAACTGTGAATACACCTAAACAGATTGCCCTATCAGCTGCCATTCACTTAGTACCTTTAAGCGACTAATGATTAAGTTAGCTTTAGCTGCTAACATTAGCTAAGCTAGCCAAAGTTAGCATTCATTTCTCTCGCTGCCTGTAACGTTAGAAGTGAACCGCTCTGTTACATTATCTTAAGACCAACCTCAGTGTCGTTTTCTTCAGGTTAGTGTCAGCTTGTTTGTTTAATCTCGACAGAACTTCAAACATCGAGCTTCACTCCTAACGTTAGTGTTGTTGTGTAGCCTCCAGTGGGAGTAAAGAGCGTCTCCTCCAGTTGCCCCTGACAACTTCGAAGGCGGGACAGGGTGAGGAGCTACGGAAAACAACGAGCAAACCCGAGTAGTTGTCGAAGGTCTTATCCCACTACAACCATCTCATCATCTGATGTTATTCAGTTCCTTGACAGATAAATACATTTGAACTCCCACTGTTTTAATCTAACGTTTAGAGCAAATGTTGATATTCACAGTAGCAAGTTGTTGTATTCAACTTAAATTCTGCTGCATTGATAAAGTCAAATAAATAGCCTTCAATATTATAAATCAAAATGATCTCGAGTTATAATGTAATCGTCACAGTGCTCACATTCACTCAGTTTTATCAAAAGGAACATCGCTAACACGCAGATTGCTGGGTTTGATGCAATGTCGTACCTTGTTGGTTTTGAGATGTAGGTGAATATTTCTTAAATAATTGCAGATTATGGCACTGCACATGCAGATGTGCTGTGACAAGTGTTTTAATTTCAATCCAAACTATTTTCATTCATGTTTTGTATGAACCGTTCACTACCTGTCAAGGTAAACTCAAACAATCTTCGGTCCTTGTTATGTCCTGACCTACTCTCAGCCTTATTCACTTAAATACAAATAAACAGGGAGGGACAGTGGGAAAAATACATTAAAGAAAATCTGTATTAACCACAAAAAAGTGGGCAAATCAATGCAGATCTTCTTTCTAAATATGCCACGGTAAGCAAGTCAAGAGCATTACGAATAAAACTATAAACTGTATATTTAAAAACGTTCCATTGTTTGTGAGCATACAGATTAACTCACATTTCATTTATGTCACAGGAGGAAGTAGTATTGGTATTTCCATTATTTGTGAATCCTTGTATGCACGTGAACACTCACAGGATGTCCTTTTGCAAACAAACAACCACACACAGAGAGATGTGCCAGAACAGGAAAGAGTTTGAAAAGGATATCCTCAAAACTTACATTTTATTTGTGGGTACAAACTATTCTCCATTCCATCAATTATGCTATATATATATATCTATAATTCACACATAATACACAATATGTCCAACAACACAGTGTGTTGAAATGTTTGTGTGTGCATGACTCAGTTATGCAGAAAGACATTCACAAGCATGTGCCCTCCTTTTCCGCTGGTTGACGTGCGTGTTCCAGGAAATGAAAAATATGTCGGCAAATATCCGGAACATCACTTCCATCGACCTCAATCCTTCTGGCTCTTTGAGGACGAGACAGAGGTGAGGCGAGGCCCACCCCCCCCACCCCCATCGGAGACACATTCAGTATTTCATCGTTCATTGTTGATGCTGAGATCATGACTCCGTGCTCAGTGCTTGTTGATCTTGCAGCTGTTTCTTTAGGCTCTTATCCAGCAGCACCAAACTCTGTATGGCCAGACTTCGGCAATCTGCATCGGGATCTTCTTCAGCCACGTCTGTGGACATTAACAACACAAACAATGACTATAAGCGGCTACGGGAAAGTCTCCATCTCTCAGTATAATTACAAAATCAATCAAACGCACATCATCCTGGCATTTTCTTTGCACAGTTAACAATCCTATGTGGGAGGAAAAAAAGTGTCCTTTTGTCGCTCACAGCAATGTGAAACTACTTTTATCCTCAGAGGGATAAAGAAACATCCAACTGTTGCTGAGCCAGTCACGTCATGCACGGTCCGCATGGTACAGGACATCCTTGTTCCTCATCTGCTTCCCAGAAATGCTCAGTCCAGCTGTGCATGTGTGTGTGTGTGAGCATAAATATGTGTCCCTGAGGGGACATCCCTGACAGAATTACATTACGCAGGTGCAGCCTCGGGACCTTTGTCCATTTACGAGAATCATGTGTTTTAGGGTTAATCTATTATTAGTAACAAATAAACAATTTATTGCTTAAATAATGTTTGTTTTCTTACCTGCCAGCCAAGTCCTGGTCTCAAACAGCTGATCACTGAGGTCCACCAGCAGGTTTTCACTGGGCATGCTCAGAAACACGGCGCAAACAGCGAAGAGGACGCCTCGTCTCACCATCCTTAGACAGAACAGACAGAAATCAGGTTACAGCTCGGACACGAGTAAGACAACAAAATATCCCGTCTGCCGCGATTTGATCAATTAACCGCGTAGAAACCTGATACGCAACATACTTACTGGTCAACATGGTAGCGCACCGCCCACACAAAGTCCAGTAAAGCACAACCCATCTGTGCAGCTATCTACAAACAAAAGAAAGTCATGGGAATCTCATATTGTACTCCAATATAAATGAGCTTAATGTGACATTGTGATGACTTTTCCCACAGCATCCGAACTACAACTATCCTGCCTCGCCATAAATCCCATTACTGAGTTACTCTTTTATAATAAAAGATATATATTGAATGACTGCATCCACACCTAGAATTTGAGTACAATGATAAAAAGCTCTACATTGTGATCATGTCTCACACAGCATGGACAGATGGATATAAGTACCGGTGCATTGACTGCTAGATGCATGAAGAGGCCCAAGGTGTGGACCAACCTGCCCAGTACGAGATGGTCGTCACCCAACAGGTCAAAAGTCACCTGAGGCCTAGCAGAAAGGTATTACATTCCAGTTTTAAAACGTTCAACTGTACACAAAAAAAACGAGGAGTGTTGAGCTTTGAAATCTGTATGAAAGGGCATTACTTACTTGTCATAATTGCTGAGCAGAGGAAAAAAGAAGTGTCCAGCAACAGGGGCGTAACGGTTAGGGGCGGGCTTAGCCGGAGGTTGTGTGGCACCCTGTGCACAAAAGAAATGACGGAAGAGATACGGAGTAAAGCTTCACTCGAATACTAAACAGGCAGATGAACGTTTGGGGTAACTACCTTCCTGAGGCGCTTTGTCTTGCTTTGAATCCGCTTCTCTACTACTTCTCGCCACTGAACGGGGTTGTCACCGGGGTACGGAGTCAGGTCAGTGCCGGCGGCAATACCCAGAGACGGATTTCTCTTTTCAGTCATCGGCTTTGAGAGCTCCTGCGCTGCCAGAGTAAGGACCTGGGAAAAACCAAAAACAAGAGCAGCCTCATGATTACACTCAAAAAAAAAAAAAAGAGTTCAAATCACTCAGTTTAGCCGCTGTGAGAAGTGGAGAAGCCGTCGTCTTCACCTCCAAGATATCGAGCCGCTGGCGAAGACTGTAGTTCAAGGAGTAAAACTCTGTGGTCAAATACTGAGTCACCTGTCACGGAAAGCAAAGAGACGGTTTCCTTAGATACCGAATGCTTTAATATGGCGATAAAGCTGCGTGCTAATGAAGAAACTAAGGATCATACAGAGATAGAGTCTGTGACAATGAGCGCCACCATGGTCGCCTGTCGGAGCGTCAGGAAGCCATTGATGCTGTATTTATCCTCCATGTGAAGAAGCACTTTGGTCAGCTGGACACTGACCTGATCAACAAACAAACAAACAGACATGAACTGTAGCGTGAAAAGTGATCTGGAAGGAGAAAACATTCTAATCTCTGCGCTACAGTCAACAACAGTAAAGTAAGGAACGACACCCTCTGTCGCTGAATCAGTTTTATGACAAACGGACCCGAATGGTTGGATTAAAAAAGCAACAGATATGAACAGTAATTTTAGGAAAATGAATGAATCTGAAGCGCTGGACACGTCCGTCGCTTTCATACCTCTCTGGTTGCAAAGACGTTCTTCCGCACCAAAACCTCAGCGACTCTCAAAGTGAGCTCCACACGCAGCGAGTCCTCAGAGGAAATTAAGGCTGGATGGGTCATCAGATTAAAAATAATAACAACATTAGAGCTGGAGCTACAGCAGCACAGGATTTAAACAGGAAGCGATCGGTAACCAAGCAGCCATACTTTCCAAGCAGTCTCGTAGGTAGCGGGGTGGGGATGCTTTACTTATCTCCTGATCGCCGGACATGTCGTACGGAGTGAGCTCATCGTCGCTGCACAAGTGAAAGACTTTGGAGTTAACGAAAACACTTCCCACAAATACACTTAGTGTGACAAAGAATATTTAATCATTCTGACCTGTCCAGGTCGGAGTCTGGGTCAGTTTTTGTCTTATTTTGCGACGGTGCGTTCTGAGTGGAGGGAGTAGTTTCACTGGTCTCTTGAGGAGACTCAACTCTGCAGATGACAGACCGCATCTTAAACACAATCACTGCTGACAAATGTACATCGCGACTAAGTTTTACGGGACTTGGCCCACTGATTAAGCATAGTCGCTAAGCCATTTCAATATTAGCTGCCAAGATTATATACAGTGTGTAGATATAATGACCAACATCCCAAATCTTGACGTAACAGTTGCAGAGATGTAAAGACACGTACCCGTTCACATGCTCGGCCTCTGCTTCACCACCAGTCATGGGAGTCATCAGAGAGAGCAGCTCCAGAGTGTCCTCGTCCTGATCGTACTGCAAACGCAACACAACACGGACTCAGACGCAGACCAATCAGGCCGACTGGCACTGTATCTCGCAATCAACACACTGACTGTACCTCAAACTTCAGCTTGGTTTTATTGACGTCCATACGGGAGCTCAAGCACTCCCCCACCACCATGCCCATACGCCTGATGCGCACCACGCTGCTGTGCAGGTGGCTCTGCATGCCGCCCAGCATACACTGAAGCAACTCTGAGAGAGGAGAGCTGCAAGCTTTATGATCCCTTCACTCACATGATGATATCATACAGAAGGAGTGACTTGTGTGTTGTACCTGAGCGGAGCTCCTGCAGCTCGGAGTCTTTCAGCAGACTGACGCTCAGCAGTAAGGCCTTGCTGACGTACAGCTGCTGCTCTAGAGGCGTGTGCTTCACTGCGCTGGGGTTAGCCCAGGCCTGGAGCACAGACTGCAACACCTGAAAACACACACACATGTTAAAATCATCAACATATGTATCGTGTGTGATAGCATTTGGCTGCTGAACATCCTAATGCGCTCACCTGGATGAGCAGTGGCCTTCGCTCCCTGTCTGCTGCAAGGTAACCGAGGACAATTCTCAAGACTTGAGTCTGAGGGGGTAAAAAGAAAACACGTACATTTATACGATTATATGGTGTACTGGCAAGGCTGCAAGGTATCTTCTTACCTCATACTTGTACTGCAGTAGCAGCAGTTTATGAGTCATGACAAACTGAGCCTTCTTATTTGTCAACACTAGATTGCCAATGATCCTGCCCAACGCATCGGGCCTGGAAAAGAGGTGAGACGCTGGCGTCATTAGAGGCAGATAGAAAACCGATTTAGCCGTTTAAATGGCCGTTCCCGTCTCCGCCTTACCCGCCGACGGCCTGCACCAGCCCAGTGAGCACGCTCTCCATCCATCGCTGTGGAACGTTCTGCAGCAGCTTCCAGCAAACCCTCTGCCACACCATGTCCGAGCGTGTGCACACAGACAGCCGCGGAGCCAGCACGGCCAGCACCAAAGCTGTAGATGGGAAAGTAAACATGTCAGAGGAGGATAACAGATGTTCTGTGTCACGACGGACCCTGGAACAAATAACCAGGAGTCCATTCATGTTCTATCGAGGCGAAAGGTGAATTAAACTTCAAGTTTGTTTTCTATGTTTCCACTGGACTCACCACTATGGCCCTGGATACACACTTTTCCAAGTGTCTGAGCCACAAAAGTCAAGGAGCAGTCTGTGCCATCTGTTGAATACACAAATAAGACTGGATGAGAAATAATCACGACAATAAATATTTGACACAAGCCCCGCGCTGGCATTATTGCGAACAGTTCAAAAGATGTTTCCTCGCCTTTGAGTGCTCGACAGGTCCGCTCCAGGGCAGTGAGCATCTCGGTGGCCAGCAGTGGGTAGTACTGCTGAGGAAGAAAAAGACGCTTGTTCTTTAGATGCAACCTGTTGGCGGTGACGTCCGGCAGCGCCACAATACGTCCCAGCAGAGTCTCTCGGAGCTGGGGGGAATCAGAGGGACCCGTCTCCAGACAGTAGGACCACAGCAGGTCAGCGAGTCGACCACTCCGAAGGAACTTCTCAGTGATGCTGACCAAGCGGTCCAGATTTGTGCTGGCTCTGCGTTGTGTGGGAAGATAACAGAGTAATTAGTGAACAGACGACATGATGAACATGCCTCTCATCCTTTTCACCACCCACCTCAGCGCTCCGATTCCCTCCATCAGCACCAGCAGCGCCTGCTCTGGAGGGCCTTTGAGGAACAAGCCGTCCCATAGCTCCGCCTGCTGGGCGGCCGTGAGGCCGGCCGACCAGTCGGCCTGGATGTTGCTCACGAGAAACTCAAGGGTTCGGGTGAAGTGGGCTCGCCTGAACTCCGCCCGCTGAACTGAGGTGGTTCTGCTCGCCGGTCCTTCATCCAAGTAAGAGTGAAGCGTCTGGAGGGCGGCGACGATGTCTTTGGTATCTGTGGATGTAGTGAGGGTCCGGAAACACTGGGCCACCACCACGCGAACCTCAGTATCCGGGGCAAGGGACTCCATCTTGGAAATGGTGACTTCCTTGTTTTACTTTCTAAGCAGAAACATTAAAAAGGACAACTCGCACTGAAAAAACTGTGAACGGTTTCTACCAAGTATGCATCTATCTCTACACAGACACTAGCACACAGCAATTCAACGTTCATAGAAAAAAAGTCTGTGGATATAAACAATGAGTGCATTTTACAATTGAGTTTTATAATTAAGGATTAAGCTTCATAATAATATAACACCAAAACCCTCTGGATGTAAAGCCTTTAATCATAATAGGAAGAATTAGGTCACTGTTTTTAGGTGAATCCTCCCTTTAACGTTACTTCAGTAGCTTTGCGCGTTAGTTAACCAAGTACCAAAATACAGCAGGTGTCAATGGAGATGGATAAACACACAGCTACCTTTACTGGAGTGCATTGAGTCAACCTAAGTGAGTTAGCTAACTTACAACTGTTAGCCAAACTGATACGCACCTGAGCATTTTTATTAAACAAAGCAAAAACAAAAATCACATGACGAAAATCACATGACTTATCGTCAACTGTTGTATTAAAAAGTATATTTTTCGAGGTGGTATTTGCAGTTCCTACTGTCAGTTCACGTTTTAACATGAATATCCCGCCGTGGTGCTTTGCTCTCTGTGTGCTCCTTCAAAATACGTTCGTGTTGAGCAAGTAGGAGAAGGAAGGTTCCGGCGACAGACATGTGAGGCATTCAAGAAGTCAATGGTTTTTGTAACACTTCTGGATGCTCGATATGTCCGAATCAGTTTATCACGTTATACAACAAATGAACTTTTCGGTGAACTACTCAATTAAGAAATATGCATGTCTTACTATATTCAGATTTATTGAAAATATTATTCAAGCATACATTTGTGATTTTTGTTCTCAGGAATAACAAAATAATTGACCAATCAAAGATTCATTTTAATATCTGAAATAAAGGGTTAAGCTTTTCATAACAGTCATATGAGTCGAGTAAGACATGGCATAATCATGCTACTCTGACTGAATCAAGAAACATTGTTAATGTATGAACAGTCTGTGTCGGTGATGAGAAACAGAAACGTCAGCAAGCTTTAATCAATAACAGCTTCTGTCAAAGCGGGTCACGTACAATACAAATTCAAAGCATTCATTTGTTGTTGCCAATTCAAGGATTTAGTGTTTTTAATCAATTAAATGGATTCGTTTCCATGTATCAATTTATTTGCACAATTCTTGATTAGTCATGCTGAGTATTAATAATACAAATTGGCTCGCATAAAGTTGTATGATACAAACTGACAGTAGAAAATAAATCTTTATTATCGCACATCTATACTCACCGGAACAGCAGCAGCTGGCCGGGTCACTATAAGTGGACAGATAGTCTTTCAACAGGTCTTCTGGCAGTTGAAGGAGTTAATATAGTGTTGATAACATGGTGTTGGTGTCAACAAGATTGTGTTAATACCGTTAACAAAAAGTGCAAAGTGTGGTTGAGAGCCCATGCAGTACATACCCACAATCTGCAGGTGGGGCTGGTAGATTTCAATGCAGAGAGGTATGGGGCTTGCACATGAATGAGAAGTTAATGGGTATTGAGAGAGTGGAATGAATTGAATACGTATGGTTAAATCAAACCTATATGCTGCTGCTAGAACCTATACAGTAAACACACAGCGAGATGTAAACACGTGCAACAAATGAGGCAACCAAACACAGGATCATTTTTATTCCATTTATTTTTCTAATCTTACTTTCACTGCCTTACCTTTAAATTGTTCTCTTTTTACAATGACTGAAATTATAGTTCCCCAGTAACAATTAGGATTAGATCATTTGGGGGATCTTCAAAAATAATATACAGCTGTAACAAATACTGTTATAATTTATACATTTATCTGTGAAAATAGGAATAAATTTAACTTTTACAATATTCTCTTTTTTTTTATCTTCCCATGTCACATAATGGCAAGCCATGCACTACTCCAGTAGTGATGTTTGTGCCTTCAGCAAACTTTCTTTGGACACTGGAAGTGAGCGTGAGAGAGAGAGAGAGAAAAAGTTCACAAAAATGACAATTCATATTTACAGTTTAGGTTGTTTTATAATTATAATTTAATAAACTGACAGTCACGTGGTCAGTGCTTTCCCCTGGGGCTCATTGTCAGGTTAGTTTTCGAGGCAAAGTTTGAGACACAGCGGCACAGTGTTGAGACTAGCAGGACAGTTTCTGTTTCCTTTCAGGGCGAACTCTTCATACGAACAGGAGGAAGTTACCGAGAGATCACGAACCCCCGATCGTTAAAATCACCAGTTAAACTTGGAACATCTGTCTTTGGTCATTTTGAAAGCAGGAGTTAAAATGGAGAAATGTTGGTGGTTAAAGTGCAGTTTTATCAGCTCTGTGGTCTCAATGTCTAAGTTATTCTGTTTCCGTCTAGTTAGTCGCCAAACTATCTGCCAAACACACTAAAATATGAAGCAGGGAGAGAATTAAGAGAAGTATAGCCTGCTGTGTTCAAGTGTCACCCAATTTCCTGTTTGTAATGCCAAAAGGATTCATTAAAACAAAAGAACGAAGAGTTAAATCTGTCGGGGCAAACCTTCTGTCACACTGAAAGACAGGACGCTGAACTCAGCAAAGCGTTGATATGAGGTTTAAGGTGTCGCGTGTCGACATTGTGAGGTCTCACAACTTCACGAACGTAAACTATGGATATGATTTGTCAGTCAACACGTGGGTCAAGCGACTGCATCGAGAGATATAGAATATAAATCTGTGTTTTCATGCAGGGACCTGACTCCATCTGGGAAGACAACAGTAGAAACTGCAGACTCGGCCATCGGTCTAAAATCACAACCCTGAGGAGGTCACAGCAACGTCAGCGTTATGGAAGAAGAGTGCCACGAGCTCAACAAACGACCGCTCGGAGCAGGTCACATTCAAGCTGTTTAAAAAAAAACACGATGTAGAGTCACCAAAGACGATGCTTCAAACGTTTCCTCTCAAATAATCCTCCCACAGATTAATCCAACGTGAACTCATCTCCCCTCAAAAAAATAAAATGTACAACGATATATTCAGCAGAACAGATCAGAGTGAGTCGTCGTTTGTGGCAAATGAGGAATAAATATCTGCACGTGATTTCAAATAAGAGAGAAAATAAAAAAAGAGAAAAACAACAGATACTGTACACGCTACATGCTAAGAGAAGAATACAGGCAGCTGTCTCTCAGCATAAGACAAGAAGAAGAAATGTTCCTTTTCTTCCCGACTATAAAAATACCTAGAATCTAGAATGAGTGTAGAAAAAACTTTACATGTACAAGTCATTTACATCCAAGGCCATTTTTCCATGGGAGTGGCAGGTGAAGAAGAGCAGTGACACAGATGTGAACAGGGTGAAAAATAGGCTCTCTTCTTCGCATATTGGCGCAGAATGCCATGCTGTTGGGACGAAAAACCAACCTCCCAAGATTTACCCTTGGACTAGGAATCCGTCAAGACGTCTGGTTAGGTATCTTACGCCCAAAAGTCCAAAAGTGATGGCCGTGCGGTATCAGTCCAAAATCAGTCCGTAACATCTTCGAGGAAACAGATGTTGCTTCAGCAGAGGAAGTCTAGAGCAGATTGGTTTCATCCGCCCAATGTCCACTTTCTTGCCGAGCAATTATTGCCACTATTCAGCCATCTCTCTTCAGTGTTTTTATATATATCTCCGGTCTGAGCTGCTGACGGCTGATAATACAATATGTAACTGAAAGTTTAACTCATCTTAAGACATGGCTGCAGAATGTAGTTTGTAGTATTCTTGAATATTTCCAATTCAATACGACATAAAAATTAGTGTGATGCGTTTTTTCTTCTTCTCGTGGGATGTCGCCCACACACCAGTCCCCACTCTGCTGGTGTGTCAGTGGCAACAAATCCCAGTCACTATCAGATGGGCTTCAAAACATCATTTTTCAATTTGATCCCTTCAAAAACAAATAATGAAATTAAAACAAAACTTAGTGCAAAGTACAACCATTTGATTATTCACATACAACTTGTCAAATGTCAGTATTTTTCAGTCTTGATTACATTTTTTTCTACCGACAATAAATCACTTGTGCAGCGCAAAAAAAAAGAAGAAGGGTCGGTTACCTGGATAAGCTTGCTCCCCATTACGTTCACTCAGCAAGAGAACACTGGAGTCAGGTGGGCTGTACTTAAAAACACGTGACTACAATTCCCAGAATCACTCGTCAGTTTCCCTTCATGCTTCATTCAAGCGTTAGTGTGAGCAAGTTATATTTTGTAAGTTACAGCACCCAGTCTACACTGCCGTGAGATCAGCTTGAGTTATGTCAGATGTGTTTTTGCCAGCGAATGATGGGAAATGTAGTATTTTTATTTATTTTTTCCACTTGAGGTTTCCAGCCCACCTGAGCTCCGGGACCCTGTTTCATTGTAAAACAAAACAAAAAATGAGATGAAACACATTATAAACCACCCACGTTCCTTCATATTACTCGCTAGTGTCACCAAGCTGTTTTTTCAAACCTTCAAAGCTACGCTGCGCAAAAAAAATTAACAAAACGGAATCGTCAAACACCTCACACACACACACACACACACACACACCCCTTAGAGGGACTGGTAGGCAGCACCGCACGCTTTAAACACATTAAGGACGAATTGAAAAGAGGAAACTGCCGCTCCACTCTCCTGCCCAGCGCTTCATACGGCTTCCTCACATTTGAGTAAAACACGATTCAGCCTGGGTCAGGAGATCACAGCCCACATACCTCCACCGTCCCAGTTAACATAGCCTGTACGGCAGAATCAATGAATACTGGGATCACCTTTCATTTAAGGCCTTTCGGTGCTGTAGAATTGTCTGATTGTGTTGTTTTTTTTAGCTCAATCAAACATTGACACTTTGTTGTTTTTTTTGGGAAAGGAAGATTTTTTTCCCCACTGGTTATGATACTGACTTCTTGCACACATTAACACATTCACAAAAGGAGACTCGGGTCCCTCAAACCAAATACATGGAGGTCACCAGAACCCAAGTGTGTTCAGGAAGGGGTTAACACATACACTCACAGATAAGCACAGACTCAAGGGATGTCTCACTGAATATTCTCTCTGACAGCCATGGACTTCTTCAACAATGTTAAATCCTTCTTTTTTTTGGGGGGGGCTGGATGAGTTGAGTGCGTTGTTGTTTTTCCCTACCAAAATTATTTTCACATCGTCTCCCGGTAGTTCTATTTTAGCCAAGTCTCTGATACTTTTACCAGCCCGAGGCATGCACTGTGCGCGGCCATCTGGCTGCATGGTGTCTATTTGACCTCCAGGATGGAGGGGTTGCACTCCATGATGGCCACGATGATCTTATCAATGTAGTCCTGGAGTCTGTAGTTGATCTCCTCCTGTTTGTGGACCGCCTCCATCAACTAGAAACAGAGCAGACAGCGGAGTTAAAAGTGACAACAGAGTCACGGGACAAACCTTTGCTTGAATTCAAGAAATACGTTTCACAGATTCTTTTTCCCGTTTTCTAA
The DNA here is from genome assembly GCF_949748355.1 of Melanostigma gelatinosum. NCBI lineage: Eukaryota > Metazoa > Chordata > Actinopteri > Perciformes > Zoarcidae > Melanostigma > Melanostigma gelatinosum. The sequence goes on along the minus strand of NC_136654.1, from coordinate 6,696,307 downwards.
AACTCACCTCTACGCGAGACACATTGTTGATCTCAGCTGCCAGGGAGTCGGAGAAGGAGGCCGACATCAGGTTCTTGGCTCCCTGGATGCTCAGGTTGATGATCTGGCCGTTTAACTCGTCGTTCTGCTCTTTCAGGCTGCGGTTGTCCTGGAGAGTTTATAAGTCGAATGTAAACACGTCGTAAAAGAGCGGCACAGGCCTGATCCTAAATCATTCCGCCATTTCCAGAATGTGCATGCTACCTGTTTAAGTCGCTTGATCTCCTGCTCCAGCTCGGCTTCGCGGGTCCGTGTCTGATACTCCTGCAGCCCCGCGCCAGGTGTGCGCCCTCTCTTTGCTTCAGCTTCTAGCTTGTAGAGCTGGAGGTGCTCGAGCTGTTTACGCAAGTCCTCGATGAGCTGCGGCGAAATAAATCAAGTCAGTGAAGTCGTTAGGAATCTCATAACATAAGGGGTGTAGGACAAAAAACGGAACATTCAGTACATGACAAGGATGTTGTCAAACTCTACGCTGTGTTGGAATATTTTGTACGCAGAGTAGTGTTTATTTTGTACATAGAGAAACCAGTCCCACCTCCTGAGTGCACTCTTTCTCTTTCTGGCTCTGGTGGCGCTCGTGGCTCAGCTTGTCGGCCATCTTCCTGCGGGACTCCGTCTCCTCCTGCAACTTGTCGGACATGGCCTCTGTCTCATCCTGCAGCTTCCTCTTCTCCTGGACCATTAAAAAAAAAAAAGAAAAAAAAAGGGTAGGGTGAAGAGGAGTGTTAAGGCCGGTAAGAACTGGAACAACAAAAGGCAAAACAAACCCAATAGATATTGTTGCTCTCACCTCCTCTAGTCTCTCGATGTTTGCGCGAAGACAAGGAACGCATGACCTCAGCTCACTGTTCTCCTCGTCCAGCTGCTGCAGCCTGAGAAACAAACACAGACACACATCAGAACCCGACGCCACAGCCACAAAGGGGACACTGCTTGTTGAGAGTAGACGACGCTATACCACCGGGAAACAGCTTACGTTCAGTGGCAGGCTAGTGCCAGAGGGTGACAGTGTAGAGCCACGATGAACAAAAAGTGCAAACTTCTCAGGGTATCAAACACTGTTGTAAAGATCCAGATTCTTCTGCTCACCTGGCCTGCAGGTTTTCCAGCTCCAGCCCCCTCTCGCGCTCCAGCTTGATCAGGGCCTCCTTGTGACGGCGGGTCTCCTGCTGCAGCTGCTCGTCAGCCTGGAGCTCCTGCTCCTTCAGCTGCTCCTCCAAGGCGTTGGCCCGGTGCACCAGGTGAAGGTTCTCCTGGCGCAGCCGCGTGTGCTGCTCCCCGGATGACTCAGACTCCTTTTCCAGCTCCGCCACTCGACGCTCAAGGAGGAGCACCTGGGGGAAAAGTGCACGTCTGAATGTTAGTAACGCAAAACATCCACATGTATTGTAATGCTCCTTCTTCCTTTAACAACTACTGTTAACAGGTTGACAACTGTCGCAGCTCACAAGTGTAAATAACTGCAAAAGAAGCATCAGATGAGCCCTCACCTTGTCTGTGATGTCGTTGTCAGCGAGCTCCAGGATGTCCCGCGTCAAGTCGCTCATGGTGTCCAGAGTCATTGAGCTGTTCTGGAGGAGATGTCTGCACGTGGAGAGGAAACAAAAACATCAATCTCTAGAGCCAGTTCACGTTTGAAAAACAATCATCGTAGGAATATAAATGTGCTGAAACCAGAGTAGCTGTTTGGCTTACCTTGCTACTTTCTTGCTGGACAGCCTCTTGCCAGAACTGGATTGGGGGGGGGACAGACAAAACAACAGGAAAAATGGTCAGGAAGAGAAAAAGGATAAAGGAAAGAGACACCATCTCCTGGTATTCGTCCGATCCAACCCCCCGTCCCTCTCTCTGCTGGCAGAGGAGCCCCACAGGAAACGGGACGTATTGAGGTGGTTCTTCACTGACTAATCACTGGAGTTTTGAAACTAAAGCAACAAGATATTCACACATCACAACAATCCAACACAAACACAGCAGCAGAGTCTGACAAGTGCTGATTTAGGAGAAGTGTTGACCCATTACAGAGACTTTAAATGACACCTAAAATAGGACTTTTATAGATTTCTAAATTCCTGAAAGTGAATTCTGAAACTCTAGAATCACGACTTATTGCAAATTCAGATCAAATAGGATTTCAGCATTACTAAGTTTCTGTAATAGAGCTACTGGTCAGTAATCCTGGATCAGCAAGTCTCTTTGAAAAGCTTTACTTCACTACCGGCAGTCATGTTGCAACAACACAAATGAAGCATGTGGGAAAATGACACACTGGACACCACTCACCTGTGATACCCGGGGTTATTATTTCAGATTTCTACAATCCGCTTATTTTCAGATGAGCAAAATGTCTGTTATGCACGAGTGACAAATCATAGTTTGTACAGATGGCAACAATGAGAAGGAGCATGGTGGCCACTGAAATACCTTCAGTGAGTTTTTCCAATCAATGAACACCAAATGTGAAATATTAACACACAAAAAGAGAGGACAAAATAAACCATAATGAATGTGTGAGAGTACAATGTGTAGCACACACCATGCCAGTACAACACAGTCCGCACACATTATGAGAACATGCATGGTACTGTTTCTAATCAGCACGGCAAACACGTGCACACAGCTCACAGTCGGAGTGGGTTGTGAAGGACGGGTTACCTCGTCATCTCGAGGAAATTGAGGCGCGTGGAGAGGTCCTCGAGACGACTTATTTGTTTGTGACACTGGCTACAGAAAAAGTCCAGCGCCTCCTCCCTGAGGAAGCTCTGAAAGCGGTCAGGGAGAGGAGCGGGTGCACTGGAAAGAGGAAAACAGGGAGGAAGAGGAGGAGGAAGTGGTGAGTGATGGACAAGAAGGGGTGCGCTGAGGTGGGACAGGAACAACTCTGGGGGGGGGGTTGCAGGAGGTGTTCGTGAAAATACACAGGAGAGTTTGAAAGAGTAAAGGAAGACAGCGGGAGAGAGACCGCAGCGTGGCTTTGATTTGTTTTCCAGGAGACATAAAAAGGAGATGTTCTTTCCCTGCTGCCAAACATTGTTGTCTATTCAACATCTTTGCTGTGAGATTAGAAAACATAGGGTCGCAATTAAGTTAAAAAAAAAAAAAAAACTCTCCTCACATCTCTGCCAGCTGATTGTTCATTCAGGGAGCGAGTCAGGTCTGAATTATGCAACACTCTGGCGGAGACATGGCGTGGCTGACTTGGAGCGAGTGTCACGTGGCGGTCGTGTGACGATGTCGTACCGAACCATTTGCAGCGTGATGGGTGAGATTGTTAAAATAATGCTTGGAGCGCTGTGTGTGTTTTTGAAGAACAGACTGAGAGCACCCCCCCCCCCCCAGCAGTGTGTGCGTGTGTGTGTGCGTGTAGTCAAAGAGCTGTGATATGTAGATAGTACATGTGTGGGCGTGTGTGTGTGTAGGCAGCACTGCTGCATGGGCCAACGATGAGCACGATTTGCTCAAAAACACGGTGACGCATTCGTGAGTGGGTGAAGTTTGTGGGATGCAGTAATGTGTTTTTCGGGTATGATTTTGTGTTTTTTGGGCCCAACCACCACCAACTTGTATGACATGTAATCTCTCACATACTGTATGCAATTCACTGACGTCAATTCATTGATTTCGAGGATTCATAATCAACCCATATTTCTATTTTGTACATCCTTTGTTTACTTTGATGCATCCAAAAAAAAAAGAAATCGAACAAACAGATTGCAAAGCATTCATAACAGTCAGGTTGTACCTCTTATTTCCCTATTGTCAATGAGCTACAATAACAGGGCAGTTAGTTGTGAACAGCTTCCTGGCAAATCACAGAAATATCACCCGAGTGGGAATTACGCATGATCCGGCTTTTAGTCTCTGATGAAAACAGAAGAGGAGGAGGAGGAGGAGGAGGAGGAGGAGGAGGAGGAGGACAAAGATGAGCGGGAAAAGGCTACAAAACAAATGAGTAGTGCCATAGAGAGACGTGTGTTATGCACGTGTAGACATTTGTCACACTGTTAAAGTCTACCTGTGTCTGTACGACTGCAGGCCAGAGGCAAAGCTTGTTCTATACTCCGTCTGGCCGTCCCAGAAGGCTTGGCAACAGGCGCCTCCCTTAAGACTTAACTTACATAACATTTACTCAGCCTACTCGGGATCTCACAAGGGCAAATTAAAAGGAGGCAGACTTTTAGAGCAGGATTTAGATAGATAGATAGATAGATAGATGGATAGATGGATAGATGGATAGATGGATAGATGGATAGATGGATAGATGTAAATTTGTATTTCGCCCAATTGTCCACATTTCCAATAAGCGTTGCAACAGTGAGAGTAAGACTGACGCAGTGAACTTTGTATACACTTCATTAATGTTCGCCCTTCGCCAGAAAAGGAGGCAGATAAGGGGCGGGAAGGACGTCTCCAGATAGCTCTTATCATCGTTCGACCTCGGTGTCTTTGTCGAAAGAGAAACATTCTCTCTGAAGAACGTAAATAAGGGCATTAGAACCTGGACTGCACAGCTGAGAATGTATCACTGCCACACCTCTTATCAGGAGGGGCTGATAAAAAAGAAAGTTATAATGACATCCACATGGTTTAAATAATCTTCAGGCGCTATGACTTCATGCAACATTGGAGTTCAACGTGTGAAAAGTGCAAACGCCGTCTTTGTCAGAGGTCCTCATACCTTGGAGAGAGCAGGGAGGAGCCATTGATCTGCTCAGGCGGCTCCACGAGAGAGGAGTCGCCCCCCCCCTCGGTCCCCTCCACGCCGCTCTCCAGCAGCAACTCCGAGGTGTTGCTTTCCCCGAAGTCCTCAAAGTGCTCCTCCTCTCCGCCGATGACCGTCACCAGCGAGTGGTTATGTAGCTCAGAGTTCAGGGAAAACCTGAAGGGCACATAATGGGTTGGTGTTAGTGTGTGTGTGTGTACAACAACAGAGTAGTTAACTTACGGTCCGAGCCAGAAATAGAGGGAAATGTGTTTAGACCGGATAAAAATGGAGACCTGACTGGGTATAAACAGCCATTTACAAAACCACAATGTCAGCCAAACCAAACGAGGCCTTTTTGACTTCTTTCAAAGAAAATAAGACATGCTATGGGACTTGAGTGCAATACTGTCTGGATGACAAGTTGTTGTTGGACCCAGAAGCCTGGAAATGACTAGAGCCTGCTATAAAATCCCAAAGCACGTACAATGAATTCCCCCCCCCCCCCCCCCCCACGAAGAGCGCAACTGGACAAGTTGGACGATCGCTTGTCTTCAAAAGGTAATCTGTTAATTCACATTAATCCCAAACGTCTGCTTTGGCTGAAACTAAATGCTTTGTGCCTCGCTGGTAACGCTGAACCCCGATGGGGCGCATGTGAGAGGAACACGGTGGCAGTTTAAAGAGGGTCAAGCGTAAAACATGTTCTTCACTGCGCTGGCAGAAAGGGCTGCGACTATGACTTTCATAACTGGTTTGGTTATTTGACACAACTGAAAGAAAACCCTCTACAGGCTGGATCTGGAAGTCGCTGCTGTGAAGGTTCTGTAAATGAAGTCTTTGATGCTCATTTTACAGGAAAGCTGGAAAGCCGGCCTTTCCTGTTGTCCAACAGGATGTGCTCGATGTCACACACAGGACGAGGACGTCCGAATCAGCAGAAAAGCTTTCCTTCTCAGCACACAATGGCAGAACCCCATTCTGCTTGTTTACAAGACAAATGACATTCATCGGTCCAACTTTAAAGCTGAAGCGTCACCTTGATTTACAGAGTGAAAACCTAAATTAACTGTTACACATAAAAAAAAAAGAACGTCTCTTTTTCAAGCAGACAACAATGCAGTTTGAGCTGCCGCAACGTTAGGCTCAGCAGGTTAAATAAACAACCAATAGTCACTTACCTTTTACTCAGGCTCTGACTACGTGGCCCCATATTGAGGCCCTCACACAGAGGGACGGCGACGAGAGCGAACGCATCTTTGAACGCCCTCCGCTGCCCTGGCGTGAAAGCCGCGGAGCAACTGGAGTCACCACACCGGACGACCAGAGTGGAATCCTGTAGTTTCACAGGGTCCACCGATTTAAAATAAAAAACCCACGACTCTCCAGCGGGGAGAAGAACAAAAAGGGGGTCTGCTTTTGAAAACAGGCGACGTCCGCGGTGCTAACGAGCTGCCTATCGGTGCCACATGACTGACGCCGCATTGTCTGTGCCGACCGAAAGACCTGGCGCTGCACCCGAAAGGCTGGACTGCGAGTGGGTTAATCAGATTTGAGGCTAAGCGACGGCCGACAGACAGTCCTGCTGACCGTCCGAAGGCCAAATGTGTGTGGGGACACGGGTAAGACAGGGGAGGGTGGGGGGAGGCTAATCCTGTTACATTCTTAATCCCCAGTCCAGTGCATATACTCCGACCCGTAATAAGGCTAAAGTTAGCAGGGCTAACACGCGGACAAATCTCAGATCACACATTGACCTTTTTGTTTCTTTACTCAAAGTCAACAGGGAATCTCTGTGAGCAACAAATTAGTTTGAGACTTGGAGAACCTCTTAAAGGTTTGGGCATGAAGAACATGCCTATGTTTTCCATAGAAGCTGATACTCTTCTGGTGAACAGAATATAAATAATAAGAGTGTTGTTGTTCCCGTCAGCAGTGGACAAGTGGAGGGGAGAGAATGAGATGAGCCCATGTCACAGAAAAAAAAAAAAGGTGAAAAAAAAACAGCTAACTCAACACTTCCTGGAATTCAAGGCTCAATCATGGAATAGGAAGTCCAAACACATCCCCGTCAGGCAGACCGCTCCAAGCAGTCACCGAGCCGGACAGACGGGTCACAGCGTCAGCAGTTAAGGCCTCGGTTCTGTCTGCACTTCCTCCCTTGTGTTGGCCCCGAGTGCTTTATCAACGAGAACATGCACGCACAGGCACATAGACCTCATCTGCAGCAACTACCCGTCTTTAACAACAAGAGAATCTCCAACTCATCTGACGCAAATAAAAGACTACGTTCACATTGCAAGCCCAGTCAATTCAGATTCATTGCTCAGATCAGATTTACATGCACGAAAGACAAGAACAACGACGTCGCACGGAGGCGTATGGAAGAAGTCAGCGTTTACGGCTTCATTCGTAAGTTAAAAAAAAATCGGACTTGGTGCCACACTTTCATCTGGAGCGTGAACAGAGCCGAATGGAAGACAGCAGCACGGAGACAGCGTGATGCTGTGTTTCTGGTAACAATGATTCATTACTTTGTCATCACATGTAGTTCACTGTGGTGCGACTTTGTCTAATGTGGTAGAATTAAACGGATGAATTGCTTTTACTGAAGACTCGACACTACAGTCCGAATAATGCCAACTCATCTTCAGAGGACTTGTGACACAGACTGACACAGCTGTGCGTCAGGAGGAGGAACTCATCACATCAGCCCATTTGCAGGAGATTCAGAATGCAGCAGTCGTCAGGAAAGAGCAAATGGCCTTTTCTATTCTGACTGCTTCGAGTGGGCAGTGCTGGTGTTGATGGAGACTTAGATAAGTGGGTACTTTCCAGTGCATGTTAATTATAAACCCATGAACATAAGAGAAATGAAAACCGACTGATATGAATCCAGGAAATACGAGCATATTGGCCAAACATTGTGATGTTCAGACCGACCTATTTCCGCCGTCTTCAGGGTCGTGCAGCGTGGCCTCGATGCCGCTGTCCGTCTCCACGTCCTCGTGCATCTCGGGCGGTACGAGGGCCCCCGTGTCCTCATCGGTGAAGGTCTCACACTCACTGTAGGTGCTCTCCGAGCCCAGGTACGCACTGTCCGTCACCTCGTTCTGCTGCCGGAACAAAAACAAAAAAAAAACAGATCGAAGAACAAACACGTTACAGTTTGCCCATCAAGCTGTGAGCAAAAACACGATCTGAATAATTCATCCGAGGTGACCACAGGGCATGTACACAAACAGAGTCTTTATACATACTGTATTATCTGATTAAAAGAATAACATTTGCTCCAGTAAAGCAAGACAAGTAGTGCCCATCAAGCTGTTGCCATCATTGTAATGATTATTTCTGGCTCTAAAAAGTCATATGGTGTTATTTCAAACCAGGATTATTTGCAATTATGTGAAACAAAAAGGCAGCGATCACACTTACAGGTTGATCAAACAGTGTGAAACAAAAAAACCAAGCCGTTTCAAAGATGGTCTATTTTGAATATTTATAGAGCCAGTAGTTCCTGACGCCAACTACCAAACAAATCCCAGAGCACCAACAGGCTTCAGAGACAGTCCGCCGTGGTTCAGATGGCTGTTCCAAGTGAAAAACCTGCTGCATCGACACCTCTCAGCAACGAGTTCAAACGAAATGAGATTAGTTTCGGCTTTCTGAGCAACAAGCACCAAATGCTCCACACAAAACCCATACGTGCCAAAAAAATAAATAAAAGAACATCTGAATGCTGTCAGCGATTACACACACATTATCAGATATCAAAGCTGTGAAGCAATATGAAGGCAAGGCAGGTGAGCCCTGCTGGAAAGCACAACGTACCATTATAAATGCAGCGTCGAGAGGAGAAGCAGGGCCCAGAACCATTCTCACAGCGACAGGGAGGCCAGCCCGCCGTGAGAGCTAATCACTACAAATGCCTGCTCACCTTCACTCCAACAGAGAGTACATTTGAAGAAAGAAAGAAAGGAGAAAAAAAAAAAGGGAAACTACTGTGACACTTCGTTCAGCTCCGCTGGGTGGTCAGAGGGGAGGAGACAGAGACAAAGTCCAAAGAGCAGCAGAAGTCAGCTGTAACCAGAAGTCAGCTGTAACGCTCAATCAACCAGCGCTCTCAAGTTAGAACTGTCCGCCTGTGAGCCAATAGAAGAGTAACATCTGTCAGTGCAGAACCTGCATTACTGCTGACGATTACGGTTGATATTTGGTTCTATTTAGGAGTCAAAATGTGAGCTGGAAATGTGAAATTTAGCAACGGAAGAAAATATTTATTAAAGGAAAAGCGTGGCGGACGGGGCGTTGCTTTTCTCTCGTGCCCGGCCTCAGCCTTACCTTGCCTGTTATGAAAGCAAACAGGTCTAGAACAGCACGGCCATTGAGAGAGAGGAACCCTTCTCTGCCAGAAACGCGGAGGGGAAAAACAAGGACATGGACACAGGTGTGGCGTCTACCTCAAACATAAACACAAACTTCCCCCAAAAAAACTCCACTTACGAGTTCCAGTAAACAGCAAAGAAACTTTAATACACCTCTGGACCTGACACATTGTTAGTGGCCATTTTTTAGTGCAATTTGTAACATTGGAATAAAACAAAGGAGTTTATCGAGTGATCGTATGCAACTAAACATAACATTGACAAATGCCTGATTTAATCATGAAATCATCAACTCATGAAGCGGAGGGAACTCCTTTGTACCGACTGTGGTGCATAGGACTGCACTTCTAACCCATACCGCGAGAGGGAGCCGACACTGTGCAGTGTACAACCACTAAAACAACACTCGTGGCCCGGCACTGCTCAAAGTACACACAACAGCAGAGACCTTTCAATTTTTTGTGGGGCGCAGCAACAATGATGGTTAAATATACACAAGTTACAGCGCACAGGAGGAAACAGGAATCCCAGATATGCGGACCACAACTGTAAAAACACGAGTCCACTCGCATGTGAAAAGAAAAAAGAAAAAAAAAACTCGGGGCACATTCCAGCTAATTCAATATTTGTCAAAGAACACTCGAAAGCCTCGCCAGCCAGATGCTGTTTAGCGTCAGCCAAACCCCGGCGTGTTGAGCCTGTGGAACATTCACAGAGCGGTAATGATAGCTCTGCAAGCCACTCGGTGAATTACAGTGGGAAGAGAGCGAGAGTGCACGCGGAGTTCAGCCCTGTGAACCTTCACACTGTGCTGCTGTGTGCAGCCGATGGGAACCTAACGCACAACTGGACCACATACACACAACAGCAGAGAGAGAGGCTGAGCTCTCCTGTGTAGCGCCTCACCTCGTCGTACTCCTCGGGACAGCCCACAGCTCCATCGCCTGGACTGTAGTTTACATCGTAGGGCTGCGGCTCCGGACCTGCGCATAGGAGAGGGAGACGGGAGGAGGGGGGGGGGGGTTAATGTGTGCAGAACAAACAGATAAAGTCAAACAGCGAAAAGGAGGCTCGACAAACACAAGACCGGCGTGAGCAGCACCTGTGCCTGTGTGCAAACAAACGAATGAATGGAGGAAGAAGGCGTCACAGCAGAGCTGATCAAATGTAGCATGCTGCTACTAATAGACTGCAAATCCACCGTTGCACCGATTCATTATTTGGGCAGTATTTCTGAAGCGCACAGAATGATAATGAGACAGCAATCTTGGATATTGCTTTTGTTGACGACCCCGCTCTCTGGTTAACAGCATTAAAACGTTCATCTAAATGTCTGCCGAGATCTATGACGGGACCAAGGCCACTCCATATCTCTTCATCTGAAGGTAAACGGGTGGCTGCTACTGCAGGCCTGTGAATGTAATCATGATACATCTCATACAGTATATTACTAATGTACTGTGTTATTCTAATCTAATAATAGATTACAATGCGTTTGTGTTTTACTCTTAATCATGAGGACATTTTATCTGACGTTCTTTCAGATAGTCTTCCATTAATCTTTGTTTTGCAAAGGAATGAATGTGACTCCACTCTTAACAGTGAATATCTGTCTTTGGAGAACTGATGTTTCTGCCTGTAATGTGTTTGCTCGAGCACGCAATCAGCACATTTTAGAGTGCGAGTCCGAACGGCCCAACTCCGGCATATTTACAGTCGGCAATCTCAGCGGGATGTGACCGTAAATATTATGTAACTTTTACACACTCGCATTTCAAGGGCTGTTGAATGTCATGTAATGAATGAATGGGCAAAATGAAACAAGAGAAAAAAATAAAGAAAAAAAAGGCCAAGAAGCCACCCATATCCAATTCAAATGTGTCAATACGGGCTTCTGCTGAGAGCACCTGCGATGTAACCTGAGCCAGACGAGATGGAGCCAGTGTGGCTGGTGTATCTAGTAAACAGAGCTGTGAATGGCACCCTGCTGAGAGAATAGAACACAAACAGTGTTCTCCGGAGCTGCCAGTACACCCAAAAGGGCTGCTGTACCCCCCCCCCCCCACGTCTTATGCAACCCCGTTGCTCCTCGAGACTCGTACACATCGCAGGCTGTCTCAGTGAAATGAGTCCGCACTGAATGGGAAGCCGGCTCCTGTTTTGACCGACACACCTGCAGTCTTTTGGCGTAAGGTCAAAAATATCAGCGGACTGAGAGGTTTTCTAGACCAAACTGTTGTTGTTCCAGACATGCCACAGCCACGACAGGGGGGGGGGGGGGGCAAGGCATTTCCACAGCCTGCGGGCCTGTCTTTATTAAAAAGGTATCCCTGCCAGTAACAAGTGCCGCAGAAGTTAAATTAAAAAGAAGGTGGAGTGCAATTAAGTTTGTATTGAAACTAGACAGCAGAGGTGGTAGAGAACAGGATCTAAAATAAAACTTCAAAGAAAAAAAAGCGTCTCTCCGCTGCACTCCCCCCTTTTAACGAGCATAGTGGAATTCTGTCAGCACGGTGCGAGTAGAGGTCTGTTCCTCGCACACTAATGTCTCCCAGCGAAACATATCTGATTCACTCCGGACGAGAGGCAGGAAAAGACAGGACGGCGTGTTACGGGAACATAATGATCCCCGGCTGGATGATGACCCATGACATCATGGTTACAGGATACGGCAAACAAGCCGCCAAAATAAAACAAAACAATTTCAAATGACACGTGACCACAATTCATACATGACAGAGACCGTCACCTACCGTCTGTTAAGGCAAATATTTCAGATTGCCTATGTTTTTGGTGACAGGTTGTGTGTTTTGTTTTTTTATACATGCAAAAACAGGCAGGTCTGTGTAATCTGACTTTACAACACAACTCGTGACACGGCGGGTGAAACAGAGAGGACGGTAAATAATTTAGGCGAATAGGACTCTCTGCCCGAACCCGCTCTGAGAGCTTGCCAATGAGCCTGTGTGTGTGTGTGTGTGTGTGTGTGTGTGTGTGTGTGTGTGTGTGTGTGTGTGTGTGTGTATCTCATGCTTTCCAGTGCATGACTTATTGATGGCGAGAGTAACCGGAGCCGTGCAAACCCAGAACGAGTGGGAAAGAGTGCTTCCAATCAATGGGCCCGGGGGGATTGAGGCAAGCGGCGCACTATGGCAGTGACGTCACCATTGAAAGTAATTTAAAGAGTTAGATTAGATTAGATTTACTGCTGAGGTGACCCGGAGACATAACACAAGAGATTTTTGATGTCACAACATATTTAGTAGGTAGGTTTCACGGATCATTACATGTAGAGCCCCCCAGAGTCTTAACAGGCCAATTGAGTCCATAAAAGGGGAACACGAGATTCAACACACGTCACTTCCTACTTGACATGGCAGGTGTGCGTTAGGACGAGCGTCTCAGGACTCACCTCCATTGCTGATTGCAGAGATTCCGCGGTGGAAGTCTTCAAAGCTGATCACTCCCAGTCCACTGGGGTCCAAAAACTTGGTCAGATCCTTTACCTGAAAGACAAAAGAAACATTAAAATATCATCAGTTCTGCCTAGATGCTTCCAGATGATGTCATAAATTGAGTAAGGAAACTACTTTATTGCAATGTTTGCACACTGACTTCAAAAACACGCACAGAAGAACAAGTCAGTCACTGAGCTGAGCGTAAGCTACGTTAGAAACTACTAAGAACTCTTTGTTGGGGTCGCTTCACTGACACGACAGTTTTACTGCAGAATTATGTGAACTCCAGAGATTATGATTACAGGAGCATAAAGTCAATAAAAAACGACTTCTGACCTCCTGAAGGAACTCATATTATGCGGACATCAAGTGTTTCTGGCTTTATTGGATTCAGGGCAATAGGGCGTTTACCAGGATTTAAACGTGTGCAAAGGGTACGGCCTTAAAAGAAGAAACACAAATGTTCTCGAAAGCTTTACAGACAACTCGTTAGCACCAGGGGCATGTTTTTAGGTCATGAATAAACGACGCCTTGTAGAATCTTTCTTACATTCGATCATATAAATGAAGCACGACAGCCTTTGCTGCACCGACACTTCGTTGCACTCAGCTGTTGGATGAGTTACATAAGTTCACCTACACGCTGTATCAGCTATAGTCAGTCACATGGCAACAGGCGGATGTGCACTTCAGTAACTACAGGACATCGGAGCATCGTAATACATTTAGTTATCCGGCTCCCAAAGACCTAACCTGGGTGCTACATATGAGTCTGTATCGGTTATTGATGGCGCCGAGCAATCCCAATCTATTTACATAATTAATGGCCGAAGTCAAATGTCGTCTCTCGGGCTCCCTCCCTGCATTACACACTAACCCTGTTATTACAGTCAAATTTAAAGGCGTGCAGTGACTGACAGAATGAGCTGGGAAGGAGCCTGAGAGCATGTCGGGTGAGGTTTCTGTGGTTTCAGCTCACTTTATTCCTCGTGGAAGCGAGCACACAGAATGTGAAGACGAGACTCACATTCTGTGTGTGTGTGGCTTCTGTCTTCAACACTTTTTTTGTATCAGTTACGCATTAAAAACAAGTTGATATGCTTAGAAACGCTGAGCTGTGACTCTGAGAAGGCTGAAACTCCAACAAACCCCGTGGCTTATGATCTGGGTTTGGTGAATTCAGCCCAGCTGTAGTTAGAGAGAGGAGGAGTGTTGGTTCACACTGCAACGCTAAGTTTAGCATGCGGATGCAGGGGCTCATCCAACTGCCATCTCTGACATGCTCAACCTTTCCATGCGGTAGGTTTGCTACCGGCCATAGGCTGAAGGAAGGGTTGGTGGAGAAACCGGGTGTTTTAACTTGTGAAACTGAACTTCTGACGTTCGGTGGAGGTTATAGCGGTGGGCGTTAGAATGCAGCTTTTAGTTTTCCGTTCCTCAACGGAGCATCGCAGCTCACAGGAAGTAGTGTTGTTCCATGAAGCTGCATCAGAAACACCTCTGCTTGGTGAGGTGATGAAAACTCAGGCGACCGAGAGATGAATCATGAGTGCCTGACAACTTCTATAACATGCGGTGAATTATTATTATGAGTTATTGCGTCTGCAGTATGTAGGGCGGCGTACTGTAGTGACATACGACTTAACGGGCCGGATAAACCGCTGTCAGAGCCGAGGCAACCAGAGCACTCTATGATGTGGAAGCGATCCATGGCCTACATCAGAGTTGTTAAGCTTTTTCAGCGGTGCCGGGTCCCTCAGGTCTTGTGAGCAAAGCCTTTCTGGCTATTCCTAGGTCTAACCTAAAAACTACAGGTGAATGGGATTATAATCCAGTTGTATTTTGGCCCATGAGACCCTGGAAAGGCCTCTCAACACAGCTGTTAAACTGCCTGCTGTGTTGCAACTGCACTGGATTATCAATCTATGGTTTTTTGTTGTAATGTATATTTGACCTGCTGTCTGACTGCCTCCATTGTTTTGGGTCTCGCAACATGCCGTATAATTACAGAGTTGACTGGCATGAAGTTTCGGCTCGCAAAAAATGTACTTCTTAAAACTATTTTACAATGGTACTCTCTGGATAAGTATCTAACAGATACTGTGTTATGTATTGTTACAGCCCAGAGAGACACTGTTAAGGCAGATTTTAAAAAACAAAAAAAAACCTCAAAGGCAACTCCGTCAGCCCCACAGCGGAGCGGAGCAGCGAAGGCACTGTGTGGTTTTTCTGTTTCCTCTATTTGTGTCTAATCAGTGGCGGGGCACGCCTGACCGCCTCCACACAGACCGCTGTTGTGCGTAACCCCATGGAGAAGAATACCCTTTTGGTGAGAGTCTTTCCCTGAGAGGGGGGCGGGGGGGGGGGGGGGATTTCACAATAGTTCCGAAAACAAAACTCCGATAACCGTGATCATGTAAGCCTATAGCGGGGTTTGCGGCAGATGATGAACAATAAGGCAGAATGATCTTCGGGTAGGAAACCATAAAAACACACATACTCGGAAAAAGTGAAGTCAAGAGAGGGGACGTTTCAGGCCATGGGGTACATTCCATTGTGGATTAGAGGGGCAGTACATAAAAGCAGCGGGTGATGGGGAGGGAGGCAGGCCAAAAGTAGGTTGGGAGTGTAGACTGACACGAGAGACACGACCACAATGCCGTTCAATATGGCTTTTGTGCAGAATTGGGGTCAAACCCAGTGAGCGAAAGCAGTGAGCGGGGGGGTTAGAACGATATTTTCAATCGCTGAATTCGAAGATGCCTGCCGGGACATTTCACGTTTGAGGACGATGTCCGTCTTTCAACACACTAAAACTTCAGTTTCACAAGACTGACTTGACATCTAGAGGCTTCAAATCAACCTTCTAATAGTTGTGAATAGTGTAAAAAGGGTGTGTGTGTGTGTGTATGCACTTGGTCACTATCATTACCTGGAATCATTCTGGAGACATTTGCATGCTTAGCATACAAGCACCAGACGAACACACACATGCAAATACCTCCTGAATAACTTCCTGCTGTGGGTGACGGGTTGCTGGCATATTTGTAAAGTGGTACACAGTAATACACACATGCCAGGTCTGCTCCTAGCCCCCAACTACACTACTGCAATGTAAATATAGATATTAAATCCTGCAAAATTGCCTCTTTTAGAGGACCAACAACGAAAGTGCAAGAGTGTAACCGTTAACAAGACCTCCACTTGGCTTACATCCCTACTGGCAATTTAAATGTTTTATTGTTTTAAAGTGTTATTTATGGATGTCCTTATGAGTTATGACCTATGTCCTTGTGGTTTTCTCCACCACACTGCTGAGAGACTTGTTTTCCCACCATGGCACACAGTATATTTCACTAATCTGCAGGCGTGGAGGCTTTTCAAACCACTTTTACCTCCAGAGGACTTGAACTACGAGGCCATATGAGGGCAAAGCTTATTTAATTATGAGAAGCACACATGTACTGCAAGCAGATATGAGAAGAGTGAACCATCGGCTACCTCAGGAAAAGAAACAATCTGACTTCGGCTGCGTGCCGGCCTTGTTAGATCAGACCCGACTTTCCCGCTGATCCTTGAGTTCAGCTGCTGAATGCCAAAAACCACGGAAAGGTTTCATGCATTATGTAACAGTCCACAAATTCTGAAGATAAGTCTGTCTCCTGCGTGCTCACTTATTGCAAATGAGAAAGGCAAAACATGCCAAAGCCTCTCTCTCTCTGATCATGAAAGGAGGGAAATCTGAGAGGAGTTTCCTGCAAGAGCACAAATTAGCTCTTGCAAAACAGATATTCGATCGCCAAAAAAGAAACGGGTAATCAATCTGCACAATCTGGTTAGCAGTCCTTTTTAAATAACCAAATCGAAACAGTTGGAATCTAAACAGTACGGAGGAAGAGTAAAAACACACCCGTGGAATAAAACCATCTCCCCGTGTCATGTCAATGTCTCACCTTTAGCACTGCCTAGCAAAACAACAGGTGGAAATGATTTACATTACACTAACGTGACAAAAGCTCTGCTCCTCCAGCCCTAAAACAAGGTCATGGGCAGTGAGTTGGTGGATTGGCCACCCAGACCATGGACTCCCTCTGACTCAGGGAAATACATTTTACTCTTAATCCTTCACAATTCCCCCGCCTGGGGAGCCACAGATACCTACGGCTAGACACGGGACGGGTCAGGGGCACCAGGGGCGCTTTGAACCGGGAGGGCCGGGATTAAAAAGGGGTTAGCGAGCCAGCGTCACACACACACACACACACACACACACACACACACACACACACACACAGAGTGTGTGGGGGGGGAGTACCAACAACTAAGCATCATCACCCAAAGGCCTTGCTCAAAGTACCTCAAAAGGCATCTAAAATAAACACAGGGACACATTTTTTAATGGATTATAAATACTGCAAGTATCTTATCTTCGTGAAGAAATAGAGATCAATAAATGAGTTTAAAGAAAGATATCTCATCCATGTTGATCAGGACAGTTCTGTGTGTTTCAGCTACCGGTTAGGTTGCATCATTGTTTTGCATTTTACTGTTATTTGCAAATGGTGTGATCACTTAGATCAAATAGATACATACAGACGAGCACGTCTGTTACTCCGGGGCACATGAGACACGTGTCAAATGTGTATATTGTGAATTGAACTTCCGGGTGAAGACTAGACCAACGCCTGAGCCTCAAAGGATCTGGGTAATGCAGTTTAGTTCATACCTTTACATAGATTAAACAACGACAAACTCTAATGAAGCAAACAGCCTCTCTTCCCTTTCACTGCTGGTATAAGTAACGGTGAAACTATTTCACTAAAGGGCCGTGAGCAACACATGGGTGAGGGTCATGTGGGTGGAGGGACTTCTCCAGAGATTATCCCCAAATATGCAAATGAGACGATTTCTTTTTTTTTCTTTTGACATATGGAGGAGTGTCGGACCGGAGAGAATTCATTACAGCCAATATGCTTGACAGATTTATCTGGACGATAACCCAAATCCTGACTCTTGGACACTCACCAAATATAGCTGACCGACTAATCCAGGCATGGTTTTAACAATACGCAGGGGTATTAGCCAAATCTATCACATTGACTGTACCACATTGACTCACTTTACTTTTAAAAATAGTGACTTGCAAATAGATTCAGATCCTAACCGACTTGCAATGCTGATAGCAAAGTGACAGATAGATTTCAGTTCATTGAATTAAGCAGGCTTTTTTTGCAAGAAGCTCGCTCTCTCTGAGGTTCAGCAGAAAAATCGATTATAAACCATTTACATGGTTTTACACGGAGCGCCACTCCGCATGCATTACCCAGAGGCTGCTGCAAGCTCAAAAACAAGGACATCAAAAGAAAAATAAGGCCTCTCACCTGATCGGCCCCGTAGGCGGCAGCAAACTCCATGAACTCCTCGATACGGACGAAGCCGTCTCCGTCCTGGTCTAAAGCGTCGAACACAGCTTTCAGCGGGGCGACGTCTTCCTCCCTCGTATCCACAGCCGAGACCATTGGCAGTGAGTCATCTACCACCATCTTAGAGAGAGAAATGGTCTCCACAGTTTGCTCACTAGTCCATCCGGCCTCAGGAGAAGACGTGTGTAAATCCGGAACGGAGAAATCAAAAGAAGCCACTTCGTGACAATCTGCTCCTTCGAGCCGGTTCCCGTCCGGCAACCTCTCCTCTTCCCTCTGTTCGGTTGCTGGATCGGGAACGCCTCCATTCTGGACACCCGGCCGGGGTTTCAAGACCCAAGTTTCCTCGTCGTGGACGTCGTCCGCGGTCGAGCACGGGTCCAACGCCATTGCCTCATTCCCTTGATTTTGGGCCTCAGAACAAATATTGTCCTCCATCAAATCCGCAGACTCATTCTCCACAGAGCAGGTGTCAGTGGTGGAATCCCCCTGGACGAAGACATCTTCAGCCAGAGGCACCGTCAGCGATGGAGGTTCAGCTGATGACGGTTCGGCTGACAGACGCAGAGCAAATGAGTCATTCTCACCTTGTTGCTCTGAAGTCACACTTCTATTTACAGCCGCTCCCGCGTGATACACCTCCGACTCTTCTGCTGATAAATCTAACGGCACACCTGTGCAGATAACAGCGGGAGGACTGGCGGGACGCAGGCTCAGACTGCCGTCACAATCTGGAACCTCCAGGTCCAACAAAGGCACAGATCCTTCGCAGCGCTCCAGCAGTGTGTGGACTTTGTTGGGTGGGAGGCAGTTCTCAGGTAAACCTGGCTGGGTAGAGCTCCAGGTTGAAGGCAGATCAGTCACTTGATCAGGGAATAAACTCTCTCTGGTTTCAAGTGACAAAGTCTCCCTCCCTGCCTCCTCCTCTTCCTCCTCTTGCGACAGGTCTACCAGCTCCTCACTGACACCCTGTGGGTTCGACTCACCCGAGGAGTCTGGGGGGAGACAAGAGAGTCCATTCGAGAGGAGGTCTACCAACAGAAATGGATCCCCCGTGTTGGTCTCAGGATGCCTGTCGGAAATGTCCGACGGAGAGGCCGGCACACTGAGCCTCATTAGCTCAGCCTGACTACTGAGGGTCTCCAGAGGGCCCTCCTCACGGGCAGAGCTTTTTCCAACCACATCAGCGAGTTTGGGAGAAAATAGCCACGACAAAGTGCAGTCACTCAGCTCATCGGGTCGCTTTTCTGTGAAGGACTCTATGTGAGAAGTACCACGGAGAGGAGCGTTGGGATTATTGGACTGATCTCCCTCAAACTGCAAACCTCCACAGGAAAGATCAGAGATATTTATTCGGTCGTCCAGCTCTACTACCGGCTTGTCCTGGTAAACGTTTTCTTCTTCTTCACTTTGTTGGAATGTCTGCTCCTGGTCGCCGTTTCTGAAATCCAAACCTGTCTGGCCACCCTTGTTTTCACCGAGCTCACCTCCATTGTCTGAATCCAGTGGGTGAAATCCGAGAGGAAACGCATGTTCTGACTCCCACTGTGTGAGCCCCAAAGGGCCAGACAGAACGGTCGGTTCCATTTATACTTATGTGATCCACTTTACACAAAGCTGGTGTACTATCTCACTGCTGCCGTCGAGATCCAGCTCTTACACTTTAATGCCATGTTGTTAAACGGCATCTTGCAAGCATTGATCAACGTTAGGTAGGTTTAGCAACAGTCAGGCAACGGATTAACAAATACTATTTGTTGTTTTAACTCCAGTAGCTGTCATCCACATCTTGGCAACAATGTAACGTAAACTCAAAATCCATTGTAACGTCTTAGCCTCGCTGACGGTAACGTGTGTTGACCTACTATGTGCAGCTCTGTCCTCAGATCCACGTCTGGTTGATGCCAAATGGTTCAGCTTCAGCACATCCAACGTCAACATGCTTCACCTCGGCCTGGAAGCTGACAACTCACGGCGATAAAGTCTCAGAAAACGACTGACAGCATCTCTTCTCGTGAGCCAATTTGACAAATAAGTTAACGCGTTAACTCGCTAGTGTTTGTCAACATTAGCTTTCTTATCCGATTATTATCCAGCGCAAGCTAATTTGCCGAGGAAACGATGCTGGCAGACCTGGAACCGAAATAAACCTCGAGCTAGAATGTTAAATCTCTCATAACGACACGGACAGTAATAACCTCCCACCGAAGGCATGATAGCAACCAACGTTAACTCCTCCTTCGAGCATCCCACTTCTTCCGTGCCATTGGCCCAGAGACGCTGCTAGCTGACTAAGCTAGCGAAATTAGCCTATTAGCTAGCTTAACGCGCGAGCCAGTCCAGCTCGTACCCCTTCCAACTGAACGTAACCGAAGAGTAGCCGCGCTATCCCGCTGTTTAAAACGCAACTACGGACACTGTCGCCTCCGTGATAGTCCACGGTTATGTCTTCATTTCGAAGCCGTTTTGAAAGCGACAATCCACCTGTATGTCCGTCAGCAGACAGGCCACACGAGTGACGAGACGAAACCGCTGCAGATTCTTCTAGCGTCCTCGTCTCACAAACACTTCAGTCACAGCGTCCCTCCTCGAAGCCAGTGGTGAAAGAAACAGGGGGATGAAATACGAGCAACAAGCTCCATCATTTGGCAGTCAGTCCACCTATGTTGATTACAGAAAGCTCTCGCATCAGCATCAGCATCAGCAGCGTCCCATCCTCCTCCTCCTCCTCCTCCAGCCGCATACACAGCGCTGACGTTTCACGCAAGCGTACACAACACCCCGCAGTATCGGGCTTCAGATCGGCTATCGAGCGGTCCTAGTGTTGGTGTTGGATTCAAAACAGTGTCCTGCACTCATGTAGACATGTTTTAAGTAAGCAGCCCTTCACACAGGTTACAGTTCAGGGTCTGATAGAGGAGCTCTCAACTGCTCGATGACATTACAGCAGTAGATAAAGGGACCGTTTCTTTAAGCGGAACTATTCCACAGCTGATGTATAAAAACAACACATTAACCAATATGACATTGTTGGAGATCTCAAGTGGACAGATGTATTATTTTGATGAAACAGTGACTGTTGAATGGTTGCAATTGTAATGTTTTGGCGCCCCCATCTGACCTGCAGAGGGGTTTTTTTCTGTCTCTCTCCAGGTTTGCATGCTGAATCTCATTTAATCCTTCAGAACATAATCAACATTAGTATAAGTCGCAAGAAAAGGAAAAAACCCTCAGATGTGGTGGGGTCCTAACCCCTAGGTAGGTGGGGAACCACGAACTAAATCTACTGGATTTGCATTACTAACAGTCGTCTCCTCTCTACAGGTACAATCTAAGCCTCTAAGCCTAAAACACAATTGTATGTGCATTAGCAAAAATAACACAACTTGCAATAGTAAACAGTTTTATTAATAAATCAGGGGTACTGAAAAACCACATTACATGAAATGCATGATGACAATACACAGCAGTGTAATGGGTAAAAAAAATCCCCAAATTGTTATATAAATTGATTTATTACTCAGATTGTAAACACATAATACAGTAGGTATACAGTATGTTCGTGTTCAACTCCTCCTGTCACTTAGCAATACACTCTTGAAGCAGCAGTGGGTGAGACACACCACAAACACTGGACATGTAGCATGATCAGTTCTACAGATGGCCGAAATTACTCGTTTTCAGCATTTACTTGTCTATTTTCTTTTCAGATGACCAATAACCTGAAAGAAAATCAGAGACAAGTGAATTAATAGAGGTTATACTGTTTTCCTGTCATTTAAACAATTTGACTTTAACTCTCTAAAAACCAGAAACAACACAACACAGAGCACAACCACATAGTGTCTCTCGACATGGGCCTCAAGCTGCCCCTCCCCCTACACACCTGAGTCAGGAGGAGGACAAAAGAGCCCCTGTTCAGAGTTTAGCAGATTTAGAGGAGGCTATACCCAGCAGCATGGAGACGTCGTTGGCCGAGGTCAGCCACGATCCGCCGTCCGCCACCAGGATGGCTCCGGTTACATAGGAGGAGGCCCGGCTGGCCAAGAAAAGAGTGCAGTGGGCCATCTCAGTCTTGTTGCCGGCTCGCTGCAAAGGAATGGACTGGAACGCACCAGCAGCCTCCCCTCTGGGACCACCTGAGGCATTCAAAGTACAAAGAAACTCAGTGCTGTCACACTTTTTATGGCGGACCCCTACAGGGCCGTCAAATGAAGACAAGCTTCATCAGCTCCACCCGTCATGTTCCAAATATGTCCTTTTGAATGGAGCATAACTTTTTTATTTAACACTATTAATTATGGAAAGGTGGTTATTGTCAACTGATTAGCAATTGCTATTAGCTAACAACATCAACTTTTTATTCATTCGATTTCCTTTTCTTTGCTTATTGCTATTTTTTAGTTGAGCTTTTTGAGTTTAGAGTACAGAGTGTACATAATGATACAATAATAGTATTGCGAAAGCCATGTAACAAATTGTGACTTATAACAATAACAATAGCCCAAAAAAGGTACGTTTCTGGACAACCTCCCACCTGTTTCTGAGGGTTGTGTGTGTGTTTCTTACTGTAAAGAGATCAAACCGTTGTTTATAATAAAAGATACAAACAACAACAAATATTTAGTTGAATCTTTACCCAGTCTGCGGAAGCCCTCCGTGCCAGAGACAGGACCTGGAGCCACAGCGTTGACTCTCACCCCACTGGGCCCCCACTCCACAGCCAGGTGCTTAGTCATGGCATCTGGGGACAGCAGAGGCAACACTGAGTCACCGATTCTAATTTTGATATTTAATTGCAAGAGCAGGAAGAAAGCTCTCACCATTTGCAGCCTTAGCAGAGCCGGCATGCACCTGGAGGCCCTGTCCCCTGTATCCAAGTGTTGCAGAGATGTTTACTATGTTGCCACCATGAGCCTGCATACACAAATGATGAAAGACTCAAAAAAAATGAAATGGGTAAAAAAATCAAATCTGCTTAATCGTGCAGAAGCAGCAGTTTAAGTCCCCTTTAGAAACGAGGTATTCAGTAATATCTGCTCTCTACTGGCCTCTTGTGGTGACCAGCGTGAACTGCAGAGAGTGAATCTTATTGAAAATGATTGATTAATAACCTAGTTGTGTTCCCTAAAATACTGTATTGTCGTCATTTCAGCGCAACATATAGCTCCTTCACATGGAACTGGGACTTATTGTGTCACGCAGACAGGAAAGGTACTGTACCTGGAACCACTTCTCATAAACCACCTTGCTGGTGTTGAATGTACCCATGGTGTCGATCTCCATTACCGTCTTGAAGGCATTGAAGGAGAGCGAGGTAGCTGGGCAGAGGAAGTTTCCAGCAGCATCTGTCAACGACAGCCACCGTGACTTTAACCGAAGCCATTAAAAGCTATAAATACATTAACGATGTTACACGTACAGATGTTACGTAGCGACGTTAACAGTTTGTAGATGGGACTAGGGTGCAAAGATAGACGATAAAGACAGACACAGCATCAGGAAAGTTGATGATTAAACTAAAATCTTCCACACTTGAGCTTGTGTTCAAAAGTACACGTGTGCATATTCACGCTACAGACACCTTAAAATGTATTTGCACTCATGTTGGCAGGATGCATTTTACACTGACAAAAGAGGGTGAGGGTGAGAGAATGTGTGCTCCCACCACAGACACAGTGATCATCAGCACAAAATCACGTTTTTGTCGGGCTCGTTAGAAAGAGGTCACATACTGTTAATGAGGATGTCTACGCGTCCCAACTCTTTCAGCGTCTCGTCCACAGCAGCTGCGATGCTCTCAGGCTGCCTCACATCCAGACACATGGGGAGGCAGCGGCGTCCGGACGCCGCAGACAGCTTTTTAGCTGCCTAGGCAGACATTAAGGCCAATACATTAATATCTATATCCAGGTGTAAGGGATATCATTTTAGGATTGTGGAAATGATTTAAGAAGAATCACCTCTTTGAGCTTGTCCAAGTTCCTGCTTGCAATCACTGTGTCGCAGCCATGCCTGAAGGAAAAGAAAGAAATATAAGAAATGTTAAATGGACTGTACCTGTAGAGTGATAGTCTTCTGACCATGTAAAGAGCTGTAACACTACACCATGCAGCGTGCCACCGGCCCATCAGGACTCTATTTAACCATTCACACCCATTCATACACCGCATGCACAGCTTGAGGGAGCAATTTTGGAGTCAAGTGTCTTGCCCAAGGACACATCGACTAGCGGAGCCGGGGATCGAACCACCGATCCTCCGATTGACGCTCTACCACTGAGCCACGATCGCCCCCAATAACAATAGTAATGACCAAATGCTGGATTGTGTTGATTAGAACATGAATGTTCAACTCAAGAGCAGTAGCTTCATGTTGGGGACAGCCAGGACAACAGATGCAATAACAGTGTGTGCTGCTGATTTCGATAGAAAAAAAGAAAAGAAATCATCCACTTGTGCCACACGAGTCAATTATTGAACTATTTAAACTTTGTCACGGAAGCGAAATGATGGAAGTCTGACCGTCAGATAACAAAACCAGAAGGTTTAAAGTGCACCTACATACATCTCGCTCACACATTTGAGTGTTTTAAGAGTACTAGTGATGACATACTGGTGACAGAGTTTTGACTCTACACGCATATATTGTTGTACTATACATGCAGCAATAATGTAAGGAGTAAAGTTTGACTAAATATGGTATATTACTGCAAGATCTGGGCATGCTGTGGAGAAACAAGCAGGTTAATCCCCTCACCTCATGAAGATTTCGGCTATCCGGAGTCCAATGCCAGATCCACCACCTGTAATAAAAGCAACCTGATCCCTGAAAAATAAAGTGCAGACCCTCAAAAGGTCACTTACTGTGGTGATTGCAGTAGCAAGCATATCAACAACACTTTTTCCCCCTCACTCTAAAAATTACACCAGGCAATGGGAACTACATTTAAAAGTTTCCATACGTACTTTAGCAGATCTGGACTGTAGATGTGTGTGTATGAAGCCAGGCAGTCATCGGTGCCAACATCTTCGGGCAGCAGCTCTCCTTTTCCCTGTGGCTCTGCCATGCTGATGAATAATGCGCGTTAATTAGATGCAATCAAAGTGTCATTACCATAATCACACTGCAGTAAATTACATGGTCTGTGAATGCAGGCGGTGCGCAAAATAACAGAAACACTTTAAGATGCAATGGTGCCCTGCAGCAGTTTGGTGAAGCTAATGCTTGTTGTCAGGTTTGTCTTTAACTCTCAGGATTGCGGAGTGAAGTTCAGTTGACATGTATGTTAACGACAGTTAGCCACTGTCACGTTACCTCCTGAGTAACACGAGTTCTCTCGTCCAGCTCCTCTTGGACGAAACACGACTTCCACGCGAAGCAACTAACTCACTAACTCGGAAAGGCCACTTCACATTTGTGCCTCAACCCGCTACTTGTGTCTTTCCAGCAGGAACTATTTGTACCTTGGACGCTAACTTTTTCGCCATCCTTGAGCGATGCATTGTGGGCAATGAAGTCCGGTCGAGGTGCGTTCAAGAGCACAAATATCTTGCAATCCTACCTTATTCTCGTTTATTGAATACAGAATGTGTTATTGCAGAAAGTATATGCATGAATTGGGGTTTAAAAACAACTAAAATAAATAAAAAATAATACAAATAAAAATAAAATACTGTGAGCACTGGACTTTAGAGGTCAGGATTGATTTGATTCAAACTATATCAGAAAGCATCTTGCTAGAGAGGCTGTAACGGTCTTTGACAATCTGGAGAGCAAAGGAGAACCCAGTGAGTCTGTTGCTCATCTACAATAACAGCATCCTCTAGGATGGCACCAGCGAGGGAGTCCACCGGTAAACCAACACTGAAATGAACGATCCGTGGTTTACGGTTTCAGGACTGATGCTGATCAGTGTGCATTAGTCTGAGAGTGGCCCTTATTGATCTGTACTCTGGGATTTACTGTTGGGAAGAGCCCTGTGCAATGGATCCCTCATATGCTGTTGTGATGGATAGCCGTCCATCGTGCACTGAGAGGTCTGAGAGTATCAGAATTGCAAGATGAGTGCTTCAGTAACTTGATTTGTTTTTCAAGAGGCCGGAGTAAACGGCAAAAGCAGAACAGTAGAAGATTCGAGGAGATGATAGTGGACGCTTTTTACACCACAGAAGGTTTTAACCGTGGGTTTACCTCAGATGACCTTCCAGTGTTCTGACCTGTTTCAAAGTATAGCTATATATACTTATATATACTTATATAAATTATGTTTGGGATGCGTTTGTCTACCTTCTTAATATTAGCTTCTATTATTCTAGTATGATATAGTATTCCAAATCACCCACTTCATGATGACAATGAACTTGCATTGTCTTGTTTTCATGGTGAACGTTATATCATTTATGTAGGAGTAGTTGTACTGCACTGAATTACCATGCAACATCAATACAAATCATTTATTTTGAAAAGCAGATAATGTTTCCATGATGGATTACCAAACTGACTTTCTGACCAAGTTCTTTGAAACTAAATAAAAAGGCTTCCAAGATGAAAAAAACATTCACAAACTTGAAACAAATCGGGATGAATGGTCAGCCGTTATGTACACGTGATCTGTACGAAAAACGTCAAAAATATAATACGAGTCTGTAATTTAATGCCAACAGCCAGATGGCGCCATTTGTATCGTCTGCTTTAATCCACTGATAAAACTATTGGCAGTACTCTCAATATATACCGAAGAGTAAACATACAAGAGAATGCCTCTCTGCAAATAATATCTACAATAAATAAACGTATATGGTTTAAATCACTGAAACTTGATTCACTTGTGTTCCTGGAGTCTGTGTGGATAAAGTTAAATCCTGTCTGTGAAATGTTCCAGCAGGCATAAAAACAATGGCTCAAGAGATTTTGATTTAGATTTTAAAAAGCTAAAAGCTTGTTTTATGGTGGGGATTTTAAGATTTCAGTGGCTTTTAGGGTAATCCTCCTCTCCTTTCTGTTTTTGCCCCAGATTAGATGTTTCTCCAAAGCCCCTTCCAGTTTTAGTACACACTGTAAACTACTTTGGCGTTTAATTTTTACCTCTTTACTTGAGATTTTATTGAACTGGTTTATTTCTTTTTTGCAGCACTGTTTATACCATCTTCCCATTGGTTTTTGAATTAATAAAAAACAACTTCAGGAAAGATTAAAGTAACTTATTTACTGGTAAAGGCTAAAACCGTGTTCAACAGTAGCATAAGAGGAGAAGAGTCATGAAGTCAACAAAACAAACAAAGCGACTCACTAACGTGAGGCTACATCTGCACTGATAAGCCTCCTGTAGTTACGCAGCAATATCCATTAAAAGGTTGTGAACGTTAGCTAACATTGGCCACCATAAGCTGCTGGTAACACCAGACAAAGTGAGGCTGTAGCAGCAAAACCCCCGAGTGTGTTGAAGTGAGTGTGTTGTCATTTGCTAGAAACAAGTGTTTAAAATGATACAAAGTCTCGCTTTTTCAAGAAAAGAGTCCTTTGTCAAAGGGTGCTTGTTGAACATGTTTTAAAGAACCCTGATGCAGCAACATCAAGGCATGTACAAAAGACTGTCTTTATTCAGACAACCAGACTAAATGACTCAGACAGTTAATTGTTTCATGAGCCAGACACAGCTTAAGCAATAAAGGTCCATTATCCTCTGCCGGCCCAGAGGCCAGAGCAGGCCTACAGCCCCACAGCTGGTCCTGGACTGTGTCTCTGCTCTTGGACAGTCTGTGCAGCTTTGCTCTGGACTTCTGTTGCTGGCTTTGACTTGTCGGATTGTCCTTTCTCCTCCAGACCCACCAGCCTGCCGCTGACCTCCCACAGCCTGCGAGCTGCCTCGTCATCCAGGGCTTGGGGCGCCGGTTCCTTTTCTGTCATCACGTCGTAGTACCTCCCCGTCACCCCTTCCATCTCCTCGGACACTGCCAGGTAGACGCTGGGCTGGGCCCCCAGCTCTGGGCTCTTTACCAACATGGAGAAAAAGGGACCTGTCGGGGGGGGGGGGGGGGGTGTTGGTTTAAACTCAGCAGGAATACCATGTTTTAAACCATCTTTCAGATCCTATCCTTTATTAGATTTAATGGCCAATGTCGAGTAACAATCCCGGAACTTACTGGATTCATGTTGTTGGCCAATGACGACATGAAACGCTGACATTAATGTGCAACAATTATGTTTGTTCATATCCAAATCTGGCACACGTTGCTCTGTGGATTTGTATCATCTTTTAAATGATCTCAATAACGTACACGGTTGTCCTGTGGTGAGGATTTGTATTACCTTTGAGTGCTTCTATTTAAAAAACAAACTGATTGCACTATAAAAAAAAAAAAGTGTAATCACTGAAAAAGTAACGAGAGCGTGTATCAGCAACAATGTTGGAAGCACTGGTGTACTTTGACTTCAGAGGTTTTATTTGAACTGTAATATAATCTTAGTTGATGTGATGTAGACACTTTATAATGAATTCAAATAGGAAACTTTTTATAAACAGAAATACGGTCAGTTTATGTTTTATATTTTCACAGACCAAGTAGATGAGAATAGAAAACTCACTGAGTACACCGATGCCATGTAGCAGAGCTCATACAGCCCGAGCTAATTGTTCCATGTGCATTGGGTATCAGCATTTATTGGTTTCTCTAAATTCAGAATCCAATAAGAAAGCCGGATACTCACTGAGCACAGAGCTGGAGAACTGTGATTGGTGCAGACCCGTGTGCCTCCCGAGATCCGTGGCAACAACGCCTGGGTGCGCAGCATTCACTGTGACTCCTGTGCCTGTTACACACACACACACACACACACACACTGTTTAAAAATACATATCCACTGGCCAATTACAAACAAGAACATAGGCCGTACTCCCTCCCACACAAGCCCACATATGCATCAGCCCGTAGACTTGCCTTGTAATCGCTTGGCGAGCTCTCTGGTGAACAGAACATTGGCAAGCTTGCTCTGACAGTACGCCTGCTTGGTATCAAACTTCTTCTTCTCCCAGTTTAAGTCCTCGAAGTCAATCTTTCCAACAATGTGGGCGAGCGAGGCCATGTTGATCACTCTGCTGGGGGCGGACTCCTTCAACTTATCCAGCAGCAGGTTGGTCAACAAGAAGTGGCCTGGAGGAAGACAGAAACGACCGGGGTCAGGTATAGGGATGGAGAGAGCGAGGCTTGCTTAGAATTAAAATACAGTTTAGATACATTTTCTCACAAAGAGTTGAGAAAAACCAGACACCCCCGTCTGTCTCCGTTTGCCTGTTTGTTCAGTCGGTACCTAAGTGGTTAACTCCAAACTGCATGTCGAAGCCATCTTCTGTCTTCCCTGCCGGACATCTCATGACTCCAGCATTGTTTACGAGAACATCCACACGCCGCTCCTCTACAAGACAATGGACTTGTTATTTAAGAAGCCGTTACTGGGTGTGCTTTGTTTCAATAACTGAACACATAACTGGAGAAGTGACAGAGCGACACGCTTTGTTTTATCACCTCGTTTGATTCTCTCTGCAAACTCTCGAATGGATTTCACGGAGGCCAGGTCGAGGTGACAGGCGTAAACGTGAGGATTCAGGGTCTTCCCTCTTATTTCCTTTGCAGCCGCCTCGCACTTCTCCATGTCCCGACATCCCATAATGATCCGACCCCCTGAAAGATGCCGAAATGGGGGAAAGGAGTGTGTCATTGAGAGCAGAAGAACCGCTAAAGATTTTATCATTTATTTTCTCCGCACCTCTCTTGGCCAGTTCTTTGGCAGTCTCCTTCCCGATGCCCGTGTTGGCTCCTGTTATAACCACAGTCTTTCCAGTGATGGTGGCCTTACTGGGACACCGGCCTCCAGTCACATGGTTCCTATGAGAAGAATTAAAGTTCAGTGCCATCTTATTATTTTAAATAAATAAATAAAATATATATATGATTATTATATGTATGAACTGATGTAATAAGGGCCTTAGTTAGTATATGTCACCTTTACAATCTATTCAATAACGTTATAAATGCTGCCTTTGTAACACAGTGCGTTAGTAGTTAAGTCCTGTCTCCTCACTATGAGAACGAAGCTCAACACTAACGTTACTTACTTAACAACTTGCCATAACTAGGCTACCTTTCAACCAACACACACGTCACATTAAGGCCCGTCTGAACGTAACGCTAGCAGCGTAGCGTTACACGTATAAGCGGCAAAAGTGACACAGACAAGTGTAAAATGCACAGTTGCATCACGATGCAGTGGGCTTATCTCTACTCACTTCAGTAAAGCAGCAGCTCCAAACACTGCTCCAAAAAAAGAGACTGGTAAAATATATCTGCTCATTTATAGCTTAAAAAACGTGGTTCTAACCCTGTTTCCAAAATGTGGTTTGATAATATTCTCCAGAGCCACAAGGTTAAGCGCGCATGTTTTTAGCGTCATCGACTGAGCATAAAGCCCCATGGTATTGTGGGAAATGAAGTGCAGAAGGAAGTGTACGTCCAAAACAAGCAATGAACGACTTTTTAGCTACATTGTTGCATGGATTTTGTAAATAACAGACACAGTTGTAACAAGGACAGTAATAATGTGAGTGATTTTATATCTGGAGCATTTATTGTGTGCTTTCTGTTACTCTTTCAAAAACACCTTTACAATTATTTCTGGCGTTTGTTTTTTACTCCTGAGATGTATGAAAGTGATGCTAACTCTCAATTGCATTTACATTTGTCCTTGCCGTCACATGTTGGGAATACAATGTCATGAGAACAGAATAAAATGGGAGCATTTTGAGTCAGTGGAGAAGGTAAGGACTGTATGATTCACGGTGATGTGGTTGTAAATAGTTTTTTTCCTGTTTTTGGATTGGAAACACACGATGTGAAATGACTTTGCTGTTCTATCTTTGGGGAGCTAGGTGAGACTGGAAGAGGCAGATGGAAGACAGACCTATGAGATGGTCTACTTGCTGCTGTGGAGGGTCATACTAATGCATTGCATTACAGTCATTTAGCAGACGCTTTTATCCAAAGCGACTTACAATTCAGATTCCATCATACCGTAGGCCACGGGAGCTACGGGAGCAATTGTGGGGTTGAGTGTCTTGCTCAAGGACACATCGACATGCGACTAGTGGAGCCTGAACCGCCGATCCTCTGATTGAAAGATGGCCCTGCGCTCCACTCAGCCACAGTCGCCCCATAATGCCTGGAGGTGCGAGGGCTGGGGTATAGTTGCAGCATCATTTGAAGAACACAAAAACAGTTTTTCTTGTTTCTTTCCGAACTGTTGTAGATGTAAGCCTTCTCTAAAAACAGAGCGGGTTGAAATACATGTTGAATCTAGCATGTGGTTCGCGAACAGCATAGAAGTCCAAGAACTTTAAGAGACCAAAGCTTGAGGCCCTGCGTTAATATCCCTCCACTAGAGCAGCTAAGGACACAAATGCACCAAGATACATTTGAGAACAGTGAAAAAACAAGGCCACCCCCTTGCGACAAGACGTGACACATAAAAAGTAAAAACTAGGACGTGAGTCTGGTGCCTGAAAAAATAGGAGAGAGGAGGCGAGGGAGGAGCAACCCTGCTCTATTTGTTCACACCTCAGAGGTGTTTTGATCCTCTATGCTCTCTGCTGTCAGCCCTTAAGTGCTTTGACCTTCACTGTGATTTATGGCGGGCTCTGTTTCCAAGATGACCCAAAGGGAACTCTTCGCCTCGCTGCCTGTTGGCCTCACTCTTCCGTGTGAGACACCTGAATGTCTCAAAGAGTCGCTGAAGATGCAGCTATTCAATAGCCACCCATCTCCCCAACTCAAACAAAGGGATCAGAGTCACATTATCTTGTTTCAGGAGACAGGAAGATCATATTCCCCTTTACTGACTGTTTTTTTCCTCCAAGGCTTCATTCTTCCTCCCCCCCCCCCCTGTAATCTGGACTGCTTGAAAGCAGTTTATTTTTCACTCTTCTCAGCATGAGCCTGACCTGCATCTCTTCAACGTAAATCTGGGCTTGGAGAACAAAGCAGAAAAAGGTATGCATTGACGTAAAACCAATAACTCAAAGGAATAAAAAGAAGTTGCTCAAATGTATTATGACTGACGTTTGAGGGTCTGAGGGGAGATCAAGACAAGTAAAATGTCTCTTCATGAGGATCTTCATGAGCAGAAGCCTTCAACCCATCTGATCAGTGGTATTCGATGATGATGCATTAAGGTTATCTCTGTCGATACTGCTTTCTCAATCCAATCTGTTCTGCTTGGCAAACGTGTCTGGCAGGAGGCCTGTTGTTAAACATGTACAGTAAAAGGGGAGCTGCCAGGGGACTGAATTCATTCAGAAGTCTTGCCTTGCTGTTGCAGGACAGTTGGCAAAGTCACCGCGTGACGAACTTGAGGCCATAAACTGTTGAATTATGCAAGAGAGGGGCCGCTTGTTGTTCCTTCAAAGCATGGATCAAAAGTAAAAAATAAATAAATAAAAAAGCTTACGGACGCATTAGGGTTGGATGCTTGGATGCTGCGTCCAGGCACTAGGACCCGGGACACGTGAGCGTATTCGTTTGCCAGAGGGTGGAGACGGCGAACAACGACTGGTAGGACCAGCAGAGGATGTGAGTGAATGGGTTCGCCTCAGCGAGTGTGTGGTGCTGAACTGGGTCATGCGGACCACTGGTGGAGCGAAAGATAAACACGCACCCTCCTCCCGCTGCTTGGCAGGTTGAGATGGTGGGCGCTCAGAGGAGGGATCCCAGCCTGTGTGATCATCTCAGCCTCCAGCATCAGATGATGCTTTGATTTATTCAGCCTCCGAAGAAAGTCACTAAGTGAAGAGCTTCTCATAAGGACTGGGATCTTCTTGGGCGGGCAGCAGGCACAGCATCAACGGCGATATCGCATCCGAGCTTTTCCATCCGTGAAAACGGAGAGCTTTTTTTTGAGGTTTTGAATGGACCCCCGCGTGTTTTTGAGCACCTATACCTGATTGATAAGTTCTTAAGCGAGGAGACCCATCGATCGGTTTCTTGCAGACCTCTGCGGACCGGAGCCCAGCAGCTCTGCTCGCCGAGCGGATGCAGGACCATGGAGGAGAGAGACAGGTCGCCAGCAGGTGAGCGAGCAACCTAGACGCACCCCGAGGTGCCTGAAACCGAAAGCCAACGATAAAGGTTGAAAAACGATTGATTCATAAAAATATATATCGTTCAGATTTGTATTTGTGGATTTGAATTGTTTTCACATGCACGTAATTCTGATGATTGTGAGCAACTTTGTGTTGTCGGAACTTTGACTCGTAATGGACAATATTCATAATATATTCATAATATATTCGCCTACTGCCCGCTATAGTCTACAATAAAAAAATCAATGCCAGCAGTTATAGCACTACAGCTGCAGGATTAACTATAACTCGAGTTATAGTTGATAAATGTGTATCCTCACCCACATTCCTTCATTCATTGAAACTTTTTGTGATTCGGTCTGCGCTAAATGGACGCGAGGGCATGCCGGGGGAATCCACATTTAATGACCCTTTTATACTTTGTCCAGCGCGGACAGGTGATATATCGTTAATGCCGTCCAATGCATTTAAATGAGCAGCTGACTTGATAAAGCATGAGCCTGTAAAAGCAAAGCGTGGAGGCTAATGGACTCTAAATGAAAGGCAACACGGATATGCTGTAGTAATGGCCGGGACCTTTTAAAGGAATAGTTCATCCCAAAGTCAAGCAAAACTCTCAGTCCAAATTGCTTTACCGGGAGCAGCTATGCGTATTATTTCCCAAAACACTGTAAACACTGTAAATGTATACAGAGACATAGTTTAACAATCAGATATTACACTTAGCGTTCAGTTCCACTTGAATCAATCATCACAATATGCATAATGGTAGAAAATGCTGCACTTTCCAAATACAAACACACATCAGTTCAATAAAAGGAAATCAGACTCAGCGAACACAGTGTGCTATTGGACATCATGGCTGCTCAGAGAACAGAAATGATGCAAACATTGTCAATTAGTACATATAGAGGACATAGAGTCTGTGCCTTGCTGGATGGATTAAAGACATAACACATCACATAATATCTGCACATTAAATCCTAACCAGCAATTATTCATGAGAAAACAGTGTTTGATCTATGTACAGTGTGTTCTTTTCTTTAAGTGTCTTGTACAATCTGTCCTATACTCGCTTTTGCAGCAATAACTAATAACCAGCCAGCCATGCAACTAAAGCATAGTTGGATTTGAATTTGAGAGCGAGAGAGAGAGAGAGAGAGGGGGGGGGGGGGGGGGGGGTTAATTGCAGTATCAGCAATCACCATTCGTCCATCGATTGTGGTTCGAGGCTATATTGTACGTGAGCGCGATCACAAGTCACCACATACTGTTAGTTTGTCTTGAAGTTGGGGGGCAAATTGGTCGGAAAAAAAGGAGCAGTGTCCTCCTTAGCGATGCTCTTACATCATTTAGCCACACCCCCTTTTAGACCCCCATTTTCTGAGCTCATAGAGCCACATTTCCCCATGTATTTGGCATTAAAGGGACAGAGTCTACAGCATGTGGTACTAAGAGAGGGATGCTTCAATTCAGTCTCACTTCACCCAATCCCGCTCGCTCTCTCTCTCTCTCTCTCTCTCTCTCTCTCCATCCCTCTCTCCATCCCTCTCTCCTGTCACATGAAGCCTCCCTATTGGAACTTGAGGCCATTGGATTGTGAGGGAGTGTGGGTATGCTACATTATTCCATTATTGCAGTGAAATTTCACTGTGAAAATATGTTTTACAGTACATGGTTATGATGACAGATGCTCTACAGTTTCTACAAGATTGATTTATTCTGCATTGGCATGTTTGTTTTGGTTTACCAATGTGCTGTTTTTTTTCTTTGTCGGTTATTTGTGGTCCCTGCGCAGGACTAGAGCCAAGTGTCCTTCGCCTCCCATCGCTCATCTCCACTCTCAGTCATTGTTTGGATCCCTTTATCCTTGGGTTATCCCTTTCCAGGCTTTAAGTCGTCCCAACAGGAGGCCAATGGCCGGCGGGCAGCAGCGCATGGGATGTGTGGCATACAGTGGCGAGAGAGAGAGAGAGAGAGAGAGAGAGAGAGAGAGAGAGAGAGAGAGAGAGAGAGAGAGAGAGAGAGAGAGAGAGAGAGAGAGAGAGAGAGAGAGAGAGAGAGAGAGGGATGATGGGAGGGAGAGTGGAGGCGAGATAAGTCAGGGACGGGTCAGCACTCGGCCCCAGCAGGGATTCTCCATATGAACAGCCGGGCCAAGCTGAGAGCAAGTGATTTGTCAAAGTGAGTGCCCGTGGCCCAGGCCGCTAGTTCACCTATCACAGCACAGCGGGAGGTTTCTCCAGCCGCGTGTTGACGGAGGCACTAAACTCACCTGCTCATCGGCTCTGATGTTCT
Source organism: Melanostigma gelatinosum (assembly GCF_949748355.1). Taxonomy (NCBI): domain Eukaryota; kingdom Metazoa; phylum Chordata; class Actinopteri; order Perciformes; family Zoarcidae; genus Melanostigma; species Melanostigma gelatinosum. Next base: position 6,660,872 of record NC_136654.1, on the reverse strand, counting down.
GTGTAAGGAAGGTGATTGTGTTTTTTTACGCCTGAGTAAGGAACAGAGTGTCCTGACAGCAACACAAGGAAGCCCATTTTGTTTTTTTGATCGTATGACAGATTGTTTTGGATGGCAGTCATTTGTTCTTATTCTATACACACTGAGACAACAAAGAGAGGGTCGGGCAGATGCACATGTGTGTCTATGCATGCAGTTGCTTTCTCTCAGTCAGTGAGAGAAACCACGTCCGTCACATCGTATTTCACTCTCTGTTTTCGCTGTGACGCAGAGGCAAGGCATGTTGGGCATTTTGACAGTAAATTGGACACAAGAGATCAGTCTTCACCCATAATGACTCTTCAGCCGAGAGCAAAGCAACTAGTCCATTAGTAATGGAGAGAGGTAGCACCGTGAAGCAGGCTCTGCCGCCTATTTATTTCTTTCATTAGTCCCTTGTTTACGTTGTCGAGAACAGACAAGAGAGAGCTAGGAGAGGAGGAAGGACGGCAAATCGCTGCGTGTAAAGCTGCTGATATATGCTTTGTGTATATTGAAAGACGTGTTAGCGATACAGATACAGCTTCAACTCTGTTGCACAGTTTTTGATCTGTTCCACGACCACGATTAAGCTCATCCCCTGTGTGTGAACCTGTATTCATGTCTGAACCTCACCCCTATTTATGTGCTAATCAATGTCATGTCACAGTTTATTGAAAGCAAAAGTCAGGGGATCACCAAAGCCAGTGGGATTGATCATGAATTGATCATGTGGGGGAGATCATGAATGTTAGAACAAAAGTGGCCAATGGCTTCCAATGGCTTTCAATAGCTCAATAGTTTGGACCAAAGTGGGGGACAGATTGACCAAGCAGCATCGCAGCATTGCCATCATGGCTAAAAACAAAGCTTATCTCTGAGAACAGTTGAAACTTGTGCCACCTGAAGTCCACATTAACACCTAAACTCACAAGTGCAACCCTCAGAGTTCAGAGGCCAGATCACAGCCCGAGGCTGTCAAGAGACAGTCTGTGAAAAGAGAGACGGTTGTCAGCTGCATCACAGGATAAAGCTCTGTTCGCATCTTCAGGCAGGTGTTTGTAGAAGAAAAAGGTCAACTGCTTCTGCGGTTTAATCTCATGTGTGACACTTGCAGTCCACCACCAGGTATCCAGACCGGCGCTGTGGTTATTAGGACGTGAAACTGGATGTTTTTTCCGGGAACAACCTGGTTTTTAAGAGGGTTATACTGCGAAAGCACTCAGCTCTGTTTGAGTAATTGCCAAATGGACCGAGATTACCAATCTGTATTTGAGGGGAAATTAGTGGCAGGAAAACAGATCATTGCTATGAGCGAATCTCTTGCATCTGCACTTTTTAGGAATTTGAAAAAAAACCCGGCTTGTTTTCAGGCTGTCCTTGTTTTCTTGACTGTGCATATTTGAGTTTATTTCCTGAGATTTTTCAAACGGTTGTCAAACACTCTCATGCCAGGGGATTTTTCATCGCAATTAAAACATGAAAATCCCAAATATTGATGTTTCAAGGACTAACCTGAACAACACAAAACAATACAAGGAATAAGTGAGCAGCCCAGGGATCTGTTTGCACAAGGCAAACAGATGATTGACAGTGAGTGGGACCGGCTCAAAAAAGACATTAAAATGTGCCTCAAGCCAAAATCGTCATCTGCGTGTTGTGTGGGTTGCTGTTATCTTGCCTTTAGCCGCCTGAGAGGACAGGAGAGGAGCAGAGGGCATGCATGGGCGATCAGTGGGGCATTTGGCTGAGCCGTGCAGAGGCTCACAGCTGCTGCCTCTCAGAGGTAGGAGCACAAAAGGCCTTTGAGTGTCACTGTGCGACTGATACACCGGACCTCACAGACACTCGCATACAATAATCTCCCAGAGACCACATAACTTCATCACCACACCTCCAGGGCACTACACTGCCATTTTTGGTTCACATTTACAGCATCATTGCAGCTACAGGGATCACCGTCTCCAAACCACTCGTCACATTTCAGAACTCTTAATTCAGTTCTGCAAGTTCTGTTGTGTGTGTGTGTGTGTGTGGGGGGGGGGGGGGGGGGTGTTGCTTTTATCTTTGTGGGAGCTGAGTAATGTGATTAAGATCCATGCTGCAAATTCTGCCCGTGGAGCTGACTGGAAGAAGTGCTAGTAAACAAGCGCTCCGGTCTGGATAATGATCAACTTTTGTGTTGACTCGCTGAAGGCTATACAGTGGGCACGCTCAGAATGAGTAGGCTACAATATTCACAGTCTCTTATATAAGCATCTTCATGATAAGAATCAAGAAGCAAGTGTTAGCTACAGAGATACATACAGGGGGCACTTTCTATTTGCAGAGTGATGAGCCAAGAACGCCAGGCTGCAAATGGCCGCATCCTATTTTAGTTTCCGCTGTAATAGCTATATTTATCACTCTCTTCCCTCAAGATAGCCAAGGAACCTCAACACCTTCGGAACAAAACCTCCTGTGCCATGTTCTCTTCAACTGTACATTTGCTGTACTGCGCAGTGCGCATTAATTCAGTGCTGCACCCCCCACAACATGCACCTGTCAGTCGACACAGACGCATTTGTGATACTCTCGTTTAAACCAGTGGTGCTGAGAAACTGACAGCAGGGAGACGAGAACAAAGTGCAAAGCAGTTGCCTTTGAGTGATGGATGAAAAAGGCCATCAGCAAAATTGTTTGCGCTGATTTGATTTCCATTAGTGGGCCTGTGTGTGTGTGTGTGTGTGTGTGTGTGTGTGCATGATTGGATGATTACATTTGATTTTGTGTGTATGGAGGGGGGTTGAAGAGAGACAATGGGTAAGATCATCAGTGTGAGCCACTTCATTTCCTCAAAAGGGTCCATTTTATACAGTTTGCGTAAGAGTTTTATTGTTTGCTCAATCGCTGTGGCAGAAGCTCATCTGCACAGTCACTCATCTCTGATTTTTAATTTGTTATCAGTTGGTACATTTAGTGTGCAGCTGTATTTTCCCTCCTGGGATCAGTTTGACCTATTTCAAACTTGGCACTTCTGAAAATCAGCAATCATTTTTCGGTTGCAGTATTTCTTTTCTGATAAGCTCATAAGCAACCTCTTTTCCTCACAGCACAACTGGCTGTATCTACTGTTGGGAAATGTGTATGTATACCTCAGAGTGGTCCCAGATGACCATGCCTTACCGGCGTGTATATACCATGGTGTTGTCAGCTCTCTCTCCATGTGTTTCCATTTGTTTGTCCTTCTACCTGGTCGTATTGATTTTCGCATGGCTGTCTGGCAGTAAGTGCTGTCTGAGACCAGCCATATGTGAAAGCTGGCCAGAGTTATCCAGAGGGACAGCGGGGGGTTTAATACATTTACTGAAAGCACTTCCCATGTTGATGCCTTCCCTGAATTGATTGTATGGAAACGAAGGTCTGTTAAAGCCTCCCTGATTTAACCACGCTTTGGGACACAATGTGCCGACAAGATTACATGGATGTGCGCCAACTAATATGACAACACTTGAGATGATTCTGTCATAAACACATTCAGGCATAACATTTACATCGCATCACTTTTTGTTTCTTGTAAATTGTATTTTTTTTTTTCCATCATTGTCACATTTTGTTCAACAAATCAAATGACTCCTACATGCAAAATAATAAGAATAAAAATAATAATGTTTGTAAAATCCCCCACAAATCAAATAAATATTCCTACATTAATCTGCAGCATTATCTCATATCACGTTCCGTCATCATAGCAGAGGAAATCATGACTCGAAGCGGTGTTTGTTCCCCTTCATTCAGTCTGCCCCACAGCGTCAAGGCGAGCCTGTCTCTTTCTCCGACTGGGCCGGGACGGGTGGGCAGCGGCGGGGGCTCCCCTACATCCAAGATGGGCTACTGCGGAGGGGTGCCTGTGGAGGACATGCAGGCCCTGGCCATCACCTCACTTTCGGCAGCAGACATAGCCAAACAATATGAGCACATCCGTGAGCTGGGGAAGGGCACGTACGGCAAGGTGGACCTGGTGGCACACCGGACACAGGGTGAGTTGAGATCTTTACCCTTTACCTCTTGTATTAGTGTGTCTTGAGCGTCGACCACACAAGTACGAAAAATACATTTTGTACAGCAGATTGTTCCGATCCCCACATTGTGCCAGCATTCCTCACAGCTGAAGATAACCAGCTAAGGCAGAGCAGCATGTTGTGAAGTCTAGTGCTAAGACGTTCATTTCGGCAGTTAAAAGGGTTTGTTGAGGATTTTTTTTAAGGCTACTGTTTAATCCTTGCTTGTAAGGAATTCAAGGTTATAGAGCTGGTGTGGTCTGAAAGCGGAGTAACGACGCAATGTCAAGTGTTGCAGAGTGAGGCTGAGAGGCTTGAGAGAGATTTAAAGTGCTGCGTGCGCTCCAAAGAGCCTCTGGTATTTCTGCAGCTGTGATCTTGAACAGCTGGTTGTATGTGTGTAACAGAGATAACTTTCATTCACTGTACATGTTTATGAGAATGAATGTAGCAGCTGTCATTAACACAGGGTTCGGTAGTTGGAAACCTCTCCACTCCCTTAGAGTGTCAGGTGACACTTTCACATTCACTGTAGGTGCTTTTTTCACTTGTTTTGGACAGTAAAACGTTGGCAATAGTTATATGATGTGTAGGTTTGATACACCAGAGCTCAATTTTGTCCATCTACATGTTTATATCTGAATTTTCCTTTTTTTTAGGCACCAAAATGGCGCTCAAGTTTGTCACCAAGAACAAGACTAAGCTCAAGAGTTTCCTGCGGGAGTACAGTCTAACAGGCTCACTTAGCTGCAGCCCTTTCATCATCAAAGTCCTGGACGTACTCTTTGAGACGGAGGACAGCTATGTGTTTGGACAAGAATATGCCCCCGCCGGGGACCTTTTTGACATCATCCCCCCACAGGTAAAGCAATCATTCTTCCTTTCACCAATCCCCGTCCTCACTCAACCGGAGCTGCTCCAATCAGCCCCCATGTTCAAACAAGGCAGTTTTAACGAGCTCTCCTGGGATTGGAGCTTTATCTTCGTCCCGGTTTTCTGTCTGCGCAGAGCTCTCACTTCGCGTTAGTGCTATTCCAGTTGATGTGATGGGTGCTTGACTTCAAGGTTCTTCTAAAGACTCATTAATAATGGTTTGCAGCGGAACTCAAAACTTAGACTCTTTTATTTCAGTTTTTCTTTTTGGAGTGCATCACTTATCAAACCACTCAATATAACCATCACCGACTCTTTTTCAACTGTTCTGTAACCTACTCACCACAAAGCTCTTTTTCTGGTATCACCTCCCATAGTCTCACCTCCTACACAATGTACTGTATATATTAGACTGCGTTAATCCAAATCTCTATTTTTATGCCTTCGTTTCTCCAACACTTTCCTCCGCTCTCTCTTCTTCTCAGGTGGGTCTGCCAGAGGAAATGGTCAAACGCTGCATGCAGCAACTGGGCCTGGCTCTGGACTTCATGCACAGTAAAAACCTGGTGCATCGGGACGTCAAGCCTGAGAATGTGCTCCTGTTTGACCGTGAGTGCCGCCGCATCAAACTGGCTGACTTTGGCATGACCAGACGCGTGGGATGCCGTGTGAAACGGGTGAGCGGCACCATCCCCTATACGGCGCCAGAGGTGTGCCGCGCCAGCCGTGCTGACGGTTTCCTCGTGACCACCAGTCTGGATGTTTGGGCGTTTGGCGTTCTGATCTTCTGTATGCTGACGGGCAATTTCCCCTGGGAGGCAGCGCTGGCGGCCGATGCCTTCTATGAGGAGTTTCGACGCTGGCAGAAAGCAGGGTGTCCCGTGGGGACCTACCCGTCCCAGTGGCGCCGCTTCACTGACGATGCCTTGCGCATGTTTCAGCGGCTGCTCGCCCCCGAGCCGGAAAAACGCTGCGGAGTCAAGGACGTCTTCTGCTTCGTCAAGTACGAGCTGGTCAGCGAGCTCAGGCGCAGAGCATCTTGCCGAGCCAAGAGAGGTGAGAGGTCAAGCTCGGGAGTGTGCACTGGCAGTTGCACTTCCTCCGCGTCTTCCACTTCATCACGCTCCTCGCACAGACACCCGGAGCCCTCCACCCCTCCAGGAACATCCTGCCTGCGCCCGGCACCACTCCAACGCAGTGTCCTGTCCGACCCGCTATCTCCCAGAGAGGACTCTGGACAACACCAGTCTCCAGGCCGAGACAAGAACAAAAGCCAGATGGTAATGGCAACTGCCATCGAAATCTGTGTGTGACCACGCGAACGTTAGCAGTGGAGACTAGATGGCTTTTCACAGTAATAACAAGCTGTGAAGAGGTGTTAATGACTACCACAGAGACTCCACTGAAAAAGAGGTAGCCTACTTTAACCGTGAAAGAGAAGCTCGGGATCACATCCCCAGCTGTGGAAATGGACACCAGCAATTAGCGGTACACACTTGGACAGCTTATCACTGCCATATGCCGGTTGGGTTTTGATTTGTGACCAAAGACTGCTTCCAAAGCTGAGAAGCTGTTTAAGAGTCCCATGATGTTGCTCCTCTCAGCAGCTCATGCTGCCATCCAGACGTTTGTGTTTTCTGCCCATACACTGTGGTGGTGCTCATGATTCTATTAGATACTTCATAAAAAATGGATTCTGTCTTCTTTCACTCACCACTCGGTGTCTCTTTACTTGAGTTGATGTTGCGTCTCTTTAACAGTGTTTATTTATCTCAGAGTATAAACTCCGGGGAGGCCAACACATCTGATCTGGTGATGCCGATCAGTGTGAGGCCGGTGATCTGAAGGCAATCGACGCAACCTGCCGTTTCTCAGACTTCCTGCCAACTTCCAATGCATAAAATGTGTCTTTTCCAGAGAAAGTGTTATTCAGAGAAAATTCATTAGAAAAATAAGAATTGAAACCTTTATGTAGCAGTTTGTATGAGATGTCTTCTTCGTGTAGGTGACTTACATGAAGTTCTCAGAGATAGGCGTCACCTCAGGACACTTCAGTAGGTAACTTCTTGTTTTATTATTAATGGAAATTCATTGACTGGCTGAAAAAACTCATCTGTCACTTTTGAACTGCTCCCAATGACATTTATTTCCAGTGTAACAAAATAGAATACAGGGATTGTACATTTTATCAGTGAAAAAAAGGTGGTGAACAACGAACAAAGAAGAGGAGCAGAAATGTCTTTTTATTGTTTCTTTTCTACCTGCCTCGTGTGCTTGGATGTGTATGCGTGAGTTTCAAATCCTAAAGCACAAGATTTTTGTAAAGGAGGAGAACTCTTAGTGAAAACTACGACTCTTTATTGTAAATAATTTGATATTTCTAGGAGTGCACCATATTATCAGGTAGTTCACCTATGTAGCGGTACTCATTTTCTACAACAGGGGAAAACGTTTTAGGGTTTTACAGTTTCTGTCGAGGCAATGCATTGTATGTAGCAACAAAATATGACATAATGTACAGTATATCACAACAAATTAAATCTATAGAAATATGATCAAGAGCCTTTCACAATGTGTAACATGGTAGCAGCAGCAGTTCTCTTTTTTATTTTTATTGTTTTGGGGTTTATTGTCTGAGCTGAACCACGTTTTCTAGACCCAGCTATATAACACACATTGATGAATAGACACCACTCATTTCTGTATTTTCCTGTCACTACCATCTTATCATGAGCAACATCCATCTCCTGTGTAAAACATCATCATGCTCCCTGATTGTTAATTATTCTCATTCAATCAGCTTTGCAGTTCAACACCTTCACAAATGAATTTGCCATCATCACAAAAGGTGTTCCAATATTTGAGCATCAACATGCAACATTAACACACTGCTCAGAATATGTTGTTGCACCCCGTATGCTCACCTTTAATTTAATTTGCCTCTCTCCCTGGGAATTCATCCAAATGTATCCCTTGAATAGCAGAGCCCAGGAGTTTGTTTTCTGCCGGGATGACCTCTGTGTCAGCTGTAGATGGTCTGCCGAGCTGAAGATAGACCCCGAACAGCGTTCTGCTTCAGCTTCCAAAGAGATACTCCTAATTACGAAAGCATCTAAAAAGCAGGGTATGTTCAATGTGAATGCTTCAATGCATGCTCATTACCATTATTTGTCTTGCTTGAATTGCGTTACTCAGGTGTGTGCGTGTCTATGTCTGTGTTTGTGTGTGTGCTTGTCTTCTCTTTCTTTATTCCCCCACTCCTCCCATGGCAGCCCATCAGCTCTGTCGCCATAGTGACAGTGCCAGTGCTCCCCTGCTTCTTCTTCTGTCCTCTTCTCGAAAATCAAGTCTAATTGAGCCCAAATGAAACAACTGGTCACCAACCCCCTCTTCCAGTCACCCACAGCTCCTCATGACAGTTGCTTAGCTTATTATACTGGATGACACATTTCTGCAGTTACACATTTTCCTGTATTTTATGAGCCAGTTCACAGACCTAAGTCTTTATCCCAGTCTCAGGCATAATCTAAACCGTCACTGGTCCCTGTCATTTTCTTTGTCTCTTTCCATTCTTACTCTTGAGTCTGAAAAGGTATCTGATTGAGGCTGAAGACTTGTCAAGGTGATGTGTTGTATGCTGAGATGTCGGCTGCCTCATAGGATCTGTCAAACGGTAATCCATTAGTATATTGTGGTAGAATAGGAATTATCCCTGCCCTACGTCTTGCTATTCGGTTTGTGGGATAATGTAGGATCTGCATAGTCGAAAAAGACAGGGATTAGATGGACGGCGTGTGAAAGGTTATATGACGTAAAGCAACTCAACGTAACGCAACTCAATGCAAAACAAGTAAACATAGCGCAACTCAACATAACTTGATGCAACTTAAAGAAACTCAATGTAACATGGCGTACACACGAAGAAACATTATGTAAAGCATCATGGCATGAGAAATCAGTCACGCATCATAACATGACGTTACATGACACAACATAACATGAAGCAACATAACGTGATGCGACATAACATGACGCAACATAACATAAAGAGACAACATGACGCAACATAACATAAAGAGACATAATATGACGCCACATAACATAAAGAGACATAACATGATGCAACATAACATAAAGAGACATAACATAGAGATATAACATGACGCAACATAACATAAAGAGACATAACATGACGCAACATAACATAAAGAGACAACATGATGCAACATAACATAAAGAGACATAACATGACGCCACATAACATAAAGACACATAACATGATGCAACATAACATAAAGAGACAACATGATGCAACATAACATAAAGAGACATAACATGACGCAACATAACATAAAGATACATAACATGACGCCACATAACATAAAGAGACATAACATGACGCCACATAACATAAAGATACATAACATGACGCCACATAACATAAAGAGACATAACATGACGCAACATAACATAAAGAGACATAACATGATGCCACATAACATAAAGAGACATAACATGATGCCACATAACATAAAGAGACATAACATGATGCCACATAACATAAAGAGACATAACATGACGCCACATAACATAAAGAGACATAACATGATGCCACATAACATAAAGAGACATAACATGATGCCACATAACATAAAGAGACATAACATGACGCAACATAACATAAAGAGACATAACATGATGCCACATAACATAAAGAGACATAACATGATGCAACATAACATAAAGAGACATAACATGATGCCACATAACATAAAGAGACATAACATGACGCCACATAACATAAAGAGACATAACATGACGCAACATCACATAAAGAGACATAACATAAAGAGACATAACATAAAGAGACATAACATGACGCAACATAACATAAAGAGACATAACATGACGCAACATAACATAAAGAGACATAACATGACGCACACATAACATAAAGAGACATAACATGATGCAACATCACATAAAGAGACATAACATGATGCAACATAACATAAAGAGACATAACATGACGCACACATAACATAAAGAGACATAACATGATGCCACATAACATAAAGAGACATAACATGATGCCACATAACATAAAGAGACATAACATGATGCCACATAACATAAAGAGACATAACATGACGCAACATAACATAAAGAGACATAACATGACGCCACATAACATAAAGAGACATAACATGATGCAACATAACATAAAGAGACATAACATGATGCCACATAACATAAAGAGACATAACATGATGCCACATAACATAAAGAGACATAACATGACGCAACATAACATAAAGAGACATAACATGACGCCACATAACATAAAGAGACATAACATGATGCCACATAACATAAAGATACATAACATGACGCCACATAACATAAAGAGACATAACATGACGCAACATAACATAAAGAGACATAACATGACGCAACATAACATAAAGAGACATAACATGACGCACACATAACATAAAGAGACATAACATGACGCCACATAACATAAAGAGACATAACATGATGCAACATAACATAAAGAGACATAACATGATGCAACATAACATAAAGAGACATAACATGACGCACACATAACATAAAGAGACATAACATGACGCAACATCACATAAAGAGACATAACATAAAGAGACATAACATAAAGAGACATAACATGACGCAACATAACATAAAGAGACATAACATGACGCAACATAACATAAAGAGACATAACATGACACCACATAACATAAAGAGACATAACATGACGCCACATAACATAAAGAGACATAACATGATGCCACATAACATAAAGAGACATAACATAAAGAGACATAACATGACACAACATAACATAAAGAGACATAACATGATGCCACATAACATAAAGAGACATAACATGATGCAACATAACATAAAGAGACATAACATGATGCAACATAACATAAAGAGACATAACATGACGCAACATAACATAAAGAGACATAACATGACGCAACATAACATAAAGAGACATAACATAAAGAGACATAACATGGCGCAGCTTGTCGTTCTGATGTGAGCAGCTGTGGCTTTGTTAAACATCACAGCCATTAGCATAATTCGACTACTATCAGTTGTTGCAATGTGCTTGGCTGTTTCTCATGGACTGTTATGACAGGAATTGTCGAGTTTATTGATGAGGTGTCAAATTGCTGTATATCAAGTTTTGCTGACGTGCTAGAGCAGCCTTCCGTTTACCCAGATTATCCTGATCCAATGATCAATGAACTGTTTTCTGCCAGCAAGTGTTGTAGAATATAATGTAAATACTATATGTACTGTCTTTAACAAAATAAAAAATGATTAACACTAAATATCCATGTGTTGAAATCAATTTATGAAGCACACTTTATGGCTCCAGGGTCTTTCTGTGGGTGTTTAGAAATACTGTGTTTTTTTTTCTTTTTCTGCCACTGCAGGCAAAGCTCATTCAGACCAGCTTTGTATGGTCCCCAGACTCCACATTCGATGAAGGTCAGCTTGAATCACATGTGATTTCCCGAGGCTTTGGTCTGGTTCGCCAGCGAACCCCCAGACTATTTTAATATGCCGACTTCCTTCTGAAAGCCCAATTAACACATCTGTAGATAGGAGTTATCTGCAACCCTCAAAGAGCAAATGAGTTCAAGGGACGGTTAGAATATGGCACCGAAGACGAGAACGGCCATCAGCCCAGCAGCCCTTCATACTGTTGTGTCAGGGTGGAAGAGTTTGCTCAAGTTGTTATCAGACTGAGTTAGGACAGCGGCGGTAAGCTGTGGTGTATCTGCCACCGAGAAAAACGAATCACTTCAGACAATGCAAGACAAAAGAAAGGTCAACCATGACACACAGGGCTTGTGTTGTGAGTGGAAGCTTGTCCTTTGTGATAGCCTGTTCTCTGCCCTTAAAGGCCTACAGCGGGCTAGTGTCAGTGTAAGAGTCCTAATTGTGTTAGCTCAAACACACATCTGAGAAGATGGAAAATGCTGAAAAGTGGAGGCATTTAGTGGAGGCTACAGTTGTATTTAAAGGGTGAGGTCACCCAAATAACAAAAACACATTTATCCCATTTATCCTTTGGGATATCTATTTTTTGGTAAAAGCATACTCAACAGCAACTTTTCTTTCCAGAAACAATGTCTTATTTCCCGCGATAGCTTCGAGACATATTGTTATTTTAATATCTGCATGGCTATACCAATAGGGTTAAGTGTTTTTTTTCCTCTTAATGGCCAAATCCGGCCCGCCACGTCATTGTATATGGCCCGCAAATGGAAAGTCAATTTTTTTTTAAAGTTAGACTTGATGATAATAATATCCCCATCGTCGAAATTATGAGATAGAAAGTCGAAGTTATGAGATAAAAAGTCATAACTATGATAGAAAGTCTCAATAATGAGATACTTAAACACACAGTCATAGAAGCAGCTCTTTGGCTGGTTACTGTACACTTGGAATGGAAATGTATTGTGAGTACATTGAAGACTACTTTAAACGTGGCTTCACAACCTCATGAAATACTTCACGTGGGATTGTGCAAACGCACCCTTGAAAGGATTTTACGCATTGAACAAAGTTATTGCAATAACTTGTGTTTGATATTTGTCTTTGCTATTTTCTTCAACAGTTTGATCTTTGATAGAGTAATGTGGGTTTCTTAACCCTAACTTAAAAGGATTTAAGTTGTAACAGAAATGTGCTTAAATATATTTTTACATTTATAAAACTGCATGTACAATATTTTTACACTTGAATAAACAATAATCAAATGCAGAGACAGTTATTTACCAATATGTTAGGAGAAGTTACATTTACACAGTCTTACATTTACAACCGGCCCTTTGAGGCTGACCGTGATGCTGATGTGGCCCGGAGTGAAAATGAGTTTGAGACCCCTGCTGGAAAGGTTAATTTATCTGCAGCTTTTAAAAGACTGTCAGCTAAACCAAATTGGTTCCCGGCAGGTCTGGGGGAATCTGGACGTGACGCCTTTAGTAGGTGGACAGGAGTATGGGCCGCTGAGAAAGTGATCTCGGCAGCTGTCTCCATGAGATCAAGTGTTATACTTTCAAGTGTTGAATCCTCTTCAGTCATGATCTCTCCACAAGGGCTAATGTCGGTAACATAAGGTGACTGTGTGACTGACGGGGCGACTTCACTGTTCTGACTCTTGTGACCATCTCTATGATGTATCGCTTGGACCAATAGTACAACATTTCAAGTAAGTAACAGTCTCCCCCGCAAAAAAATCCCACTCAGTTTGAAGTTATCTCAGCATAAAATGTTTGACAGAAAGAAGAGGCAATCAAATCCTTGTCGATTCGATGGAGAGTATATAAATCAAAGTGAACTCGAAGAAAAATAAGAAATTCAGGTGTTCTTGCGGAAAATCCTAATGAAACAAATTAATTTTAACATTGCTATGTAGCGTTTGACCTTATCCAGCTCTGTGCACGTACTATGGCTCACAATCTCTAAATTCTGCCGTGCAATACTTGAAATACTGTATGTCTTTTCCAAAGCTCTTTCACACATGAAGATGTGGAAACAGAGGCATGTAGTTACTGAACATGCCCGTCTTGCTGGTGAACAATAAAAAGATACAGCTGCTGTGTGCTTCACACACACCGCCTAATGCGAATGGCTTCAATTCTGCTGCGTAAGTGGGCAAACATGCACAGGCGAAGCATTCTTCTGGAGGCTGAATGCACAGTAAACAAAGAACGATATTTTTAAGTTTTCCAAGCCGCATTCTGCAGAGTAATGCTATTTCCTGCTAATTTTAGCACCACAGGAAACACACTGTATTAAACCTCCTGCGTCACCTCAGCTTCCTGCCTCTGCACCTACAGATGAATCACTCTGAATCCACCGAATGCACCATGAACTATTCTTCCGTCCCTGATGTATTTTGCAAAACAGCTGCAGGCATGACGCTGGAAATGCCACCGAATATTTCAAAAGGATCTCGCATAGTGATGGGTGATCTCAGCAAGGGGTTGACTGTGAAGGGATGTTCCCAGCTCCCTCAGATCTGGTATCACGCATCATGCGAAATAGTGTCTGATCTCAGCTGGAGAGCTGAGAAAGAGAAAAGGTAAAGAGACGCGAAGAATGGCACAGCAGGAAGTGATGTGTCAAGTGGGACAAGCGTGTTGGTGTGTGTCTGTTAGAGAGGGAATCACACGAGGACAAAGAGAGTGTGTACACAAAATATTCCCAACAGTGGAGTCATTAGAAAATAACCTTCTGTATACTGAATGTGCCCTTATTTTAGGTTGCTGAAAAATGATATTCCATCAGAAACCCCTTTTTGTGTGTGTGTGCTGCCTGAGGTATGGCACTAAATGCTGTCAGTGCCAGACAAAAACTCTCAGACAGTGTCATCTGCCAGCATTGCTATAGCAACTGAGAAAATCTCATAGAAGAGCTCTGAAAATCTTGTTTTAGAAACCGGCACTGTATTCATTCCTATGAGCACTTACTGAGTATTTGATTGTGTATTTCTGTTGTGCAGAAACATTTTGTCCTTTATGTTATAGAGTGGGTGTTCTGTCTCCAGCACGGATGGCTCATTAAGTTGGAGGATGCCGGTTTGGCTGTATTTTCATCATATTTTCCCTCAAAACCCAACTGGCTGTACCGCAAAAAGTCATCCTCCAATCACGTATCATCACATTTTTTTCAATGATTTTTCAAAACATCTAGAAAACCACTGAGCAGATTGCTGTATGGAATTAATCTTTACTCCCAGTGTGTGATGCACAGTTCATCAAATGGCCCTTTGATCTTCCCTCTAGCACCACTTTGACAGATTTCCATCAAATCTGTGGTGGACATACATGGTCCATAGAATATGAATCATAGTGTTTTTGTTGCTCTCCTGATCCGTCCTCTGGTGCCACAATCAAATATGCAAAGAAAATCAAAATCATGTCGGAAGATTGCTTTACATTACACCGATAACATTCATGCTCTCCCAAAACTAAAACCTTTGCATCTTCTATCATCATCTATGACATTTCCTATTGTGCCACCCTCAGGCCAAAAATTGAATTAAACAAATTTGAATTTACCATACAAAATGTCATAATCCATCACAATTTTATGGGCAGATTGCAGATTGTGTGGGTGTATTAGCATTTCAGATGGATGTTTGATCCCCTCTGGACGCTTAATGCTGTGTAATTAAAGGGATCTTGAAATGAGCACAACCCCAATATAAAATACATCAAAATATTTTCTGGACAGCAGATGTTTATGTGAGCAAAGAGACAAAACATTTCACGATCTAAAGGTAATTTTAAGAGGCTGGTGTGCTGAGTTAAAATGTCACGTTATATGCTTCGATGTTTTACTGCTTCAATTCAGAAGTCACAGTTGTATCCCGTCAATCATGAAGAATGCTGTTGTAGATTTTTGTGGCTCCAAATGAATCATGACCCCAGGAAACTTCACATTCATTCATATTCAGCACAAAAACAATGCAAATGGAAAGTCAATTGGGATCCTTTTTTTGTGGTGGACACACAAATGAAACGCATGCAGCTGGTGACGTAGTTTTAATTGTCGAAAGGACGCTTAAGGTGGGTGGATGGTTCCAGCAAACAGGTCTTTTAACCACAAGTCCAGTTTTCATCACAGTGTCCTGAAGTGTTGTTGTGAAGTGTC
Organism: Melanostigma gelatinosum; assembly: GCF_949748355.1. NCBI lineage: Eukaryota > Metazoa > Chordata > Actinopteri > Perciformes > Zoarcidae > Melanostigma > Melanostigma gelatinosum. Next base: position 6,645,231 of record NC_136654.1, on the reverse strand, counting down.
TTATCTTCAAATAAGTGGAATTCGTGTTTCGTCAATGATAATCTCAATACATCAAGCAGGCTATAAAGCTTCGTAAAAATGTCGACTTGCAGACAATGTGAGAGGGAAACACCCACACGCAGACTAATGATGATATGAGTGAGACAGGGTTCTGCACACACATTTAAATGTAGGCTATATGTATACACACCTAACCTTTCCCAGTCCTGTGATGACCACCGACCAGCTCTGCCCGTCTTTATCCTCCTCCCTGTTGTTTAATGACTGCCTGAGCTAGTGACTTGAACCACCTGGGTCCACCTACTCCTGTGTGTGTGTGTGTGTCAATGGATGCAGACATCTGCGCATGCATGCACGTGCTGAGTGTGTCTTTGACGGAGAATGCTCTTATAGTGTGGGTCTCAGCCACAGGAGGTAGTTTTCAAGCAGAAAAGCCCTCAGGCCAGTGGAATCAGTTTTTTCAAGTTCAAACGTGGAGATGAAAAAAACCACGAAGGCAATGGTATAAAGCTCTGCAACTAACTTTATTTGTTAGCTTTGTGTCCTCATTTGCTCTCCACAGTGACTGTTTACCTGCATGCAACCAAAGACCGCTCAAAGATGATGGGTCCATACTATTGGGACCAATGGACACAAGAATGCTTCCGATACCAAAATTGTGTCCCGTTGCGTTTGTGTATTCATGTGCAGAATCTGTTCACAGAGATGAAACGAAACACAACGAAACAAAAGGCGATGTAAACCCTACGATAAGGTGCTCTGTGACCATGTGAAGTTATTTAAGCTGATCTGCACCTTGATGTCTTGTAATCACCTTGAAATTTGAATCTTTTTTTAAAAACAGCACGAGCCTCATCTCGAAACTAAAAGTGACACATTTGAGACAGCAATCATGCTCAATTTGATTGGGCGTAAACCTGCCTCTGTAGTGCATTCAAATCCTCAGTGGCGCATTAATAGTCTATCTAAGTTCAGCCATGGCTACATGTGACGCTCCTATATAAACAGCCTCAACATTATTTCATGAGCAAAGGTGTAGGTGCACTGCACGAACAAGTCTCATTGATTGATTTGTTCCACGACGGCAGGCTAGACTTTTCATATCTTTCTCCAGGTCCACATGGCGTCGTCCTGCCAATGTGTCGAATTAGCCTTCCTCTCGAGAGACAGAAACAGTTACGTACAGATGGTGAGTATGTGGCACCAGGAGAAGAGATATGGTTCTACAGTCACTTTGAAAGAGAAAAGAGAATAATCCTATTTAGATAGCAGTTTGTCAGAAAGGCTGTTGAATGAAATCCTTTTATGTGAAAAGCCCCAAACGTTGAGAAGGAAGTGGAAGAGAGGCGAGGTAGGAGGGGCTTTTGCTCTCTCTTTGAATCATATGAACATTGAGCTGCGGCCTCAGATGTTCAGACACTAGCGATAACATATTGTCTGTGCCTGTAATGAGGTTGGTCTGCCAAGAAAACGGACTGCTGGCTTCAAGGTTCACCCTATAGATGTGAAAGTTCTATCAATCTTCTTATCTCACTCTCGGCAAGAAAGCGAATCAGTGTATTTTACAAAATATCGAACTATTCCTTTCGACATTTTAGTCTGCTGGAAATATTGACAAATCAAATGAACCCCAGAAACCTGTCAGTCTTCTCAAAGGTATATTGGGATGTTTTTCTTTTTAAATAGACGGCGGTACGTTTTCTATTTCATTTCTTCAAATAGTTTTTTTTTTCAAAGAAGGCAGAAGGCAAACTCCATAGCTCATCTTGGAGGTCAGCATTGACATTGAGAGAGACAAACAACATAATAATGAATCACAACTTTCTTGCCTGTTAACAGCACAACTCCCTTTTGGATTGCGGGTAGACAATAGCATCGCCCGCATGTCATTGTCACCTTGTAAATTGCAAAGACCCCTGGGATTCTGCTCAAGTGCTTCTCATAATCAGTGTTGTATACTTTCAATTATCTACTAATGAGTTCCGGTAACAAGTGGGGAAACAAGAGCTGCAGCTGTGACAGAAGAATTACAGCTCGCGGCTCGGCAGAGATGATTCATGTCCACCACCATTCCCTGTTTGCAGGAAAGCAAACCGCCATCTCCGGCTGGATATGGGGAATGATTTCCTGCATAGTCTTGACTGGAGGATTTAATGGCTTCTTATTTGGCGAAGACAAGCAGAGGTTAATCATTTCCCCTGATTACAAACGGACCGGAGCAAGATTTGCTTTCTGCAAGGGAGTCAATAGTTGAGCTGCAACGCCTCAATGTGACATTTAACGGCAAACTATAGGAAACACTTTCCATCGATGCTTTCACTGGCAGCCGTGTTCAGCGACTCCCCTCCAGTCGGTCTCTCAATTAATGTGAGGGGCATTTAAGACACCTGTCGTGATATGGATTTTGTATTATTGAGAAAATAGCCTGGTGGCCAGGATCGTCCCCCTTGGTGAGGTCCCCTCAATGGATGCTGTGGTTAAAGAGCACGGGCGGTAAATGCACCTGTGGAGAAAAAAACACCACAACTGTTTACTCTCCCACTCCACGGTCAGACCTGAAGGCCTTTTTTTTGACAAAGCCCTGGAAGTCTTTATTTCATATTTCATATTTACTTCATATTTAAAACAATATGATTACCCCATATGTTCACAATCCTGAGAGGCCACATTTTTTCCTGAGCCCGATGAAATACAGAAGCAACATTTTTCACCGAGAGGGCGAAACCTGACTTGATTTTGAAAGCATTTTTCCTCACCCTTCCATTTGAATCTATCGGTTAACACATCAGCCATCTTCTGGATCTCAGTGTTTGTGTTGCCTGAAGGGCCGACGGTGAATCAAAAGATGGAGCTGCGGTGATCGGGACGGTCAAAGGAAGTCAGCCTTCTCTGCCAGAACACATTTATCCGTCTGGCCTTTTTTCCCCCCTCGCCCCGTATCAAATAGCTGCTGCAGTATATCCTGTGCCCGCAGGTTTTTTTGGAACATTAGTGGCTGGTTGATGAAGCTTGCTTGCCGGCTAATGAAGAATCCTCTGCGTTGACGTCACACACTAGACTTACTCACCTCAAGACCCGCCGCACCACCATCAGCCATGGACGAGTGCACACCAGAGACACTCTCCGGGAATACAGCCTCCATTCGCTCTCCTGTCTGCAATGGATGATTCAGCCAGCGGTGACCCAGCGCTGCATGCTGTCACTGCCAGGGAGAGAGTGAATCTATTTCAGCTCCTGTGTGACATACTTATGGAAGGAGATTAGAGCCAGGAGTGATGGAGCTGGAATTTAATGAATTTGAATGTGTCACGCTCATGTTGAGTGGTTAAATAAAACAATTACAAATTAAAAATGATTTTTTGAGGCAGAGCTTGTAATTAAAATGCAGCAGCCTGAAGTCCACTTATTTCAATTTTCCCAATTTAACTTCAAGCTCTCATCATACAGACACTAAATTAATAAAGTACATTTACTCAAGTACTGTACTTTATTAAGACTTTGAGTATTTCTGCTCAAGTAACTATTTTATTTATTTTAAAGAATTTCTTGATTTCTTCAGAATAAATTCCTACTAACTTCTTAGGAGAACATGTAGAATCTTTATCAATCAAGCAACTAGTAAGATACACGAGCTGACAAATATTGGTTACACTTCATAGGTTCATAAATTCTGTCCTTAATTGGAAACTGTCCAGTTAATTACAACATACCTGTTGATCAGATCACAGAAGGCCAGCGGAACATGCAAAAAAATTGATATTTCTATACAATCAACAGATGAAGGAGAAAGTTTCCCCCAAAAGTATTCACTCGGTTCAAGCGCGTTTCAGGTCAATTTCTCTGGTAATCAACAACTGCACATCAATGGCAATGCAACTAACTAAGTTCTAACTAAAATAACAGAAATGTTCTTCACCACTGCATACAGTATAAAGTGGGGGCAGATTCGTATGTAGCTGAGAACAGAAAATAATTGAAAAAAGTTGTGTTTCTGTGCTGCAGGTCGAGGCCTGAGTGAGTCATACTGTAGCTACACCCCAGTGAATGAACTAAAGACGTGAATCACACTCACTACCAACAGTCTCATGCTGCTGCTGAATCTCTTTGTCACAACCTGTGGTCTCAGTGATGTTTCTGCTCAGACAAAGTTTGATTGGGGATGACAACACACGCTGCTGGTTTCCAAGAGGTGATTAAAAACGGGTCCCATGCAGTCTGAAGTGGTTGCTTTGCATCTGGCGTAAACACACGCCCGCCCGTGTTGCCACGGTAATCTCAATTTATCACCGCGGTGGGTAACAGGATATGACCGGATGCTTGTTGTTTGTCATTAAACGGCAGCGGGGAGAAGCTTTTATGAAGCAAACAGCAATCCCTCCCGAGACAGCCATCCAATCCTCGTAAAATACATAACACATCGTGAAAAAAGACTAGCTGCATTAAGGCAGCAGCTTGGAGGATTTCTTATTTGACTGTGGGACTGACAACCTGAGTGTTTTGTGTTAATGAAACAAGAAAAATGACTTCACTCTTGTCAAAGCAGGAGAAAAAGACACAATGGCTCTGCAGTATATCTCATTAACTGCATTAACAGTAGAAATGCGAGGCGGCACAGACTACCTCATTAATTATCTCATTGTATATAATGTAATTTAGACAGCTCTGCTGGCTCTTCAATTTCCACACATCGTTAAAGCGAGCCGAGGCTCTCTGCTCCAGCGCTATATTGCTCGGCTGATGAGGTCACCAAACAGTCGAGGGTCAAACTAATATCCGAGCAGAGACGTTAAAAGCAGTATTTGTCAAAGCTTGATGTTTTTTTAGGGTAAGCAGAGAAACTTCACCAAGAGACAGATTAAAAAAAGAAAAATGCTCTTTTGCCCTCTCACATCTGTGACATGCAGGCCGAGAAGAAAAGCAATTTTGTCGTTGTCTTCTTGATTGTCAGCAGCACGCTCTCAGTCTTTGCGCTTGATTCAGAGCGACATAGATAATTACATTTGGTTATCAACACAGAGCGAAATAATACTTATTAAAGATAAAGTGCTGCCAGTTGATTACTTCTCTCATACTGACAGATTCTGAAAGAATATATCTTTGTCTGAGCAGTGGGGGTAAATCTATAAATCAACTCAAATAAATGAAACTACCTCCCTGTCTACCTGCATTTACTCTGCACGTGTACTCATGGAGTGAACCAGAGTCTTCCACAAGCTGCTATCGTGACAGCTGTAAGTGTCAACAACAGCCATGTTTATTGTTTACGTTCATGATGATAATTTGGGGGGGGGAGTGGCTTTGAAGAGAGTCCTGAAGAAAAGGGGTGTCAGTGATGCCAATTTGGCAACTTTCTCGTTAGATTTATAGATTTTGGTATCAGGTGCTGCTAGCTACTTTCATTGGATAAGAGTTGGCAACACTAGGTTGGGTTTTTTGGTGGTATGTCTAGTTTACGCTTCCTGGAATCTCAGGATTACGAACTGGAGCGTTGAGTCTTAAATCTTAAATCTTGGCTTCAGAACAAACAGAAGAAGAAGCATGAAGGGAATTACAGTGTTGCTGTTAAATGAACTCTGTGAATGTTTGTGTTCTTTGTTGATTTTTCTTTTCTTCTTTCTTTAAGCATTCCCATATGGGTGGAGATAATTCCCCTTCTTTTTAAGACCAACTTCTTGATAAACCATAAAAAAAAATTGAAATACAGTAAAAAAAAAAAAACATTACAAAAAACAGGGTTTATAAAAGCTGACTATTTGGAAATACATGCTTTTTACAGGACAATGATAAAATGCAGGTTTATTGCTCAAATCAAATAAAAAATAAAAAAATTCATAAATGACTTCTGGCACCACAACTGTAACCTGTTTGATTAGGTGTCAATATTTAGTGACTTATTTGAATTCAGAAAGAGAAAACACTGACGTTGTCGAGGCTGCAGTGACTCAGACTTCACCCTGAGATGTATCAGCATTGAGCACATCACAAGCCCAAGAAGAGGAGGAGATATTAATCTTCATCTTTAAAGGGAAGGTATTTGAACCATTTCGACGTCTTTCGTCTTTGCTCGTCCATTAATCATTCACCCTCCAGATTTGTCTTGTGACCCTTTGTGTGGGGGAACTTTCACTGAATTGAAATGAAGTATTTATATCTTGTTATTGGTACTTTTGCTGAAGTGAAGAATCTGAATGTTTTCCATCCCTGTTTATGGGTTTAAGAGTATTCAACCTCAACATTCTACACTTTACACCTGTTATCAGCTCATCGGTAAATACAGTATGGCATTATATATGTAGTGATAATCTCTGTCAAACATTCTGACCTGATCAAGGTCCGGCTTGGTTTAAAACATTGTCTTCTCCTGTATAAATACATGAGTGAAATGTGTGCAGATGTTACTTATTTAACAGTGTCTTAAATAAAAGCTGGTGAAATGCGACATTGTCCTCAAATGATGTATTATCATGTCATTTCCAGCTATACATTTCCTTTGATGTTGAAGAACAATGAGAATCATGGCCTTCCCCTATTGATTATGTAATGTCATCACTGGGATGAATTCACATGAGAATGTTTCGGACAATTCCATCAGAAAATACAGCTCCACCATCAGACCAGAGTTATAATCAGAGCTCACGGAGGGCAAGCTAAACCTGAGAATAAACTCAGTCAACACAATGAAAATAAAAGCATTAACAGCACCCGATTAAGTAGAAATGACCCGTAATGTCCTCTATATCGGGATCAGGTGTTCAAGATATAATTACAATATGTTCTGGGGTTCCGGTTTAAGCTTGTTACGCAACACACTCAGCGGTTGATTAAATTGTGTCCGCTTAGCCTTTCTTGAAAGCTGGGTCTCCGATGCCGTACAGTGGAAGGCAACGGGAAAGGAGTTTAAACTTTAATTGTTCTTAAAGTACTTTGGCCTGTCTGACTGAACCAGCTGAGCCTTGGCAAGGTTGGCCCAAATCAAAACAGATGCAAGGGAGCAATGTGGAAGTCAAAAGCAGCCTTGACTGCAAACGATCCTCATTTGAAAACAGTTCAGGCAAGTGAATGTTTGCCATTGTGAAACTCCAAGACACGACGTGCAGCTTTGGAGTACACACACACACACACACACACACACACACACTCCCGCCAATAAACAGCTTTAAAGTTGAGGTTGCCTAGCAGCGAACAAAATGTAGCCAACAAGGTTCCTCTATCTCTGCTCCTCTCAGCAAGCCCTCTGTGCAGCTGAGAGCATCTCTGATTTGGATAACTGAATACGATGAATGGATTCTGAGGTCGACAGTGAGCCTAGATTCCTTTTTGTTCTGCACAAATCTATTCATCTCCTCGTGGTCGTAATAATCCAGAGAGCATATTCTACTGTGATTAGGGTGCTTCGGAAATATAACTCTTATCACAATCACAGAAAATAAAACCCTTTTATGATGGGTTCCATGATTCTCTTTATTTGATTTTTCATGGCTAGTGAAGAAGAAGAAGAAGAAGAAGAAGAAGAAGAAGAAGAAGAAGAAGAAGAAGAAGAAGAAGAAGAAGAAAAAAGTTTGCTAATTAGCTGGTGTTACCTAAGAGTCTGCATGAAACACATTTTTATTTCTCTTTTTTTTTTATTGAAAGTAACTATATGCATACTAAGTGTATTTAATTAGCATTTTGCATCAGCCATTGTAATGCACAGTATACTGTTTTACCCATGCATTACTTCTCTCCTCATATAAATATGGGCTTTCAAAGAGAAAGAAGACTACAGGACGTAAGCAGCAAGAACACTTCAGCATCCTCTGCGTCCCCTTCTTCACTCATTTTTCCTCATCTTCATTTGTATGCATGATGGTTTTATTCCCAGCTGTCACTCTAAAATGCCATAATACACAGCGGAGTATATTGGGACGTGAGTGTTGTGTGGCATGCGTAACTTTTGTACTTGACTGATTAGCCCGGCACAGTTGGCACACTTCAGAAACACGATAATTGTGTTTTTACGCCGTCCTGATGAGTCTGCTACACTCGAGCACTGCTGTGCTTTGTACCGTGCTGCAATCATCCTCATCATCATCAGCGCTAAATCTTTTAAATAAGTTAGTGTTAGTGTTCACATCACCAAGAGGAAACAACAGCTCGGCCCACACACGGCAGTGTTCTTTATGCATGTAGGAGTATTTCAGGCAGGAGTTCATTTCCAGGTTCAGCTTCATATCTGGATTAAGAAATTCAGGGTGGTTCTTTATCTCAGCTGTTTCTGCTGAGTATTAGTACAAGGAATGATGCTAAGGTAAATATCACATGGTTGAAAACAACGTTAAGGGCATGTGCTCACACACACACACACACACACACACACACACACACACACACACACACAGGGGCACCTGTTGTCAAACATTATTATCAGCAGTCCTGGATATATATCCTAATATTTGCACAGGCACGTTCTCCGCTGAGGCTATCAGTGTGTTGTACCTGTTCTGTTTTTTCATTCACACTGGTTGAGCTTTTAATGCCGTTTCCAATAAAAAGGATTGAAATGTAATTCACCACAGATTGCGTGTCGTGGAAATCGATTTAAGCTGATTTTCTTGAGCATGCTGCACTCTCGCTCTCTCTATCAAGGAGATGTCTGCTGAGACTTTATAGGGCTGTAAATTCAACACGCATGACATTTAAAGTGGCTGTAGTCGTCTCTATTTATAACAACAAGGTGTCAAATGAAAGCCACAAGGGGCTGGTTGTAACCTTCAGAGAATTATCACCTGGATCTGCAGTTTCTCTTAATCACTGAGCTTTATAGTGAGTTTCAGCTAATTGTTGAGCTGTCCAACCCACAACTTTACTGTTTTGGTTCACTGTCACATGCTCTCATGGCGTTGTATTTAGAGGAAAATTCAATGTTAACTACCTGCTCCGATAAACACTGCCAGAGACTAGCGGGTAAACTTAGTGGAGCATTTAGCAGCTAAACAGTCCATCAGGTGGTGGTGGAGACCAAAACGAGAGCTGAGAGAGTGAGAATCATAGACTCAGGTGGCCATAAACACAACTTCAACTGGAGGATAAAGGTACTCCGTAACAGCTGGATGCTTAAATAAGCAACCGTTTGCTGAGAAGTTCACCATATCAACTTAAAACATGATTATATGTCAGTGTTCGCAAATGGCCAAAGAATAACAGTCATAGCAGGTTTTAAAAGGGGACAAATTCTAAATAAGAACACAGAAACCACAGAACTTTACATTTTTTTTTATGTATTTCGACAAATGGTAAAATCCTGTCTGCAGAGCTCAAAAGCTTTCCGTATGCAGGAGATTGTTATTCAGCTCCTGCGATCCAGCTGTAGTCAAGTGACTCTGTTGATACATAAGCTTGTAGCTGTTATGTGGACACAGTGCGACGCACAGTGCTTCGGCAATGTGCAAACAATTTGTTGGGTATATTTTGGTTTCAGGTGTGTTTATCTTAAAACTCCACTCTGGAGGCATGTGAAGATGAAAACAAGGGAGGGAGCTATGAATCCAAAGAGGATCCCCCCCCCGCAGCCTCTTTCTCAACATCACTTCAATTTGAAACACTTGCTTGGTGTAGTAAATTGGCATTTGCTTCGCGCAAACAACCATTCATCAATCTGTCCCCTCTCACATTCCCCCTCTTCATCTGTCTCCCTCAGTCACCTCCCTTTCCCCTCCCCTTTCCTTGTCTCCTTCCATTTCTCGCCCTTCTCCCTGACTTCTTGCTCAGTCCCCCTGCTCCCCTTTTGCCACTTCCCCCCCTTGAATACACCCCCTACTCTCATGAATACATCTGTGTCATTCTTCCCATGCAACTGCGTCAGATTAAGGATCCTGGGGGGGGGGGGGGGGGGGGGGGAATAAATAGAGAGGAAGTTAGGTGAAAGGATGGATGGCGGTGAGAGAGAAGGTGCGAGCAGGAAATGTAAAGGAGAGGGGGGAAAAGGTGGGAGAGGAGAAAAATGGAGTGCAGCGATGAGTGTTAGGAGGATGGCTCTGCTTGAACATGTTAATGTATGCACTCTGGAGATAGGATATGACATGCTATTCATAGTGTATCTGATATTTCTCAGTTCTAAGTTTGTGCACGGCATGATGGAAAACATTTAACAGTCGGTGTTCTCAAAGCAAGTAAACAAAGGCTTGTAAACGGATCAGGCTTCATAAAGCTGACACAACGTTTTCTGTATCGGGTGTGCAAGAGAGATATAGGTGAATATATTTACCACTAGTATTAATAATAAAATGTGCTATTTGTATACCGACAGTAATTCAATCTGCATGTCACAGCTGTCACTTGACACGGCGTTCAAGTGACAGCTTGAACGACGATTTCCGTCATCCAAAATGCAATGGTCCATATTGCGCTCTCTGCAACTTGTATCATCATTCCAACTCCTCTTCGGGGGGGGGGGGGGGGGATTGCATTCACGTCTCTATGGACGTGCCATAACGATGGGTTCCTCACAGTCATAGCCCATTGAAGCTCTTACATCATCGTCAGCGTCAGAGAGGCCCCCGTCTGGATTGCTAAAAATTAATCACGTCGAAAACTGGCAGATATTAACAGAAGACCAAAAATACACCTCCCTGCACACTTGCCAAGAACTGTATCGGAAATTCAGTTAAGCGAGGAAAGGACTGAGGGAGGTGAATTCGTCAGTAAACGGAAGCGTTTTTTTCCTCTTCTGCTTTAGTGTTCTGCTTTGTTTAGTTGCATATACACCAAATGTATTCTCTTTATCGTGAGCTTTTTTCCCCCAGCCATGTTTATTTCTTCTTCAGTCTGTGATCTTTATTGGAAAAAAAAGCTTTGGCTTTACAGGGGAAGTGCCATCTGTCCTTGGCAGACTTGATCCTGGCACTGATTATGACGAGCTGCTATAAATATAATCGGGACATATGTGATGGAAACACATACGCCTGGAGAGATTATATATAACGAGGATGACGTGATTGTGTTATGCATCATTACAAGTGTCAATATTGACATCTATCCATGTGCAAATGCAGCTTGTGTTGCATTTTTATTTTAAATGAAATGAATGGACTTCATTGATTTTGTAAGCAACAGAAGAGGATGATTAAGAGATAATCAAGAAGGTGAGCAGGCTAAAACAGACACTTTCTCTGCCTCCCTATTAAAAACTAAGCCCACACCCAACACACACACACACACACACACACACACACACACAGAGTCCTCAACACAACACTCCTCCCTCTGTATAATCAGATCTTCATCTGCAGCTCCGTGTTATTCTTCTGGACGATTGATTTCCCTGATGCACTGAGTAGCCTCCTCCCTCAGCGCAGGAGCGTGTGTGTGTGTGTGTGTGTGTGTGTGTGTGTGTGTGTGTGTCTGCATCTGCATGTTGGAGCAGCAAGCTGAGGCCAGCTGTGTGCTTTCCCTCTGTCCCTCTTCACTGTCTCTGTCTGACCCATTTTCCTCAGCAGGCTGAGGACAGCAGCGACAACACAAGTGAAGAGGAGTTGATGAAGCAAAGTGATGATTCGGGGGTGAGAAAGATTGTAAAAGATTTAGGGGGGACAGTTGATGTATTAAATGCAATAACACTTCTGTTGCGGTTCGTAGTAATTGTTTCACAGATATTCAGTGCAGCTTTAATGTTAACTTATGCAGGACATCGTCAAGCCTGTATAAGGAATGTCTTCACAAGTCTTCTCGATTAATATTACAGTACCAGACCTTGGCTATCAAGCTGCAGTGGACAGCAACTATCTACGGACTCTCTGTCAACAATTTTCAATTTGATCATCATTCTGAACTTCCTCTATGGGTGGAAACTCGATATTGCACCTAAAGGAGGGACGAGGGTTGTCTTCATTTGGTGGAAACTGTGGGGAGGACACCTTGAACACGCCTGGAGACCACATGCTGCAGGTGGCCTGGGACCATTTGCGATCTCCCAGGGGGGGGGGGGAGCTGAACAATGTTGCTGGGGAAAAGGACGCATGGGTGGCTCCGATCACCCTGTTGCCATGGCAACCCTGTACCGAATAAGTGGTGAAGAAATGGATGGATGGATGGATGAAGTAGAAAGTTGGAGTGCCCAAGAATTTAGACTGGAAAACTAAATACATGTAAGCCGGAAAAGGACAGATGTCACAAAATATTGAAATTAGATAAATCAATGTGAAAAGATGCACATCACTGTTGGCATCCGCTTACAAAAGAACATATTTGTCCATTCTCGGGACACCACGATTTGTGCACTTTAGCACTTATACAAACAAGCAGACAAACACACAGCAAGCAGCTGTGTTCATTGAGGTTATTTTAAGAAGCACATGTAAAAAAAAAAAAAGAATTACTTATGCAGAGACAACTTTTACTGCAGGCAATGATACAAACATAAAGTCCGGATGTTAATTCATCTCGGTGTCTTGAAATAAGAGTCTGCATAGAAACAACAGCATAACGATGCTCGTCACGGCACTAAAACGGGTGCACAGAGTAAAGTGAACAACAAGTATACGGTAAAAGATCAGTGCAACTAATGGATAAGCCTCGTGTGGCTGACATGGAAGAAATGAGCCCCTGTCCTTCTCGCTCTCTAATGAGGAACTGGTGGTGAACTAAACAACCCTCTACGTGATTGAATTTGTACAACTCATTAAGCAGCAGTGATTGAATATGCAGACGTATAAACGGTGAGGCCCACGTGCCCGTGACCTTGCAGGCTTGGAACACACGCACGGAAAAGCCCCCCCCCCCCCACTTGAACATTTTTTTAAATCTCCTGTGATCATTTCTCAGCACAGCCAGCGGCAACCGATGCCGGCTGCAGCTGTGAACGATATTCCCACGGTGGTGACCAATCAGGACTCCTGTCATCAGAGCAGTAGAGTCAGACTTAAGAATCGATTCATTTCTGCTGACAGCCTGAAGCCTGGGGCAAGAGTCTCGCGACAGTAATAGAGGTCTAACCTTCAGGTTCGCGTGTAAAAAAAGATACTTTGGTGGACGTGGGTGATTGCATGTACTGAAATACAACCGCACCTTCGCAGTCTGTATTTTTTATGAGTCATACTTTTCACATATGCAGCTTTTCTGAGAAGATGGATACAGTGTTGTCGTCTTTTCCTAGAGGTGATCACTTGATAACACCTCGTATTCTCCTCAGCGCTGAAGACACTGAGAGATACATGATTGCCATAACAGAAAATAAAGGACACATTGATGTCATTGCAAAGGTTTTAAAAGGATGAACCGTGTGAGAGGCTTGCATGTGTTGCTGGGGAGCACTGTGTTTGGGCACAGTGCTGGGAAACAAAAAGCCTCCTCTTCATGTTCAGAAAGTAATTATGGCAGGAGGCGAAAAGGGTCCAACAGGAATTTTCCATTACAACCGTTGACAACTTAAATAACAAAAAGTACTGCACATTCTCTCTGTAGCAGCCTGTGTGTCTAAATACCTGTATGACGACCATTTCTCCAAAGGAAACAAGTCTATTTAAGCATGCATACATGATCTCCAAGCCACTGATATATATTAATCACATTGTACTTCCGAGTGTGAGGAGGCACATCTTCTCGACTGTCGAAAACATTTGTTGGTGAAAACAATGCCAACTGTGGGAAAAGCGACGTGACTAGGCACGGAGTAAAAGCTACCAAATGAAAGGAGACATTCCGACATGATTAATCCGGGTGCCAGGTCAACCAGCTCGCCTTCAGCTCAGGGTGAAAACACAAAGGGCTTTCAATGTTCGAAGGTTGTCTTCCTTTATTTTTATTTTTTCTGAAGTATTCATCACTAGTGAGGCAGTGAAAAAATTGTTTTCTCGTGTTGCAAATGCAGAGATGAAAGAATTGTTTTCTCGTGTTGCAAATGCAGAGATGAAAGAGTGCAAAAAAGGCACTTCGGGGAGAGAGGGAAGGCTTTCCAGGCTAATTGTGCCGGCGTCTCATACATAGTGTATCAGCACGCAGGGTGCCGTGTCTGTCGACTTTGTACCAGCAGGAACAGTCTCCTGTGGGCAGCTGTGAGGAAATGCACTGTGTCTAAAATGAAAACAGTTTGTACCCAGCATTTCATTTAAAAGGGACATGGCAGAAATGGCAGTACTTTTGAATGCACTTCTGTTATGAGGTGTATCTGTTAGGTGTAGAGGGAAGAGTGCACAATGACTAGAGAGAAAGTCTGCCTGTTTACAGTCCATATATGTACGGATATTTGGAGCAAGATCTCAAAGTGTTGTTTTTGCTGTGTGACGTCCAAAGCGTGATGTATTATCTTACATAATTTCCCCCATTCCCATCCTGGAAAGCCATAAAAAATGAATGAACCCTCAGAAATGGTTGCTCTCCAGACTATAAATTCCATTTTTAATTATTATGACGCATTCAGGCAGAAAGATTCCCAGGGCCTTCGTGCAGCTGAACTGCACAAGATATGAAATTGGTTCCTGGAAGAAGAGATAGCGAAGGTGAATATGTGCAATTATAGGCAAACACCACAGGAAATGCTGTTGCCCTCACTGTGTCTCACCATGTGCATCAATTATGACTTGTAGGAGTTTTACAAGTTTTGGTTTACAGCCATGTCCAAGGCATTGAAATAAATGAAAACGTTATTTGATTTGTGGACTGAATGAGTAAATTGGCACATTCCCCACAAAAATAAATCGCTCTATTATCATGCAGTTGGATCTCATTTTTTATTTTGTTTTTGTCTTCTCTTGTCTCAGCAATGATTAAGAGAGTTAGCTCTCTGGAAACAAAATGCAGACTGTTTCACCTGCAGCTGCTGTGCTTTGCAGATAATTGTGAGCAATCTGCTTTGTACTCCATATTATTTTTTGTGCTCCATATTATACTCCACTTTAACATGACTGAACCTGACAAGGCCATGTGACTGTATTGTTCCTGAAGTGCACACTCAGCTCCACTCTGGCTTTCCAATCAGTGCAGCACATTTTGTATGGAGGCAGACGGTAGTTTTTCTATGTATGATCATGTAAGTACTATACAAATCATTTCGGCTTCATTCTCCTGGACTGATTCTCAGCACAATGGCTGCTAATAGATGTTGATCCGAGTTCTGTATCTTCCTGCATTTTGTCCCAGGAGACGTGCCCTGCAGACGGACCAATAGAGCATTGTCAAGGAAGTTAGTTATACATTGCATGTTCTGGCATTATTAAAGTCCTCCATCATTCATGAAGTTTTACATCTTATAAGATATATGAATAATTTTAGTAGGCTAGAAGACATACAGAATAACATGAAGACATAGAAACTGCCACTTAAAGTTAAAGAGTAAATTCACACTTAAACATGTTGTTGAGCTGAAAACTAAATTAGATAAATCATAGATTATTATACTGCATGCGTGAAGAAGGATCGGCACTAACTATAACCAGCAAGCAAGCAGATAAGTCTTAACAGCTTCAAAATGAATGAACGAATGGTTGAAAGATGTAATGAATAAACAGTGAACATGTTCGCTGAAGGTATATGGACAAACAGTTGAAACAGAATGCTGAAAGTTTTGGATGAATGGTTGAAATAGATCAAATAAATGGTTAAATTGTTGATATAGTTAGCTAAAGTTATGACAAATGGTTCAAATGTTCTATACCTGATCTCATGGGAAGGCGTATAAATAGCATAGTCTTCAAGTCTTACAATAAGAAATAATGTCATTGGTGTCAAAGGTTCACTCGGTGGCTTTGCTCTCATTGGGATGCAAGGACTATAGCTGGCTTTTAGCAAACACACTTATTTAGGTACACCTCATATGCTACTTTTCTGGCCCACTTTCCTCCATTTTGTAGATATAGTTGTCGAGGTGAAAACTGTGCCAGAGCCTTCCCATGAGCCTCCACATGTAGACGGGAATTAGATTTATTACCCAGAATGCCCCACAAGGGAACACTGTCCCCTGCCCTGTCTCGGCAGAATCAATGAAACATGGAGGGAAGAGGAGAGGAGAGAAAAAGAGCAAGACGGAGAGGAGAGGTAACAGCTATTTGGATCTACAGCGCACCCAGGAGAGTAAAGGGAAAGAAATGCAGCGAAAAAGAGAAAGGGGGGCAAGTGAGTGCAGAAGCTCCACAAGTTATTTCAGACGTATAGCGACATGAAGTACAGATGAGCTCTACATGCACGCAGGAGCTGTCATACCACTTGTTTTCAGCCTTTTAAGCCCTGAACATGAAGTGACTCCCACTCACCCCGCAACGCACACGTTAACAGTGGTTAACAGTTTGACTAAAGATGGACAGTTTTTGCACGCTTGAGAAAAAGGAAATGACAAAAAACAGGACAGCAAAAGCCCTTCATTAAAGATTTTACTTAAAGGCAGAAAGAGCAGGATTTGTCGCTTGTGGTTTGTAAACATAACATTCAAATTGTATTATTACTGTACATGTATATATATATAAATATATATATACATATATATATTCAATCATATGAAAGGAATGGAGTAAGGGGTACAATATTTGTCTGAAATGTAGTGGAGTTGAAGTGTAAGTACTTGTACTTGGACGAAGTGTATTTTAGTAACTATTTGTGGCTGTTTTAAAATTGCAGGTATTGCCATCTTGTCCCAAATGATATGTCAACATATCCATAATAATACCCTCACAAAGTCGAACACAGCTCGTCTCAATGTGACGTCCAGCCATTGTTGACGCAGCTCATTGACAGCGTCTCAGAAAACGGTGACAGCAGCTGCTGGCTCCTCTGTTTGTTCCTGCCGTCTCTGATCAGACTCATTCAACAACCACTCAAAGTCCCCACGAGCGGCTGCACAATGCAGCGGTAAACAGATGGCTCGCGCCTGTTTGTGTACATACGGCAGATATGTGGGTCAGGTACACCACGGTCGCTGGTTGCCATGGGAACTGGGTACCAAACATGACTGCAATCTATCGGCGAAATCGACTTGTGGCCGAGCTCCTGCTCTCGCACCTCTCATCCCCTCTCGGCAGTTAACCCGTGCGGATTATGTGGGAATATTCAGCGGTGGGAAATGATCATCGTCAAAACAAGCTGGGACTGAGCCGGCCAGGGCTTTCTCTGCTGCTGACGAGGAGGGAGATGAAGCATCACTTTAGATCAATAATCCAACACACATCTGGTCAGCCAGAAGCACATTGGTGTTGCCTTTGCTGCCATTAACCTAAATGTACAGTACAAGATCCTAATCCCACACTTTGACCTGGATTATCATCTCCACCTCACACTTGGCGCCTGTCTCGGATCTGCCTGTGCATGACCTTAGGGATTCACAATGAACACAAAGGGGTTCTCCCTGCCTGTCTCTGCCTGTCTCCCTCCATCACACACACACACACACACACACAAGCATGCGCTCTGTATGGTAAGCGCACGTGATTGGATTCAGCGAGCTGGTGATGCATGTTGAATGCTGATGAGGTTCTCTGGGTTCTTTCTTGAGAAAAAAAAAAGAGGAGAAGCGGTAGAAAGCTTCCTCTGTGCCTGCAAGACAGAGAGGAAGGAGAGGGGAGAGAGAGTGGGGGGGGAGATAAAACAGACCTACCACATTATTCATCAACGTCAGACCCTCACCTCCTGGTTAGACCATGCACGTGCGTCCAATCACATATCGACACACACATGGGTGGAAACACCTCTACACACTCGCATGTTACTCTCTGTGATGCACCGCTGCCCTATCACATCACTCTCTCTGTCATTATGTCTTTGAGAACTGTAGTCTACGAACACTCCAGTTAACATGGCCTCCCTCTCCTCCTTTTGGTGTGAGATAGCTGCAGATATAGGGGATTGCGTATTCATATACAGGATGAAGAAAAGATCATACGAGGCTGTTGATGACATCAGTTGTCAAGTCAGGTTACTGAGGCCCGTTTTTTGCGAAGCAGCGATGTGGCGCCAAGTCTGGTTATAATCGTCACTTCTCTTATTGTCAACGATCCAATAAAAACAAACAACTAATTGATCCTTCCAAGTATTTCCTGTGTAGTAAAGCCTGGTTTTGCTTATTGTTCTGTGCCATAGAGCTCCATTGCTGTCTAAAACTATCAAAAACACATCAATGAGTCACATTATTGCACTGGGTGTTAACTTCCTTCATAACAATGAACATGGACACTGTTTATAGTCAGTCCCACAAGCCTGCTGCTGCTGCAAATACCTAAACCCAAATGTTGCCCAACTGCAGTGTCATCGATTTCAGAGTGTATGTGGTCTACCATTCTGTGGAATTCTGCTCCAGTATTTGATCCGTCTGTAGAAGTTAGTCCCATACTCCCAGTGGGTGTAAATATCATCCCAAGCCTGCTACTGCTGCTCCTGAAATCCATCTGATGATTGAGTCTGGAATGATGCCGGCTGTCTACACCTCTAACGACATGACTCAACACTCACATCCAATCGCTGTCGCACTCAAACGAGTGACATGACAGCACATTAGGCTGAGATGAAACGTGTACCCTACTGTTTTTTTTTTTTTTTGCACCGCTGGCATGCAGATTCAGATTTCTTTGAGTGATTTTCCTCCATCGGATGTATTACACTGAATCGGCATAATAAAGCTTTGTCACTGTTGAGTAATTGTCTGTCAGCTGAGATTTAACAAAGACCTTTATGTACAAGCAGAGTCCCCTGTAAACAGTGTCACCACAGGGAACCTCACTTATTAGAGGCATGTCCTGCTTATTTTGTCCTGCTGGAGGTTTCATTTTGTCCACAAGCCCCTAGTACATCAGATAAAAAAACACCGCCGTGCTTATAGAGCCATCTTGTGGCGTTTAGAGGTATTAAAGTCATTCATGCAACAGTTCAAAAAAGGTTGCATGACAAAGGCTTAAAAAGAAGAAGAAGCTTGGGCTGTTTTTCAAGGATACAAATTCTGACACATTTCTAATTTGTGATGCGCCTCACTTTCCACTTCCTTTTAGCAAGCACGTACTGTAGGTTTGTGATGTGCCTTTTCCTGACACCTAGACATATTGTTTTTCTCACCTCTTCTCACTTCCTGATTGTTGTGTAGCCTAGCCGGCTAATCTTCTAAAGTGAAGATCATCAGTACGTGAGGCTCAGTGTGAAAATATGGGTTGGTTTTGTGATTGTGTCCTTCTGAGACATCCACCTTCAGGCAATCTGTACAAAGACGTCACAGCGAAAACATGTGCGATCTTATCTTTAATATGAGAAGCATGTGCTAACCGTTGACAGACTAGAACGCTTGTTCAGTCACAGGATGGTCCACGAACAATATTTTCAGTTCCCTTTATGTGGCTGCTCACATCACCCCTTTTGAACTCTGTCTGTTACTGTATACTATTTGAATATATATATAGTGTGTCTGAATATTGATTATAATAAACAATTCACCACTGAAAATGTACTGAAATCAAGTTATCTCCCAGCTGCACCCGGGCAATAATAGTTGCTTGTTTCTTGATAAGTAGGTGAATATAAATATACTTACATTATTCTCTGTATTATTCTCAATGTTATATTAGTGATTTCATTGCGAATAACAGAGATGAATATTGAAATGAAAAATATGTTTGTAAAAGTTTTCTTCATAACTCTATTTAAAATCGTGTGTATGTTAATTTCAAGAAAATAAAAGTAAATGCAACAAAAAAATGTATGTTCCTCAAAAACCTCAATTGTTGCTGAATTTAAAAAAACTGTAAGGTCTGACTTTTTGCACGGTCAACATAATGTAGAGTAGACCATAGAAACAGATTGCACATAATGCGGAAATAAATCTTTTTCTCATTGACTGCAGAACAACATCCTCAGAAACCCACTTTGGTGTGGTCAATTTTAGTCCTGTATTTCGGTGCAGTTTTGAGGTATTTGTACTTCATTTGAATATTTACATTTCATGCTATACTTCTACTCCACAACATTTCAGAGGGAAATATTGTCAACTATACTCCACTACACTTATTTGACAGCTGCAGTTACTTTTCAAATTAAGATTTTACATTAAAAACAACAACATAAATTGTAAAATATCAGTTAAAGATCAAACCATGGCTGGTCTCACATCTCAGATGTCCTTGACTTGTTGATGTGACTTTTTAAACTTTCCCGATGGTTTCATTCAAATAACGATTTGAATCCCATAGAAATCAAACTATCTGTTATTTCAAGATTCAAAAATTTGATTAGACCATTTGTAGAGGACCAATATAGTGACAATTATGTACTTTTACTTTGGTAAGATTTAAAATTATACTTGCAATATAGTACTTTTACATTGTAGTATTGGTACTTTTACTGAAGTAAATGATCTGACTTCCACCGCTGGAGGAATGAGTCTAATAAAAAGTCTCACAGGTCTCACAGGTATGTGTGTCGTAACATATTGAAACATTTGTTTCACATTCTTCTAATTCTCAAGGGGAAGTAAATTAACTCGAGTTAGTCAATTGATGTGTAATTTAGATAACTGCGAAACTAACATGACCTAATCAAAAATCATTATAATTGTATCAAGAAGTGCTGCTTCAGGATCTACACTGAAAATGAACCCAATATACATCCTTATAATAATATTCTCATAGAAACTTACAGTGCTCTGGGTGAATCTCTAATGATAACAGATATCGACAATGTTTTTATGATATTCCAGGGACTTAATTTGCTCTAAAAAGTTGCATAAAATACAGGAGCATGAGGTCAGTTTACAGTTACCGCAAACATGCTCTATATTTTGAACATGTAGGTGAACCCAACG
Source organism: Melanostigma gelatinosum (assembly GCF_949748355.1). Classification (NCBI taxonomy): domain Eukaryota; kingdom Metazoa; phylum Chordata; class Actinopteri; order Perciformes; family Zoarcidae; genus Melanostigma; species Melanostigma gelatinosum. Next base: position 6,624,494 of record NC_136654.1, on the reverse strand, counting down.
GTCTTTTTTAGGTGATAATTTGATTCGAGGTTCGTTTGTCTGTATACGTATACTACTTTATCCAATATTATCTATTTCCCGTGTCTTGTCATGGAAATATCCTCATTTGTGTTCTGTAAAAACTGTTGTTTTTAAGTGTGACGTCCATAAAGTTGTTTCTTCTTATTATTTTTCGTCTTCTTCTTCTGTTATCTTTGCGTACAGTATACTACAAGTAGAGGTACCTGGTAAAATACAAAGCCAGAATCGTATACAGTTTACTGAAAGATATATATATATTTTTTTTTTAATAACTTAAAAATCATAAGTTATGACTTGATAATGAGACGTCAACCATTAAAGTGTTACCACTGAACCCGCTGTCCCCTAAATTCACAAAGTGGGGTCCGGGGCCCCCTTCAGGTCTTTTACGAGGCTTCTTGGGATGAACTCGAGGCCACCGTCCCCCTTTTTTTGGCTCTAAAAAACAGGAATTACCACAGTTTTACACCGTGGGTAGTTTTTTTTGTATAGCGGAAACGTCCACCGGGGGGTTACGCTTGACCCGCTTTTTTCTTCGTTTCGCCGGGTTTCCCGGTGTTGTGTCTTCAGCTTTGGATGGCTGAACGGTGTGTGAGCCGTGGAGAAAAGAAGAGAGAGAGAAAAGCGAGAGAGAGACCTTCCCCTGGCAGGCATCTTCCCCCTCAGTCAGTCTGACCGCCCACAGTCCGGGGGGAGAAAGTGCTGCTTTGTGAATGAAGGGAGCGGCGGAGGGCAGAAAACTAACTTTAACCAAAATAATTTCACAATTCAACCGGAGGAGGTTTCGACGGTGCGACACGCGGACCGAGAAAATACAGTAAGTCACGACGCCTTTTTTTTTTTTTGCGGACCTTGTGTGGCATTGATAGAAAGCAGATTGACAGGCTTTTTTCTTTTTTCTTTTTTCGACGGAAAGATGCATGCATAGCAGCCCAACCGTGACTGGAATAACTGTGGTGAGATGGGAGATCATTTCAGGGCAGAATTGATCTCCACAGACTTCTCCACAGTCTGTTTTTGTTTTGTTTCTCCCAACATGGTTTCCCTGGAGAGTGACTGTCGTGAAATGTAGCTTATTAAAGACACTTTGTAGTGATTTCGTTTGTAACTTGCTCCCGAGAAATGAAACCGATGCGATTCGTTTTTTTTTAGACGATCCGGCCTGGCTTTTTGTCACTTGATCCTATTTATTCACACATCTTTAAAAAAGCATTTCACAGTTTCATGCAAAGTTTCCGTCTGCTTGCCAGCGTATTTCGCAACATTACATGACTCATGCCGAAGACGTGCACTCCCAATGTCACCATGAAAGAAAAAATAGACTCATAGAAGACTCATTCATGATATTAGGAGGTTTCTCCTCGAGGGAGTCTGGTCTGCAAGTAGTAAACATGAGATTTGATTACAGTTCTGCGAACACGCTTCTGCTGCTCCAGTCAGTCCTTTCTCTGTGGCTCAGATTGTGTTTCACTCATGTTGTCCTGTGAATGAGATCCCAGTGTATCTCACTCGGTTCTTTTATTCGACTGAGGAATGCCATTTTCTTCTTTTGCAGAAGCTCCGCTGTTATTTTCGGAGAAGCTGTAAATCATGCTGGTCAGTTTGGCCTGTGTCTGCCTGGTGGTGGTGGTGGTGGTAGTCGGTGGTGACCCCTGCCTCATCATCAGCGAGATCAACGCCGACAACCCCAGACTGGACACCACTGAGTTTGTGGAGTTGTATCACACCAGTGGACAGCGGGCTTCGCTGGACGGCTACACCCTCGTGTTCTATAATGGAAATGGAAACGTCGCCTACAAGGTGCTGGACCTCAAAGGCCACAGCACAGATGACAGGGGCTTCTTCCTGGTGGGCTCGGTGGACATGCTGCCCAAACCAGCCATCCTCCTGCCTCCCAACACGGTCCAGAACGGCCCGGACGCCATCGTCCTCTACCACACGTCTGCCTTCCGCTACGGTGAGAAGATGAACGTCACGGCAATGGGGCTGGTGGACGCCATCGTGTACATGACTCGCCGCACTGGGGGCGCAGAGTTCCTCGCCGAGACTCTGACGCCAGGAGAACCGGCCTTCGTCGAGGATGAAACGGCCCTCGAGGGCGACGAGTCGATCGAGAGGTGCCTGCTGTCTGAGGATCGCTGGGGCTTTCAGGTGTCCTCGCCCTCCCCGGGTCAGAGGAACAACTGCACCCCGCCCGCCGCCCCGGCGACCAGCCCCGTCATCACTGAGCTGAAGCTGGGAGGAGGGCAGGTGGACGGGTTCGTGGAGCTAACGGAGGCTCCGGCTGCTGGTCCTCTGGTGCTGGTTGTGTTGGATGGGAGAACGGACAGGGTCAGCGTGAGCGTGAGCGTGAATATGGACACCGCCAGGAACGGGTTGATCTCTGTGACCATAGAGAAGAGCTACATGAAAGGTCAGTGTGATCTTGTTCTGTCGCTCTGGACGAGTTAATCGTTGTACGATCGCGATAGATTGTTTCAGCTCTTTAGTTCATCAGGTTTCACATTTGGAAAAGCTACGTATCGGCTTCAATTCGTTTTGTTAAATCTTCATTCATTCACTCACTTTCGTTTGATTGTAAATTCTTTGTTCCTGTTATGATTTCTTCCGCAGGAGATGAGTCAGGGGCAGTGGCCGTTTACAGTGGCAGAGCCTCAGATTTCCCCGTGGGCAGTCCACTGAGCCAGATACAGCCTCTAGATGCATTTGTGTTTGCTGGACCTGGAAACAAGCCGAGTGCCAACCTCTCAGAGACTCTCATCCCGGGCAGAGAGCCCTACCAACTCAGCAACAGGCAAGACACTACGATAGTTTCCCCCTCTCCTTTAATTTCAAAAGTACCCCGCCACCATTTGGATGCAGTACATACAAGAGATGGAAAGAATCGGTGCTCGTTTGGTGAAGCTCATGACATGACGTGTTAGTGACATTCAAGTGGTTATTTTTGAGGCTAAAGTTTCAATGTTGTGAAACTGTGCTTTACTTGGAAAGGGTCAGCTTGTGACCGCTGTTCCTCTTTGTTAATGATTTTTTTTTTTTTTTTTTTTTTTTTTATACTGTTAAGCGTGTGTCATCACCAGAGCAGCACTCACACATAGGCTCTAAATCACACTGAGTCAAAGTAACCCAAATAGATTTTGACATGACGCTCAAATTTGAGCAGGAAGTTTAATTCACACCTCACTGATGACAATTCAGCGTCATTCAACAAGACTTTACAGCCACTCGAGCGACTTCGTGAGGCTGTCCTGAAGCGCAGTGGTGTTTTTGGGTGAAGTTCAAACATTTGCATGCTCACAATTACAATGCAAACATGCTGAAGATTGAGCAGGTGTGTTGGTGACCACCGCCTTAGTTAGCGTGTTAGCGTGCCAACATCTGTCAATTAGCCGCTAACACAAAGTACAGCTGAGGCTGCAGGTTTTTTTAGTCATAAATCCCAAATATTAGTCAAATAAAAAGGTCGGCCCTGATGATGGTGCTGGAGGAAGATCACCAAAGTTATTAAAGTTCATCCTGAGGGGGAGATCCATGTAATAGTCGTGAAGACATTTACTACAACTTAAAATGTCAACCAACTGGTGGCGCTGGATGACAAGTCAGGGGATCACTGAAGTCAGTAGGATTCATCCTCTGGGAACCATGAATGTCATGACAATTCATCCAACAGCTGTTGAGATATTTCAACAGACAGTCAGTCTGACTGACCGACAGCGAAATGTAGCATTACAATTGTTTTTTGTATTTCAAGACGACATTAATGGACAGCATAATGATGTGCTTTTATTTACCCACTGCAAAATATATGAATGTTTCATACAACACCAACCAATTTTAATATTCTAACCCTGCGAAATAAGGGTGAACTCATGAGGGTTGTTTTATTTTGCCAGTTTGAGAGAGGGAGGCTTCTATCTGAGTCGCTGTGGTGTGGCCACCTGGGCCAGAGATCCTGGGGTCTTCTGGGAGGCGCCGCAAACTCCTGCACAGCCCAACCAGTGCCCCTGGCCTAAGATCTGCCCGCACAATAATGGTGAGTGTTTGAGTTCGCTTCATGAATTTGTATTCGACGCTGAACATTATCGAGAGCTGAATGTTGTTTGACGCAGCTTATGGGAAGAAAAAGGGTTTCTGCAGTTTTAAGGAAGGGAATGAAGATAGAATAGGCAGCCAAACACGGATACTTTCAACTGCGTTTGTTTTGAGGAACCAGGGAGTAAATCTCAGAAAGAGATGCGTGCTGACCTGTGAAGGGAGGAGAAGTTACAGATTCTATCCTTCGCCAACTGAGGAACAAAGCTTCATCAATGTGGACACGTATTGCAAAATAGCGACTGAAAGTTGGTGGGGGACGCTGCTCCAAGGAGGAACCGGCATGAAAATAAATGAAAGATGAGGTATCGGGTGCACAGAGGAAAGCCTGTGATTCGTGTGGACTCCAACAGATGATGAGCTAAATGTGTGATGGAATATTACAAGGATCAGATGGATTTGTCAAAATTTGACGGTGAAAAATAAGTCACATAAAATACAAAAGTAAGACTAAATGGACGTCGTGGTGAGATTGTTTTCTCGACTACTCTTTCGAGGTCAGGAAAGATGTTTGAACCTCAATATCCTTATCATTTGGAGAGATTCAAATCTTGATTTATTACAATATTAAGCACGATGTGTGAGCCCTGCCCTGGGTTACACCCAGGTAAGATCTTCAGCAAGTCAACAGTATCAATGCTTCAGTCGCATCAGCAGGAGGCTGGGGAGGCGGAGGGCGATGCAGCAGGAAGCGGTGCTGGTGTGAGGGAATCAGCAGAGGACATGGATGAATGAACTGTTCCCTTCTCCTTTCAGCTCTACTGTTCAGTCCGTCACTTTAGTTGAATCAATGCTTTCTGCTGAATGTGTCGACAGATTATTGTTTCGTTAGTTTAAAAGCAGAGTGTTCCGAACAAATCTGTGATAAAGTACCAATCCTACTGTAAAGTGATGTGTTGGCTTCCTGCATGCAGCACAAACAATCAGCCAGTGTGTTTCTACTTCAGACCAAAAGCTTCTTTCTATGATAAATGATGAAATAAAACTGCAAAGTATATATAAATAAAGACAGTCATAGTCTTCAATCCTATCATAACTCATGAATATGAACAAGTTAATAAAAAATACTATAACTCATAGCTAACAATTGACAACATATTCAAGTTCATATTATATATCTATATATTGTATGCAATACTGCCATCTATTGCCATTATTAGGTACTGTGTTAAAGCTGTACTAACCATGAAATTAATGGATAAACAATGTTCAAATCTCTTGATGACCCTTTTTATCATATTCAAATGCATTATAAACGAAGCAGACAGACTTCAATGTGGTTGTCTCATTCTTCTATATCCCGCCTCGCATGTCTTGCAACAGTGCTCTGAAGTGCACTCATCCCTTATGGAAACTTCAAAAGATTTTTTTTTAAGAAGCTGAAGTGTTTGTAACCATCTCCATCATTTCAACAAATCCCAGTGGATACAAAGTATCTGCCACAGGATTGTGGTTTTAGATACACTTATTGCCAATGAGAATACTCTCACATCTGTCTGTTAAATATGAAGCTACAGCCAGCAGCCACTTAGCTTAGCACAAAGACTGGAAGCACTTGGCCTGATACTGCCCACCGGTAACTAAATATACCATCTAATGTTCCCTATCAGCATCTATGAAGCTCTTTAGTCATGTCATATGTTGTTTGTTAAATCTAAACAAAAATCAAAGTGAAGTAAAACTATTCCTTTAACAGCAGCCAATTGATCGCTTCCTGTTATGCTTTAGCGATTCCAGGAGGTACAGATTCACCATCTCACCTCCCACCCTGGGGGAGCAGTGACTTCCTGATCAATGAGCTGAACACTGATACACCTGGCGCAGCTGAGGACGGCGAGTACATCGAGCTTTGGCACCCGTCAGGACGCCGGGTCTCCCTGCAGGGCATCTGGATACTGCTGTTCAGTGCACACAACAACAGACCCTACAGGGAGATCGCCATGAGTGGACACTTCACCACATCTAAGGGCTACTTTCTGCTGGGCAGCGACAGGTTGGTGCCGGCTCCGTCAATCCGCCTGCCTCCTAATACCATCCAGAACGGACCAGATGCCGTGGCGCTCTATCGCAGCCCGTTTGGTCAACCGTCGGCGACCCAAAGGGGGATCCCCACCAAAGGCCTGCTGGATGCAGTGGTGTACCGGCAGAGAGGATCAGACAGGGAGGCGCAGGAGCTGAGTAAAGCTCTGACCCCAGGACAGCTGCCTCTGCTGGAGGATCCAGAGGTTCTGCCTGGTGATGAGGCCCTCAGCCGCTGTAGAGGCCTTTACCCCTATGACCTGTCTGCTTTTTCAGTAAGTACGAAGTGTGAAGGTTTCAAAGGGCATCCTGAAAGTAGAGAATCTCTTTTTACAAAGCGGTAGAAACACAACATTGTGGATAACAAAGAAGACAAATGTTTGTTAAAACCTTAATTTCTACTGAATACAAATAGTGATTAAAGGAAATAGGTTGCCATTTTGGGGAATTTATTTCTTGCCGAGAGGTAAATTACAAAATCGATACCACCCTCATATCTGTGCACTAGATCTGAAGCTACACCCTGTTAGCTTAGCTCAGCACAAAGACCTGCAACAGAGGGTAACAACCAGACGGCCACCTCCGGTTCTGAATAGTCAAGCCAAGGTGTAAGTGCCTTAAACCTGCATTCTCTCTACTGGCCAGCAGGGGGCGACACCTCTGGTTACAAAAAGGAGTCCAATTTTATAGAAGTCTATGAGAAAATGACCCTACTTCCAGCTAAAAAATGTGTTTCCTCCTATTTGAATTGATGCAGATGAGTCCTTATTGGATATATTGCAACCGTTAGAATCATAAATGTCTCAAATGCATCAATCAGGTGGCTCCACCCACACCTCTGAGGGAGAACATCTGCCCCCGCCCCCCTCCAGCTCCTGAGGGTGTGGTCATCAGTGAGGTGGCGAGTGGCCACTGGACCAATCACAGCCAGCAGAGGTCCTTTGTGGAGCTGCACGGCCCCCCCATGACAGACCTGCGGGGCCTGGTGCTCACCGTGTTTGACCAGGAGTACAGTGGGACGGTCATTGCCCTTCCTTTGACCGGATCTGTTGACCAGGATGGATTTTACATCGTTGGAAATGTCACTGGAGCAGGTGAGGATGGGAGGAGACCTTGTTGTTCAGGGATTGAACCCTTTTTGGAAGACAAAACTAAGAAAACTTCATTCCTTCAACCTCATTCTTAATGACTCTCCCACTCTCTGTCCTTTCCCCTCTTCTTTTTCTTGTTTTGTACCCATTCCCATCATTCTCACTATACTCCTTCACCTCCTCTCTCTCCGGCATAGATCAGACTTTCCTGGAGGGCTCCGCGGTGCCGGTACGAGGAGCAGTAGTCCTGTGCTATGACCTGTTCAGTGTCTGTAGAGCTGGCACTGCTCTGACAAATTCCAGCCTCAGAGATGTGCTGGTGTTCAGTGAAAAACAGCAGCTGCTCTCTTCTCTCTCCACCACCAGAGGGAGACAAGTCATCCCAGCTGCCAGGTAAACGCAGAAGAACAACGCGAATACCTGACAACTTTTACATGTTTGAACTTTTACACAAATTTTAAGTCTTCAACCCAATTAAGGCTATAACCAGACTGCTGAAAATGTCATATAGAAGCCTTCATCTTAACTGAGTTGAGGCTAACAAAGGAAAGATCCTGGTCCACGACTTTGATTCCTACTCGGGAAGGAAAGATTACCATGGCAACTAATCCTGCACCGTTAACCAGGGCAGGTCAAACTGCTTACCAATTGTCTGGGGAGCGCTCTTGATTCCCGACTGTGATTGTGTTGGTGTTAGCTATTTACAGCAGCGCTCATATTCCATCACTGCAGCTCAGGAGAACACGAGGCGCCTTTGCCAACAGACAGCGTTGTTATGGAGACAATAAGATGATGTAGTGAATCCAGAGACATGAGACCGATTATCCAGGTTCACCAAAATTCGGCTGAATGAGATTCCGACTACGGTTGTCATTCGGGCTCCAAATGATGCATTCATACAAAGTTTAAACATCGCACAGTGCTTTTGAGTGGTAAGCATTTCTGTGTATTAAAAGAATCTATGTAAATGTTGCAAAATATATTATTACCTTAAACTACTGCCTGCAAACCAACATCTGTTTTGCTTCATGTCACTCTAGACTCATGATCCCTATGACAGCTGTATGTATTATGTTCGTATTCATACATGTATTGCATGTGCAGGTCAGTGGAAGATGGTCCTGTTTCCCTGAGCCGGTGTTCATGCTGCGAGGTGAGGAGCCCCTCCTCCTGGACAAGCTCCTCCCCCACACCTCACGGCACCAACCTCTGTCCGAGCTCCGCCTTCTCCAGTCACATTGACCTTTGCCTCGGGCCGCTGTCCAGTGACTGGCAGCAGCAGTCGGCAGGTGAGGCGTCATAACTTCAACCTAAATTGAATTGTAGAAAATGTGAAAGTGAATAAAATATGGTCGACAGACAGATAGATGGACGGTGTCATGTTGTAAAGCTCATTGAGGCCATTTTTTTTTTACACATTCACATACTTATCGTGAATACAAACATTGTTTACACAAATACAGCAATGAGGTATGTCCTGGTGCCTTGTTGCTGCGGCATCCCTTTCTCAACAACAACAAGCGACTGGTCACAGTAAATATGCCTTTTATAAAAGCTGACATCCTTCTTCCCTGTATTTCCCAGACTGCAGTGGTCTGATCCAGGGCAAGAAGGTGGCGGAGGTGGCTGATTACCTGGAGCAGAGGTGTCACTGTGGCATCTCTGCTTTGTATCTCCAAGGTGAGGCACTTTCACTCAGCATAAATAGGCTGATTTCTACAAAAGAAATGACTCGTATGTTCAGTGAATCGCAAAGAAAAGATTATAGACCGCTGACACTCTGGGGGAGAACTGGATGTTGCTGTTACCATAGCGTTGTAAAGTAGGGATCATTTAGCTGTCATGTTGAAGGAGAGTCCATCGATTCTGAGTGTCGTGTGGTAAGTAATTCTCACAGAGGTGTGACTATTCCCTTGCACATCCTGCATCCCTCATGTACACGAAGTAACTGTCGTAAATTGTGCGCTTCAGATGCAGACGCCCGTCCTGTTTCCCCATTTACAGAATCGACCCAGCTAAAGCGTGACCCGAACACGTTCATATGTAGATAATGAAACATTTGTCCGTCTCTGCGTCTCTCAAGGAGCCAACTTTTCCTGCGTGTCTGGGTGGCTCCGAGTGTGGGGGAACATCCAGGCGCTGTCGGACCATCAGAAGGCCCTCATCATCCAGACATCGCACGTGAAGCCCTCGTCTGCACAGGGAGACGTCTGCTCTGCTCCAACCACAGGCCGCTACACAAGCACAGGTTAGCGTAAAACAAAAGCCGACAGCCGAGCATTCGCAGCTCATCATCACTTCAAAAAGAAACCAGAAGCTGATCCGCTAACTCAACCGATTAACAGTCTGCTGTACAAATCCAGGTTGTTTAACCTCTGGTATGGTCCCTAGGGTCTAAGCATGGCAGCCAATCGTTGGTGGTGATCTCATAAGTCGTAGATTTCATATGTGATTAAATCTGTGACGAAATCTGCGTGAAGCTGTCCGTGAGCTTGTCGAATCTAAAGGGAACCAAATCTGTTGCTGCTTTAAAGTTTCATCAGGATGTTTTAATGTATTCACTTGTACAGAAAGTGTAACTGAGTGTTGATTTGACTCTCTCCTAGCGTCTGCCCTGGGGTTACAGATAGGGCTCATAGTGGCAGTGCTCCTGCTGCTCGGACTGGGAGCTGCTCTGTTCACGTATTTCTACAGGAGGAGGTGAGAACTGCTCTCATGTTATTCTCCTCGTCTCTCTCTCTCTGGTCTGCTGGATGTGCATACTGATCACAGATATTTCTAAGTGCCTCTTTACATCATGTCAACAGCATTTCATTTCTATATTATTTGCTAGTCTGCTGGAAATCACCGCAAAGCCAGATCATCAACATAATCGTTTGACTTGTGGTGCCTCTTTCAATTACACAGTGACTGAGTGTGAAGAGCATATTTGAAAAGAACTGTGTGTAATTGAGTCTATATTGCTCATTTATCTGAAGATGTCCTTCTTTGAGATTGATGTCACTCTCGTGTCTGTACGGTTACGGTAAAAAATAAAACGACAGCCAACAGAGGATTATCTCGGCGTAGCATGAAGACTGAGAGCAGGAGGAAACAGCTAGTCTGTCCTAAAGCAGCTCATAACCTGTAAACTAGTGAGCTTTAGAGGTTTACATTTACATTTAGGGGGGGGGGGGAGCCACGCTACCTGTTTCCAGCTTGATATCTAAAGAAAACATGTTGCATCACTATGAATTTGAGGGAATAAACATCTGTGTGGCAGTAATCCATATTTGTGGCCCCATTTTCAGTTTGTAGAATATCACATTTGAATAGCACATTTGAAATAGTGAAATATCAGCAGTAAATGTCAGGTTTTTTGTGTCAGACTGTAGTTCAGAATTAAAGAGCAAGACCCTCTTAACTGTCTTCACATTTTTACCCGAACGTAGGACAGTCAGTAGAGTAGCAGTAGAGTCGGGGAAATGAGAAGCTGAACCATGAAACTCCTGAAGTACTTTGAGTGACTGGAGCCCAGTCGTGTCTCTGAACGAGTTAAAGCGTGACTGTGTCTCTATTCTCAGGCGCCCTCTGGACTATTACACCATGGAGCTGAATGAACATGCAGAGGGACTGACCGATCTATAATCCAGGCATCTGGAAGTGCTTGTGTGCTTGGGGAGGACTTGAGCAGAGAGGAGCGGGGGGGGGGGGGGGGGGGGGGGGTTCATTTGACCTGTGCGTGATCGATTGTGCCACCACAAGTGTCCTTCTGTGTGTCTTTTGGAAGATCACCGACAAAAAATGACTCGTACTTGTCTGTTAACAGCGTGGATACTTGTCTGTTAACAGCGTGGTTGGATCCGGTGTGTGCGACGTGTGATATTTCATGGCACCGGTGACACTTAAAACAGGCACAAACGTATTTTTCTAAAGGTGGGTGTACAACCGGCGCCTGTGAACAGTGCTGGTTACTACTTTTAAACGAAAAGGAAGAATTTGTTTGTTAAATATTTGAGTTCTAAATGGTCATTTATTTTCTTGACTTGTTCATGTTACTGTGGGAAAAGCCTTTTAAATTAAAAAAGTTTTAATTTACCATGTTGTGCAGGAAGCTCTTATCAACTAAATGACCATCACATTCTCAGCTGGTAACTCTTTAACCAAGATAATATTCTCCGAGCTCCCGTTTAGTCTTCAAAACGATCGCTTTGTTCTCCTGCTACTTGCTGTAAAAGTCCATTTTAGACTCCAGTCGCTCAAAGGGCTCGATTGTCTTTTTAAATGTGAACGTCTTTAGCTAACCTGTGATGAGTGTCTGTAACCACTTTTGTATGCTGACTTAAAGCAAACTGTTTACATTTTCTTGGATCGGAAGTTTGAAAAAGGAATGTGAGAGCGCAATTTCTTGAACGAAGAGTATTTGTTTGTTTTTTTAGAAATGAGAGATTGCTTCAGAAAATCAGAACTACTTTATGTTTCACTTGTGTTGTTTTTTTGTTTTTTTTTTAGTGGCTCGGAAACTCTCCTGTGCCTTTGTACTTGTGTGTGATTTGATCAGCTGATTCCTCATCTATTTGAGTACAGCCATCGCGGCTGCAGCCATAAGTGTAAATACTGTGGATGTGTTGTTGGTTATTGTTGGGGGGGGGGGGGGGGAGGGGAGCATTTATTGCCAATCTGAAGGGATAACTTCCTGTGGAAATGCAGAGATTAGTTGGGTTCCGAGCAAAACGGGAAATATTTTGATAGGATAAGTTAGATTCATTCCGCTTTTTTGAAAAGATTCAAAAAAGTATGAAAATAATCATGAAATTGCCAATACAAAGTGTCATGAAACAATGTGTAAGCCTTGATATGCTCTATTTTTAATATAGTTGAAGTGCCGCCTTGTAATGATGCCTTTCTCATCTGCTGTCGCGCACAGAATTTGAATTTGTTCGCTTTAATTGTCTTCGTGAGGAAACTTTCCTCCTCAGTTGTAATCTCTCAGTATTGACATGGACGTGCACCTCTGTTCAGCAAAATGAACCCAATGAAATCAAATGTATTCTACAGCAACACTGCTGCTTTCATACGAGTTCTGCTACTTTGTAAAAAAAAAAAAACTAGATTTAAAACCAGCAAAGGCGTGTGACTCCCCCTCCATTTTATTATGTAATGTTCATACAATGTCTTATAATGTAAACTTCTATATCTCAGTTTTGTGTTAAATGGTACATTTCTAAAGCAGAAGTAGGAAATTGCCCCACAAGATTACACCCTATGTAATATATTGCAAATGTGCTGACTCTCGAATAAGATTTGAGATATGTTCGCACTGAAGAAGCGGTACAATACTGAAGACAATGTGTAACACTTCTGCTCAGAGCACTTGTTTATATGCACTGACAACAATCATACCAAGCGGAAAAGAACGAGATTAGGGGCAGCAAAGTTTCAATCTCAAATCGAACACATCTGCAAGAGAACCCAGAAGCTTCTGAATCTTTTTTGGGGACTAGAAAGTCTGTGTACATGCAGAACATGTCAAAGAAAACATTGGAAAGAAAAGTTTGTATCATCTGCATCCCCAGGTTGCGATTTCAAAGCCTTCTTCCCGGTGTTTGCCTTCCAGTTTATTTCCCCCCGTTTTCCTTCCAATGTCATGTAGCAGGTTTGAAATAAAATACTTCTGCAGACGTGCAGTTTGTGCAGTTTCACAGTTGTTTTTCCACCTTCTCCTGTGTCCTGCTGTGTCTCGGCTTTCTGTTGGATGTGCTCCCCTCAGTTATCAAATATGTAATTATTATGATCTCCAACCAAACACTTCCTGCTGCTCTCCGGGAGCAGATGCACTTACAAACTACTTCTGTATTTGTTGATGTTGTGTATAATTAGAGCGTGACATTCACCCCAGCTATTCCTTGGGCTTCGTGGTACCTATTCTATATTATTTGCTTGAGATGTTTACTCCCTGCCGGTAACCTATATAATCCTATCTCTGCTCGTTACAGTTTTATAACAAGCAACATTGTTTATCTCCCGTCTGCAGTCGTACTTTCTGATGCATTTGAAACCTGGAGCTCTTCATCCTTCCCTCTGGCGAGCCTTTCCACCAGCAATCATGTCTCATCTCAGCTCTCCTTTGTGCTTCATCACCAACTGCACAGTTGAGTATCTGTCTAAATTTGAGGAAACCAAAAGCATGGTGAAACATTCAGGCCTTGCCTGCTGAGCATAAGTATGTTTTTTTCTTTCTGTTTTGTCACTGTTCAACCTGTTAACCACAACACAGGAAGGCAGATTAGATAGACAGGAAGGAGCTGCAGCTTGAAACAGTATCTCCAGCAACAGTACGCTGACTGATGATGCGACGGCTGCTGTGTGTTTGTGACTCGTTTAACTCCGTTCAGCTTCCTCCAATTCACACTTGTCCTACACCTGTTTATGGAAGAATGATGGCGTTACTGCATAGAACATCTGTGTGGGCAGCGTTTTACATCCTTTGACACGTTCAGACAACTTGAACAAGCCCAAGGTGAGTTACCAGAGCTTTGTGTACTGCACAATGAACTGTATATCGTTAACCCTCACAGCTACACAACGATTGTTGAACTGACTCCAGTCATAACTGTCAACTGTCCAGGCCAAAATGGAATTTTGAAATCGGAAAAAAATAAGATCTTCGTGTCTTTTACTCACTTTAAGCTTCAATACTGACATGCTGGCACCTCATTGACATGTTTTATTTCATTTACAAATGATCTGGATGGCTTTTTTTTTGTATTTAGTAGCAAATGATAGCCCCCTGCTACCTGTTTTTCATTGTTGCTGATGATGAGTATTGTTGTAATTATTATTAATGTTTCTGTAGTACGCCTGCCAATTTAAAGCGGTCGCAACACTCGCCCCAACCCATTTCTACAGTAGCAGTAGAATGTTATCCAGTTGTATGTTTTAAATATGTCTGTAAACTTAACAACGGAAGCTGGCACGCTGTGTCGAATACATCTGAGTATTTTCATCAGCTTCCTTTCTGAGAAGTGACGTGATCAGCAACACACCACACAGGAAGGCGCCATTTGCCATTTCCTGCATTGTCTCGATGAAACCTCAAGCATCATTTGAATTTATGTTTGCAGCACTTTCACTGCATCTTGTGATTTGAATCATAATGAAAATAACCCTTACGTATGTGGCCATTTCATATAAATAGATGCAATGTGCTTTGCAAAAGATACAAAATAGATATGAGGAACGATACAATAGATGGTCTCAGACCAGTCAAGAGCAGTTGTGCTTAGGAGTGCAGAATTAAATGTTTTTTACATGATCTGATTAGTGCAAATAAATGTATTTGAAGCAACATTTTAATGAGACATGTAGAATAAAAACAATTCATTCTACATGTCCGGCTATGATAAATGTTATATTTTTGGTGAGTTTTTTTTAAAAACATACATTTCGGGCCGGCAGGTTTTAGGGTTCAGAGGGTTAAGATGCATCTTGTAAATGAATATATATTCTCAGAGTACATACAGAATAGCCATCCGTTGAGAAAATGTGTCTGGAATTCAAAATAGATCCGAACATTATCAGTGACAGCTTTAGAACAAATTGGTATGTTGCACAAACAGGAACGTCTGAGGGCAGAAACTGTCCGAGTTTCTGATGGAGAGGACGGCACATTATGATTCTATCATGGACCGAAGCAAGCGCATCACGTGGCAGGACGACTGCTACGTGGATCTTCAGTCTGCATCCTGCTCGGCCTCTTCACAAGCCGAAACAGAGGGTAAGAGTTTCCTGGACATGTTCATCATGTACTGTTCGCTTTGAAGTGGTTCATGTCAGAAGTGTGACGGGTATTTAAAAATATATACACAGAGACCAGAATACAAATTAAAATGCAGCTGAAAAAAACAACGGAAACAGCAGAGGGTGGATGATAAAAGAAGGAATGTGTGGTCCTGACAGTAAGATCAGTTATTTTGACGTTATCATCCATTCTGCTGCTCTTATCATAAATATTAAGCGACAGAGGTGAGAGTATATTTTTAACTGTACAGCAACAGGAGCTGCGATTAATTAAATATGATGGAAGGGATTTGTCTGCCCTCTTGTATGGCACCATGTTTTCCTACTGTACATCAGAAAGGGTTGTTCTATCACCAGAACATCTCAGTAATCATTTCTTACAGGTTTTATCTGCCGTCTGTTTTTGTTTTAGATCTTGACTGGATCCAAAAGCATCAAGACCAGCTGCAGCGCTTCATTACGACCTCCTTCCTGGAGGGGATGTTAGCCCACCTGAGAAAGGTGGATGCGGTGAGTTCAGCCGAGGAGACCAAGATCAAGGAAGCGGCCCGGCTGCAGGACCAGGTTAACATGCTCACAACTATTGTCGCTGGCAAGGACGCTCAAAGTGCGGACGCTCTGCGGGGCTTCATAGAGAACTCAGATTCTCAGGTGGCCCAGCTCATCATCAACCACGGTAAGGGGCTTAAATGGGATTTGCTCTCTGTGTATGTCTGTCTTTTAAAGATCATCATAGATTCCATAGGGATAGTGGTTTGATAAATGAATCTCCTTGACAGCTTTTTAGCCTCAAACATGATGAGTCCTGTGTTAAATGTGATTCCTTGGAAAGCACTTTGCACCACTCTTGGGATAAATACGCCATATGAATAAAATCCATTTCCTTGGCTAATTCGAGCCAATTTCCTGTTCTGCAGATTCCATGGTGAAGGAGCACAAAAAGGTGCTGTTACGACGATATGAGCAGTACAGAGACAGAGATTCAGTCAGCTGCCCCAAGCTGAACATCTCCTCAAGAACTTTACTTCTGGTCGATGGACTTTCCGACATCCAGCAAAAGGAACATGACTTAATGCAGGTGGGGGCGACCCGAGGCAGGAAAAGAAATCATCTCAGACCGCTGGGGTTGACCAAACTCTTGGAGCCCCTGACACGGGTCAGTTTACCTCCCCGGGTCTCCCTCACAGTCGGGGTGGCTGGTATCGGTAAGACAACCTGGGTCCGACATTTCATTCGACAGTGGAGCCAAGGAGCCATCTGCACAGACGTGAGCTTTGTCTTGCCTTTCACTTTTTGTGAGCTGAACTCACTGGAGAAAGTCTCTGCTGAGAGGCTGGTGAAAATGGCTTTTCCTCATTTAACAGATCCCAGTGTGGTCCTGTGCAGCTCCTGCCGCACACTGCTAATACTTGATGGTTTGGACGAATTCCGCTGGACTTTAAATTTCTCCGATGCAGCTCCTTGCAGCGATCCAAAGAAAGAAGTGTCCGTCGATGACCTAGTCACTAACATCATCCGGGGTAATCTGCTCCCTGACGTGGCGGTGTGGGTGACCTGCAGGCCAGGAGTGGCCTCACTCATCCCTGGAGGATTGGTTGACAGGGTGACTGAGATCCCAGGGTTCAGCCCGCAAGACATCCAGCTCTTCCTAAACCACCACTTCTCTGAAAGGGACTTTGCCAGTAAGATATGGGCGCACTTGGAGTCCCATAAGATCCTCATGGTGATGTGCTACATACCATGCATTTGCTGGATCGTAGCTGATACTCTGATGTACATCATGCAGAGTGAAACACAAGAGAGCCTTCCAAGGACTTGTACTGAGCTGTACGCTCACTTTTGTTCCATGAAAGCAGAAGTAGGTGAACCAAGAGGCAGGGAGCCCGTGAAAATTGAGCAGCTTCATGGCAGCAATCGTAAACTGCTGGGGAACCTTGGACGACTCGCGTTTTATGGGCTCCTCAAACACAAGTACACCTTCAGCGAGCAGGACCTCAGGGCCTATGGAATAGATCTCCTGTTAAGTCAGAGCAGTCTTGGTACCGGAGTTCTTGTTCGGGAGGAGTTGGCCATATACACAACATACCGGTTCACTCATTTGACTCTGCAAGAGTTTCTTGCAGCTACTTTTTACCATATCTCCTCCAAGCGGGCCATCTTTGACTTATTCTCAGAGAGCACCATGTCTTGGCCAAAGATTGGTTTCCAGAACCACTTCAGAAGTGCCTTTCAGCACTCGCAACAAGCTGAAGACGGTCACTTGGACGTGTTTGTGCGCTTCCTGACGGGCCTGCTGTGCCCAGTGGCCCTGAAACCTCTCGCTGGGCTTCTTGCCCTCGGAAAAGATGATGGAAATCAGAAGGCGTGGGCAGCAGGGTTCTTACAAAGCCTCTTGGTCAGCGGGGGTGCAGTGGTGTCCCTGCGTGCAGTCAACCTGGCTTATTGTTTACACGAGCTGCAACACACAGAGCTGTTGCGGAGTGTCGAGGAAGATTTACAGCTCGGCAGCCTAGCAGGGAAGCTAACACGGGCTCACTGTGTTGTGCTGGGCTACCTTCTGCATGTGTCTCCAGAGTGCAGCGAACAGACCAACCTAACAGGCTCTCTGAACTACGCAACAGTGAAATGTTTGCTCCCACAGCTGCTGTACTGCAGCTATCTCAGGTCAGCTCCCCGAAACACCAACCTCCCTGTAAATTAAAACTCAGACGAAAGATCGAGGTGTGAAACTTCTCCCTGATTTACTCCTCAGGTTAGAGAATAATCACTTCAAAGATGATGTCATGGAGTTGCTGGGAAGCCTCCTGAGCGCCAAAGACTGCCATATCCAGAAGATGAGGTGAGATCACGCTCAATAACGAGCACGTGGTTGTAGGATTGCTGCGGTGGTGATGATGCATGTGATTGACATTGACATTTTGTACATTGTGTGTACATGTGATGACCTCTTTTATTTACTCCCTCAGTTTGGCAGAGAATGCCATCAGTAACAAAGGTGCCAAAGCCCTGAGCCGAGCCCTTTTGGTGAACCGGACGCTAACGTCTCTCAAGTGAGATGCCTTTGACTGATTACAACTGAACTAAGTGAACGGCCGTCACCTTTTGAACTCATAAGAGGAAACCGGTGTGCTTCTCTTGCACATTTCTTCAGATAACAATTCTGTCTCATTTACTGCAGCTTTAAAGATAAAAGTCACACTTTGTGCTTATCGGAAAGTCCCTGAAATATATTTAAATGTCTTCACAAATATACATTGCTGCATAGTATTTCTATTATGATTCTGTATATCATCTAACCAGCTATTTATTTGTCATTATATATAATAATTTAGTCTCCGGAACAACAGCATCGGCTCTAAAGGTACAAAGTTCCTGGCAGAGGCTCTGAAAATGAACCAAGTCCTGGTATCAATCAAGTGAGTACATTTGGTTGATTTTAGGCAAGGCAAGGCAAGTTTATTTGTATAGCACATTTCAACAACAAGGTAATTCAAAGTGCTTCACATAAAACCATTAAAAGCATCAAAACATAAGGCAAAAGAAAATGAGATTTAAAAACAATTAAGAACATTCATTGCATTAAAACATTTTAATTTTTTTTTAAAACAGTGTAAGAAATAAAATACAGTAGTAAAATGCAGGAAATTGATTAATATATTAATTGAATGTGGAGCCTTTTTGCCACTTTTCATTTCTTTCAGTTTACCTTCTAAATCCCCTCGTAACATTTTAAGTTTAGCGGCACTTAATGAGCCATTTTCTGGAAACCCAAACTCTTCTGACGAGTATGGAAGACATTCCAAACATGACTCTCCGTGTTTCTGTCGCATTAATTCAACAATCGGACCTTCCGGTTCCGCTGATTTTGAACGTTTTCCACCCATGTTACCTTCTGGTGTGGACGTCGACGTTATCTTAACTTTTTCTACCCATGTTACCTTCTGGTGTGGACGTCGACGTTATCTTAGTACAATGCAATCGTCACTGCAAAGTTGAGTTTCTTTATACATAGGAAAAACTTCACAAAAACCTAGTCTGAAATTCACGCATTACGTTATTACCGACGAATCTTATTCTATCAAGTACATTAGTAGAATTCACGTATAAAAGTAAATAACAACGAATCTTATTTCAACTTATTTGAGCAGAGACACGATCAATGTTACGATCTCAAAAAGTTCCTTTATTTTGAGTTAAAATCGTGATCGTAAAATGTCACTTCGTTCTCTTCATAAAATCACATGAAATAATACGTCAGAAACCTATGTGGAGTCACATGAAGAATTCATAAAACAACCATACAAATGTTAAAAACAGTTGTATTCCCCATTCAATTAAAGGCAGCAGCAAACAGAAAAGTCTTCAATCTTGATTTAAAGGAGCTGAGGGTCTCAGCAGACCTGCAGCTTTCTGGGATTTTAGTGCATACCAACAATTATCTGACAAGATGTCAGCGTAACACTTTAATTTGGTCTAATGGCTCAATTTCCACCAATCCTCAGCTTCCAGAACAATGCGATTGAGGAGGAAGGTGCTCAGGCCCTTGCAGAAGTATTGCACTGCAACCGCAAACTGGTGTGTCTGAAGTGAGTAATGTCGGCCTTTCCCTTGTGTTTTTTGCATTATCCTTTGTGTTTATACTGTGTGTGTGTTCATGCTAACAATGAAGAGTATTTAGTTCATTTTTCTTATGCATGTAATGATTCAGCATACGGAAGAATACAATTGGAGCGGGAGGAGCCAAAAGGATTGCAGAGGCACTGAAGACGAACCGGACTCTCACAAAGCTGATGTAATCTTCAATCGATATTTTCACTGTGCTGATTTTGATCATTTCATATAATGTGCACTTCTGCAAACATGTTGTTACATTTAGATTAGATTCGATTTTCCTATGTTCTTTAAACCTTTGTTGTGGATTGATGTTTACATATGCAGTAGCTCACGAATAGACTAACGTGGGGCTTAAGGCTTCATGCTAAAATAGCATAAATAATACTGTATTACAGTGATTGGGTCACATAGTGATTGTGAAGATTGATGATTTAACCTTTTCGTAATGTGTCCAGTCTATTTCTGTTCTCGCCTGCAGTCTTTGCAGTAACCAGCTTGGGGACAGAGGGACAATCGCTCTGGCAGAGGCTTTGACAGTCAACCACACTCTGCTCTCACTCCAGTCAGTACTCTGTGCACAGGGGTGCATTGTAGCATCATCCCTCACTTAGTATTCAAAAGTCCACTGCTAATGCATTTTAACATTGGGGGTCGTTACACTTTTACTGTGCATAAATGACACCGTTGTCTTGCCAGTGATTTACTACTGGTGTGTTGAACCTTTCTCTTGGCAGACTTCAGAGTAACTCAATCAGCAACAGGGGGATGACAGCCTTAACCAAAGCACTCAGGCTAAACCGTGGCCTTGTCTCCTTGAAGTAAGTACATACCTTTGGCGAAGAAACCTGTGCCATCTGACATTTTCTTTACCGGGGTCAATCTCATTAGAATTATCCCTCTTTTAAGAAGTAGATTGACAATTTGGGAACTGTGTTCTTCACTTTCTTACTTAGAGTATTTATAACACTCTCATATCTGTCCGGTAAGCATACTTGTTTTTCGTAGGATGGCACGGTAAGCCAATCAGAAGCAGAGTACGGGCGGATCAGAGGCAGAGTAGCGCGGCTCATGCATTCACCAGCTGAGGAAAAACTCATTTGTGCCCGGTAAATAGAGGATTGACGTGACATCCGGGCTTAACTTGTCCACCAATGTCCACCCATACGGACTCACAGAGTTTGGGGCGCGTTTCCGCTAAGTCTGTGAGGGTGTAGTAGTGTAAAGTGCATGAGAGCTCTCTGGCAGATATTTTAGAGCCCTTTATGTGCACTTTCCATAAGCCTGCATTTCTACAGACTTTGCCAGAGGGGATTAGCTACAATTCATCGCATTATTACGTTAAACGCAGGGTTACCAAAATAAAAAAAGACAACAAAGAGGACGGCAGATGTGTTCAGGCTGGCATAATGAATTAACAATAAGAATTTAAGACTTAAGGTTGTTCAAAACAAAACATGAAACGCAAGCAGAGGCAATATTACACACCTGTTTTTTCAAGTCATTTCTTTTAATTTTGCTTACTGAAGCTGCAGAGTAAACTGATTATTTGACAATTACCTCTCATCTCGTAAGGCGAGAGCCTGGAAGACATTCAAATCAGGCAGAACAAAAATTTTATTAGAACCCGCAATTATAAATAAGTTATAACATGTTTTAGTGTCATCAAGGTCACGTGAAATGTGAAAGGCAAAGTGCTGTCCATTCATATTTATACCATTACTTGCAGTTCCTGTCAATCAGCAATGTAACCGGCAACGGCAGTTTAAGACCCTGAGGGTTGAGGCTGAAGGATAGGGGGGGACATTGGCATTGGGCTTAACTCTCGTCATTTGTGGAGCTTGTGACTTAACAATGATCTAGGGCTCATGGGAAATGGTGTTTAAAAGCTGCTAAAAATGAACAAAATAATATTATCAACAACAATGCTAGATTTTGCTAGAGATTGTTGGGAAAACATTTCACTTATTCTCCTTTTATGTACGTTTCTCTCAGTTTAAGGGAGAACTCCATAGGGGTGGAGGGAGCAAAGAACATGGCTCATGCCCTCCATGAGAACAACTCTCTACAGGACCTCGAGTGAGTCACACCTCATTAAAAGCATTGTGAAGACAAATTCCCCACAGAGGCATAGAAATATCCGACTGTTCAAAAAATGTCATTCCCCCATACTGTGAGATGTCACTTTGGGTTATTGTATGACGGGAAACTGGAAAATCCAGTGAGATCACTGAATGAACACTGTGGTTATTTGCAGATATTCACAACTGAACTTCAAGGCATTAATTAATCATTTCTATTATCGCGAAGTTAGTAGTTTTGTCTGCTTGTAAATGTTGCGAAAGCAGTGACAGACTTTGAATCGCACTACTTTTGACACGACTACAACACCGAACTTGTTTTGGTGAGGATTGCGTGGTTGTTTTTCTACAGTGTTTTGATTTGTGTGTGTGTGTTTGCATCTCAGTCTCACAGCCAACCTGTTGCACGATGAAGGGGTTCAAGCTATAGCTGGCGCGATCAAGTTTAATCGCGGCCTCACCTCTCTGCAGTAAGTGAATACAAATGCAACAAGCACGCATACAGACGCACAGCTGAGCCTGCAAGTAGAGTTCAAGCATCGCCAGCTTCGCTCGCTTTGAATACATTCCTGAGCAACATGATGATGGCACAAGCGTTGACCAAATGAGCCACCAGCATCAACATAACCTTGATTCAAGATTCCCAAAACTTCTCAGACAAGTTAAGTTGGGAACGTATATGACATTTTTAATTGTTTCAGCAACATTTGAAAGAAAACACAATATCAGGATACATAACAATAGGAATCACTATTTATTGCTGTGCAAAAGAACTGTTAAGCTTGATTAGAAGTTCCCTAAATGATTAGAACCAGTCCATCTCAAGCACACGATCACAGCACACAATACTTTTCTGAACAATGTTTCCTTAATACTTGTATTCTCCTTGCTTGTGACACATAAGAAAATGCAGAATTTGCCTCGCAGTTAACGTTGTGTACCTCTCTTTCTCTTTTTTACAGTCTTCAGTGGAATTTCATCAAGTCGTCTGCCACTAAAGCTCTGGCCCATGCGCTCCTCTCCAATGCCACCATGCAGCTCTTGGAGTAAGGCCACCAGTTTAGACCTCAGCATCATTACCCCATGATTTCCAATCAGCTCTTTTCCACACACTCTTTTTCCTCTGTGATTGAATGTATCTCCCCTGTGTTGACATTCTCTCTGAACATATGATTAGCGACAGGATTAAATCGACTGATTGTGGTCTTATCAGCCACGAAAGACTCATGTGGAATTTCAATAGTTACAGTTGTCTGTGTTTGTGTCTCCATCTTTTCTGCAGTCTACAGGAGAATGCTATCGGAAATGAAGGCGTCATTTTTCTCGCCGAAGCCTTGAAAACCAACGCGTCCCTGCATACATTATGGTTGGCATTACAGCTGTGTACAATGGTTGATCAATATTTAGAGCTTTAAGTTCAAATGAATGACAGAAGACAGACGTTTTTTAACGCACACATAAAGCTATGAAGTTCAATTTGAAGAAGTTGCGATTGACCAAAATCGGTTGACATGTGTGGCAATTTGTTGCTTTTCTATTACTTTCCCATGTGTTCACTTTTTTCGCTTGCTGTCTCTTTAGTCTCCAGGGAGTCTCCGCGAGCACAAGTGGCGCAATTGCAATGGCAGAGGCTCTGATGACGAACCAAACCCTGCAAACATTAGAGTGAGTCCAAGCTCTTGTTTGTGTCAAACTGTTTGTTTGTTATTTGACATTCAGCCACATCAGCAGCTCATTTAAAACCAACAGAGCTCAATCTTGCTTCTCAGGAATATTTCAGTTTTTCTCTTCCTGTCAGTTATTGATTCTCAGTGCATTTTTTTTGATTGACTGTCAATCAATTAACCAGAACCAACCAATGTTTTTAATTGTTTACATTCTGTTCTTTCTTTATTTGATTTCCCATTCATTCAATTAGACCTAGACAATATTTACTTTGTGTCTATATGAATTTATCAATTTCTTTTTAATCCTCTATTGGTATATTGGATCACTGTAGGCAGTGGGACATGTTCTATGATTATATTGAATTGTTGATTTATGAATCAGTCTGACAAAGTACATTGACTTATCAGATGTTTAATGTTCTGGATTAACCAGAATAGACACTGTCTGGGTCATTTATCCACAACAAGAGTGTTCTACGCTTTTAATCATAGTCAGTCTCGGGACAAAGTGTTTTCTCACAGAGATGGTTTCTTTCATGGTTTCTTTCTGTCTTGTCTGACATGTCCCATTGTTTCAGTCTACGTGGGAACACTGTGGGGATGAAGGGGGCGAAGGCTCTGGCTAACGCACTGAAAAGCAACCGAAGCCTCAAGTCACTGAAGTAAGTCCTGACTGGAGTTTGTCCTGATTCATGTGAACCAAAAAGACCAGCGTTTGATTTACAGTAGCCTCTAACTACAAACATGAGCTTTTATGATTGGAATAGTGGCCAGAGCAAATAATGGAAGAGCTGCTTTATTCAGCAATATCATTAAAAGAAAGACCAGACCATTAAAAAATGCACAAAAAATAAAGAAACACAAATAACACCAGTCTGATGACTGGTGTTATTTGTGTTTCTTTATTTTTATACAATAGTTTATACATTTTGATAGGCTCGCTCTCCAGGAGATGGGGGAGATGGTCATGTCCCCAAGCAGACAAGCTCATTAGCAATGGAGTGCCATCGCGGGCAGGAAGCTGAGAACTGTGGGAGGCACAAGAGGGAGCACTGATGTTTTTTTCGTAAACATAAACGAATATCCATGAATAAAATCAACTGTGTTAAAAAAAGTTCGATACCTTGGATCTTGGTTTGTTCTTCTGGTCAGTCGGTGCAGCTGTGTTTTGGGGAAACAGAGGTGATCTTCAGTTGGGAATAATACACAGTCTGGTCCTGAAATGCTGCCACATGGTTACACAAAGCTGCTGTATCCCTCATCCCGAAACACAATCGGTGAAAATACACAAATCTGTTACGACACGTGCTGTACTTGCTGCAAGTGTGGTAACTAAATCCAGCATTTTGCGTTTGAAAATAAAATCTTCATACTGAATATTTGATTAAATAAAATGTATGTTTGTCTTTATGTGCATCATCAGTCTTCAGGAGAACTCTCTGGGTATGGACGGAGCCATATTCATTGCAACAGCCTTGAAGGGAAACCACCAATTGACGTACATCAAGTGAGTTTTTGTGTCATTTCAGGGACGATTACATGCTGTCATTTTGCTTCCATTAACAACTGCATTTGTTCTGCAGTTTGCAGGGGAATGGCATCGGAGAATCAGGAGCCAAGGTCATATCTGATGCTATAAGAGCCAGCGCTCCGAGCTGTGTGGTGGACATCTGATCAAGGAACACAGCCTCGACTGATGAAAGTCGCACATGTAACATAGAAATAACAGTATAGTGTTATCAGAAGTAGGCGTATGTAATTTAGTTAAAGCTATATGTTGGTGCTGAATATCACTCTGTAGCTGTTTCACTGTATTTTAAGAGATAGATATTTATTATGATATTATTATTGAGGGAGCAGTTGCCAGAAGGGATGAAGACTTGAGAAGGGTAACGATATGTTGAGTGGCAGCATATTTCTGTATATAAAACACACAGCATCCACACATCCCTTTCACAGTGGAGCAGCAGCCCTGGTATCCAAATCAAATGTCAATGTGTACATTTGCACAATGAATCTGGTGTACAGCAATAAAATGGACACTGACATTTACACAGTAGTTGTAATCCACTTTTCATTTCAACAAGGGCAAAGATCAATCAAAATATTCCTTGATATCCTGCTTTAGTGACACGATAAGATACATGATGAAATACTCATGAAGACATTACTTCATGACTGGACTGGATCAATAACCTCGAAGTCATCTATTTGATTTGTCAAACAGGGAGTGAGAGAAGGGGTAATTCCATTACTTTAAATGATGTCTGTTGAGCGTGAGGTACATAGAGTGTCAGAGAAAATTGCTCTCTACATGTATGTACAGTGTTATGTATGTCAGAGAGTGTGAATGTTTGCACATTCTCTGAGCGTTTCAATTGAACTGAGGGGTTTAAGAGGCCTGGACATGAGCCTAACCTGTAGCGTGACAGTTTGAGTGGGTGTGATAATTACTATGGATGTGACATGTCTGTAGCTGTCGGAACATTAAGGAGGCCATATAGCAGCAATGACCAGAGTCTAAATATAGTGTTTTGTCTCAGAAGCCAATGTGGGCTGACCTGGGGACACTGTGAGTGATAGTGGTAGTGAAAATCTATTTTCATCTTCCTAAGAAACCCCTTTAGGGTTCTGGTGAGGACGGGAAGCTGTACAGATCATCCAAGGATGCATTAGAATAAATATTGTTGAAGTCATCCATTTCTGTTCAGTGTCTAATGGACTTTATTAATACCATGGTGATTGGTTATTCAGTTTCCATTATATTTTCAAGCATCAGACTGAAAATGACACATTAACTCTAATGGCTCCCCTCTCCACTCTGGGTGCAGGTTAGGACAGAGCTGAATAGGAAGTTACGCAGCTGGAGGATAGAGGCTGAGATTGTCTGCTGTGGACAGTGACTAGCCGTTCCTGACCCTCGAGTAGACACTTTGTCCATCGCCACAGTGCCAGAGCGCAACAGATCCTCCGCCACAACAATGAGGGCGATACCTGATGGTTCACCCACTCCTGAGAGTTCATTTGTTGTTAGGCGGCAACTTCAGACAACCTCCCCACAGCCTGATGCTTCTTCGCTGCACTGTCCATCAGTGGTAAATAAAGACAAAGGCCTGCAGCAAGGGGATCATGTTGACACTGGACAATCGTCTGAAGTAATGCAGGTGCCTTTCGTCATTCACCTCCAAGACCCGGTGGAGTTACTCCCGCATGTTGTAAATATAGATTCAGATTGAATACATTTTGGCATTCCCTGTATATTAAAAAAAATGAATCGTGGTTTGTTGTGAATTTGTAAAATTGTGAATTCGTGATTGTTACTATGTAAGTTGTAAAATTGTGAATATGTGAATATGTGATTGTGATCATTCAATACAGGAGACATTTGGACTCTATGAATAAATGGACATTTGTTTACGTTTACTTTTTTGATGTGTGATGGAAGCAGTGCATAAGTTCTTTCAGGATGGGTAATTAATTATCTAAGAAGGTGATCACTATATAACTTGATATGATTGATGGATAGAATGAATAGTAGGCTAGTGAACAAAAGCAATAAAGTCAACAACAACACAAGTCCCAAAACAGGTTGTAAATGTCAAAGTGAATCTACACCAGAACTATACATGATGTCTTCTTCACAGCACGCATGTGGATTTGGGAGTTTCTCTTTAGCATTCCTTTTTGGCTCTGAGTGCGAACTTCATTACCCAGAAGCGCCAGGGAACGCAACGCAAAGACGTCATAAACGTCGTCCTGTCGGCGGAGGCTGGAGCGGGAAGGATGTAACGTTAAGTGCGGCAGTAAGCACAGCTTCAAGTCACATCGATACTGTTGATTCCTCGGTAACGCTAACCCGGGAGAACTGGAAAAAAGCCCTTTCATGTCATAATGATGTGAAAATACGTATATTATCATTTTGCAAACGGAGAAGAGCTTTTCCGGTCATATAGCTGTTTGTTTTTTTGCTAGCTAACGTCTCAGCTGCTCGAGTTGAAGCAAGACTGAGACAGCAACAGGTGGACTTCACATTTGCGACATTCGTTACCAATGGCCTCTGAAGGTAAAAGGAACTTTAAAGTTTTTAAAGCAACAGAGGCTGTGAGATAGAAGCAGTAACCTGACAGTTCATGCTGTTACGGGCCACTGTTACTGAACCCTGTTTTGACTTGTGCAGGTTGGCAGCATCCTTACGTCAACATATTTAAACATGTCAAAGTTGAAGACTGGAAAAGGTCTGCAAAACAGGGGGACGTGTCAACATACACGGTAACCTGGCTACACACTGTTACACTTATATTTAAAGTTATACTTTACCCCTCAAACTATCTTTTGAATATCAAACACTGCTGTAGGCTTGAGAGGTGGCTGTACAAAGTGTGTAGTGTCCCATTGGTGGCTGTGCTTGAATTTCTTGTCCGCTACAAAACCTTGTGGAGAGAATCACTTTCCACACCAAAGTTGGTTTACTTTTCGTCTACTTTTGCTGAAATCTCCCAGGACAGGAGACTGAAGTGTTCAGTGTTCAGGATCAGGGGTCCTGTTCCTGCCAACAGCTACATCCTGGTACCCAAAAACAGCAACCAGTCTCTGGGGCTGGTGGGGCGCTACTTCTACCTTCTCTTCAGGCCGGCCGCCGGCAAATACTTTCTGGCCCACCTGGATCTCTCTGTGGAGGTATCTGACCTGATTTTAAGTGCGTGCGTGTGTGTGATGAGATCAAGTGTATTGACATACCTACACTATCTCAACGGGACTGGAGCTTGTTTTGACTGACAGACTAATCCACACTGCTTCTTTTTTTTTTTTTTTTTTGCATTCTTTGTTATTTGCTATTGTGCCATTTCAATCTAATTGAAATTCTGAAGGGGTATCAATGACTCTACACCTACCAAAAAGCGCAACTAGGAACAATTGAGAAGAACCCCAGAAGCGTACTTAACTGTGAACCATTCCACCCGTATCTACTATAATATGAAGAGCTCTTTGATTGAAATTAATTTAAAAGAAGGAAGACTTTTCCCTTCCCCCCTTCTCTCTGTGTGTGCTGTGATGTGAAGGAGGGCCAGGTGGTCCGTATCTCTTTTTCCAACATGTTCAAAGAGTTCAAGTCCACAGCAACCTCGCTTCAGTTTCCTTTCCTCTGCGGAGCTGCAAAGGATTCAGTCTACGAAAGCACGGCCAAATCTGCAAGACATGGTGAATACATGCACACACACACATGCAACTGTACTTGTGAACTATTGTTCGTCTGCGTTTGTTTTGATAATTTGCCGTCCGTTTGTATGTAATGTAAATAATCTTCCAACGTGCTCCAGGTTTGGTGGGTCCAGCCCCCGCTTCCGTGCGTTGGACCTGTTTGATGCTGGATCTGCAGTGCACACTCTCTGTCTACCTCAACCGCTGCCACAGTCAACTGAAAAGCGTTAAGCTTTGCGCCAATATGGCAGTGAAAAACATGTTGACCAGCGACCTGCTGCTGGACCCGGGTGAGCCTCCGTTAAACAGATAGATTCTTCATTGCCCTGTTCCAGGGACATTTAGTGCCACAGTCTTTACAGAGCCTCCCATGAATACATTATACACCGCAGCATAACTGCATGGAGCAGCAGATGCATCCACATTTATTCAAACATACCTGAACACATAGCAGCTACATACATGGCAGTTACTGGTTTTTAAAGGAAACAATATTTTCATCACATACCCTTCATTTCGTATCAGACTGCATCCTTAGTGGATGTATGACATCTTTACTTTGCAATTGTCTCTTCAGGAGTTTCCTTCAGTGAAGCCAAGAGGATGGGTCTGGCTTCTTCTAAGGGAACAGGTCCTATGCCCAGAGACATGTCGTACCCTGTGCCCAAGGGGGTCTCCTGGCATGATCTCTATGATTATATCAGGTAAGGTAACCTCACCTGGGACCACAATGCACATCATTGAAATAGTGCTAAAAGCTAAATCTGCCCTGAAATAATTGTATCAATGCACCTTTAATAACAGAGATTCAGAAATGGATTTTTACATATTACAGAGACACTTTTATATATGACTAGTAGAGTTATTTGCACAAAGCACATGTTGTATATAAAATATGATCTTCAGTCTATATTGTTATGAATTTAAGAAAACTAAAAGGTTACCTGCTTCTGTCACCATGTACGGCTATGGAGTCCCTTATCTTATCCTACCCCAACAGGTTTCCCTCAGAGGGAACAAAGTTACCGTTTGACTCCATTCAAAAAGGTAATCTCGAGCTCGAGGCTAGTAAGTCATGGAATAACACACTCTTCATCATTTTCATCATAAAGTATTTTCGGGTCTGACTTTTTCCAGTTGCTTTTAAAAGAAATTGTAATTATTCTTTATTTCGCTCTGCACCACATAAACAATTATTGTAAAATGTCTTTCATTCCGCTCTTACTTGTTAAATAGTTTTGATTGTTTATTGATCAAAGAGTTTTTAATAAAAACAACACTATTACCGAACAAATTCCTTGTATGTGAACGCCTCCTTGGCAATAAAAACGGATTCTGCTTCAAATACATGCAAAAGTCTCTCTACTAGGAATGTGTTGAAGATGAGTGCCTTTCTCTCCCAGATTGTGTCTCTGACCAAAGAAGCCCTACTAGAGAGGAGTCTAGCTGCGTCAACCTCAGCCAACCAGTTAAGGACCGTGTGTCTCACATCCAGCAGATCACCGCTCCAAAACCAGTAAGACTTTAGTATCTTTAAATCCATTCTCTTTGATCCCGATCAGCTTGACTTTTGTCTGTGAAAATATGTCAGATGTCAGTTTTTCCCTTCTTCTGTCTCCTCAGCTCCTGAGGAATCGAACACCCGTGGTGACCGACCTACCGGACCTGGGCGTAGTTTCTGCTCAACAGAGTGATGACTGGCTTTCCCACAATGGTGACCAGCATCAGCGGGAGTCAACAAGCTCCAGTTCACAGCCGTTCACATCCAGGCCTCCCTGGGATACCGATGACGGGGGAGTTCATGTGCATGTTCATCCTGAGGACGGCTTCAGCGAACGTGAGGAGGAAAGTGAAGAAGAGGTGAAGCTTCTTATTGACTCAATTGAACCCAGAAATTCAATTACACACCACATTCCTCTCTTTTTGTACATCATATTCAGTACAATGCATTTCTTTGAATGCAGCATGCTTTGTCGTACAATTAGTTTGGCAGCATTGGAAACACTATTACGGTAATCTCTTTACATTCCCAGATTGTTTGCACTCCAGTGCCACATCCTGTCCATCTATCATTGTCCAAAGAGCCCAGACAGGAGGTGAGCGAGACGAGGACAGTAGAGAGTGAAATAAAACCAGCTGCTGTACGGCATTTGTTTGAGAACTCATTACAATTATTTTGCCGTCACTTCTTAGAAGCTGCTTCCAGACCCGATTCTCAGGCTCAATCGAATCATCGGCTTCGGAGGAGCCACCACTAAATGTGTACGCTCGTGCGGAGTTAAACCCTTATCAGGCTGGCTTCACATACTTTGTGATTTTAATTAAATGCATTCAATCAAAGGCTTAATGGAGGTCTAACAGCTGTACTTTATGACACTGTAGGCCCTGTGGAGCAAATCGGGTGATGCGGTGGTGTATCCGTGTCACGCCATTATCGTCTCCATGAAAATATCGTCGCAACAGCAGAGGTTCTTCATCGGCCACACTGATAAAGTAAATGAGCTGCGATGTGATACCTCCAGAGTAGAATCTCTTCTGATGCAGTTGGACTCTGTGTTCATTACAAAAACAATGTGCAACTTCTGTCCATGTGTGTTCTCTGTAGGTATCCGCTCTGGCTTTCAATGGCAACACAACCCTGCTGGCCTCGGCACAAACTGGCAACCACAGTGTAGTCCGAGTGTGGAACTACCACAAAGGAAACTGTCTGGCCATGTTTAGGATTCATGCTCATTCATTATCATCTCTTAGGTAAACCAACTGCTTATGCACGCGCACACACAGCCCTCTTAAGATAAGATGGTTATAAGCCTTTATGTACAATATACAATGAGGTCATAGCGTACGTCGATCACTGCTCGCTCACTAATTTTGTCTTATTTGTTCTCATTCCCTTTTCGAAGCTTCTCATTCGGGGGCGGTACTCTCTGTGGAGTGGGTAGAGACAGCCACAGTAAAACAGTAAGTGACACAAATGCAAATTGTCCCACATGAACATTCAAAGACTTGTTTTTCTAATTTGTGAATAAAGGTAATAAACACAAGCTGCACTGTAGCCAAAATCTGTGGCAAGAGCCGTGGGAATTATTAGACACCGATGGAAAAAGTGCAAAGAAAGACCTTTACTTAGCTATAAATCAGCTCCCCTCGTTAGAAGCTATGACTCAGCAAAGCTGCAAGCCGACTGTCTGTGTTTGTGGCGCTGATTCAATCTTTCACAGATGGTGGTGGTGTGGAACACTTCGAACGTCAGTGAAGGTGGAGAGGTGACCATCTTAGCCAAAGCACACACAGATGTGGACGTCCTCACCATGAAGGTTGCCTTCTTTGATGATACAAGGTACCCTCCCTTCTCTGCGTTTACATTAGGGTTGTGTGTTTGATTGTTTTATTTAGCCAACAGTGCATAATTGCATATTTGGGAACATTTTTGGATTGTAGTTTATTTCACACATACACATAAGGAAGGTGTTGAGGGCCTGGTGCAAAAAGTGCAGATTTCTTTATGGGTAGTGGCAAAACCTACAGTATGTTACAAGAGTAAAATGCAACTGGTCTCAAGAAATGTACTTCACTTCACTTTAAAACACAAGCCAGCTCAAACATGATAATTACCAACATAAATCACCATGTTCTGAACAGACAGAGTACAAACTAACTCAGCAAAAAAGCTATATGGACACTTAGCCGTGTTATAAATAATACAGTTTGAATGTCAACGCGATTAATGAAGCTTCGAACTATTCGGAACAGCCCTACGAACCACACAGGCCCTGGATGTATGAAGAGAAAGACGGTGGGAGCTAGAAGGACAGTCAATTAGAAATCTCGATCTCTTAATCTATGAGTGTGCTGGTTTCAGGATGGTGTCGTGTGGTCGCGACAATATTCGCCTGTGGCGAGTGAGGAATGGGACGCTGCGCTCCTGTCCAGTCAACCTGGGTGAATACCACTCAATGGACTTCACTGACGTGGCCTTTGAGGAGGGGAATTCCTCCAACCAGCATCTTGATGAACGAACACTGTGAGTGAGCAAAGCAGACGCTGAAACCATCCTAGTTTACGAAGGATTGGCAGAAGCATGAACCTCATCCACTGAAAACATTATCATTATTATTATTATTAAATGATTACTATTTCCCTCTTGTGATTGTCTTCCCATAGATTTGCCAGCAGTCGGAGTGGCTATATCTTTGAGATCGACTACAGCAGAGTTGTTATTAGGAATGTCAGGAGGCTGTTGCCTGCACAGCAGCAGCATGCAAACCGCCGGGAGAAATTGACTTTTAACACAGGTGTGTTGTTTAGTAGTTCAAAGAAGGGATACAACTTTTTAAGAATCTGTGGGTCATTGTGTGTGTGTGTGTGTGTGTGTCCCAGGTCCAGGCATTGCCATCAACAGCATCAGTGTGTCCTCATCATTTTGTTCCACGGGTTCTGAAGATGGCTTCCTGCGTCTGTGGCCTCTTGATTTTTCTACCATCTTCCTGGAGGCTGGTAGGCGTAATGTTAACCTGCAGCAGTAGCCTGACAGGTCCCAATACGCATTTAATCTTTACTACATGTTGGCAGTACAACCCAGGTCATTGTTTAAAATGACTGACATTGAAATCGTGAATATGAGATGATGCACCATCCTCGCGCAGACAATGACTCGGACACACGTCATTGTTTTCAAGAGCACGAGGGACCTGTGAGCCTGGTGTCGGTCTCCTCAGACAGCCTTCGGGTGCTGGCAGCCTCCTCCACTGGTAGCCTGGGTTTCCTCGACGTGAGCAGCCGTGGTTACAACACGCTGATGAGGTCACACACGGACACTGTGCTCGGCTTCAGTGTGGATGGCGTCCGTCGGCATCTCACAACAGCCTCATCCGATGGCACAGTGCGCATTTGGAATATGGATTCCTTGCATCAGGTCAGGATTTTTTTCACCTTTTTTTTATGATCAGATTCTACTATTTGAATGCTTTGTTAACGCATGTTCACCGTGTCTTTCAATGTGTTGAACCAGACAAAAAGTCAAACTAAAGCCCAAGCTAATTATTGGGAGTAACTCATTTAATTTACCTCAAAACATATTTCTACTGACTTGAAGATGCTCCACTAATGAGTATATCTTTACACCAAAGTAACTGACACTGCCTGTTATTTGCTGTTAAACTGACTGTCTGTTGTCTCCTGTGCTTTAGCTGTATGATTTTGTGTCGGAGGACAGCCCCAGCTCAGTGGCCTTCCATCCCAGCGAGCAGGTCTTCTCTTGTGGCTTCAGCTCCGGCATCGTCAGAGTCTTTGACATCTCCAGTGCCAAGATGCTGGCTGAACACAAGTACGTCTAAACTATAGTGGAAGCTCCAGCTCCACCAGTGGCTGCGGCTCTTCATTTTGGATAGCAAAAGCTTGCGTTGGGGACAATTACTATATGCTTGTTTCTCTGTATGTTTGTATTTGCCTGTACATATACATGTGTATGTATATTATAGGCAGCACAGAGGTGAAGTGGTGGGTCTTTCCTTCTCTCCGGATGGGGAGTTCATGTACAGCGCTGGCTCTCAGGGCTCTTTGGCGCTTTACAACGCTTCTGATGAAGACCACAATGTGATCAGAGTCGTGTGTATGTACACACACACACACACACACACACAAATGCACGAACACACCTTAACTTCACTGATCAGAAATGTGAACTGTGAAGCTATCAACACTATAGGACAATACATACACATCCTTATCTGTTGTGTACATCAGGCGGGTGTTGTTTAATTCACTCTGTACCCGATTGGCTAGGTAATGTGTTGGCCCGAGGCACCGAGCGCGCTCCAGACGCTCTCACCGTGAGCAGTGACAGCCGCTGTGTGGCTTTTATCGGCCCCTCGGAGTACATTGTCACCATCGCCGACTCGCAGTCTCTGGATGAGGTATCTTGCACACTGTCGGCACCGCGCTATTCGTCACATTGCTCAAGTAAATTAGATCAGATTTCATGCAACAGTTATGAAGGAGTGGTGAAGCAGCGTCACCCTTTCCCCAAAAACTTTACACCATACTGAAGATATACCCAAGAATAACATAGTTCTTATTAATATGCATGTTCTTATGTGTCCACATTGACCTGTTCCATCTCTGTCTAGTTGCTCCATGTCGACGTGAGTATTTTGGACGTACAAAGCCCCCGTCTTGATTCTGCACTGAGGGTCCGCTTCTCTCCGGCCTCCACTGAACACTTGTTGGTCGCCACATCGGCTAACAAGATCCTCTGGGTTAGCACCAAGACGGGCCGTCTGCTCCGAGAGGTAAACCTGCTGAGCTTCTTGAACGTACAGTTTGCCTCTACACGGTCATTTTATTCTCTTTTTCAATCACATGGTGGATTTCTGTCTTCCTGACAGGTGTCGAAGGTGCACAAACACCAGTGCTCGTCCCTGGCTGTGAGCGAGGACAGTCGATTCCTGCTGACAGCAGGACACAATGCTGTGAAAGTGTGGGATTACAACATGCAGCTCGATGTTAGCTCACAGGTAGTCAACAATTAAGGGTTTTCTTATGTTTCCGAATGAGTACTATTCACTGGTAAATAAACTACAGAGTCGCTCCTGATTTATATTTGATAAAGTCCTTGCAGCCGTTTACAAGTAGGTCAAATAAGCATCTAGTTGTTAGTGAGAATGAATTCATTACAAAACGCTTAGATTTCAATTAAAGCATGCAAACATACAATTTAAATCTTGAGAGCAGTTAAAATTGTGCAATTGTGTGGTAAAACATCCATCGCTGTCATAGAAAGTATGTCGTCTACATTTAGAGAGGAGTGTTAGTAGTTGATGTCGTGTCGGTAGTAACTGAAGTGTGGTTCTCTGTACCAGATGTTCATAGGCCACAGTCAGCCCATCCGCCAGGTGAGCTTCACCCCCGACCAGCTGGGCGTGGTCTCGGTGGGAGACGCCATTTTCCTTTGGGACTTCCTGGCACATCCTGTCGAGTCCTTAAAAGACAGTCGGTAATAATCGCTGTTGCATGTTTGAATCTTCTCGATAACTTGCGTGTTACACTTTTACAAGTGTTACAAGTTTTGTTCTGTCCTCACAGTTCTCTAAGATTAAGCTACATCTCAACTCCTCAATCAGGTAACTTCATTTACAGTTTGCATTCATGCTTCTATGTTATCAGATACACCTGATTCAAATGTTGTATTTGTGTTTTTTATGTACCAGCTCAACCAGATGTCAGTGGAGTTCAGTTGTCCAATGGGATGCCTCGACAGACGGCACCCCTCCCCTCCTCACCGCCATTACGACTGGACATTAGCACCCTAAACCAAGTTGAACAGGGGGGTTAGTTCTCTTTTTCACTTTTAACTACTGTGAGGTCGGTTTAACACTGTTTATATCTAAGCTCTCAGCAATGAATATTTAGCAATACCAAGATTCACGCTCTACACGTGTATCAAGCATGTATTTGTGGCTAATGGCCATACCAGAGGTGTTTAATGGTTGCAGGGACTTGGTTTATTGTTACCCTCAGTCATATTTTCTCTCCTGTTACCCTCCTCCAGCTTTGGGCTCCTTGTCGATTTGTGGTGACACCCCGACCGTCCCCACAGTCACAGTCACTGGTTCAGGTCCCTCCTCTGACCCCAGACCTGCCGTCTCCTTCCTCCAAGTCACAGAGCTGGCCAACACATCTCCCATGAACACAAGTCATATGAACACTGGTAAGTGCCCCACTGCATTGTCCTGCATTAACAGTGAAGGGGCTTTCGGTTGATTTTGTTTTTTAAAATTCTATTTTGTCATTTAGTTGAGTTGAAAGGGAAGAAGCCAGTCCGTCCTGATTGCTACAGGCACTTTATCCCACGTTTCAAGACCTCCACTCTTGACCAGGTAAAGAGTATGCCGACCTGATATAATGATGGACTCCTGTCACTGGGCGTATGTTAGTGTGTCTTAACGTTGCCTCTGATCCAGGCTGCTGTGGCTCCCCAACCAGGAGAAGAGGGCATAAAGCTGAAAGCAGTGATCGGCTACAATGGCAATGGGCGCGGCAACATGGTGTGGAGCCCTGACCAAGGTTATTACAATCTACTGGAAGTAGAACAAAAACAGATATTTTATTCAGGAAGTCTTAGCCTACCTCCACACTAATAAACTCTGTTTCAGAAATAATCTCCGTCCACACTAACGCGCCAGAGCACTGGGACTGGTTACTGGTTTGCTTCACCCAGCAATCGATTTCTGTTGCAGGTTTGTTTGCGTACTCGTGTGGCTGTGTGGTGGTGGTGGAGCACCTTCATACAGGAAGCCAGAGACACTTGCAGGGCCACAGCGAGGAGATCTCTTGTCTGGCCGTCACCAATGATGCAACGGTATAGTCCATAGTTCTAATCTTCACAGTTATGACCGTGATTTAAAAGACGCTATGCGGGGCTTTGATGGTGACAGTAATGGCAAAGAACCAACACAGACTGAATGAAGTAAAATAGGTGAATTGCATTGTGGTCTCTTTATATCACAGTGACTGACAGAAAATCCGGTGTTCCCGGGTTCAGCATTAGCCGGTGTGTGTCCAAAGCACTAGTGATCTCATGTCATGTGATAGCCATTCAGGTGTTTCTGTGTAGATTCCAAATTCTATGAAATATATATGTCCGAGGGTCATTATTAGATCAAAATGGACTGAATAGACCTCAGCTGGTCAACACAGCAGGCGAAGAAATCCAGTAAATCAGCTGGTTGGTTAGTCACCGCAGGAGAACGCGAATGCATTGAGTCCATTCTCACCAGGAGACGAGAGAAAGGGACGTCCTATCAGGAGATGGATGGACTTTCACTCACGAGTGGGACATCGCAGTCGATATCCGTGAGCACAAATGCTTTGAGCGTGAAAAATGACGGTGCCTTTCTGTCTGTTTTACTTCCGGTCTAGACGGTGGCATCAGCGGCTGGTGGCAGTAATGGGAGCAAGAGCCTCATCTGCATTTGGGACGTCCAGAATGGAACTTGTCGCAATACCATCTCCTACCACGGGGGCGCAGTGCAGACTCTCGCTTTCTCTCGGGACGATCGCTTCTTTCTCTCTGCTGGTCAGTCAAATATAAATCAGACTGCATCAATCAGTCATTAGCATTTAAACTTCAAGTTTAGTGCCGGTTTGGCAATAATTGATTGAAATTAAAGAGAAAGGCCAATCGAGGTACTCCGCTACTACTGACCACTGATTCTTTCCAACAGGAGACTTTTCTGACCCAGAGGTGGCTCTGTGGAGCAGTGACACCTTCAAGCTGCTGTCCAGTGTGAGGGTGTCGGGACCGATTCACGACGCAGCCTTCAGCCCCTCAACAGCCAGCCAGCTGGCCTGGGTGGGCAGCCAAGGGGCTTACTTCTGCCTCATCCACACGCATGGCTCGGATGTAGACCTCAAGGTAAATGACCACAGAGAATGATAGTGTGGTTAACTAAACACTCATCCCCCCGATCCACTATGTTAGCTTAAAACATGCGATCAATGCAGTGTTCTCAAGTACTTGGGTCCGAACTACATTTTGATTGGGTAAATATCTTGGTTGTCTTTGCGTTGGTCCATGAGGGTTAACCACTCCTTCACACATGTAGGTCCAGAAGGTGAAGGCACCAGTAGAAGTGGGCGATGCGGAGCTGACGGCTCTGTGCTACCACGTGGACTCCTTTCTGTTCACCGCCACAAATCGGGGACATGTTTGCGTCTGGGACGTGAACACACGGCGCTGCCTCATGACCTGGGAAGCTGATGAGGGGGAGATCGGTACAAATGGACCCTCTGTATATTCTAACCAGCTAATTTGGCTTAATACTCTTTATGGTTCTCAAAGAAACTAAAATAGTCTTGTTGTTGCTTGCATGCATTCTGGTCCTGGGTTTCTACAAACAGTTATAGGACTGGTATGGTTTCTTGGTTTAGGAGTGCTGCTGTGTCGAGGGAACCGTCTTTTGACAGGCAGCAACACCCGCTGGTTGCGACTGTGGG
The DNA here is from genome assembly GCF_949748355.1 of Melanostigma gelatinosum. Lineage (NCBI taxonomy): Eukaryota > Metazoa > Chordata > Actinopteri > Perciformes > Zoarcidae > Melanostigma > Melanostigma gelatinosum. The sequence continues at coordinate 6,585,938 of NC_136654.1, read as the reverse complement.
ACGTAGACGCTTTGCGGGGCGTGAAGGCTCAGGAAAAGTACTGCAATGAGGAAGACAGGTCTGTATGTAGTTTATTCTCCTATGAGTCTTCCTGTTTCTTATCTCGTCACTTTAATGTTCTTATGTGATGAAGGCCTACATGCCATACACAGTCAGTGTCACCTGTGTAGTTTCATTACGGTTCCTATCAAATTTAGCCTACGGGAAAGAACTTTAGGTAAAACGGTATATTTATGTATAAGGTTTACCAACCCTTGTACTTAGCTATATAACTTGTTCTGGACATATTCTTAAGAGGAACGTATAGGTTGTTATTTTAAATGATGGTAGTTTTATGGTGCTTTTTCATTTCTGCTTGGCCTGACTCGTAGAACGACGAGTTAATGTCTATTGTGTGAAACAGACAAAGAATGGCGGTTTGGTTCCATCTCATCGTCCAGTGGTCATTAATAAGGGGTTCCTTGTTTTCGGTCTGTTCCTCAGTGGGACCATGGTGGTGTTGGAGCAGGAGATCATGCTGGATGGGACGACGATCAGCGCAGCATTTGATAACACGATGGACATGGGCATCGTTGGCACCACAGAGGGAACCCTCTGGTACATCAACTGGTCAGACGGCGGCAGCATCCGGCTGGTCAGCGGGCACAAGACCAAGGTACCAGTGTGAAAAGTAACCACATGCACACATCTTGTGTCTCCAGCAGGAGCTGGAACATACAGCTTATAACTGGGAGGCAAGTGTGTTGTTTAGCATAATCATAATGTGTTGAAGGTTGATCTGTATTAATGGCCTGTCAATCACACATCAACGGCGATCCCGAAGGAAGAGGAGTATTTCATATTTTACTCAGTTTGCAGAACGTTTGCACCAGGAAATAAAGATGTTCAAATTTAAGTAATGAAAATGACCTCATGTGACTTCTGAGGAAGCTCTGTGCGAGCTGCTAATATTAGCGTCTTGTACCAGTATTGACATTCTCTCTCTGTGTGTGCTCCTCTGTGCCTTCCAGGTGAATGATGTGGCTTTTAGTGCTGACGAGAGACATTTTGCCACCTGCAGCGAGGACGGCAGCGTGAGGGTGTGGTCGGTCCCTGGCAACGAGCTGGTGGTGCAGTTTCAGGTGCTCAGTCAGGTGAGAGGATACACTTAATATTAATATACTTATTATATAAGTGACAGGTGGCTCAGGTCTGGTACAAGCTCAAGGGCTTTGATGAAGCATCTGAGACAGTAAGTTGAATGGGGGGGGGGTCTCCTAGTGCTTCTACTCCAAGCAGATTTAAATATTGTGGTGAAACAAGAATGTTTGACTTGATCTGATCATAACAGCATTCCACCCTTACATAATACCCCCCCCCCCCCCCCATGTGTTTTTTCTGTGGGTCAGGCCTGCGGCTGTGTGTGCTGGAGCCCTTCTTCCCGTAAGGAGAGTGCATGTGTGGCAGCAGGATACAGCGACGGGACCCTGAGGATCTTCCGTCTTTCATCTTCAGAGATGGAGATGAAGCTGCATCCCCATCGAGTGGCTGTCACGGCCGTACAGTACTCTGCTCACGGTGAGAGAGGATAGCAGTAGCTTAATAACCTGCAGCTTCTGCATGCAACTTACTTCATGATGAAATAATCAATTCTATGTGCTCGCAGTAAGTTTCCTGTTACATTAAAGCAGCTATGTTGCATCCGGTTCGGCTCCGTAACACCTTTTGGCCCCCTACAGGTCATGTGATCCTTTCAGCGGGGAAGAATGGTCTGATAGCCGTCAGCAGCCCAGTGAATGGGGCGACTATACGGGTCATCAATGACCACAAAGGAGCGCCGATTACCACCATCCAGTGTGTGAATGAACAGGTCAGCTCACTGAATTGAGTCAGAGCATAACATGGCAGCGCAATAGCAGTATAATGAGAGAGGTTAGAATAGCCCCTGAACGGCCCCAACAATTACTGTCATCAACCACAAAATGTTGTCCTGGACTGCACTGCTGAGGCCTTTCTTTAACATCAATCACTTATCAATCAAACATTTTCGACTTCTACTCCAGAGTTCTATCCCCATGGAGACTGATTCTGCATGACGTTTCTCCTTTCAATTCAGCTTCACTTCACAAATCCCCTTCATGTATCGTACAACGTATACGTACACTTGGCTTCTCTAGTAACCGTGCTCTTGACGGGCTTTCTGCCTGCTTCTCATACAAAAGGTTACCTGACATTTCCTTTCCTGTCTCTTGACATTTTAATGACATTTTTTTCATCCGTGTCTGAAGCCGTTTCTCTTCCAATCCTCAGTGTAAGAATTTTGGACTGGAAGGCAACGAGATGTGGTTGGCTGCCAGTGCTGACAGACGCGTCAGTGTGTGGGCTGCCGATTGGTTGAGGGACAAATGCGAGCTGCTCGACTGGCTGACATTTCCTGCTCCGGCCTATTTCGGGGTACCTTCTGTGTTTTAAGTAGTAGTACACAGTGATAACGACTAGAAATACCACTCCAAATATTGAGTGCTGTGGTTGATCTATTTGTAAGTCTTGCGGATACTTAAACGCCAAGCCTTTTTATTCTAAATGTATTATATCTAAAGTATTAGTTTTACATTTTTCAGCATATTGTTGCAACCTCCTTTACGAAGTTTGCAAAAAAAAATGTGCTTTGTCCATGTCAAACCTTTGCACGTCTAATGTTTTTGTAACCCTTTTGTGCTGTAGGATGACCGCCCTCCTCCCAGTCTGGCTGCCTTCTGCCCTGCAGACCCCAGCCTGGTGGTCTACACTGGCTATGGAGTAGAGAAGGAGCTGTCCTTCTACAGCCTGACTAAAAAACAGGTACCGCAAGCACCCACTGCTTCACTCCTCTACCACAGTGTTTTTCCTGTACCTGTACAGAGCAGATGTTGCCGGCAAAATGTCCACAGATGTGCGTGTAATCACACAATATGGTTTTTTTATTTTTTATTACAGATAATGAAAAAGATTGCCCTGCCCGACTGGGCCACATGCTTTAGCCTGTCCTGTAAGAGTCAGCTCATAGCTGTGGGATCAAAAGGTAAACTCGGCCCTTGTTTTTCATGATGTGAATCCTTATTGTTACAGTAAAGAAATTAGATTTTAGTATGATAAGTTTGTGAATATTTCCCTCCTGTTATGTCTCATTTCTTATCAGAGCGAGTGTTGAAGTTGATCAAGTCGACCAGTGGCAAGTTCCAGGACTTCCTGCAGCACAGTGACTCACTGCAGACGTGTTGCTTCTCTCCGTCAGGGACGCTTCTTTTCACTGTAGCTTTTAATGAGATCCTGCTGTGGGAGGTGCAGGGCCTCTGAGGGCCTCACATCTGTTGATCCTGGTTCACAGGTTCCTGGTTTCAATCTTTATTTTATGTAATTAGATTGTTCTATATTTATTTTTTTTATTCATCGAATATTTGTAGAGAAATGGTAATAATTTGCAGAGATGCTTTGTGGAGTTTCTTTTTTTCATGTGTATGGTTTTAGAATACATTTTTGTTGAAGAGATTTGTTGTTGCCTGTCCAGTCACTTCTCAGTTTTGACTATTTTAGATTTTCTTCCAGAGAATAACAGTTGCTGTCCTGTCCACTGTTTTTCAGTGGTAAATAGAATCATAGTTTGTAGGCTGCTGTGGGATTGGATGGGGTTTAAATGAGAAGCAGCATGAGCTGTTATCACAGCATGAGCAATAACAATCTGTAAGAGCACTCCAACAATGCCTGGTTTGTGCACGCACACATACAAAAGGAGAGACTGCTGCAGCCAAAGACGTGTACTTCTACTCGTCTCCACCAGAATGATGGAGGACAGATGTACTGTTCAGAACATTTTGCATAAATCTTCTTGAATTTCCATTTTTGCTAACGGACACAAAGGTCTTTCTGTCACATTGGAACTGGGATACTGTCATTATTGAGAGCTCAAATTATCCTCTCCATTTCCTCCCTTGTTTTTGCTTTGGAGATTTTTGTATCATATACACAACTCCTGGTGATCTTCCTGTGCAGTGGATTCTACAACAAAACCCCAATTGATTGCTTTTTTTAAAGCAGGTGGAGATTTGGAGGAGGAAAGGTAGAGATTCAGGTTTTGAAAATCATCCCAAAAATGTCAGTTAGATATGACTGCTATTAATATTTTGTATTACAATTCATTCTTGATTCTGATTTCACAAGCTGTAAAGATTAATAAAAATAGTTTCAACACGGCTATATCTTTAAGATTCAGGCAGCGGCATCACTTTGATAATTAAACCGTATATTACACGATCATGATAGTGTTATAAGGGATTGTTTTACTCTGAATAATCACCTCACTGGAGGTTTATTAACAGACTGAGGTGTTAGACTCCCTGAAAATAAGACAGCCATCCATCCCATCTCTATCTTTTCAAAAGTGCTGAAATTTAAATATAGCTATGAATATAATTCATCTTAATTAGTTGGGTTAAAAAATAGGCTGTTGATTTCGCTGTTAATGGGGCACAATTTTGGGCAGAGGTGGAAAGCAACAATATTTACTGATAGCTGGCCTGTACAAGTTTAAAGTTCTCATCAAATGCACATTAATTCCAGAAGCAGTCGCTCTGAACTCTAATTAAATATAAATTAACATAGGGTTACTATGTTGAGATAAAGCTTCATCTCTGATGAGACTTTATGCCACCATGAACATTTTTATTTTGTTGAACGTTTTATAGCTCACGTGGGCTGCAGGGCCTGTGTTCGGCCAGCAGAGGGCGTGTTTTCACCGTCTCCTCTGTGAACCGGAATGATATGGTTTCACCTTGGGTGCTGTGGAGAGGCACACGTTTGATTTTAGCTAGAATTTTGGCATTCAAATGAACGATAAATGTCACTGTAGGACTGTGGCGCGTGTGACGGTTAGTCAACCAGAGGAGAAACATGAAGCAAGACGTCAGGATACTCCTGCTGGGGGAGCGTAAGTCATTCGCACTGACAGCTGACCAGAAGCTAACAAACTAGCGTTAGCAAACATTAGCTCTTGTAGCTAACTTACGAACTTGTCGCTCTCTTGTCATCTCCTCCTGGTGGCATGGTGGAGATAACAGGGACATTTATGTCTGCACTAATATTTATGTCTTCTACTAAGTGGTCGCTTTCCAAACGGTACTTTCCGCTATGCTAATTTAGCTCAGAGTAACTTTAGTTTCAAGATGTGAACGGTTAGCTAACTTAGTAACTTAACGCTAACTTAGTTAGCTTAACCTAGCAGCCGAACAGAAGTTAGTAAACATGATTTTTGTTTTCATGAGATAACATAAAGCCGCATTACATAACAAATATATTTAATTGTCTTATTTTAAAAGTTATCTGTGAGTTAGAGCATCGACATGTTAGCAAACTAACGCTAACTTTAAATATAACGTTAACGGAAGCTGCAGTCAGACCGTTGCTTTATAAACTAACGCCGACAGACCGGTTAACCGAATTAGCATTACATCTCTTAACTAAACATATGCCCATGCTTTAGTGAAAGTGACACTTTTACCATTAGCTAGCTAACTGTAAGTTATATAGTGGGTACCGGTTCAGTATGACCGTTATCGTATGTTCTGTATGTGTATCAATGACATACTCTGTGGCTGAAGACTCAACTGCATAGTAGCAATACGATAGTGTTTACTAACTAGGTTACATGCCATATTAACGAGCAGCACTATTACACTCTATGTAATTTACAACATGACGAATAGTTTTGGCTAACTTGCTAGTAGCTGATTGATGTCCTTTTACAAGAAGTGCGATCACTTCACCACACAAGTCAAATAAGGATCCTAGAGTCTTTCTCTGGCAGCTTCTCTCCTTCACTTCATGTTGTCTCCTCCAACAGCCAAGGTGGGGAAGACATCCCTCATCATGTCTTTGGTTGGAGAAGAATTCCCAGAGGAGGTAAAAGTCTCAGTGTAACTATTCACCTCTGCTGTGTTTCAAAAACTCTTCTTTTAAGTTTGTTTCATACACTCAACACTTCCAATATATTGCTCAATATGATAAAAATCCAAAATGGTCCCCCTGGAGTTTATTCTTCACTAGAAAGGTTGACTCTAACGTGGGCTTTTGCAACATATTGTGGCTTTTGCAGCATGTTTGTGCTTTCTTTGACATGTTCGAATCAACTTGTTCTGCTCTGTACTATGTGGCCACTGGTAGTGTTTCTGTGTGACATTTAGCTTATTTTAGTTTAAGTACACTTGCTGGCAAATGTATACTATTGTAGTTACACCAGAATGCGTGGAGAGATGTTCTATATCATACATATGGTATAATGACTCATACATTTTGCACTACTGTTTTTGTCCCCCAAAAATGACAGTTACCCAGCATTTCAGTTTATGGCTTATGGAAAGTGTGTGTTTGCGTTATCCTGATTAAGTGATGGTTGACAATTTGTCTGCGAACTCTGAAAGGTTCCCTCCAGAGCTGAAGAGATCACCATCCCTGCTGACGTGACTCCAGAGAAGGTGCCCACACATATAGTGGACTACTCAGGTAACATCGCCTGAAGGCTAATGCGGAGGACCACCGCTATTCATTCCTCTGACTGGTCGCTATGCTTGTTGCACATTAAGACACACGCTGTAAAACTCTTTAGTGTGTGTGTGGTTTGTTGAAACATAAGTATCTTAGTCTGAGTATCTTGACTTTGGTATCCGTTTGTGTCTGTCTTTAACAGAAAAAGAGCAGAGTGATGAAGTCCTTAGAAATGAGATCATCAAGGTAAGTACACCTTTCACCACCAATGAACATACTGAACACCATCTGATTTAACAAATGAGATCAAAGCCAGCTGCACTGAAGGATTCCGTTGGGCTGGAATAATGTTGAGCAATGCTGTGCCGCCCCTGATTAAGAATAACAACCGTAAAGCCATATAAATGTCTGTTTCGTTTTAGTAGCATTTTATTATAAATGTATTCAAGGTTTATTGAATCCTGTTTTTGGCATACGGTCCCTCACAGCTGTTCTTTCTCTAACCCACACAGGCTAATGTGGTGTGTGTAGTGTATGATGTCACCAATGAGGAAACAATAGACAAGGTAGTAACCCGCTAACTGGTATATATTGTCTCGTCTACTGTACAAGCTTTCCACATACTGTACATTACTATTACTAAATGCATTTAAAATACAACTTGCACTTGTTTCTGCCTCTTGTTTTATTTTTTCAGATCAAAACTAAATGGATACCTTTAGTTAACGGTGACGCAGAGAAAGGGAACAAGTATGTTTGTATGCTGTCGATGTGTGTGTGTGTGTGTGTGTGTGTGTGTGTGTGTGTTACCTGAGCTCTTCTGTGCCCTCTTTCTAATCTGGGAATTTGGAGCTAAATTGTCCAGAATAAGACCCTGCACGGAGTTACACTCCGTTTGAATGAGTACTGATTTACAGGAAAGCCTGTATTTAAGAAAATTAACCGTTTTATTGAGAGTTAGCCTGTCTCCTTGTGTTTAATCAGAGTTCCCATCATCCTCGTGGGAAACAAGTCTGATCTTCGCTGTGGAAGCTCGATGGAAACCATTCTTCCCATCATGAACCAGTTCTCTGAGATTGAGACGTGTGTTGAGGTGAGACGTATCACTGCACTCTGTTTGCACCCGCTAACTGTAGCGTTGACATGCACACTTTGTCTAAACCTTTTAGATTGTTTGGATAATTGTATCTGTGTTCTTTCTGCCATTCTTTCTCTTTCAAGTGTTCTGCAAAGAACTTGAAAAACATTTCCGAGCTGTTCTACTATGCACAGAAGGCCGTTCTTCACCCCACTGCTCCTCTTTATGACCCCGAGGACAAACAGGTCAGATGTGATGCTCACTGTGGAGTCAGCGTGTCTCTCGCTCGCTCCACTTATTTACATCTGTGCATGAAAAGTATTGGTTGATTAATAATAACATTTTTGTCCCCAGCTGAAACAACTGTGTGTCCGAGCCCTAAGCAGGATATTTTACATTTCCGACCTGGACAATGACCGCATCCTCAGTGACGCTGAACTCAACTGCTTTCAGGTAAAGGTGACAAATCGCTTGACATAATGTCTTCTCAGCACTTATTTGCACATAAGACATTTGTTCGCTATATAAGAAAATCTATCTTTATGTGTAGAAATCTTGTTTTGGGAATCCTCTGGCACCTCAAGCCTTAGAAGATGTGAAGACGGTAGTTTGGAAGAACACCAACGATGGGGTGCAGGACAATGGCCTGACCCTAAATGGTAACACGAATGACAACATGCTACTTTAACGGTGTCGTTGCAAGGCCACACTCAACTAATGGCCACGTGTTGTGCGTTTGTGTCTTCTTTTTCAGGCTTCTTGTTTCTGAATACGTTATTCATCCAGAGGGGCCGACATGAAACCACGTGGACCATCCTCAGGAAGTTTGGTTACGACGACAACCTTGAGCTGACTGACGATTACCTTTACCCCGAGTATGTCCACGACACCATCCGTCATCTCGGATGCAAATGTCTGCACTGCTGATAACTAGTGTTACAACAGGCTGTATTTGCAATATTATCGGAGAATAAAGGTCCCTGTCCGTGGGTTCTACATTGCCATCTGTCTCAGATTCTCTGTTTCCATTTGGTTTTATCTTTATGTGTCTACGCACTAGCTAGGAATGCTCCGGTATCTAAATATCGAACTGTTGTTTTTCTGTTGTCAGACTACGAGTTCCAGTCGGCTGCACCACAGAGTTCAGTCATTTAGGTCACCAGTTCCTCCAGCGGCTGTTCGACAAGTACGATGAAGTGAGTAGCAAACCTAGTCGCCTTTGGTCACGTCGTCCCACTGGACGGTAAACTGTAACAGTTAAATGTTGTGAGAAATGTCATTGAAACGATATGATTATGTGTTGAATATATTCGGGCGAAGTATTTCAAATGATGTCTTAGTTTTCTCCATGTCACATGCAATGAAGGAGGGTTTCCTTGTTTTTCCCTCTCAGGACAAAGACTGTGCCCTGTCACCGGCGGAGCTTAGGAACCTGTTTTGCGTGTGTCCTTACATGCCGTGGGGGCCAGAGGTCTACATGACTGTCCCCACCACTGACGAGGGCTACATCTCTCACCAAGGCTACCTTTGTCAGTGGACGTAAGTCTCTCGCCTCTCGTTGATGACATATTGTGACTGCACGCACTAGCTTTACACTTTTTGCGCACTTATAAGCGCCGTATGTCCCGCACAGTTCAAAGTCACACGTATGTCAATCCCGTCACACGCAGGCTCTCTGCGTACTTTGACATCCACCGTTGCCTGGAGCACCTAGGATACCTCGGCTACCCGATCCTCACTGAGCAGGAGTCCCAGACCGCCGCAATCACAGGTGTGTGTGTGTGTGTGTGTGTGTGTGTGTGTGTGTGTGTGTGTGTGTGTGTGTGTGAATAGTTGAGTCAAGTCAAACAGTTTAGAGTGACGACAGAAAGGCAAAGTCCCAGATATCCTAAAATGGTTACTGTACAGGCTACAAACCCTCTTGATTTAACTTCCCTGTGGCAGCACCTTCGAGCCAAACTTCACAGTTTTTGTCCCATTAGTGATTTACTTTGTAGTTTGTTTCTCCCGGGTCATCTTTTCAATACTTTTATTTTATAGTCACACTCTAATTTTATGTCTTGTGACGATTAGTCGTTTCCTCTGGCTTTCCATCTGTGATGTCGTGTTGCCTAAAACTGCACTACACAGGTGTAGTGTGGACCTGGATTCATTTCTAAACCTAGTAATACCCAGTGTGTTTGAGCATTGTGTTCATACTGAGTGTTTCTGCTTGTTTACATGTGCAGTAACTCAGGAGAAAGAGGCGGACCTGGAGAGACGCCAGACACAGCGGTCAGTGTTTCTCTGCAAGGTGATCGGACCGCGGGGGACTGGCAAGACCGCCTTTCTCCAGGCCTTTGTGGGCCACAACGTTGTGGTATGGCACCATCTGCTAGTCTGGAACCGAAAATATGAAGCTTTGCGTTATTACAACTTCTCTGAACTTTTAATAACGCTAGGTAGTGGTTTCCTGTAATATTTGTTTGCCGTCTACAGAATAAAAGAAATTCCAGCAGTGCCTTTTCCCCCTACGCCATAAACACTGTCCAAGTTAGCAACCAGGAGAAGTACCTTATAGTAAGTAGCTCCCATCCTGAGCCTGATGTTGACCTTTAACCTCTGACCCTGATTAACACCACGAGCACACTTCTCCTCCCTGTGCAGCTCAATGAGGTGGATGTGGAGGTCGAGTTCCTGAAGGCGTCAGACGCCAACTGTGATGTTGCGTGTCTCATGTATGACGCCAGTGACCCACATTCCTTTGACCATTGTGCCAGTATATACAAGGTGAGTAACGGCACAATTACTGACGCATTTCATTTATTAATTATCATTTTTAGTTTGTGCTGTTGACTGAATCCAGCACTTCAGAGACGAAGCTGCTTGTGGCTGATTATTATTCATGAATGAAGTATTTACTCAGATCAAGGTGTGTACAGAAGGCATGGTGTTGGTCTGTTACTCTGATTATTAGTGGAAGAAAAGGCCCGTTGTTAACTGTATTACCGGTTTACTCTCAGGCTACAGCAACACGACTACATTTTCATTTAAAATGGCCTTTTTAAAACCAAAACCATTTCTGTCCACACGAGCGCTTCAGCACCGTTTATGATTATAATCTCCGTCCACACGACAACGCCTGAAAACGCATATCACATGACCACTCGTACACTGGGCGTGGAAACAGGAAGCAGACTTTACACACTCTGCAGTTGGTTGTTTGTCAGCTTGGACCGATGACGAGCTCGAATAAAAGTGATTTATTCTTTACTTCACTTTGTTTTCATGTATTGTGTATTTCAATGAGGGTTTACTTGAATTTCATAATGACCGACTTGCAAACAAGGTAAATTCTCTTCTCAACTGACTTTTTTTAGTTGTTTTTTTTTACTATTAACCCCATTTCTTCCTCAGCAACACTACATGGAGAGCAACATCCCGTGTGTGCTGGTCGCCTCCAAGGTGGACCTTCCTGAGGTCAAGCAGTTCCACGGGACGACTCCAGCAGAGTTCTGTTATAAACACCAACTGCCTCCACCTCTGCCCTTCTCCAGCCTGTTCCTCGACTCCACCAGCAAGAGCATCTACAAAAGGCTCGCGTGGGCAGCAGTATACCCGTACGTAGACATTGAAAATATAAAGATCAGTTACAGTAGAATGTTTAAAACATTGAGAACAGGGATCGGTAGAGATGTAGGTCGCTAGGCATTCGTTTTGCTCATGGTTTTAGTTGTGTTGCATTGTGTGACTGAACCTTCAATATATATTTTTTCCCTCCATTCCAGACACCTGAATGGTTCCAACATGAGCAACACATCATTCTGGCTGAGAGTGGCGTTGGGCTCGGCTGTGGTTGCCGTTCTCGGCTTTGCCGTCTTCAGAGCCGTCGCCAGACTTAAATGATCAACAATCAGCTTCAGCCTGACGCTCCATCAATCCATCCACGACGGCAAAAACATCAGAGACCAGATCCAAAGCCCGCCGCATCGTTTACTCTTCATATCGCTGCTCCTCTTCACTTTGTCCTTCCCTCCGAGTCCGTTGATTGCGACACTTCAAAGGAAACAGGAAGCGAGTGTTCAAATTCTTCCCCCCGCGCTGCTGTGCTCAGCTTTTTCTGCCTTACATTGTCCAGGAGTTAGCCTGTCACCGCTCGGTGCATTGACACATGACGAACTGTTAAGATCCAAACGGGTGCTTTATCAAAGGGTAGGAAAATGCACCAAGATATTCCCGTCTGACGCGTATTAAGTTATGTGGCGGGTGTAAATGGTGAGATTGGGGAGTTTTTATAAACCTGTGTTTCTTAAGCGTAAAATATAAAAATGCCAAATTGACTAGACTGAAGAACCAAAGGTCAGCATAAAGAGCAAACATCCTGACTGGCTGCTGAATATCTCCTATGAACTGCACTCTTCCTTCTGACCATGCCACCTCGGACACTAGATATTCTTATCTGACAAAAGCATGTTATTTGCCCCCTTTAGGCACATTGTTATGCCTACAAATGAAACATTTTAATGTTTTTAGCAGTAAGGTCTGCCGCCACTCCTCTGGCAGGGAGCGATGTGCATGAAGAAGAATGGTGGTTTGTTGATGCAGCTGCAAAAAGGAAGAAAATATTTTATGCAGCGAAAGTGGAGGCCAAGCAAACGTTAAATATCTGGTTAAATGAATCTGCTTCTTTCTGTTCACATTGAAATGGAATTCATTGATTTTGATTGAGACTGAAATAAGTTAATGATCTGTGATTTTTTTTATTTTCTTTCTATTAATATACTCTGTGCACTTTGACCTTCTTACATAATCTGCCATTGCATTGCTTTTCCAACATGAGTCATGTGTGTGTTTTGTTGCTTGATTTAGCCGGGGACCTGGTGTTTCTGCAGAATACACTTCTGTGACTTTTAAAACATGGCTGTCTTTCTTACAGACTGATTTAGATGCTTAATAAAAGACCAGACGAGACTGGATGGGGAGCTTTTGCCCAAAAGGTGTTATGGATGATGGGATGAAAGATGAATGTTGTGCTTTATTGTAATATACATTTTTGACTGAATTTTGATTTGTTTTTAATTCCTACACAAGTATTGTACTTCACAGACCTGACCACACTCATTTAGTTTTAATATCTACGTTATTAACATATTCCACTTATTAGCTTCATCTCAAAACGTGTGCACTGAAAGTCACCGGTTCCGAAGGTAGTATCCTGCTGTGCTGTCAAAATTCATGTTGGATTACTCCATGCTGGAGCAACACTAATATACCCACATCAACACCATGCCTCGGTGGGTCTGGATGCATTGCTTTGATCACTCAGCATGAATCCGTTTTATTAGGTTAGTTCGCTGATATCGGATCTGTTTCTAAAGATGATGAATAACACTGTCGATGGTAATTTGTATGTGTGTGTGCGCGCGCGCGTGCGTGAGAGAGAGATCGTGACTTTTATCAGTTCTGCTTCTGACGTCTCAGTCCCAACTGCAGTCCAGAGGAGTCGTCTATTCTCGGACACCACTAGATGGCGGTGTTGCGCGTCAGGTGAGAGGCCATGTAGTGAGCGCTGGGTGTGTCTGCAAAGCCGCCACCCCGCTGCTCTGCAGCCGCACTGATACAGTAGAGACGTGCAAGAATAGACTGAAGATGATAGTTACTGATGTTTTTCTTACTTACACGCTTTGTTCCGTATTTAGTGCAGTTTTTTGACTGCACACAATGTTCAGCCCAGTTTAACAGAGCATTCCCCCCCCCCCCACAATGTAATCTCCTGGACTTGTTTACCACCGCCCTATCACTTTCAGTGACTTTATTTTTTCTTTTTGTGCACGTTTATTTCACCACGGAATATCTATGGTCCACAGGGTTTTACTTCATAGCGCTGCGTGTTCTGCAAAGTATACTTGTCTGCCCCCATGAGTTGGTAAAGCAGTTAAAAGATCATTCAGAGTGCACGATTCTGGTCATTTACATGATATTAACACGCGTAGTCTGTGTCAGTATTATCTGTGTTGCATGTCCACCCACGTGTATCAGCCTCTGCCACAGAACACCATCCCTCGCATTGGCGCTTCCATGGGTGGGTTTTGTCTGCACCAGCTTGGTGTACAATAGCTGTAATTTCATGCAGTGTCCTTAATTGGTGAACTTGTCTTATATCTATCGGCGACAATGTCTGCAGGCTATTAAGCAGATTACATAAAACCTATTATTCTTCAAAACACAGAAATCCCTCGACTGCTTCACCAAGCAAATTACGCACGCGTAAAATGCGCGCAATAAGTTGAGCCAACACATTTTGTAGAAGATGACAAAGGTTTTATTGCAGTAGAACCAGTCTTTAAAAGTGACTGAACACAGTTGGGATGTTTCTATAGTATGAGTCGTCTGAACATGAGGAAACATGCAGAACGGAGCTTGAGTGACATCTATAGAGCCGTTAGGAGAATCTTGCTGACGTCCACTGCCTATGGGCTGTACATTGTAAAGGCTCAACAATGCTCACCATTGTCACATTCGTATTTTCAGTACGCCCCCTGCGGGCACTAACGATGACTATTCATAAGTTCAACTGTATGTACATTTAGCCAGTATTAATCCAAGGATCGGATAGAAATGAACAGCATTATTACCGCCAAATAAAAACAATGCTCACAATTATGTCTACAGCATCTATAAGCTATAGTGCAATGGAGAGGAAACTACTGGTAAAAACAGCATACGTTTGCATGAGAGCTTACAAAAATAATACATATACGAAAACATTTCCTTAAGTATTTACAGTGACTTTGTCTCTCTAATATTGTCCTTCTACTTCTTCTTGCCTGTTTTGGCTCCCTTTTTGGGTGACTTTGCCTTGGGCTTGGTTGCCCTCCTTGCTGGTTTTGCTTTGGGCTTCACTGCCTTGCTTGCTTTCTTGACTGGTGCCTTTTTGGCTTTCACCGGTGTCGCCTTTTTCGCGACCTTTTTCACTTTCTTTACAGGTGCCTTCTTGGTTTTCTCCGGCGCCTTGGCCACTTTCTTGGGCTTGGCCGCCTTTTTGGGTTTGGAGGGCTTCACTGCCTTCTTTGGTTTGGCAGGTACCGGCGCCTTGGCTGACTTTTTGGAGTCCTCTGGTTTGGCCCACCTGAAGGATCCGGACGCGCCGATGCCTCTGGTGTGGCGCAGGCTCCCGGCCGCCACCATCCTCCTCAGGGCCAATTTAATCTGCACATCGGCGTTCTCGCCCACCTTGTAAGTCTTCCTCACGTACTTCTGGATGGACTGCCGGGACGCTCCGTTCCGGCTGGCGTCGTGCGCAATGGCTGCTTTTATCATCTCCGAGTATTTGGGATGAGAAGCAGGCTTCTTGGGCTTGCCTGCCTTTTTGGCTTTGGCTGGAGTGGCCGACGTCTCTGACATGGTGACTTTTCTTTGGAGTTAGTTCACAAAAAACAAAAAAAAGTCCAAAGGGGTGTAATTTCAGCCGAATACACCGGAGCGTCAGAAACAGAAATGTATACACACGCCAGAAATAAAGCTTTTCTTCCAGAAAGTCCGAGTTGGCAGACAATGCCACACTAACTGCTGTCACAGTAAAAATGAAATAATTGTCCTCACGGAGTGACGCGTCAGTGCACCGGATCACTTAAGTGTCTTATTCCACAGGCGCCTCAGTGAGCCTATGAAGCCTATCTGCGGACGTGATTGAGAACACCAACTGCCAGCAGCTGATCTAGCGGACTCCATGGAACTGGCGCCGTCCTGTTTGTGTTTCTTCATCCTCCAACTCCTGACAAATATAAAAGCTACGGCTGAGTACTGATCCACAAAACATCATCGGCTGATAGCAGAGACATTGGGCTTCACGTGGACACACTTTTTGTAATTTATCCGCGCCGGGGAACAACTTTTATTCCAGGAAAACCCGCTGGAAGTAATGCGGGCTGTGAACAATTTTGCACAATTCGCGTTAAATTGACCCAAACAGACGCAACCTCGGGCAAAATCAACCAATGCATATCGAAATTGTATCTATGCTTAAGCGGATGCACGCGCTTCGGTCGAATTCTCTTTTCGTTTTTGCTTTTAATCCATCGATACATTTTCCCAACTAACACAGTCCGGCCATTGACTTTGAATGACGTGGTCGAGATTATTTGCTGTTAAACCTCCTATAAATGACATGTCACGATATCTAAGTTACAGGTGACACTTGGGACGATGATACGGGTTTATGTGGGGTGGAATACGATGGATAGGTTTGCTGCTTTTGCTGATTTTTCGACAGAATTGCTTATAGCTGTCACTATGGCAGTCGCCACTCGAGGTCCATTGTCAGGAAAGTTGCCAACACCTCCAAAGATCAGGGACTCTGATACCGGATCCAAAAATGGATCACCATATTTCGGATAGTGGTGCAAGTGGCTGCTGTGTGACCAGGTGTTAGTCCAGCTGCAAGGGGGACTGCACCCGAAACGAAAGTCATTTTAATACAAGGCGCAGTGATGGCTTTCTTTTGTTCAGGAACTGGCGCATCAGACACAGTCAACAACAGCTTTGACATTTGGCTTCCCTCATTTTCACGAGGGTCTGTGGAGCCGGTCCTAAATAACAAAAACCTCCCACATTACAAACTTTAACATAATTCTCCTGTGTTATTTATTCTTATAATATCAGGTCTGATGTCCTTCCCTGCAACGCCATTTTGATTCCTAAAGTCACTGGAGTAGTGCTTTTCCCCGACTTTTGTGGAATGGTTATCTGAGTTATTGGACACTGTTTTAAGACAACAACAAAAAATCCCAATTCTTTCTTCGTCCACACCATCCTCAATGGTTCAAAGTAATATCAGGCTGTTTGTCCAGGAGGTGGTCCACTGTTCAAATAACATTATGCCCAATCAGCTTTATTAGTTGGCATAATGGTATATAACCTACCTGTGTACTGTGTGTATTGTAAAAAGGAAGTTACACTTGTGAGGAAACCATCAGTGCCTCTGCCCTTCTATCGCCACCTGTGTCCTTACAGTGAGTTGATGGCTGAGTATTTTTTTATTTATTTTTTTGGTGCGTGTTTTAAATGGAGGGTGGGTGAGTTCGTGAGCAGGCAGGGATTGAATGAGTGAAAACGAAGAGGGAGGGAGGAGTGAGTGAGTGAATACGTGATTATTTTTTTCACGGGGCACAGGGAGGGAGTAGATGAAAGGGTGAGTTGTACTACATAGCACAAGTGCATGCAAGAGGGAGGCGGAGTAAATGGCTGAGGGTGAAGGAATGAATACGTGAATGAAGCGCGTAAGCAGCGCTGGAGTGAATATGTGTATGGCGCAAGTAAAGAGGGGAGGAGCACAATTAAAGCAGTGCGCTGCTTATATGCGTATAGCTATAAATACACAGTGTCTCCGCGATAATACATGTCGATTGTTTGCGACTCCTTTTCGGGCCATGTGTTACGCGGCTGTAGCTTTCGGCTTGTTTTGGCAATTTTGGGGTTTAAGGTCCGTTGTTTTTGTCACCGTTTTGTCCGGAGTGATGTGGTTTTGGCCGCTTGTGCCCCGTTTAGGAAGCGGGGCTGAAAAGCAGCCGCCAAAACACATACATACACTTACATAATGCGTAACCCAGTGCTGGTTTATTTGTCAGAAGTTGGAGAGAGTCCAGTGGGATGTATACATGTATTTACAGAAGACAGCTACACCATCCTGTCAGGACTGCGTTTGCGTTGCATCGCTAAATTTATCCGATGCCACTTTGTAATTTTAGCTGCCTAACATCTTCTCCAGTCTAGTCCTGCCACTGGCCCAATGCAGTCTGGGTAACATCACCCACAATGTCACTACTGAGGGCCTCCTGGACTCCAATTCAGGGCTGTGGGTCAGTATTAGGTCCAAAACTGTCCAACACATGATCACATTGTGCTCAGTTAAAAGCATTCTTTCTGAGGACTGTTTGCTCGTTTACTCTGACTTTGAAAGTCAGATAAGTTCAAATTAATCAGATCTTTTTTATTTACTCAGGTTGTAAGGAAAGATGGTCTGGAGACGGGTTTAAGATTAGATCATTTCTCTTTTTCCTGCTATGAATCCTCTGGGTTTCTTTACACTTTTACAAACTAATTTACTCATTCTTTATATGTATTTTGCTCATACTCGTATAGAGTTTATGGCTTTTTGATTAACTGAGATTGCATCCAAATCAAGTTTCACTCAATCACTCAGCCGGTCAATAGAATAGGATTGTGAGCAGCATTGTTGTTTTTTTGGTGTATTGTTTTATAATTCTGTTGCATGGCAAGAAAATTGTCAAAAGTATCGGAAAAGTATTTTTCATCTTTGACCAGTTGCAGCTTTCCTGCTTGCATATGTCAGCAACATATCCCAGTGTACAGTGTTAAAGTGCCAGTTGGGCCCTTGAGCTGGACACCATTTAGTTCAGCTGCCCATTGCGCTGCCACGGTTACCATAATTAAAGTTTTGGAGATTCGACTTGCTCTAAACTAACAGCATGCCACGTCGAGACAACAAAAGTGAGAACAAGACATTGACACACTGGCGGTTTTCATGCACGTTTCCTCGGGCCAGCTGTGGTGCGAGTGTGCTCCGTAGAGGTAGTGTTCGGGTACGTTCGGGCCTCGACAGTTGTGACAACACTTGGATGCGTGAGCAGGTGTCGGCGGCCAAGTGCTGTGCTGACTGCTGCACGGCCGAGCCAATGAAGGCCCGTCAGTTTGGCCCACAGGCTCTCTTTGTGAATGTCTTACCCCCCCTCCCTCATCTCATTATGTAGAGCAGGTAACTGTTTCCACATTGTCAGCTGTCAAACAACCTCTCACGTGACAGGCTTGTCATTGGATGCAGTCTTTTCAGAGCACCTGTGGTCTATCAGTCAAACCAGCAGAGATGACTCTGACAGCTTTGTCTCTCATGCGACAAGATGACACAGCAGTTTTGTCAAAGGGTGATTTTAAACGGAGTCGCTCCAGTCGGTCAGTTATAACGTTCATATTAGTGATACAACTAAAACACAGAGTTGCTGCTTTATTTCCAAGTTGTTGCACATGTGACGTGTTGCCCACTAGCTAGAACGTCTAATTTGACACTGATACATTACAAGAATGCTACATTTAGCCCTAATCCTGACTTTAACCCTTGCCCCTTTAATACTTGGAGACTTAGGAAGAGTACAGGAGTAACACAAGCTGCTGCAACAGGCTGCCACTAAACCAGATCTATTATGTCTAGAATTCAGTATAATTATGATACTTCTTCAAAAAAAAGAATGTAAACTATCAACGCTCTTTAGTTTTTTGGACCCAATGAGAAATGAGCATTTCATTTCTTTGTTTATTTAGTTTTGCGTCAAAGCCGTGCACTAAAAATACCAAACAATGATTGAAATCGTTTTTTGAGGTTGTAATTCTCTCTTTATACTTTAATGTACAACATTTTCCAAATGTTTAAGAGCTGGCAGATGTATTTCGTGCAAAATCCTCATACTGTATATACTGGTGACTTCTGATCGGCAGTAGCAGCTTCAACACAAGGAATTAATTGTGTTATTTGCAAACATTATTGCCTCAGACATGGCTAGAACAGAATTAGCGCTGCTACACAAACAAAGGCGATATTATTGTGTCAAAGAGATATAGTAGATATTAACAGCTGTGTAAACCGTACAGTACATGTACGCAGGAAAGACACTTGGGTATGTTGTCGATCTATGGCCTATCCTAAACATGGTCTTAGTTAAAGTACAGGGGTGCTGAGCTCTGATTATGTCAGGTTAACTCAGGTGAGACATCATGACTCGTGTGTCAGCATTTCTTTGAGACTCTGCGGTTTGTTAATGTGGATGTCGGCCAACATGGGCGGCCCTCAATTTAGGATGCAACTGCACGTTTAGACACCAGAGGTCTCTCCAGACTTAGACTCCAGAGACTGCTCAGGAAGCCTGTGCTCAGCTCAACTGCTACAGTGGCGCTGTGACACCGGAATGTCAGAAATAACAATTGATGTTTTTGGAGACAGACCTGTCCCAGTACGAGATGTTAACATTGCAGCAATGGGGCTGAAAATGAGGCTTATGAATTCAAATCATGACAGTTTTACAGAAATGTTAACACACCCTTTATTATTTACACTTTTGCCTTTTGCGTTCCCTTTCTCCTCTTAATTCTTCCCCCTTTTCAACCTCCTTCCTCGATCTCACTGCTTCCCCTTCCTCGCTTCTTCCCTTTCATGTCCCCGAGAGATCTTCTAAGTGGAGCAGTTTGGACTAAAACTGTGTCACTCGGTGACCTGATTCATTTTGCTGCCATTTGTCATCACGCGGGTGATTCCCTCTATTGCACAATCCCTACCGCTTGGCATTTTGGCGGCGCGAGTGTGAAGCACCATCTATTTGAATCCACGTGATAAGTTGAGATGAACAGGTTCCAGACAGCCACCAGAACAACTTGTCTTCCTAATTTATACAAGATAAGGTCAGCTAAGAGAACAATAGAGCAACACCGTAATGCAGTGATCCTGCACAATGACGACACACTGCTGAGTGTTTATTGTATTGTTCAGACCAGTGCCGGTCTTTATGAGCGTTACCAACCCTTTGAACTCACAATCTTGTGGTCAGGTCTTGTGATTGAAGTTCAATTCCCTCCTCTGTTGAGCATTCTGACTGTAGCTCTTCACTCTGCTCTTTTAACTGTACACACTTCTA
Source organism: Melanostigma gelatinosum (assembly GCF_949748355.1). Classification (NCBI taxonomy): domain Eukaryota; kingdom Metazoa; phylum Chordata; class Actinopteri; order Perciformes; family Zoarcidae; genus Melanostigma; species Melanostigma gelatinosum. The sequence continues at coordinate 6,565,688 of NC_136654.1, read as the reverse complement.
TTCCCTTTTGCTTCCCATCCCCGTGTGTTTCAGGGTTGGTTGATGGCTAGAGTGTTTCCCACACTGGACAGCTTTCCACCTCCCTTGGATGTCCACTCAGAAACATCCCGATAAACCCGTGCGGCTGTTTCCTGTCGGTCCATCGCAAAACAACCCGTTTAATTCAGCTTTCACGAGGTCATGTTTTGTTGTTGCTTTCTGTAGCACAACATGTATTCTTCTGGCCCAATATAAGCTTCAGCAAGGTATACAAGAATATATTTTCTTGTAGCAGTATGCCACTAAATGTGTGAGATATTGTGTAATTGATAGTTTCTTTAAGTCTCATGCACCAAATGTTTGACGGGCTTAAAAGTCACTAGTCAACCAAAACATGACAGATCATTCCATACAAGTTTCTTATTCACATCCTCTACCGATGCACTCTGTCTAAGCTGCTCTGCATTGTCATGTCTTAGCTGCGCTGCGTTTCTTTGGAAACAAAACCAAAATCTCCTCCCTTAAAAGACAACTCAACATATGGCCTTTAGACGACCAAAATAAATCGGTATTATTGAACTCCTTTTTTTCAGCTAGCAGACTTATTCGGTAGATGTACATAAGGGGGTAATGCATGAGCTCTTAATTAACACGCAGAGACATCTGCCTTCTGCATAGTGTTTAAAGTATGCTGAGATAGAATAGTGCAATTGCTTAACAATCACATTTATGTTATTATAAAATGCATTTAATAGTACAGTATCTGCATCTTAAAATAATTCAATAATTGGGAGGTGTACTGTTCTAGAATAACCATCTAGATTTGAACTTTGATCAAGTGCTATAAGGTTGCCACTTTGTATTTTCAGACAGCCTTAAAAAATAAACTCTTGTCAGTGCTGAAATTGACATTGCAATAACAATCAAAATTGAATACACCACAGAGCGTTTTATTTTTATTTTTTTAGTTGACATCTCTAAAACTAGACTGAGCACCAGGGCTGAAGTTCATCCAAGTTAAAGGCGGACCAAACCTTTTTCTAAAGTGTTGGTGCGGCAGAAATGTAGGATAAACAGTGATTAAATCCCGGTGGAAAGTTGAGTTTGCAACCTTTGGACTGTGAAGTTAGAGGAGCTCATTGTGCACATAAACAAATCCGGACAGTTTGCATACACATACAGTAAGTGTTGCACACGAGGTGACCGCTGTATGAATGAGTGTACACGAACCCTCGTGCTAAAAACCTGGCAAATGAAGACACACTGAACTCAGACCTTTTAAGGCATGCATTTCTATCTCCTTACCATCCGTTTCACTGACAGAGACACAACTATCCACACGCAATAAATAAACACCTGCCATATGGACCTTTAAGGTCATTAAGCTGGTGAGGAAGAGTGCAGATTGGCGGTGTAATTAATGTGCCCTTCTGCCTCCCTGAAAGACCTTCTTATTCTCTCCCTGCTCTCGCACAGAAGCAGTGTTTTGTCTGCTGCTGCTGCTCAGGCCTTGTTAAAGAGGAGGAGCAAGCTGCCTGAGTTCATTCTGCCGTCTGCATCCATCCACCAGGTGTGAATGGAACATGAAGGGTTTAGTCAGCCTCAAGGGAGGCCATTCAGTTGGGGGACGCTTCGGGCAGCAGAGACCGTATTTCACCGGAGGCTTATCTCGCTCTGTCAGTCATCCGGATAATGTCATTTGGTAGCAGTATTAATGGAAACAATGATACTGGTGTGACCCATGCCGAGTTGGCAGCCGATGCATGTATTTGGGAATGTTGTGTACCTGCAGCCAAGACAGTGTTGTGCTGATGTTACGTATACATGGTAGTGCCTGGGTGTTTCTTCTCTGCAGGCTTTTCTGCTTTATTTTCTGACTGCACCGACCGGAGTCTTTTCTTTAGTTCATGCTACTTTAGTCCATCACTCTTTTGATGGGAGTCGTGAGGTTACCATGGCAACTGTTGCATTCATTTTCACTCCACTTTGGCTGCTCTTTCAATCTGTCTCACTACAGCATTATAGACACATCTGAACATTGATTAGTCGTTGAAAAAAGACCCACGTGGAGTGACATCCGTCCTGATGTTGCCATAGACTTGGACGCTCATTATTAAGGTTTTGTTAAAACTTAAAGTCTGGGAGCTCTTCTGTGTTCAAGGTGGCCTTGGCCCAATCCATTAGGACAAACAAAGCAGTTACTCGTGGCTCCATATGGTCAGCAGCCTCAGTTTTTCTCGCATTAAGAAGGAACTTTCATTGAAATCAAGCACAACAATTGCCCGCCGCCCCACATGAGCAGTAACACGTTCCTTTCAATCATTCGTATATTCTGACCCTCTCACTCTGCTCCCTGCACGCCAGTTTCTTTATTGTGCATCAGGTTGACATAATAAAAGACCCTTTTTCTCGAATTACTTCTAATGAAGTATTATATTGAGGATTGTGGTCTTGTGTTATTGTCGTGGTGGTATTCATCACTGAGCCATCTAAACAGCCTCTAATTCAATATTGTGTTTGTCCATGTGTGTTGGGGGTGGCAGTTTGCTTGATTGTGCAGCAGGGCATACAATGCGCTAATGTGCCAGTGCTTATAATTAGCGCAGAGATGTAAAGGGTTGCAGAGCAAGTCTATAGTTGTCTTTGTGTACCGGTCTTTGTGTAGTTTTCAAATAGTCTCTTCTGCCCATTCATCTCCTTTGTCTTCTGTAGCCCCTTAAATTAACACATGGTTAGGATTTCACCATATGCCTGCGTCTTAGTAGCTTTTGTCTTGTTTACAGGGTGTGGGTTTGTGTGCGCATGCCTGTCAGTAACAGACCAGACTTGTGTTTGGGTGGGGGGGGGGGGGGTTCTAGTACCAGTAGTAAGCGCAAAGCCGCAGTGGAGCCCATCCCCTGAGACGCCTTACTTGTAGTGAGGAGAGGAGCTGCAGCCCATGGCCACTCCCTCCCCTTTTCCAATTGGAAAAGAGTGGCCACCTCCCTCCCCTGCCTCATTGGTATGCAGGCAGCGCAGTGTGTGTGTGTGTGTGTGTGTGTGTGTGTGTGTGTGTGTGTGTGTGAGGAAGGGGAAGAGAGAGAGAGGTAGCAGTCAGTGCAATGGGATAGAGGAGAGCGAGGAGGAGGAGGAGGAGAGTGAATGAGAGCTGCTGGATCTGCCTTGCCTGCCTGCCTGCCTGCCTGCCTGTCGTCTGCTGAAGCTGGGTTTTGCCGCCGCGCCACGCTGCACTGGCACAGAGCAGAGTCACGGCCCATTTGCACCACCACCGTCCACACTCTCGGCACCAACACGGAGCCACACAGCACCGGTTCTTACTCCAGCGACAGCACCAGCACGGAAAACAACCAGGGAGAGGGCTCACCAGGCTTTCTCCATCATCAAGGGGAGGGGGGGGGGGGGACACAGCAGCTACGAAAGGGGCCTGGCGTTACAATTTTAGGCACCAGCTGCTACCTCAACCAAATCCCCCTCCACCTTACCCCCATCCTTAACACCACCACCACCAGCAGCACTGCTCCTCTCTCGCTCCTCCCTATGCCCTTGTCCTCGGCGGCTCCTTTCACCTCCCTGGCCAGTATATGGATAGAAGCTCCCTGTTTCAGCTCATACAAGAGCAGGTAAGCGAGTGAGCAGGCAGCGGCAGAGGTTTCTATGGTTACGGGCTCCCGGCCACCTCGTCGTCTGTCCAGGGAGTGAGACGCGGAGGCTGGGGTGAGAGCCGATGTTACGATTGATAGCAGGGGCTGTTTGCACGAGCGAAATGAGAGCGTGAGACTACATGCCGGACGCAAGCATCATGGAGCCATGTGGGCCCAGAGAATGTGAGGTCAGATCATGGCTTATGGGAAGGGGTGTGTGTGTGCAAATAGAGGATATGCTGTGTGAATGGATGTACAGATGGATTGATTGGAGCATTCTCCATTTGAGGAATGCTACAACAATTGTGACTGGTCCATTACAGCTGCTGCTGTATGCACGTGTGTACGGTGTGTGTGTGTGTGTGTGTGTCTGTACCTGTGAATGTGTTTCCTTGTGCATTTTCTATGTTGACCACATCCACAATCTTCTCATCTCAGGGTCACAACAACCAAAGATTGCGAGATTACTCCGTGTTTTTTTGTTTCAACGGGTCAAACAACGAGGCGGTTCCTGTGAAGACCAGGTCACGGGTCACGGTTTTCTTCTAGAATAGAAGCTGTTATTTGGCTTTAAACTTTTTTTGTGTGTGTGTGTGTGTGTGTGTGTGTGTGTGTGTGTGTGTGTGTGTGTGTGTGTGTGTGTGTGTGTGTGTGTGTGTGTGTGTGTGTGTGTCGCCAGCTCTATTTCATGTCTTGCATTTAATGCAATCTTGCATTCTGTCTGGTGTTTTTGATGGATGGGGATTGTGGCTGATTGACAGAGAGATTGGGCAATCATTCTGTCAATCAATTATCTGCTGCTGGGTTTAGGGGTCACGAGTGGCCCATCAGCAACACATTGATCAACATGCTCAAGAGCCTTTAGGGAGACGTGCGTGTGTCTGCGATCATGTGCACAGTTGCTTTTTTTATGAATGTGTGTGTGTTCTTATACTAGTGGAGGAAACCCGTGTGGGTTGAGTGAGAAGATGCTCTGTGGTCACACTGGTGAGTCACGTACTGTATAAACGCTTAAGTGATAACAACTAGTTAGTGATACCTCAACAACGCATCGTCCTTCATCGACACATTTTAAGGCAGTAGCAAAAAGGCTGACTCATCTGTGTCAATATCCATTTTCGGTGTAGCACGGTGTAGCATTTTCGGTGTATAGACTGAACTGCGGTCCTTTTTTAAGCTCAAGTCTAGACCAAATCACTCACACTGGCTGACGACGAGCCTTTTCCACCTTTTGGGAGTCCATGCGGCGGCCTGTGATTTGGAAACGGTCCCCCGAATTGAAGTACAATGAAGTGAAATCAGCCAACAGCATTTGGACTGTGAACAGGCATGCTTGTTTTTAGCAAAGCCTGCTGCCGGTCTAAACATTTGGCGCTTTATGCTCATCTTTATCCTGGAAAGCAGTTCTGGCCACCAGATTGAAATGGTCCCGTTCACTGGAGGCGCTGCACAACGACCACAGAGTCCCGCCGCCTCTAAGCAAATCCACAAGAGCACCTGGAGGTCAAGGGCTTTGCTTGAATCAGCCATTTGTAAAAGGAACATTTCAGGAATATACCTCAATTAGGATGTTTTGCTGCAAAAGAAAACGGGGGCATGCTTAGTTTATACGTGCACTGCAGGTATAAAGGAGAGGAGATATTGCAGCCTTGTTGTCATACAGAACCACAAAGAAATGCTGCAGGGGGGGAGAGAAGGGGAAAGCAACAGTAGCAACATGAGTGAGTTTTTGTTATTAGTCTTTGTCTGCAGGAGGTTGCAATGCTGAGCTCAGGCTATTTCTGGCCGATGCAGACTCGCACATATGCTCATGAGCAGAGCGCGCACACAGACGCAGTTCCTCTGACAGTCTTTCTATTGCAGCGCCACTGATGGTCGGCAGCACTAAGTGCTCCACCATTGGTGAATATCTCTGCATGTGTCATTCAGTTTTTATTTGGCTTGTTTATCTCTCTTACCATAAGGACTTTATGGCTCTGAATATTTTTGACACATTTATGTCGAGTAGAGAATAAGGCTCTTATACACTTTTCCCTTTCATCATTCTCTGACGCTAATGTACATTGAGCTGTGTTTGAAGACGCCGCTGGCTGTGTGTACTGTGTCTAAACGCCAGGAAATGGAGTCGGATGATTGTTCGCATCAAGGAAAATCCCTTCGGTGTCTCGCTACAGTAGTCTCCACTTGAGGAGAGAGTGGTTTGGATGTTACGGCCATCAGTGTTCAAATTTGAGCATAATGACGGTAACAGCAGAGCAGAACATAAATTGTGATAATTACAGAGTCAGTGGCCCGGTTGTTGGTGAACACCAGTGAGTCCTGAGGGCAGCAGACACAAATCAAAAGGGTTTTTATCTGACGTCATGCAGATATGCTCAGCCCTGTAAATGCCACTGCCCTCTGCATACACACAGCCCTGTTCAAGCTTGACAGTCTTGTTCACAGGGGCCAGAGTAGTCTGTGCCACAGGGTTAGTTGGTGAGAACCATACCAGTGCTGGCGCTAAATTTCCACCTCATGGAAGTTATAAGTAGATACCGTTCAATCAGCAACTATCAAGCTCAAATAATTTATGTAGGTAAAAAACCTAATAAAACAGATAAAACTGTGCCATCTTGAGTTGGCTGATAATTAAGGGGAATGCATGCAAAGTGTGACCGTTGGAATCTTAACCATCTCTACTGTACTCTCTGCCTCATATGACATGACCACAGTTTTGGCTACAACTGGCTTGTGCCACAGTCAGAGGGCCTTGTCCTGGTTGTGTGTCAGTCTTCTGCAGGGAGGACGGTAGAACTGGCTGTAGTTTGTTCCCAGGCTGGAGGATTCATTCTTGAGCCCCTGTGCAGGCTGGGGTCAGTCTGAGCCTGAGGTGGAGGTAATAGAGGTCCTGGGGGTTAAACAGTAAGATTATTCTCCTGCAGTCAGCATTCTACTCCTCTTTGCCCTCTTCCTCGTACTCGTGTATACATTTTTTCCACTTGTCTTGTCCATCTCCTTCCGCCAGCCAAGTTCGGTTACTCTCTCTGACCAACACCATCACCTTCCATCCCTAATCTCTCGCCCCGCCTCACTTGACATCTACGCCTTATTACCGCCTCATTCTTATCTCATTGGTCTCTTCTCATCCGTCTGTAATCTATTTCTCCTTCTGCTCTGTACCCTCTTCTCCTTTCATCGTCTCTTTCTCTCTCCCCGTTTGTGTCGTTCATTTTTCTCTAGAACTCCCAATATGTCGGGGAAAAAAAGGGGGGGGGGGAGGAATGCAAGAAAGGGAGGACACCACGGGCGACTGGTAACCATGGCAACGCATGCAGCTTGTCAAAGTGTCGCCCTCACCAGTGTTGGATCGCTTCAATAACTGCTTCCCTCTCAGCGCCTTTTCCCCTCCTTCTTCCAACCCTTTCTTCCCTCGGTCTCCCCCTTGCTCATGCACGTCATCAGCCGGCCCAGGAAAAAAAAAAACAGGCCAACACTCATTCATCTCAGTATACCTCATCTCGCTAATTGATAACCCTAATTGGCTACAAGAACCAATCCTCCACCTCCCTGTATCCTCGGCAGACAGTCTCCCCTGTGTCGCGTTCTTCCTGAACACGGTCAGGCCGTGGAGGGAGTAGTGTCTGTGCAGTATGACAGCTCGGCGTCAACACTTGGTTTGCGTCAACGCGTATACGACCATATAAGGTGCGGCCCTGCGTCTGCGCTGCTGCTGTACGTGTATGCGATGTGCTGACAGACGTCCCCAGTGTGGCTCTCTGTTCCCTCCGTCAGCCCTGAGCCAGGAGCACATTCGAATCGGATCTATCTCCCCTCTGTGGCAAGTGGATGTGTGGAGTGTGTCACAGCCCTCTTATAGGAAAGAGAAGAAGAGCCCGACTGCTGGGTTAGGCAGACGCACAGAATAACAGACGGTGGCGACTCGAGGCATTTGTATTCTCTGTGCGTCCTTGTTTTATTTCTGGCTGTCTCTGTTCTTCTGGTCTCTATTTTCATACATTCTCCTCCTTCTCCTGTTCCCTCAACCTAATCATTTTTCATTTATTTTATTTCATCAACCGATACCCTCTCTGCTATTTTTTTTTTTTTTGAATGTGCTTCCCCGACTCCCACGTATCCCCACATGTCATCCTGGTGCCCAACACGTCACAGATGCTGGCCATATCTGCACCATTTTGCCTCAAGCTTGAAGCGGAGAATGGATTGTGTGTTTTAACAAACGTCCATGGAAACACACAGTTAAGGGGATTGTCTAAAAATAGAGCTGGGCCCGTATTCTTTTTCATCTGGGTCCATTTGTGTTCACGAATTTGCTTGTCTGCCTTAACACTGCTGGCTGTCTGACTCAGGAGCTGAGTGCTGAGATTATATGGAGATGTGTGAGGGACAATGACGAAGAGGGAGGTCTTGAGTATTGTATGGATTTTGCCATTCAGTGTAATCAATATATGCCCTGGGGGAAACAATGGTTGTGTGTATCTTGATTAATACGAATTAAAACAACAGTTTTTATGCTGTTGAGTCATGTTGGTGTTCGGAAAGTATGTTAAAAGTATCAAAACTAACAAAATTGCTTCACTGCATCAACCAGCAGTGAGAAAACACTCATTTCCAGTCAAGCATCATAAAACGAACCAATTAGTTCAAAAATCTGATTTAAAAAAAGAAGGACGCTTGTGTTAAACTAGAGACTAGAAACTGGAGACAGTGTAGGAGGAAGCAGAGCACATACAGTCAACTTGTTCAGAAGGAGATGCACACTCACGCCAATGGATTCCCGGGTTGATCCTCAGTTGAGCAGTGGAGCTCTGAGCCTTGAGCCTCCTGCAGTAGGGACAGACACGCAACATCTGAAAGCTCACTCCTCCCTGGGGCAACAAGAAGAAGCTGTTGGTTTACTATCTGAAACCTAATGAGGCAGTGTTAGCATTCAGGAAACGGTAGAATGAGAAGCAGCAAGGGCTCCTCCCATGTGGTCTCTTTGTACTGCTACCGATTGTCCTCTGGCGCATTTTCACAAACACGATCAGATGTACTGAGGAGAGCTGGCATGAGGAATTAACACTCCATTGCAGAGCAATTGAGTGCATTTAAGAGGAGGAGAAGGAGAGGGTGAGGGAAGAAAAATGCCCCCCCCTAAAAAAAACACATTACACAAACCATACGTAGATGCACATCCTATACTTTACAAGCCATTTTTAAGCAGGCGCTGTTTTAGACAACTACACTCAGCCATTTTTATGACACTCTCCCGCTTAAATCAATTACGGCGGAGCAGCGCTGGCATACAGACATCAGCAGTAATAACCCATGGGGCTGTGGGCCTCAGTGACTGAGTGGTGATTAAGAAAAACCGCACTGACTATATGCCACGAATGTGACCAGGGTCGGAATCACACAGTCAAATGAAGCATCCACTCAGAAATGAACGCTGAGAAGTCGAACCGCATTTAATGCTGAGGGATTTCTGTTTTCGGGGAAACTGCATATATTATAATGACCGGTCTCTCCCTCGCTGCTCCCAACAACAACAACAACCATCCCGCTGTGTGCTGTGACAGACCTGCTCCTTTAATGAGGTTGAATGGGGTTTTTCTCTTTAGGCAGGTCTAATTCTTTCAAAGGCATCTTAGAGGCAGCACAGCTTAATTATTACTGGTGTCTGAGCTCATGCCTTCAGTCTTGTAGCTTTCCATTTGTCTTCATGAGCATCTTTTATGTATTATGTTTCTGTGTATACGTCTCAGCTGTCTCGCACTGATGCATTCTCCCTCAGGGCAAGCTGACACTTCATCTCTGCAGTGCTGCTCGCTATTAAAAATCATGATGCGTAACTGAAACAGCATCTTCAATACATGCGTTATCAGCGATGTCGTTTTTTTTAATTTTTTTTTTTATCCCAATGGTCTGAGAGTGGGCTTTTGTTTTTCCAGCTGGACCCAGATAACACCGGTTTCATCGCAGTGGAGAACTTCACCAGCTTGGTGGAGCACCATGAGCTGCAGCTGGACCCGTCCAAACTGGACATGCTGTTAGCCCTGGTCCAGAGCAATGAAGAGGGACAGGTGTGCTACCAGGAGCTCATCGAGCTGGTGAGTTGAAACCAGACGCACGCACACAGATACAGATGGTAATACAGAGGGATTTAATGTCCTGCAGTACAGACGCACATTTTGACACATGCACCCACTTTCAGAAAGGTTACAGAATTGATTCAAACAGAGCCGGCAAGCTCTGCACTGGCGAAAATTGACTCGACCATTCAGGTCGTTGTCCTGCAAAAAGGAGAATCAATCTTTCCAGTTGATGTGTCGGTAAATCCAGAGACTTAACCTCACTAGCCGTGCACGACGCCCACACCGAGCTGACAGAGACACAGAATTAAATCAGCAAAATGTATTTGGCATAACTCATGAATTCAAACACGAGAAATTTATTAAAAAGTGAAACGGCAACAAAACTGAGACGATGCAGAAATACGTTTTATGTGATGTGAGAACGGTCGGTGTACTATTATATTCTCTGAGCCACGTTCTAAAGCAGCTTTACAATTGTTTATTAGAAATAATATAGCGGCTGTATGTGTGACTCTCTCCTAGCACTTGGATTAGTTCAATGCAATTCCTGGCATACTTTCACTCCCTTAAGCTCATTTTCCCCGCCCTTGCTTTCTCTCTCTGTTTATCTGTCTCTTTGATCTCTTTCTCTCCTCTTGTGTTGCGCTACCACTGGTTTGGTTTGTGATGAAGGCCGCATGAGGCCACTCATTTCGGAGCGGGTCCAAATTTCTGAAGTCTGTGGCACTACAGCGAAATCAGTGCTGAGGTGCTGCGCCCACGGTGCCGCCTCCTTTACATCAGTGTACAGCTCTCTTCCTCCGCCATTCTTGAAGTGCTATTTTTTGTTTGATCCAGCTCATTTCAGTGCAATTTAATAATACCCCCCCACCCCCTTTCTTTTTTTTTTACCTGCCCCCTTGAACCCTCAGATCTCATTTCCTTCTCTTTCATTCGACACTCTTGAGCATATGTCCGAAAGCATCAGGGAGACACTTTGAAAATAGCCCATCAGCCAAATGCAAATTGTCTTCGATTAGCCCGGCGTTGGTAGTAGCAGGCAGTAATCTGAGGTAATTTAAGAACGCCCAGCCGCACACAGATATCGACCCCCAGGTCTGTCTTTAAAGATGTGTCTGATACACACACACACACACGCGTGAACACACACATGCCATACCCACACCGTTCTGTGCATGCATGCAATTTGCATATACACAAACGCTTTCGTTTCTTCATTATTAATTAAGCCACCCACTTCCTCTCTGTACCTTTATTTTTTCTTCAGTCCCTCTCTTCACTCTCTCAGGTCCGTGTGTGTGTGTGTGTGTGTGTGTGTGTCCTCATTCCATGCCTTTTCGATGCTTTCAGCCGACAAGATGTTTGCTTCTGTGTTATGTCTCTTAACACGTTTATGCACAATTACACACAAAGAGGCTGACAGACACCAGAGGTGGCAAAGTTCACAGACGGTGGCGCTTTATGGGGACGATGCTGTGACAGACGAGTGTCTGTGGAGGAACTGAGGGTAAACCTGAAGTCGTATGTATTCCTCTGTGTGAAACTGCACATGTTGATTTCTTCAAATAGAGTCAACCGATGCTATCATGCAGCAGTTGTGTAATTGAAGATGTGTGTCATTGTTTTCCTTCGGGTGGTAATTTAGCAAATGTTCGACGGAGATCCAAAATGGCTGCCATGGTTCATTTTTTACGGCTAGAGGGTGTTGTAGAGATTAGGATTTAGGATTTAGGATTCTCTTTGTTCAGGTTGGAGGATTTGAAGACTGATGCTTTGTGCCTCATCTTTACCCTTCTGCCCAAAACATTTCCCCTTGTTACCCCAGGAGACATGACTAGATCAATGCTGCAATATTATGTTCTTTAATCTTCTGCCGGATTGTAGTATCGTAAGAAAGAGAGCACTTACAGAGAGCCGAAATTAACTTCAGTTACAGTCCCAGGCTGGAGACACTCTGTAGTTTATATACAGTATTTAAAAGTTTGTCATTTGAAGTTGCATTAAGTGCCCACAGTGCATCTGTCTCCAGGGACGCTACCTATCAACATCACATCCCACATCAAACTCCAGTCAAGGCTTTCTGTTTTAGATGGATTGCCGAGTAAAAGTGATGCACTTTGCTTAAGTGTCCTACAGTGAAGGGCTCCCCCCCCCCCCCCCCCCCCCCCCCCCATGAGTTTCAGCACCGCAATGATTAAACCATAAAGCAAAGCTGGGGCCACAAAGCGGTGAGGGAAGAAGTAGGTGGACTCTCACTTTAAAAGGGTTTGGGCAAGAAAGAACCTGAGTATGTGGGTCAGGGTAGAATCAGAGAGGCTGAGATCCGCAGTGATTTAGATTCTGCTGTGAGAGTGCATGTGTTAGAGAGAGAGGGGGGGGGGGGTTTGGGGTCTTGGGGACTCACAAATTAGATGGCAAACCGGTATAGTGACACTGGTAGTGAATCACTATGTAAACTCGGTTAATGGGCGCAGCCTTCTAATATTCTAACGATCTATCGCATGTGTGTCAACCAATATGAGTGAAAGATGGTCACCGCCGTAAACCGAGCAAAATTAAAATAATTTATCCGATCTTTTTGTATCTGCAGTGCAGTTGCCTGAATGGCCTTTAAACCATGTTTTTTTTTTAAATTGCTATTACTAATTAGCATTGAGCTGTGAGGTATTGACCGCGTGTGGTGTGGCTAATTAATCCATCAAGGACAATTGACTAAAGCTGAGAGCAGCATGTACAGTAGGCAACATGCAGCTACCAAGAGGAGGAGGATGGACTCCTGCTGTTTGACACACACACACACACACACACACACACACACACACACACACACACACACACACACACACACACACACACACACACTGCTGTCAGTTTGGCCCATTCAGCTGTCCCTTAAGGGGAATACTATCTTTATCTTTGTGCTCTTAACCTCAGCATTAATTATTCCCTGGCAGACGTTGCCTCCTCAGGAAACTTCCACCGTTACCGATGCACAAGTCAGAGGTTTCACCCCCCCCCCCCCCCCCCCCCTCCAACGTTTTATGTGATGACATTTGATTTCCGTTGCACCTTGCTCTCTGTCACTCCTGTGTGTGTGTTATCTTGTGTTTTGGCTGCTCGAGTGTGTCGTCTGTTCGCCGTCTCCACTTCAAAAGGCTGCTAATATGCTCACTTTAGAGGCGGCAGGTCCTGCACGTCAGAGAAGGCGAAGCAGAGTGATAGCTAAGCTCCACCGCTGCGAGGTGGAGAAGGCGGCAGGTGCCGTCACCGAGCCAAACACAGTTGAGATGAACTCAGAAAGCGGAGACTTTATTTTCGAGAAGAAAGCCATCAGAGGAAGAAAACACAATTATATTTACGTCCCTCAGCCTCTCTCTATTCCACCTCTTTTCTTCACATTAACACACTCTTCTTTATTCTAAAGATATTTAAAATGAAAAAGGAGACGTCTCATCATCACTGTCCATCTCATCTCCCCGTCTGCATTTCTATCTCTCTGCCTACTCATGTCCCTCTGCTCCTCTTCTTTTGCCTTCACTCCATGCCTCATGTACAGCATAATTGCATTTTCCAGCCCTGATTTCCACACTAAATATGCATCCCTCCATCTGCGGGAGAGCCAGTAGCCCTGCTCAACATCGTATGTCATTATGCAACAGACTGTACATTGCAACCACTAGTGTCATAATTACCCACTGTGAGCGTCTTTACCACTTCCTGCTCTGCTAACTAACAAGGGATTTTTTTTCGTCCTGTTTTTCCTGAGCAATTTCTTAAAAAAGAAAAATATCGGCAGCTGCTCTGTTTATGGAGCAGTCTGTTCATTACTTCTTTATTATTTGTTCATTTATTGACCGTCTTCGTCCTCCGTTATATATTTAGCTCATTAGCTTTTATAGATATTGACCCGCAGTTTCATTCGCCGGGCCTCCTGCTGTGTCGACATACAATGAGACATACAATGAGCAGCAGGACCTAATGAATGGTATACTTTAATGGCGGGTTGTACTTCCTACAGGCCCCCTCCGGAAATTTAATAAAGTGTCATATCACATTATTCCACATATTGTGATTGAAGGATAATTATATGGTCATTAATATTATTATTATATATATTATTATATAATAATATTACAATTAATATCCCCTCTTCAAAAAAGTTCATCTCAAAAATATGTAGAGTAATATCACAGTCACTCCTGATGCTGATTTCTGGAACCAAATCTGCAATAACATCTACTTCATGACTAAAAATGCCAATTTACAATGAATACAGTATAAAATACTTCACAGAATTCATTACACCGGGCAAAAAATGTTTCAAATGGGATTCACGTCAGATATCTGTCCACATTGCACTCAAAACAGCCCGGATAGCTTTGTTCAGGCCACCTGGCACTGCACACCAGTTCATCACTTTTGGGAAGAAATAAGTGAGTCACTGTCTGTCTTCCTGGGCTGCCTCGTCCCTTTATCCCCTTCACTGTGCTTACTAGGAGACATCTCAACAATACATCTGAGTAAAACAAACCGCAAATTACTCCTCGTGGCCCGAACTATCGCCAAGAAAACTATCCTCATGAACTGGAAATCAAGGAATAACACACACATCGCACACTGGAGAAACTTAATGACAGAATATATTTCAATGGAAAATCTAACCTCATCCATCATATACAACAGAACACCATTCCACCTGCTCATCCCTCACTATGTTTCTGCAAACGTGACACCACCCATTCTATTAATATTGAAATATGTATAGTATATATACCGGTGTATATATATTTTTTTGTGTGTGTATTTTTTTACTATTGTTGATTTTGGTTTTGTTTTTCTTGCCGGACAACCAATTGAAACCCACGTACATGCATACATGAACATCCATATTCACACATACTTACCTGTTTTTCTTCTTTTTTTTTGGTTTGGTTTTTGGTTTGGTTTTTGGTTTGGTTTTTGGTTTGGTTTTTAAAATTATTATTATTATATATATTTTTTTTCCTCCATCTCAAAAGGCTCAAGGACAAAAATAGTGGCATCAGGATAGTTTTCATCCTAAGCCTCTATTAATCAAGAGTTGGTCCCGCTGACCTGCAGGCTGGCTGCTCCAGAGCTCCTGCTCACTAAGAAAACCTGGAGTCTGTGATAACATGAATACACACACACACACACACACACACACACACACACACACACACACACTCTTTCTCTTTCCAGGAAATAGTTCCTCTTGACACAGATTTGCTTTTCAAGGGCAAAATCACCCCGACAGCCCATTTGTTATGACGTCTGAACTGCCCGTCTGAATATTTTATCTCTGTGTCACATGAAAATAATGTAGCAGTTTTGAGGTCCTGATTAATGTTTTCCTGTGAGAAACGTTTTTTAGCCATTTTAGTTTCTTTGTGTTCTGAATAAATGATCGACCTTGAAGTCACACATGAAGTGATTGTAAAAGTACATACAAGGAATGCAACAATGTGCTAGAAGTGCAAAATAAATTCAACCATTAAGCATGAACACCAAAAGAGAAACTTCACTATTCATTGGCTCCTCTGAACAATATCAGAACAACAGTAATCGTCCTCAAAGGGAAGAAGTGTCATTTCTTTCCCTTGACTCTTTGATTATAAAAGAAGAGCTCACATAAACCGCCATGCTATCCCTTGTGATATCCCTGCTTAATAAATGTTGGCTCCCCATCGAGGATGATTAGTCACATTGATGAGCTTCCCTCGGTTTATATGAAAAGTAGCTTCCCCTCATTTACTGATGCGTGATCCGCTTAGCGTGACGAACATTATGGATTTAATTGCTAAAATGAAAACTTCAGCAGCATGGTGAGATCCGTTCATCCTGGTAAGGTGTCCTCCAGCTGCTGACAGTGATGCTCATGAAACCACTTGAGACGAGTTTATTGGAGTTAAGTCATCAACAACAGGGAATGAGCTTTCTGCTGATTCCTTCAAGTCACAATGAACTATTTTGTCAGCTTAAAAAACTGTTTCTCATCTTTTTTTTAAAGATGTACAAATATGCATATTTGCTCTCTTGCTGAAGGACGGGTGAGCAGATTGATACAAACATCTGTCTGTTGAATATATGGCTACAGCGTCAAATGTGTATGTATTAGTTTGTGTGTTTTAAGAGATACTGGTTTATTGCTTTTGGAGAGAGCCGGGTTAGCCGTCCCCCCCTCGTTTCCAGTCTTGTTTAGATAACTTAAAAGATTGCTGGTGGTAAACAAGAAAGTGGTATTGACCGTCTTATCTAACCCTCAGCGTGAAAGCAAATAAGCACATTTTCCCCAAAAATGTTCCTTTTAAATACATCTTTGTTTATACAGCGCGAAAACATAGTGTCATGAATAAAGATAAAAACTCTTGAGAACAATGACTTTTTTCCCCCTTTTCCTCAGATGAGCAGTAAGCGCTCCAGCAGTTTCCGACGGGCCATTGCTAATGGCCGCCGCACGCTGCAAAGGGAGATCCTGCTGGATGAGACGGGACTGGGTCTGTACAAGCGTTTTGTTCGCTATGTGGCGTACGAGATCCTGCCCTGCGAGACAGACCGACGCTGGTACTTCCACCAGAACCGCCTGTGTCCCCCACCTGTCTTCATCGCCATTGTCACCATCGTGCAGGTGAGATCTAGGAGGTGACACCATTGACAGTGAACTGAATATAGACGATCCTACCGATGCACTGATTCAAATGTTCCTGAAACATGGGCTGCAATATTTCACTTGAGCATGTGCTTATTTTTAGACTGTTCTGTTGGCTCAGTCGCTTCAGACCCACTGAAAAGATGTTCTGCCTTTGATCACACGCTTTTACTGTGACCTCGATATGAGCTGGTAACCCATTTGGGAGTCAGGGGCTTAGTTGGTGCATTTAATGCCATTCCTCCAAAGCTGAAACCCTCTGTCAGTCGGCATGCAAGGTTTTTTTGGGGGATTTTGGGACTTGGAAACCAGGTTAGTAAGCACCGTGGCCACCACAGTGACCGATTACGTTCATTTGGTAAAAAAGAGAACCACTAACATAGAAGCCCTCACAGACCACTGTCAAATAGTTAATGGTTCAACGGCAAAACTAACCTACAGCTTTTTCACAAAGCGTCATCATTTCCCCTGGAATCATCACAATTCACAGGAGAGAAAGCCAAGTGCTCTTATATTGCCTCCAAGTGGCAGTGAATGGTCTGTAATGACAATGAGGTTGTGATAATAACTGTTCACATTCATTTTAATTCACAGAGACAATGAGTCATTATTCTATGAAAAGAAATTAATGGAATTGAACCAGATGTGCCATTTATTTCTTTTCTGCGAGCAGTAATTGTCTCCACAAGTCTAATCAGCGTCAGCTGAGGAATGTAACGAGAGCGTGTAACGAGTATGTCAGCAAGAACTGACAGTTTGGTGTCATTTCTGTGTCTGTTGCAGATCATTGTGTTCATGTGCTATGGCATCATGCTAAACAAGTGGGTACTGCAGACCTATCAGCCCGACTTCATGAAGAGCCCCCTAGTCTACCATCCCGGCCACCGTGCACAAGTGTGGCGCTTCTTCAGCTACATGTTCATGCACGTTGGGTACGTTCACAAACCTCCGCTCGCCCGCTCATGTCGATGTCCGCAGGACCGGTGCCGTTCAAATCTGGCTGGTTGTTGCAGATGATGCACTCTCATTTGAAGTGTGTTGTCTTTCTGTGCTCTCTCTCCTCAGTTTGGAGCAGCTCGGGTTCAATGCTTTACTGCAGCTGATGATTGGCGTTCCTTTGGAGATGGTCCATGGCATCTTACGAATAAGTCTGCTTTACATGGCAGGAGTGCTGGCCGGTGAGTGTCTTTTAAAATAAGTGTTTTATTGTGTAAAGCAGCGGTTCTTAAAGCGAATGTCGCGGGTGCCTCAAGACGGATCCAAGGGTGCTGCAAGATTTTTTTCTTTTTCATTTGTTTCGTTTTTTTAATGAAGAAATTTAGATGAACCACAAGTTAGCAGTTTTACATTATGTTTGCAAACATATCAAAATGGAAGAAATAGGAAATAATAATGCAGCAGCTAAGATTGGTGACATGACAGCTCTACTTTTGAACAAAACAAGGACATACATTTACAAAAATGTTTTTAAAGTTCAATATGATGCTGCAGCCTCTTAGCCTGAAACTGGTGACTTCTTCTAGTATGAGTAGTGGTGATTTAAGTTAATATTTAACATTAGTTCATATACTGTATGTCATAATACATCGGTGCTAGTTTGTTAAGATATAGCAGTTATAACAGATATTCATGGTGTCATTTTTAGCTGGAAACTGTGTGTGTGTGTTGTGTGAGTGGACATGGGGCGGGGGAGCCATTGGTGTAAAGTGATGTAGCACATAGTTTAGACAATGTTAGCAAATGTTCTGACAGTTTGAGGTCATCTGCAGTGCAATATGGACAGTGTTGTCCCTTTTTTTAAAACAAAGACATAAACAGAAAAGACAGTTTATTCTCTGTTCAGCCCAGTGGCAAAAACAAGCACTCTCAGTGGACGGCGAGGAGTTGCCCAGAGCGATTACATTGCAGCCCGTTTAACTGCTGCCGTCTGCAGCGTTCCCATTCAATACGGGACCAATTCCACAAACTGTTGTCCCCATTCGTCACATGGACACAAAAAACATTGCTTGTAAAATACTGAAGTGACCCTTTAAAGAGCTTGTATTGGACCACACATTTGCTGTGTATGAAACAGCAATTCCTTTTAGGAAGTAATTGCTTTCCTTACCTTCAGTGAGGCTGAATTTGTGAGCATCTTGTCCTCAAGCTGACATCCATGAGTGTCCTGTTTGATGGTTTTGATAATAAATCTGGCCCAGCTGGTGGCCCAGATCTTTGAAAAAAAAGAATAAAAAGTGTCTCCAAACTAACTGCAGCGGAGTGATTCGTGGTGCCCAGAGGCTGGGCTGCAGCACTCGTGTCTTTGTTGACCAGAAACCTTATTAACTTTCATCCTCCTTCAAGCCAGTTGATGATTGGATTTATTTCTATCCGAACTGATTGTTGGATGTGGTTTCTCACTGCTGTTTGTTGCGGCTCATGCGTAGAAGTCATACCAACACCGCTGCAAAAACCTTTTTCCCCCTTTCACCATTATTTGATTACTGTCGAGAGCAGTAACATAATTAATATTGAGTTATATTGGTTTAATTTCCGTGACGTGAATTTTAAACTTTCTTTTGTATGTGACAAAAACTCGAAAATTCTTTATTTCTCTTTTCCCGTCTCTGCACGTACAGCAGTGAAATGGAGTTGAAGTTGCTCAAACCTCCTCTTGCTGTGTAAAAGTCAAACCCTCACTCCCCAATGCACACACACTCCTAACACTCGTGAATTATTGTAGCTTTGATTTATTTTTGCTATGATGACGGAGAAAAAGCAAGCGAGCACGGGACTCAGGGCAGGATAAAGTAGGAGAGTGACGCAGGGGTTCTCTCTGGGGAATTAGTCTAAGTGCAGTTTGAGATGCTGTTTGGAGATTTAAGCTGCGGCCGGAATCAAACAGGAGGAGGAAGCAGCGAGGAGATGCTGGTATTTGTTCCGCCCAGAGCCCAGAGTTGAACTGCATTCATTAGAACTGACTGTATTTAAAAATGAAATGTATGTAGTAGTGTAGTGTAGTAGTGTGTAACTGTCTGGAATTAGATTTTTTTTTTTTGCATTTCACTTTCAACACAACACAACAAATGACTTCCCTCCTAAGCTGTAAGGAAGAGCTGAGCTGCCTCAAGATCACAAGATGATGAACGACTTCCAGCAGCGAAGTAATTTCACCTTGTGATTGTGGTTGATGGAGTGGACGTTGGAGCTGTGTTGGCACAAATGCTGTGATCTATTGGGGGGGGGGGGGGGGGGGGGGTGAGTCCTTTAGAAAGGAAGTGCACTTGGACTCTTTGTAGGTGTAATTCTGTGTGTTTGGAGTTTTGTCGGAGGCAGTGGGCGTTAATGAAAGTTCAGTGGTCAGTCGGTGTCGTGAGGCACACTGCTGGTGAGGACGGCAATGTTGCACGGAGAGATCTTTAAGTCAACATCACGAGTTTGCAATCCTTCAAGTTGGCAAATATAGCAATAATTATTTATTTTAAGGTGCATCGTACAAAGTTGAAATGAAATGGCAACGAGCAAATGATCATTCAAGGCCTTGTTTGACATTTTCAGATTAAAAGAATATGAGACGCTCTTCGGAGACACATTTTTGCATGAACAGCCAAATTTTAATCGAATGATGAGAGCACTAAATTAAATAAATGAGGCTCCTGGCTGCTTTTATCTTAAACCTAATTTGAAGCTGAAGTTCATACAACAAACTTTATAGCCATACTAGCTGCCTGATCCTCTGCAGATGTACAGGTGGACACATGTATTTGTTCATGTACCTCCGTCCAGCCTCCCATTCCTCCTTTCACTGATCTATTTAATACCATCACCACCAACCATTGTTTATTTAAGGGAAAAAAAGACGAGCATTAAGGTCTTTAGCAATACCCTGAAACCACATTTATATGTGCATGTCTGAGTGTGTGAGTGTGAGTGTGTGTGTGTGTGCGTGTGTGTGTGTGTGTGTGTGTGTGTGTGTGTGTGTGTGTGTGTGTGTGTGTGTGTGTGTGTGTGTGTGTGTGTAGGTGTGTGTGCAGACATTTGTTCTATAGCAGGGGTCTCAAACTCATTTTCACTCCGGGCCACATCAGCATCATGGTCGCCCATGTTATTCTATCTAATAACTTCGACTTTCTATCTCATAATTTCGACTATGGGGATATTTTTATTATTATTAGTCTAACTTAAAAACAAAAACAAAAAGATTTTTTTTCTTTTTTTACTTTTTTTTTTTGCTGGCGGATTCGCGGGCCACATACAATGACGTAGCGGGCCGGGAGTTTGAGACCCCTGTTCTATAGTGTTTCACTGCCTCACACTTGCATCTTCCCTCAGTCTTTGTAAACTCACAGTTGCTCGCGGATGTTAGAAATTGCCCGTTGCTTTAGATTGCTGAGTGAAATTCTTTATTTTTCGTTGCCCATGGCTGCCTCATGTTTATATTCATGCAGTCTTCTTCTTGCTCACGAGTTCAATCATGACATCTGTTGCTTTCAAAAAAGGGCTTGCTTTCAAACCCAACCGAAATGTTTTTATTTTTGGTCAAATACTGTGAGAGTATAAAGTTGTTCTCGCAGGTATACAAATGCATGAATGCGCAGTCTTTATGTGGGAGATCATAAGAATTGCCATTTGAAAGAAAAGATAAGTAAGTTGGTTAAAGTGCAAGGTTTTTAATTGTGTAGGTCGGATGGCGCTACACAGCCGACCCTACGCATTTGTACACTTTGGATATTGCTCGGGTCCTGTACCGTAGTGCTGAAAATAAAGTATGACACTGTACAGTCTGTCCTTGGCTGTGTGCTGACAAAAGGAAGAATTATCTGATTGCGTTCTGCCGTTCAGACCTTGTCATCTCTCGCTTTGCTCTGCTGCAACAACAACCGATGAATAGCTCCACTTGAATGTCGCGTTTCGAAACATGAATACCGGTCGACACAACTCCAGAGAAGATGAATGTAAAATGCTGAGTCATGTTCAACGTTTCAGTCCAGCTCCACGAGCAGCTGCAATATCCATTTTTTCCATTTACTCTCTTTTTTCCCCTCCTTGCTCCTTTGGGTCTCCTTCTCTCGAGCCACCGTGTGCTTTAGGACATCAACAGGTGCCAAAACACCATGTTTCTCCTCGTAGCCCCATGTGAGCCCCAGGCTGTCTACCTGCTCTAACGCCTTACATTTGAGACGATCCAAGTCCTCCAGCAGCATCTCACAACAGCACTCTGCTGTGTCACCATGAAGAGGTTTTAGTGTTGATATACTGTAGTATGACTTTGTCACATAAAAATACCTGGGATAAAACCTCCACTTTGAATCATCTGATTTATGCTGAAATATCAACAAATTCTTGTGGAACTGTGTGTGTGTGTGTGTGTGTGTGTGTGTGTGTGTGTGTGTGTGTGTGTGTGTGTGTGTGTGTGTGTGTGTGTGTGTGTGTGTGTGTAAGACCCTTATTTAGAGTAAGCAAGTGTTCGTGTTTGTCAAGTGTCCTGCATCTTGGTTGTTGTAGTCATCAAACTCTATTTTCTGTTTGCTGTTGTGGAAAACCATCTTTTTTTCCTAAATATCTTAATTGGATTTGTTTTGTTTATTTTTATGGGGACAGAAACATACGCACAAAATATTCACGGAGCAGAACAATGCCACAAATCACAGCAATTAATTGGCAATGTTTGTCCCCAGTTGCATCGTTTCAGCGGCTAATACTTCTATACTCCTTCAGTAGATTATCAGAATACTTCTTCCTCCGCTGTCCCTTGGTAAATAAAAGGTTAATATAATATGCACCTGAGTAACTGACCTGTAAACCCAGAGAGGTTTCACTTTGTCACTGAGCACCTTAAGAACCTGTGGGCTGGCTCGCCGTCCTGTGGAGCTCGTGGTTTGAATTATGCAGGAGCATTTTCTCCCCCTCATGTCCAGGAGCCTATTATCAGAATGTGCTGTTTCCTGTAATACACTGACCAGCCAGTGTTGCAGATTACTAGCCTCACGCTGCGTGTTGGTGTCCTCAGTCAAGGGAAGGAAGAGACATATGGCCTGTTGGGAGATATATAGATGTAATGGAGATGTGATAGATGGCCGCATGTCAGTATAACCTCATTGTTGCAAGCTAGCTGATGTTGTCATTACTTAAAAGTGCCATGCCAAGTTCCATGTGATGTTTAATCCTTCAGCAGTTGATTAATGTTGTTCTGATATCAGGGAGGACGGCGGCGGTGTTGGCTTACCGCTGAGTGCAGTGTCAACATTTGTTTTTGACTTTGATGAAGTCGTTTGCCATCTTCACTCTTGACATCTTGAAAGTTACTGCCTGTGAGGAGACGTTTGGATTTCTTTTGGAAAATGGGGAGTTTTTGTTGGAGCAACGTTCAGTCAGATACACAGACCCTGATAAGTGAGGGCTAGAACGGAGAGAGGAAGCATCAGAGAACAGCGGGCTGGGTGAAGTACTCTCGCTGCCTCGTGCGCGTGACTCTGACTCTCAGGCTTTGTCTCTCTCACTTCAAGCGCCGGCGTGGAGATATTTAACAGCACCGTGGTTTGACCGGCTCGAGGTGAATCTGTTGTTTTTTAGGCCCGTTAGAGCTTGTGGAGTTGTCCTTGTGTTGCCATTGCCAGCTGAATACCAATTATTGCTTGCTCGCTCGCTCTTTGAAGGCCTGCTGGAGTGTTGCTGTGAGTGACCATGCAACATTGTCAGTAAACAAGGTCAGATTTATGTCTTTTTAGCCAACCTCAGCTGCAGACCGCTATATGGGTACAAGCCCTGATGTTGCGTACGACTTAAAGAGTCTGGTCCTGTGTTTCTGAAGTACTCCCCTGGTGCTGAACTGAGCAATGAGGAGGCAGGGTAACCTTGGTGAGTTGCAGAGGCTGCCAGAGTGATTATGGTAATTCCCAACCCCCCCCCCCCCCCCCCCATCCAACCCCCCAACCCCACAGTCAACTCTTCCGAGGTGACACCGATCTCACTTCCTCCACAACCAGCCCCCTGCAGCCCCGCTGACAACAACACTGAGGGAGATGAATATTTCTACTGTAACGCAGCCTAATTGAAGGTAGCCCGTTGTGTGGAGCGAGCCCACTGTGTTTACGAGTGGCCATTTGCATCGACTGTGTGAAGCCTGGATCGAGGACGGCAATATTTGTCGCATTACACTCGGTTAGATTCAGGAGGAGTCTATTTCTCTGCTCCGTTTAAATGACCTTTACTTTGGTGTTTAGTTTGTCCAATAAAGAAGCACGTCACACTCGCTGTAGCCAACGCCGCGGCTTCATAACGTTGAGCACAGGAAGTGTTTTCATGCTCTTTTTCATTGGGATGTAGAACTTGAGTCCAATATCAAGTCCAAGGTCAGCTATTGTGCTTGTTAGCTGAAAGGCAGTCGTGAGTGATAACCGCGTTGGTCGTGACAGGAATACAGCTTTTTGTATAACGGCTCTTCTTCCAGAAACACAACTCCAGGAGCACGTTTGCACGTACGCTCGCTAATTTCCAAATTGTGTCTCTTTGCTTCTTCAGTTAAAGGCATGCTTATATGCCCACACACACTCACCCAGATCAGATATGATGATACTTTCCCACTAACGGCTGGTGCTGTGCTCCTCGTCTCTCGGCAGCTCGGGGGATGTGACTTGCGGAGACTATTGATTTTTCCTGATGCTCTGGGGTAGCATACATATTATCATATTTTTCCCCGTGTGGCAAATTTGGACAGGGCAGAAAACTGTTGAATAAACAGCATCAATCTCTACGGAAACCAAGGGCAAGGTGTGTTTGCAGTGGCCATGTTGGCACACTGTGAAAATGATGAATTGTATTCGTTCCTCCAGGCCAGAGCTTGGCGTCGATGACGCTGATTGTTTTCATGTTTCCTTTTTTTGTGTATATGTAGACATGAGGGGTCCTGGTTAATATTGTGTTTCTGCAGTGCATGAGCACAAAGGGTTTGCTTCCCTCCCGCCTGCGCGCCAGCAGGGCACGAGGAGATGGATGGAGATGTTAGATCGGATGAGGACTGATTGCAAGTCGTTCTTCTCCACTTTAAGGAAAGCACCAGCGACGCAGATGATATTTCGCTTATCGCTTTCTGTCTGGATCACACCGACGAGTCTATCTCCCTCCCAGGTAGAAAATATCTTTAATAGAGCTCCAATCTCATCAGGCATTTCCCCAGTGTATTAGCCAACAGAGGCAGCCCTGTGACTGCAGGGGTGCTGACTACAGCGCATCTCTGTGCCGGGCCACAAAGATTCAATGCATACGAGATAGATCCGTCTGAGGCGAGTGCACACAAACACTGCAACTTGACTCTTAAAGGCAACAATCCCATCATATCAACGGGCAGAGGTTTCCCTTACTGATGCTGTCCTCTGAGCGTTTTACTTTACTATTAAAAAAGATGAAATGGTAATCATGAATAAATAAACACACAGTGTCCTTTAATTGTCCTCTCCTGAGTCATTTATTGGCTGGCCAACCAAGAAATGCAAATCAATGAATATTAATTAACTCAGACATCTATCTGCTAGACATGTTTACAAATGAAGTGTTAGGTGATATGTAGTCTTGCTTCCCCGATTACTGTCTTAACTCCTGACGAAATATGTTTTCATTATGGTGTCTGTGGGTTAAAGCTGCACTAATTCATATTTTTATATTAACATACCGAGCAGCTGGTTGTAGCAAAAAAGCTTGCAATAAACTGATGAACATAGTTGAGCATTTAGCAGTTAAAGAGCCAAATATTTCCCTCAGGAGTTGATGAAAACCAAACGGAACTAAAAAAAAACGAGTGAATATTGGATTTACATTCGCTGGGTTGCCTGAAGCACATCTCCAAATGAATACTGATGTTTTTTTTAGTATCAGCTAGATGTAAACTGCTTAAATATCTACCATATCAACTTCATCAACTGAGTATATGTCCATGTTTACAGCTTGTTATGCTGCCTCCAAAAAAAATCAATAAATGCCGGTTTAACTTGCGGGTATGTGTTACCCACTTTTACACAAAGCAGTGAATGCATTCCAAGACCAGTTCTGAATTTAATAAACATGCAATATGATAAAAAGCACAAGTTGATCTAATATACCATATGTTTCCTAATTGCAGTCCTATAAACATCTTTTTCGACAAAATGTGATCATTAGAAATCAGCTACATTTCTCCAGGGACTAGTTTAAATAGTCTCAGTAATCACAGTTGATAGCGACCCACACATACAAACTCTAGAGCGCACACAGTGAAAAGGTTTGTAAGTGTTTGTGCGGGGGCATATTTTCCAAGGATTAGAGGATTTTCTTTTTATTGCAACATTTACTTTGCTCCAGCGCAGCCTCAGGGGCTGTCAACCCCCAGCCATAGGTCAGCTTACCATCCCTTGTCTGCACCTTATCCCAGAGAGACCGAAAATACAAAGTCGACCCGTAGCTTAAGGGCAGCCTGGACTAGCAGTAATGGTGTAGCTAGTTTAGTTTGACAGAGAGGCTCAGTTCCCAGCGCTGCATTGGGGATTATACTGCGGTAGATCACAGCCCTGAGTGTGGGGTTGACTTATACTCCACACAAAGTATTTTCACTGTCTACACTGCGGTGCACTTGTGGATGTTGCAAGCTCACGAAAAATATTTGAGGATGTTGATGATGACTTCAGGATTGAAACAATAAATAATCTGCGCATGAGATGTCATGTGTGTAATCGCACAACTCACGTCTCAGCCACTGCTGAGTGCGAGAATCCTAAATCTTAAATCCCTCCTAAGCAGGAGAGCCCACATGACAGGGGTGTTTAATGTTCATACTGTATGAGCCTCTCACCAAAGCAGAGCGAGCAGGAGGCGAGAGCCGTTTGTTTCCTCCCTGTGGAGCCCAGCTCTTCCTCTGTGCCGGAGGTCTCGGGTTGTCTTCTCCTCTTCTTCACCCACAGATGGTTGTGTCACATCCCTGAACAAGTGTCTCCAATGAAGAGGTGATCCTGGCTGGTGTTAACTGTCATGTTAGAAACCGAACGGCTCTTAAAAGACTGTTAAAGCTGCTTTATTTAACACATTTGACACATCTAATCATCACATTTTAATCAAGTTACAATGTGTAATGTGGAGGGGGGTTGATGGTCGAGGGTTTCCCCCGAGTCTGCAGTTCCCCTCAGCAATGAGCGTTAACTTATTGTTATTCACTTTGTTAAAGCAGGAAAATGAATTCATTAAATTGTAAAACTTAATTGTACTGAATTAAGAGCAACAAAAGACAAAATTAACTCACAAAACCCTCGACTCTCATATTCTATCAGTATTTCATCAATACATCTCCCAGCTCCACTGCTCTGAAGTAAAGGAACTGAAACAAATTGTGAAGCTCCAGAAAGGACTAAAAAAAGACCAACTCAGATGTTGATGCTGCTCCAAATTTAAATTCCCCTTCACTTTGAAGAGACCGGAGACCACATACTGTATGCTACACTGTGTAATTGCAATTTGGTGGAACCTCTAAAAATGGAGCACTGTAAATCTCCTCAAATCTTCAGCTGCAGCGCCAACCTTCATATGCCCCATAAATCCATGTGAAACAGCCCAAAGGCGTCGGAGCAGGGCGAGATGAATGACTCAGGATCGCGCTCTGATTACCATCTGTCTTTCCGTGATCATCACTGCCACCACGGGCTGACGAGGCGTTCGTTAAGACGGTGTTTACTCTGTGCAGCCACACAACGCACGCACACACACACACACACACACACACACACATAATATGAATGTTACAACATGCATTATAAATCCGAGATCACAACTCCAGCAAACCCCAACTGTGATTAAAAAGAGACTGTTTTGTTTTATCACTCCTCTCCGCTTCCCTTATCGGCTCATTTGCATAATGAATAGTGGCTGACGCTGTCCTCATGAGCAACTGCAACTGGGATTTCTCCTGCTTGGAATTCTGTCCTACTTCATATAGTGTCACTGCAACCTGGTGGATGCACTGTGCTGCATTCGGGATTGTAGCTTCATACACTTTCAAACGCACACTGACTGCTGAAAACAGCTGATGGCTGCATTCTGTGTGGTCCATTTCTTTGCCTTTTGGTTGAGTGCATTTTTTTGTTCTTCTCATTAGAAACTGGACATGCGTTACACTGAGATACAGAGCAATGGACATGGCAAAACGTTTCCTTTTTCTACCTTCGAGAACGCACACACAGCAATGTGACAGACCAGTGTGAGCTCCAACACTGGTCTGTCACATTGCTGTCACATCCCACAACTCTTCATTCATCTTGCCTTGACCAGGGAGGCAGTCATGTGACCTATAGATCACCAGATAGTAAAAATATAAATTATACTATCCGCATCCTTTTTAAATAATATACTATTTACAAAAAAGTAATATCCCGACCCCTAAACGACTGATACTGAGTACCGACACAACTGTTTTTGATTAATCATTTATTAGTTATAAAATGTAATGCAAATATTTAGTAGTTTGAATGATGAGAATTGGGCACTGCACTAAAAATACATTTTGGTGACAAATGCAAGTGACAAATAATTGTCTTATGATTGTAGATACCCCCCTGAAATTTAGCAATTGAGGCCTTCAGGGGGTCTCAAGTGTCAATCAACGGATTTCAACATTGAGGAAACTTCAGAAAGACAGAAAAAAAAAAGTTAATATTCAATATTTTCACCCATCAATGGGTTTTGATGAAACACTGTAACAATAAATAACTTTTTTTTGTGTCAGTCCCTGAAAATTGAAGAGCAAAAAGCATTGCAGACTTACAAATTTGCACTGACATTCAATATGCATGCCTGATTTAAATCTGAGGTTGAAGAGGCTGTTTGAAACCTTTTAAGGGAATAATGAGTTTTCAAATGGCCTTAGCCTCCTTCCAATAGTATGAAAGGCAGCTGCAATGTGATTAACCAGAGGAATTGAAAACAATGTGTGTAAGTGCTCACACCAGGAAAGTAAAGGACAAGAAATGATTATTGTTCATACATAACGCTATGAATTCCTTTAACATGGATGCAGTTATAATACACTGCAAGTGTGCAATCACTTTTCAGTACAGTGTGTCATAATGTTCACGTCGTCGTCACTGCACTTTTCATATTCTAACTTTTTAAACAGAACATTTGGCTTCTGTCCACTTCCACATATCCCAGATTACATTTTGCTCATGAATATAACATAATCTTTAGAGCACACAAAATTGGAAATTATCCTCTTCAGTGAGGTTCGCCCGTGTTCTCCTGACCTCACTTTGATCAGGGATCATTCTTAGATGGACTTTTTTTAATTGCAGCATCCTGGAGGAAAATCCAATTCGGAAATATTACATTTCAGTTCTTTACCACTTCAATATAATTAGTCAGCTGCAGCTTTAGCAGACTGATCGCCGACAGGAACAGCCTTAATAACACAGAGCATACAGAGTGTATGTGAGTGTGTTGTGTGTTCTGGCTGTGAATTTAAAGGGCATGTGAGGGTGAGAAACTTTTATAGAATTGCTCCTCGGACGGTGACTTGAGCTGCTGCGTGATGAGTAATCTGACTCCCTTTGTTTTGCCCCTCTGCTGTCCTTTGCTCACACACACACACACACACACACACACACACACACACACACACACACACACACACACACACACACACACACACACACACACACACAAACTGCATTGCTACTCTCCCTTTCTTACATCTATGCTCCTAATGTCTGTCTCTCTCACTCTCTCTCTCTCTCTCTCTCTCTCTCTCTCTCTCTCTGTCTCTCTCTGTCTCTCTCTGTCTCTCTCTGTCTCTCTGTCTCTCTCTGTCTCTCTCTGTCTCTCTCTCTCTCTCTCTGTCTCTCTCTGTCTCTCTCTCTCTCTCTCTCTCTGCAGGCTCGCTGACGGTGTCCATCACTGACATGCGTGCTCCAGTGGTGGGGGGCTCCGGAGGGGTCTACGCTCTGTGCTCTGCGCATCTGGCCAACGTCGTCATGGTAACTGTCATCATCATTGCCTCCATTGTTGCGTTTGAAAGCAGTTTTCAGTGGTGCCGAAATGTCAGAGCCATCCACGTGGCGTGAGATGGACACCCACCACACTATACAGCTACTATGCTGTGTGTGTGTGTGTATGTTCTTCTTTTGACAACAGATGTTTGTTGCAGGTTTTCTCTGCTACAGTCATCGCATCGATTTGATGCATATATCAGCTTTTGGAAATGTGCCATTGAATATTCCATGTGGACCGCTTTGGAGAAGCTCTTTGAACTTTGTTGAGTAGCTTATTCCACCACAACATGTTTTCAATGTGCTTGTCGTTCGTATCGATGAATCTAAAGTGAACTGGCTTCTATTAATTATTGAGACTGTGTTTATTTACGGCCACTGAACAAACAAGTAGTGGATTCCCTCGATATGCTGCTCGAGAGCTTCTTTTTTTTTTCTCAGTATTTATTTGTTTATGTCAAAAGGTTTGTATGTGAAATGCCTTCCACATTCTCTCCAACTCTCGAGGCGGTGTTACATCTGACGAATCACTTTAACTAACGCTGCTGTTCACCGTGGACAGCAGAGATACCAGCAGGGATAGAAACATGGTGTGCACAAATTCAGCTTTGCAAGAAATATTTGGCCTTACGTGTTTAGTTTTTATATTTGTGTCTTCTGATCAGCAAGCACTCTTTCTTTGAGTCTCTGAATGATCCCCTGCACCTCACACACACACACACACGCACACACACACACACACACACACACACACACACACACACACACACACACACACACGCACACACACACAAAGCAAATTGCCTCCCATCAGAGAGCAGCATCACCACATCACACCCAGCTCAGACTTCCTCCTCTGCACCACTACGTTGACCTCTCCCCTCCATTGATATTAATCATGGATTTGTGGAAATATACAATCTATATATCCTCGCTTCAGTCGCTTGCTTTTAAATGTATGGCAGGTTTTATTCATATTCTCCCGTCTTTAATTTTGCATGCCGTTCACCATTTATTTTGGCCCTGGGTCTGGTCCTATTCCCACAACTAAGAACTTTTAAGGAGGGATGGGATTGGTACAATTTTTCATCCTAGGGAGTAAATGTCTTATTCCAACTCAGGATGCCATTGTTCTTTTCCCCCGGAGAATCGCAACGGCTATTTATTGGCCCATTTTCCCCGTCTGTTAAATGATCTTAGTCCTAATTAATGGCGTGCCACTAGGCTGGAACCAGTAGAGCAGCCAGGTGTATAATCGCGTCTGTGTGTAGTGTGAGTGCTGCTTCCTCTCTCTTTCAGGTCTTAATATGTCCAGAGGATAGAAACTGAAGCATTTCTTTTGCTAATACACTCATATATTTGTGATGGTTGTTTGTGTCGTGATTGTTTATGCTGACGAGACACTTTTCGCTCTGCGTTGCAGAACTGGGCCGGGATGCGTTGTCCATACAAGCTGCTCCGCATGATCCTGGCGCTAGTCTGCAGTAAGTTGTCCAGATTTACTCTCAAAGCCCTGCACTTGTGTTCTCACTGTTGCTTTTTATATTGAGGATATATATATAGCTCTATCGTTGAATTGCGATTGGGCATAACACCTGTTCACAATACAAATGTCTCAGAAACAGACCTGCTACTCAAGCTGGGTGAGAGGCTCCATGGTTAGACATGTTGCTTTGTTTTCAAAGCATTTGAGTCGTACCACTTGTCCGTTTTCTCTCCACGAGGACCGATACACTGTGACTTTCATCAGTGAGCAATATGTTCCATCCATCTGTCCCGAGCCCGACGCCCCCGAACTGAGAGAGCAGCGAGTCTCTGCTGCAATGTTTATTTCCTCCTCAGTGTTTTACGAACAGGGAATTCAGCTTTTCTCAATAAAATGTGACACATCGTGTTTTGTGAGTACTGTTACGACTGAATTAACATTTGCTCTGGTTTTATACTATGTGTTAAGTATTCTTTTCAGCTAGGACTCTGGGAGAACAGCAACAAACGGCAAATAACATTTGAAAGCAATTTTTTGAGTAAAGATCCATTTAAATCCTCCTGTGAACTTTCTTTGTCTGCAGAAGTGGACTTTGATAAAACACCTACTTCACTAAACAGTATAGCTCAACTTTAGGCAATTATATAAAGTCAATACCGAGCTCGGCCCTTTACATGTGGTTTTACAAATTACTTCTTTTCTTAGAAGGATGATGACAAATGTTGTGATTTTTAAATAAAGTGTAAGTTACAGGGAAAGCCAGATAAAGCCGTCGAAAAGTTGCACACCAGTGAAACCAGAAAACACAGTATTTAATGTGCAGACATGAGAGTGGTATTAATCTTCCCATCTAAAACTCTGCCAAAATAAATAATTCTCTTCAAAAGCCATGATAGAACAACAGGACGGCAGTGTGGTCTGATGTCCTCGCAGCAACAACCATGAGCAGATACTAAGGAGGTTCTGTCTTCCATCTCTCCTCTCTCCTCTCTCCTCTCTCCTCTCTCCTCTCTCCTCTCTCCTCTCTCCTCTCTCCTCTCTCCTCTCTCCCCCGCAGTGAGCTCAGAGGTGGGTCGGGCAGTCTGGCTTCGCTTCTCACCGCCGCTGCCCTCCTCGGGGCCCCAGCCCAGCTTCATGGCACACCTATCGGGGGCCGTGGTCGGTATCAGCATGGGGCTTTTGATTCTGCGCAGCTACGAGGAGAGTCTGCAGAAGCAGTGCTCCTGGTGGGTCATCGTCTTCTCCTTAATCACCTTTCTCCTCTTCGCCATCTTCTGGAACATCTTTGCATATGAGCTGCTGGGGGTGCAGATACCACCTCCTCCCTGATGAAGGCCCCCCTTCCCCCCCCCCCCGCCCCCCTCCACAGGCCCTCCTCCACATACACACTGACCCCAACCCGGCTCCAAATAGAGGTTCCCCTTTGACCATAGTTAGCATTTCCTGTCAAGTTAGCCCAAAATGAAATGATATGAAATCATTCAAAACTAAAATCGACCAAGAATCCTTTTTTACAGGTACTTTGCAAATCAAAGAAATATGTCTCTTTTATTAAAGAGGGATTACAGTAGCAACAAGTACAGGTGAAAGTCCCTCAGATCCATTTCAAAGAGCATTATAGCTTTTTATATATACGTTGAAAACTCATCCACATTACCAGCACTAAACTTTGAGTGAACGTTTTTTCATCAGCCGTTTCTTTAACTGCGTCTTTCATTGACGGAAAGAAGAATCTGAGTTCTTGACACATGCCTGTGGTTAAAAGGAAAGGGAGGAAAGGAGTGTGTATGCGTTGGCGGTGACGATGCTGACCACACGCTATGAGAAATAGCGTATGATTGAATGCAGTATGATTGCTGATATGAATATTTGAATTCACAGCCCTGCTGCAACTCACAGGGACTGTGACTTTTTGTTGAATTGCTGACACACTGATTCAAAACAAAAACAAAAACAACAAACAGAACATTTTCTTCAAATTGAGCTGCTAAGCAGGATCTCCTGCCCGATTATGAAACATCAGTCAAAATTCTTTGCAGTGCAAATGGCTTTCCCAGAGCAGTTGTAGGAAGAATGGAGTAAAACGTTTTATGTGGATTCTGTCATCTTCAAGGAGTACCTTAAGGTTCGAGGCATCACCGTCATTTTCATTTCATGGGGTCTGAAGACATCTGTTTTTTTTAAATGTTATTTCCAAGACATAATACCAACACTGTGGATACGGACTCATAGTTCACACAACATAGACGCGACGTGAAGATAGGAAATGAAAGTGACCGCGTGACGGGAGAGAAAAGAAAAAAGAATGTGACGAGTAAGGGGATCGCTGACGTTCCCTGGATGGTCGACACTTCAGAGAGTGAACTCCTCTTGTTGCTGTTTCAAACGAACCACCAACTTGCTTATAGGCGCACAGTGTAAAATATGCCATGTCATGCTCCGTGGCTCTCAGCGAGACGAGGACACACGCACAGGTACTCTGCCTGTTCTCGCTCTGACAGACTGAACTGGGGAGGGCAAGGATGCGTCATCACCTGACCTCTGACCTTTGTGTCCCATAGGGCACTGGGGTCTCTCTGTCAGGCCCAGTCTATACCTCAGTTTCTCATTCTTAGGGACTGTATACTTTTGTAAAGGAATGTACCTATAAAGAAGGAAAAAAAAGTGTTATTAAGTTGTCCCCATTTTTCATTTGATAGTGGATGTGTATAATGTATGTTCATAACCAAGAGTATATTTATTTGTATTTTTTTCCTCTTTGAGAGGGAAGAGAGAAAAGTTTCAAATGGTGCAAAAGTAAAGCTATGATTGTTGTTCTTCTGATAGCTCCTGTATGGCTTTGATCCTCTGAAAAATAGTCTATGTGGCAGAATCCCCTGGTTTGTTAGATGACCACCAATGACTCGAGCTTTATTTTATAAATCTTTAGTGCTTTACAAAAATAAGCCATAGAAAGAACTAATTGGAGAGGGTAAAATAAGAGGAAGATGTTTTGTTGGTAGCTACAGTGCAACTTTGTTCTTCAGTGTGATCAAACCTCATTTCTTCATTGTGAATATTTAACAGGTGAGGTGGAAGAAGACAAACTGTGCTAGTACGAGCCTGTGAGACTCTGGACTGTTTGAGAT
This sequence comes from Melanostigma gelatinosum, assembly GCF_949748355.1. NCBI lineage: Eukaryota > Metazoa > Chordata > Actinopteri > Perciformes > Zoarcidae > Melanostigma > Melanostigma gelatinosum. The sequence continues at coordinate 6,531,733 of NC_136654.1, read as the reverse complement.
ATATTCATGTAGCGAGACTCATTTCACAGCTTGTTCGCCAAATTGTCTGTAGTCGATGCAGCTTCATTTTGCAAGTGCCCACATCCCCGAACTCTCCCCTGCAGCGCGCAGAAGCCTCGCTGCAGCTCTTCTTTTGCAAATAGCAAATTATGGACGAAGCTTCTGTCCTACTTCGTCTCCAGAGTGATTCGAGCTTTTTGGAGAGCTGAGGCGAGGATAGCAATTACACTTACTCATGCTACGGTCCCGTTTTTCAGTCTTTCAATCAATAATTCATTTGAATGTCCACTGGCTGCCTGGGGGGAAAAATGTTATGCATTTGCCAATTTTTTGATAGTTGGTCATGAATACAGTCCTCAGCATTTGCTTCCACGTGAAACTGTCAGAAGTAACAGAAGACTCTGTGTTAAATGAGGAAATCCGTATGAAATAGATGCATTAAAAACAGAAAAGATCAGCCAATACGTGGTAGGAATGGATCTTTGAGGGAAACCCTTGTGCATACTTGGAAATATTATTGCTTGGTATAGCAAAGATGCATCGCTGAATAATGCATACATGCCCTGTTAGCCTATAATGAAGATGAAGAGGATGCCTGAGAGGAGGTTAATGTGCCTCTTTACTTGAAGATTCACAGTGAAAAGGGCTCGTGAATAGCTGTTTTTTGTAGAACACATTAACTGTGAATATTACCCCTCCTGGAAGTACATGCAGGATGAAAATCAAACGCTTGTGAATTCTTGTTGCCCCGAAAAAGATACTCAACTATGTACTCCTCATACAAGGTGTATTATTATTATTATTAAATATCTTCTGAAAAAAGCAGACAATAGCATCATAAACAGTATCTTAAATTATGAAGTGCATGGGGAAACCTTTCAGGGGCAGCTTGTGTGTGTCTCTGTCAGCCAAATCTCACAGTACCAACGCCTCCTAAAATATGCCACCTCCTGCTCTCAGACAGCATCTTCGAGGAAATGAGTGATTGAGGCCTGACTCACATCGTCTGGCTTGACAGTATGTGTCGGTTTATGGTTTGTGAGGGATGGCGGGACAGCGGAAACAACAGTGTCTGCACTCTTCATAAAACCTCGGCAGCGTACGTGCCCGTGTCACAACACCCCCGGTGTCAGGATGATGATGATGCATGGCTGTTGCGGGGATACACCGGAGCCCAAGGCTAGGACGTAAACAGGATATCTTCCTTCAATAAGTGGATCTGACAGGCTGCATGATGTCAATTTAATTGCTGCCTTTTGAGTGACACATTTGTTGTCAACAGTATAAGAAAGGCACGGGGAGAGATTGGCATGAGCTGAATGGGTGCAGACTATCAATAACATGTGATCCATCACTTTGTGTGATCCACACGCCCCTTCTTGATTGGTTTCTATACAGCCAGGACTGCGATACGAGGTGACGTTAAAAGGTCAGAGCCAACTCATTCGAGTCTCATTCTTACATGAACCCTGGTTGGTGTGACTGCACAAAAGCTGCTGTTCATTCCTGTGCTCGTCTGAGTCAAAAAAAAAAAATCATTTTTCTGCCGTTTCTTATTTCCTGTTCCTGTGTTTTGTCATATGTGGGCTTTTCTTTTTGCACTTCTGATGATGTAGTTAACTGACATGTTGCCATGTGCCATATTCTCTACTGCCATAAACATTCTTTGATGCTTTTTTACCTCCCTATGGCAATCCATTGCGCTGTCATGCCCAATGCCTTGTTATCGTATATATGCGCCCAAAACTAAGCACCGGGCAGAAAGGCTGCTTTGCCGTGTGGTGTATTATTTTACATGATCATGCACAGAATCCATAAGAGACATTGATATTGTTAGTATATACAGTAGCTGCTCAGAACTGCTGCTCACCAACGAGCCGGCCAGGTTGCCTTTTCTTAGTGTTTATTGCTACTTAGATGTATATCTCACTGCAGGACTTTGCAGGTAAAGCAGGCTACTGTAGCTCCAGAGATGGAATTGTTCTTACAACAAAGACGTTGAAACATGAAATGCTGATTTAGGGTTCCAAGGCCCCCCCCAAATGTACCGACTTTAGTTCTCAAAATATCCTGGATATTGATGCATTCAAATGTTTAATGTGGTCAGATTTAAGGGTATATGATCTGGTTTGGAACAGAGAACATTGCTAAAGTCTTGGTTTGCCAGTTTCTAGCTTTGGTACGGATTCTTTTCATGTTCCCAGAAACTGCCTGAGCCACTCGGTGTAATGCAAATGTCAACAGGAAGTTTCTTAAAATGAGTCGTTTCCCTCTGAAGGATAAGAATTCTAAAAAGAAAAAAAAAGTCATATCTGTGCTGCTGTGGTAGTTTTTCATGAGCTGCTTACTTGTATTGATTAAAATGGTGCCAAGCTTACGAGGTTCAATCTCTCAGACTAGACGAGAGGTTGTACCGACACAGCGTTTACAAAAAGCAGAAGCTATTTTTCTCGGTCATCAGGAAACTAAAGGAAAACTAAATTTACATATGGATAATTTATATCAAAGTCCTCATTAATTATTTCACAATCTATTGTACTTTTTAAATGTTCTGAACGGAACCATTTTATATTGTGTATATATGAATATATTTTGTTTTATTTTGTACTGTTCATTGTACTTTGCTTTAATTTAGAAACTATAAATAAAGAACAATACTGTGGCAACGTCAAACCGCTGTTTTTAGTGTTTCAGCACAAAACCATTATCATTGTGCTGCGACTTACAACTGTATGACTGAACTACATGATACCAAACAAAAAAAAAAATGCAAATACTCTATGGTATATACTCCATTTGATATAAAGGCTTTATTATTTTGGAAAAACACAAAAAAAAAAATCTGACAAACAATAAAGCAAGTGTAAAACATACTGTGCACTATTTGTTTTTTATCTTGTTTTGAGCTTCTTTGTTGGTCTCTGGTCAGTGTCGGCATCCGAGCTCTTCTCCTTCACATCAACGTCCTTTAGAAGTGGGAACTGGTGCTGTTTGGCTGTGGTCAACGCCCACAAGCACAACTCCAGCCTGTGGGGCGTCCAGTCCTGCTGGGGATCCACTGAGAACGAGAGGGGAGGCCAGAAACCACAATCAAAGTAGAGTTCGTGTGGCTTTTTTCTTTTTTTAGACTGATATTAAAAATGTACTTTTATGTTCACCAGAGTGTCCTAAAAATAATTATAAATATAAAATACATTTAAATGTTTTTTTTTCTTTTGAAAAGGGTAAAAAAAAAAAGCAATTCCTTTTGATGAAATGTAGAACAGCAATAAAAGATGAAATATTCCACTTTTTATAGGCACTGAAAGTTTGAATAGAACTGTTTAAATGAGAGAATAAAAGTTACAGCGCAAACTACAAATGAACAGTCCCGAATTGAATTCTAATAAAAGGCAGTGGCAAATGGAAAGGTCGTATGCCTCGATTTAAAAAGAACAATTGTTTTCTTGAAGTTCAGATATGTGGTGCATAAAAACTGAGCACTGCCTCTCCATGTTTTGACCCTGGGGACGGTAAGCAAATACTGCATAAAACTAATTTTTATTCATTAGTAGCTTCATATTTTGAGTGCTGTATTGACAATATGGATGCACCCACATCTCCCCATCATTAGCTCACCTTTGTTTAGTTTTTCAGTGCACTCGACCATTTTGCCCAAGTAGAGAGTGTAGTGCTTGGCTGTGTATTGGATGGGCTTTAGTCCTGGTACACTCTCCATGGCTTCATCGGACATGAAGGCAGCCTGTTCTGGAGCTCCTGCTGCCAACATAGCTGGATCAAAATGGACAGTCAGCCCCCAAGCCATGCTGAGTGCATCCATGAGGTGAATACAAACTATTTATACATAGCAGGGAGCCCCGGCCACTCAATCCACCAGTGTAAGGACGACTCTGTGCACTAACTGAGAAGGCTTTCACTTTGTGCTTTAAAAAGTATCACACAGATGTTTTATCAATATAAATAATTTTATCAATTTGCTGAAAGCAGAATCGATACAGTGTCTTCAGAAACAGAGGGGAGACGCTGTGCTAACCTGAAGCGGTGGCCGGGCCGACGCCTTTCAGGGAGCTGAGCTCTGCGATCGCTGCCTGCACATCAGGCAGGAGGCTGAAGGCCTTTCTGGAACACGTCTCCACGGTGTCTTCACTGTTGGAAGCCACCAGCTGCTGCAGCCTCGGCCTGAACTTCCCTCTCTGCAGGAAAGCACACGGGGCCACTCAAGGACACAGCTGATGCACCGTAAGCGCTAGTGCCTCTTCATAGCTAGCCATCAAAGCGATATGTTTGAGGGAATATTTACTGACAAAAGCTGTTGTTGTGGGTGGGTTAAAGCTCCTTGGTGTTATGATGATTTAATGTCTAGACAACACTTACAGTGAGCTTCCACTCCATCAGTTTCACCAGCTCTGGTTGAGTGACATGACTGTCAGGTCGACTTGAAATGAGTGTAGGCAGCTCCTCCTGGTACCTGACCACAGATGAACGCAGGTTAGGCTCAGTTACCGTCAATCTTATTCTCAAGGCGAAGGTTGATTCAACTTAATGAATTCAATACATTTCATATAGTGATAACCATATACCGTATTACTTTGTCTACATTCATAAAAAAAAGACACTAAACCTTTTGTGACAAATACAATCCTAACTCAAGGTCCACTTACTAGCTTTTTCCAGGTCTTTATCATGTGGCCTTCATCAACAAATGAGAGTTTTCTCAGTTGTCATGGAAATAACTTACACGAAGGAGAAGTACCGTCATGAAATCATAAAGCTAAAATGTCAACAAATCCATTTCCACTAAAGCTGAGCAAACCCTCTCTGATGATGAAGTCCCTGTGATACAGTTGAAAGCCCCAGAAAAAGCTTTTGAGTGGACCTTGAGTTGGGATTGTTTTGTCAAACTTCCATTTCCTGGTCAAGAATGAACTTTGACGCTTAAATCAAGACATGTATTTTGAATGACTCAGAGATAAATCAATTGCATAAAATACTGGAAGCAAGATTTACTACAGTGTGAAATGTTACATCCTTAATTCAGTGAACTTGAATGTGGTTTTTGTAACTGTTGCTGTTAGGAAAAAATGATTTACCACTTGTCGAGGTTCAGCAGCTTTCCAGGTTTCTTGCTTTTGGACTTTGCCTCCACTACATCCCAATATTTCCCATACACACTCCTCCATGTGGCTGGGTCCTCACAGGCAAACAGAGCACTCATGTCAACAGAGAGCTCACACCATCACCTGCAAACACAGACAACCGTAATATGAAAGTCAGTTTGTTAAACCTCTGTTCTACAAGAATGGACTTCAGCATTATACCATTTAACATGCAATAGTATTTCACCTTCCAGCTGAAACAAAACAAAAACAGAGACCGATGTTCTCTATAAACTACTGAACGAATTGTAGTCGCGTAACGTGGCGATGCCTCTGTTATGAGGTACGGAATTCCCGCGAGAAGATACGCGCGCAAAATACTACTTCCATTAGAGAAGAAGAAGAAAATACTACTTCCGGTGCCGCAAGCATTGAGCAACAATCTCAGAAGGTTTGTCCCCTGAAATACTTTGTATTGACTTTGCGTAGACACTGTCACCCATCAGTATACATATATATTTATGTGTTTTACATTTCTCTAGCCGCCCGACGTACTTGTACAACTTATGTCGCGCGCGTTTCGTCTTTGCAAAAGTACTCGGTAGCTAGGTTAGCCAGCTAGCATTAGCATCACATTCCAGTCATGTTTGTGGTGCAAGTACACTGCAGAGCGAGTTTAGCTGTTTGAAGCCTGAACGTGAAGGAGCTAACGGATGTACGTCACGTTATCTCAAATTTAACCCTATTTTAGAGGAAAGTGAACGACCACCAACGCACGAAATCAAGGGTGTAACATTAGGTTACTGGTCAAGCTGAACATTTTTTATTTTTAATGCACATGTCACTGGAGTGAAAAGGCTTTCCCACTTTTGGGATCGCTTGTTTTGTTCCCCACTGCATCGTGAGCGTAAATCAGCTATTAATCAATCACCAGCACGAGGTAGAATTTGATGAACACAAACCAAACTTCAGCGAAGGCGAGTTCCAACACGATAGGATAGACAGACCACACAGAGGTAAACAAACTGATAATCTGACATTATTTAAATCTTGAAATCATAACATGGATGGAAATATAACGCTAAAGCAGGAAGGTGACAGACAGCCATTATATATAATTTCGGTAACCCCATGATAACGAGATAATATATTCTCACTACTAGTAACTTGGCTCTCATGGGAGCACATGAAGAGGACTCTGTGCTGCTGCAGACGTCGATAAGGCCGGCAGTTCTTCCACAAGTAAGTACTGAAGCCGTTTCATTGTCTAAAATGTTAAACATACATGTTGTACATACTGCCACCTCTCCTGCCCCCTTTATCAAGTACTGTACAGATCTAACGTCGTGTAGTGCCACCTTCTGGTGGATTTTTGAACTGCCTTTAAAAAACATTTTACATTCTGCTCCAATTTCTTTTAAAGTAGTGCTGGAAAAGCAGCAAAATCAAGTGCTGTTCACCTGATGCATCAGTGAAATCACTGTTGTCTGCTCCAGGAACATGGAGAAGATGTCGCGTGTTGCCACAGCCCACAGCAGCAGTGCCATCAGTGGCCGAACGATGTTCTGCCACTTGGACGCACCGGCCAACGCCATCAGCGTGTGCCGGGATGCCACGCAGGTGGTGGTAGCCGGCCGCAACATCTTCAAGATCTACGCGCTGGAGGAGGAGCAGTTTGTGGAGAAGCTGAATCTACGCGTCGGCCGCAAACCCTCGCTCAACTTTAGCTGTGCGGACGTCATGTGGCACCAGATGGAAGAGAACCTGCTGGCCACGGCTGCCACCAATGGGGCGGTGGTCACCTGGAACCTGGGGAAACCCTCTCGTAACAAGCAGGACCAGCTGTTCACAGAGCACAAACGCACCGTCAACAAGGTGTGCTTCCACCCCACAGAGGTTTACATGCTGCTAAGCGGCTCGCAGGATGGCTTCATGAAGTGCTTCGACCTGCGCAAGAAGGAGTCGGTCAGCACTTTCTCAGGTAGCATATTGTGTGATAAGCAAGCATCAGATTATTACCATTAACTGAAATACAGCTGCTGAGTGTTTTGAATGGCATGAACTTCCTCTTAACAAGTCTTTACAGTGTTGTTTACTGGAAATCTTTTGAAATAATTTGCACACTTTAACTTTTCCCGCTCTCCCTTTGCCTCCAGGTCAGTCAGAGAGTGTACGGGATGTCCAGTTCAGCATTAAGGATTATTTCACGTTTGCTGCAACCTTTGAGAATGGCAACGTCCAGGTGTGGGACATCAGGCGGCCAGACCGCTATGAGCGAATGTTCACCGCCCATACCGGCCCTGTGTTCTGCTGCGACTGGCACCCTGATGACAGGTAAAATAAAATGACTTTGTGACACAAACCAAATGAGAAATCAGAGGTTTTCCTTTCTAATGGTATCTGGGGTCAGGAGGGTGGTTTTTTTTCTATTATTGTTGATAGCGTTCTCCCTTTTGTTTCTGTTTTAGGGGATGGCTGGCGACAGGGGGCAGGGACAAGATGGTGAAAGTGTGGGACATGACCACAAACCGGGCCAAGGAGATCTATTGTGTCCAGACGATCGCCTCAGTGGCGCGGGTTAAGTGGCGGCCTGAGAAGAAGTTTCATTTAGCCACCTGTTCCATGATGGTGGATCACAACATCTACGTGTGGGACGTCCGCAGACCTTTCATTCCCTTCGCCACATTCGAGGAGCACAAGGATGTGACCACTGGTATTGTGTGGCGCCACCAGCACGACCCTCACTTCCTGCTCTCTGGCTCTAAGGACAGCACACTCTACCAGCACATGTTCAAGGACGCCACTCGTCCCGTGGACAAGGCCAACCCCGAGGGTCTGTGCTTCGGACTGTTCGGTGACTTGGCCTTCGCAGCCAAGGAGAGTCTGATCAGCAGTGACGCCAACAGAAAGCCTTACCCCGGAGGCGACCGGCGCTACCCCATCTTTTTCTTCAAGAAGCCCGACCCGACAGAACAGTTTGCCCATGTGTCCAGCGCCCTTAGTGTCTTTGAGACGGACTTGGACAGTAACCGCATGGACTGGTTTGTCAAGACGGCACAACTCTACCTCCTCTGTGGGAAGCCCTTTGCTGAGCTGTGTGATCACAATGCCAAGGTGGCCCGGGAGCTCAAGAGACCTCAGGTCAGACCGAATACAGGAACAAATCTATTCTTAGTGCTGTTGTTGCTGTCTTTTTTTCTTCTTTTTTAAAATAATCCTGTAGGTTTTGTTGTTTCCAATTTCAATGTGACATGACGGATGAAGATTTATACAAATTGATAGACATATTGCTGCAAAATAATGACTAATTTCAAACTTGTTAATTGCTATATATATATATATTATTTTCTTCTCATTATCTATTAATTACTGATTTATTATTCGTTCTTAAAATCTTAAAATGTATTTTTAACACTTTACTTTCAATAGTAATGTGTTCTACAGTAATTGTGTTCGGCATGTGTCATCAATAACTTGTCTTCTTTTTTTTAATTCCAAGGTTTCCACAACATGGACCATGTTGAGAATTATGTTCTCTGACCCAGCAAACCCCACAACGCCCGGTCTGAACCACAGCCTCAGTAAACTGGGCACCTTGCCTTTAATGAACAGGTAAATGACCGTCTCAGTGTGCCGCTACAACAGCAGCAGTAGTGTCAGTCGCCGTCTAACGCTGATGCACATTGTGCTTTCAGTTTCAGCATGAAGGAAATGGGTCCAGGGATGGGCGGGGAGAGCAGGCAGGACAACGCCCACCTGGAGCCGGGGATCTTGCACATCAGCAATAATAATGAAGGTGAGCGTGGCCATTAAAACTTAGAGAGGCTCATCTGTTTGTCCTTATGTTCTCTCTGTAATATTCAAGACTCGTTTTTGATTTCCCTTCAGAAAACGAGGAGACGGAGGGCAGCGAGGGCCAGGCCGAGTATATGTTCGGGGATGCTGAGCTGGATGACGATGACCTCTACTCTATGGAGCACGAAAACCAAACAGGTCGGTCCCAGTACCGTCTGTGAGGAAACCAAAGAGCTGCCTACGTCAGTGACCGCTATTTATAACTTCCTCCATCACTCTTTTGTCTCGTATTATCTCTGCTCCCTTTTTGTCACGACAGAAGAGCCGGAGTGCACGCTGCCCCAGGAGGCCTTCCAACTGCGCCACGAGATCATGGACAACCCGTCCGTTCCGGAGCACCTTCAACAGGACAAGGCCGACTCCCCGCACGTCAGCGGCAACGAGGCAGAAGTCACCTGTCTGACACCCATCGAGTCCTTCTCCCTCATCTCCATTTCCCAGCCGCTGTTTAGTCCACATTTACCCGCCAGCTTCTTCTGTCCCATCGTGCGGGAGATGCTGAGCTACTACGCCGAGCAGGGCGACGTGCAGATGGCCGTGTCTGTGCTCATCGTCTTGGGGGACCGGATCCGCAAAGAGATCGATGACCTCACGCAGGTCAGATAGAGAGAGGTGTTGTAAAAAACTGCATTGGAATAATTCATGGCCAAGGTTTTCTGTGTTGGCGGGAGCATTAATATAATGTTTCTGGTTCTTATGTACTCCTAAGAATGACTTCCTGACTTCAAGCTGATCTTAAATATCTGATAAATAAGTCAGAAAAGTTACCGGAATAAATATTTTAGGTTAAATGTATTTCCACTATCGTTAATGTTATATGGGAAAAAATGACCAAGTTGTTCACTAATGAAATACCTCAGTCTTCAAATTAAGTTACGCCGTTGCAGTTCAGAAGACCTAAACCCTGATCTAGTTGTGCTTTTGCTACAGGAGCACTGGTACATGTCCTACATCGACCTGCTGCAGCGGTTTGAGCTGTGGAACGTGTCTAATGAGGTCATCAAGTTGAGTACGTGCAGCGCCATCACCTGCCTGAACCAGGCGTCGACAACACTTCACATCAACTGCAGCAACTGCAAGCGGCCAATGAGCAACAAGGGCTGGATTTGTGACAGGTATGAACCGTTTTATAGGAAGGTTTGTTGGTTGCTGGACTGTAGACTTTGAGTTTTTGTAATTTTTCAAAAAATCTTACGTGACCCGAGCCCTGCGTCTCTCCTCTAGGTGCCACCAGTGTGCCAGTGTGTGTGCAGTGTGCCACCATGTGGTTAAGGGACTGTTTGTGTGGTGTCAGGGCTGCAGCCACGGTGGACATCTGGAGCACATCATGAACTGGCTCAAGAGCAGCGCCCACTGCCCCGCTGGCTGCGGCCACCTGTGTGAGTACACCTGAGCCCATCACGAGCACTGTTCACACAGCTGGTGCTCTGGGATTGGGAATCGGTCCCTACACCGGCCTCTAGATCACTCACAAAGCACATTCCTCCACATGGGCCCGGAGTCTCTTATCACTATGGGTAGAAGGCGGTGTGTGTGTGTGATTTGAAGTGAGATTATCAAAAGGTCTGATATACTGTGTCTAAAGGAGGAAGAGGATGATATGCTCTCCTGGACAGCCATTCAAGAGCAAACGCGTTCATGTTTAAATTGGTGATTATGAGCCAATGGTGAATTTGCACATAAGCGAATGTTACAACAGATATTCACAGAATATAACTATTTTTGTTAATTCACAAGTTTTACATTGTTTTTAAACCCCCTCAGTAAAATCCTGAAGGCTGTACAGGAGGAATTGTCTGTTCATCTTAAGTGGATTGTTAATGTTTGTACATAATGGTATATCTTATTTTGAAGGACTGTAGATAATGTTGAATTAATTTATATGAGAAACAGCTCTATTCAGATAATACATTAAAGCAATACACTTGAATTAGTCCTGGACCTGTGACGTCTGTTTTGTCAACTACATTTAACAGAACATAACTTAACATCCCGTCAGTGTACAGTCGATGTAGCCTGAGTATGTGAAGCCTGATGCAAGTTCAAATGACCTGGATTCATTCATCCGCACAGTTTCACACCTGGTCTTCTACTCCTGTGTGCTGAGCAGTTCCAGTGGAGCAGTCGGGATAAAATGTTTTGCTCGAGGATACTTAAGTGAGAGGAAAGAACGACTACTTATTCATTTTCCCCCGACCACACTTTACTCTCTTGGGCCCAGAAATCCCAACTGGCAACCCGCCAACATCTTTAGCCTCAAGTCTACACGGACTCCTGTCTGTTGTCCTCACTGGTACAGTAATCATCCTCTATTAGTTTCCCACGAATACATCTGCGGTTGTCCTGATGATCATGGGGGAGCAGTGATGTCTGAGTCGGGCGGAGTCTTGAGTTCATTTAAAAACCTGGAGGCTGGTGTATCTGCATCAGCTGCTGAAGCTGAACTCGGCCAACATCCGTACGTACCAACGATGTTAACTGAGCAGCAACAAAATCTAGTTTTCTCAGCACTCTCACATATTTGTCCAAATGCATGTGACTACATTTCACTGTTACTTTCACTCTGAAAACTTTATACAACTGATGGAATCTCTCCCAAAAAAACTCATTTATATATTTTTTCTAAATATTGTTTGGATCATTTTGTCGTTTCACCTAACTCTGTTAACATGGGCCTCCAATACATTTGCAAATATTCTCTTCAAGCCGTCATGAAATTTGTGTTTTGGTCACGTTTGCAAATGAAGCAAAAAAATAGCAACAGTTGTCTTTCTTACCAGGATGTGCTGCTCCAACATCTGATTATGTTGAAAAAAGTGTCCACACTCAACTTCCAGGCAACACGGTTTTAGTACAACAGACTATCTGGCATTTTAAAGATATGGGAGAATTTCAGAGTAAGACGGATCACATTTCCGAAGTAAATCTGAATGAAATACGAACCACTTCATTGCACCACTGACTCATCTGTTGTAACATAATGTATTGCTGTAAATGATGAACTGACGAGGTTCACACGCTTCCCTTAAATGCATTCAGCAGGACATTATTTTCAAACAGCATACGAATAAGATTTCACTCAAATAAAGTTCATATAACTGCAGAAAGTCTTAACTTTGACTCCCTCTTCAACCTCTTCGGCTTGTGGCCCGAACACAATGTAAACCACATTTCATGTTGGAAGAGAGTTCAGTTTTTCTCGAAACATTTCACAGCATTACAGCCTCTGATCCGGGATCAGTCCCTTCTCCTCTCAACCCAACCACTGGAGTCCAGCATACAACCAGCACAAGCGCGTGAGGGTCAGGTCCCCTTCCTGCCCGTTTGTCATTTCACTGCAGCAGCTGCCGCCGCCCTCGGCCTTGTCCACATCTGGCGAGCTCTGGTCCGTCGGCCAATCCGTGAGGAGCAGCAGGTCAGTCCCTCTCTGGTCCGGCAGGGCCGGCCTCGTCTTTGGCCTTCTCTCGTGTCAGTGAGATTGTTCAGGGTGGTTAGATCACCCTCCGTCAAATATTGGCAAGAAGCCTCCTCGAACACAAGACAGAAAAGTTATTTTCTCTTGATTTTTCAGCGCTGGAACTCTTTCAGCACTTGTTTTCGAAATTCATAAAAAGTGCTCACCTGTAAACGTTAAGGCTGTTCCCAGCTATCGGACACTTGTTCGGGGGCACTCAGTCGCCTCAGACTGTGAAGCACAGTTTCTAGGATCCCCGCTGTGATGGTGAAACAAGCAGTCAACAGGATTAGCATTAAAGCACCACTGACGACACAAAATCACTGAGCATTACACCGCCTTACCCAGTTCTTCTTCATGGGAACCCAGCTTCTTTAGTAACTCCGCAACACTGGAGCGCGTAAAGCCCTCTCCAGCTGCAAAGAAAAATAAAATTATTTATTTATTAATCACAAAAAGGAGTTATCCAGCACAGGCCGCCTCGGCTCACCTTTAACACCATTTGTTTCATCTTCCACGGCAGTACATGAGCTGCTTTTCCCATCCGTAGTGAAACAGGAGAGCAGTTCAGCGCTGCAGGCCCTGGACTTCGCCAGTGTGGCGGTCAAGTCCTGAGCTAAGCGGTGGTTCTCCACCAGCTCGACGTGGACCCTCCTCCACGCCATCTTGTCCTCCATCAGACATCCCTCCATCACGGTACGCAGCTCCTTCTCCTGAGACACTTGGCTCTGAAGGCTCTCCGCCTCCTCGCAGTGCTAGACGAGGAGGAAGTTTGTTTAACGGGGGGAAGATTTTTCAGAAATGTGACTCATTTGTACGGTGGTTACGGCGAGCGTTTTTGCATCGCTGTTACTTTGTGTAGCTGAATGGCCATCTCCTGCATCTCGGCTTCGAGCTGGTCTGCGTAAGCCTGTTCCAGGGCGTCGCTGGGTGGTCGTGCGTTGCTGTGCCATCTCGCTATAGCCGAGGTCATCTTTCGCTTGGGCCCAAACAATCTGGAGTGCGAGAATGGATTTCAGCATTTCACGAGTTCAAACAAAAGGCTCGTAATGCGCTGGGGTTAGGGAGTCTCTCACGTGATCCCTATTTCTTTGAGATCATTTTCAGTCAAGGTGAGAAATATCCGCAGGTCAATGTCTTGCTCTTCAAGAACGGGGAGATACTTGGAAAAGCCAAGTTGTTCCAAGAACTCTGCCAGATCCTACAGAAATAAGAAGATGTTAGACCCAAGTCAGGCCAGAATAGATTGGCCATGAACACACACCATTCGGGGTCGAATTATGAATACATCAGAAAGTAAGCAACGGCAGACATGCCTTTGGACCAGCGTAAGAGGGTGGGAGACCACCATGTGAGAGCAACCCACAGTTCCCTGTACCGCTCGAGTGAGACGCATCGTGGCTTCCGTGGCGACTCTTGCCTTTTGAGTGGTGGCCCTTGTTTACTCTGCGAGAGCTGCTCCTTTTGCACTGGTCCGAGTCCTGGTGGAGAGAGGAACATCGTGTCACAGATAGAGATCTAAACACACTCTGGTGTCAAGACTCCGAAAGTGAAATTGCCGAGCTCTTGCGTTCACCTCGTTACTCTCCACCGAGCCTTCCCAGTTGAGGGCAGTCGCAGGAGGCACGCCTTCGCTACTGCTGCTGCTGCTCCTCATGGTGGGCATGTCGTTTTCGAAGAACGGACTGTCATCTGTGGGGGGGGGCATCGTGAAAATATTGGATTGCTTTGGCAGACACCCAGTGGACGTTACTTACATCACATTGCGGTGTGTCTCCCGGGGACACAAAGACACACTGCCGATGTCACAGAGCACTCGTGATTGTGTGCCTCTCACCTCTACTGCTGTTGCTCTGGCCGTCCAGCTCGTTTATGGGCGAGGTCACATCGCGGTAGCGGATACCCTCACTCTGTTCTCCGATATCACTCACCGGCATTGAGCTAGGCGGCGCTGCAGGAGGCTCTGTGAGGAGAAAAGTAGTATTAACTCTATGCACTAGATACTCTTAACATGTGACTGGTAAGGATACAGGTTGTTGGGCAGACAGGATATCTCATGTGACAGTACCACACAGCTTGCTGGTGCCTCCTACTCGGAACTTGGCAATGGCCTGGGGCCCGTCGTGGATGCTAACGCCTTTAGCTCGGTTGCGACTTGGCCTTGTCCGCGGCGGTGCGCTGTCAGAGTCCTCGGAGGAGCTCAGGTCTTCAAAATGTCCTGACGGGTTGGAACACACACAGAAAAACAATCAATAAGAATATAAAAGACATAAGTTAACAACATATTTAGTAAAAAAATAAGCAATGAGGACCTGGTTTGGTCCTTGGAGAATGTAAATCAATGAGGCTGATGATCTTGGTGTAGCCGTATAGCATGGCTAGGGTACGGGCAGTCTCTCCTTTGATGTTACGGTCATCCACTTTAACTTTCTGTAAATGATCAAAACAAAGCCGGTGTCATGATCATAAGGCATTATCTTTGTTGTATGTCATCATTACCCATCCTCAGTGGTGTGCCAATGTGACCCACTCACATGATCAAGCAGGTACTGAACAATGATTTCATGTCCAGAAGCAGCCGCCTCCATCAGGGTGGTGAAACCAGACCCCGGCTCCCTGTGGATGAAAGTAAAAGAAATGACGAACTGTGGCTGAAACTCTGCAGTGCTTCTGGGATGAATGAAGACACTCACTTGACGTTGGCGTCGGCGTTGTTATCCAGCAGGAACCGGACCATCTGCTGGTGGCCTGTGCTCGTGCAGTGGAACAGAGCGGTCCAGCCTCGAGAGTCCTTCAGCTCCAGCTCTGCGCCGTGCTTTTGGGGTGATAAAAAAACAAGAAGCCTCATTGAACATTCTGGGTTTTGAGAATAAGCTGCCAAACATTTGTGTTGTTGTTGGCTTACTGTTTGCCTTCTGGGTTTAATTTTGAAAAACACTTTTGAATGCAACGCTTATCAGCACCAAACCCTCAAATCACTCTGCGTGGTTTCATTTTGTCACTGAAGTGTGAATATGCTGCGTGGTGATTTTGCATTCATGAATAAAAACTTATCTCAACATGTGCCGTTTTCTGAACACGCCAACATTGCGTGGCATGAACTGTTACTGTTACCTGAAGCAGAAAGTATGCGATGCTTTCATTCCCACAGCTTGCTGCCAGCATCAAGGGGGTTAATCCTTTGGCAGTGGTCGCATTTACATTCACACCGGCCTCCAGCAGGAGATTTGCAATGTTGTCATGGCCGATGTAAGATGCATACATCAGTGGGGTCCATCCGCCGATGTTCTTGCCATTCAGGTCCACCTCACGTCTGAAAAGGACACGAGATCTTTGTTGTGAAGAGCAGCTTGGGGAGCAGTAGATGAGATCGGAGCCTGTATAAGGATTGAGTTCAGGTGTGAGCCCTTTGGCATTGGTGATAGTGATATTACTTAGGCACCCACTTTTTGATGCACTCTGCCACCACGTCGTACTGGCCGATGGAGCAGGCGGTGTGGAGGTCCAGGGGAACGTCCAGCTCCTCCAGTCGCACCAGGGAGTCACCGAGCCACAGGGAGAGGCTGGCACCCAGCTGCTCTGATTCACTGGCGTCGTCGCTTAGCTCAGACATTTTGTACCTCGTGTCCCTCCACACACCTGAAAACAGAGGTGGCCCTGAGAATGAGCACCAAGATTGAAGATAAGAGGTTTAATTTGTGATTAATATGCAAACAACCCATATGTTGAGATGAACATCATTTTTTTCAAATCACTATTTTATGCCCCACATTTCAACTTGATTTTCACCTTTATTTTAATAAAAGCAGGAACTTATTTAGTCCCTCCATACTGAACGTTAGTTCAATGTTTCATCATGTAACGGTAACACATTTCATCTTTCCCTTGTGTCTTACCAAGTGTCTCCTTTAGTTCTCCCTCTTTAAATGAGACATGTTCGTCCTCAGAGCTGCTCTCTACTTACAGCCTTTTACTAGCTGGAGCTTCCAGCTTTGCTCTTTAACGTTAGCTAGCTCAATGTTAGCCCCCGGTGTGAACTACTACACACCTCCCTAATAAACTACAGAGAAAACCAATTCACATGAGACTGAACGAACCAATGTGTTACGATATGTGCGAATATCTAGAGTTAAACACTTACAGTCAACAGGTACCGTTAGTTTTCTCAGCGGCTGACACTTTTTTGTTTTGTGTGTCACGCTCAATTGTGCTCGTGTTGACTCACCCCCCACCGTTTCCTGTTTAAACGCTGACGTTTTTGCTAAAAAGTTTCAACAAGGCATGCACTAATATATAGTGATCACTGACTTGTTTAATATTAAACTCTTTGAATTGATCTTTAGGAAAGATATTGTTTATTCGTGCCAAATAATCTGATTGTCCCGAGTGTTCGAGTCTTGGGTACTGGCTCCCAACCGGAGGTTAAACCCCTCAAGGGATCCCTAAAAATATCTGATGATTCAGCAGATCAGGGATACGCAATAAACTCAGTCCAAACTGAAGATTGGTTACAAGTAGACAGCTGTATTTGGGTTGTCACAAGCTAACTAATATGTAATGCTATGATTAAGTGACTGTTTACCAAACATTTTCTCAACTAATAAATTTATTTGGAGACGATGTTATGAATATAAATGTTCATATTCAGACTGCCACTTCAGAGGTTTGACATGTATAAAAGCAATAATTACAAAGAAACTTTTTATAAAACCAAAATCCTTTATTTAGATATTCGGTACATGCACTCAGCAGTTGTTTTTCTCCCATTATCTCCAATGCAGCCCACAGTCACAGTCCATATGTTATGTATGGTGTCTCCTGGGTGCAAATTAGAGAAAATTGAAGTGGAACTCCTCCTTTGATGAAGTAAAGACAAAAGCTGACGTCTGCTCCTGCGTCTGTGCTTTCAGGTCTGTATCCTGGGCAGCATCCAAGTTCTCCTCTGTGGATGGTGTCTGCTTTTTGACCTCAGCTCTCCGGTGGAAAAATGACTTCTTTGGAGAATCTGAAACAACTTTGACCTGAGCTGAAGCAATTTCTGTTGAGATTGGAGAAATCTTTCATTCAACAGCATTTCAACCTAACTTAAAAATTCTTTCACAGTTAATTATTTTTTACTGGTCAGATCACTCGACTGCTACGATCCACTCACCACTCTGAATGAGTTTGTACTGCTTGCTCTTCTCCTCGTCCATTTTTTTCCTGTAATCTCCGGTCATGGCTCTCATCACCTGCCTCTTCTTGGCCAGAGGCGCTTTCGAGCTCCGTAGAGTCTTCAGGCCACGAGAGGCTTCCTCTTCTGCACGGAAAGAATATGGTATTAACATGTGTGCTGTATGTAGATACGCTATACAAACACATTTATCACCCTTTGTAATACTACAAAGTGTTTGCACTAGGCTTCACATGTGTACCTCAGCACATGGTCTGAGTAATAATACTCCAAACATATTTTGTGTGAAGGTAAACGTCATACTCTGTTTTGGTGTACTCTTCTGGGACCCCATTCCCAATTCCAGCTGCTCCATGCACCAGTCCAGCTGTCTATTCAGCTGCTCCTCTGCACTCTGAAACACACACGGTCACATTCAGACATCAAATCAACTTGAACCTGCTATGATTACTTTTAAAGAAAATGATTTCCTACTGACCGGCTCTGCGTCTTCGCCGCCTTGACTCCCCTCAGCTGGACTTGCCGTCTGCTGTGCCGCCGCGCTGTCAGAGAGGTTTTTCTTTCCAGATTTCTTCTTCTTCTTTGCTTTTGATTGTGCTGACGGCTCAGGTGGCGAGTTAACCTCCTGCAGTGGGGAAGGCTTTTCCTCTTGGACACCGTGTTGGCTGCTTGGAGAGGAAATGTCTGGGCTCTCTGTCGTCTCCATGTTTTCCACAGGAGGAAATTGAAAGTTGAAGGCAAAAGCAGCGCCCTGTCCTGTAGAGGATATTTGGCTCACTCCTGGTTTGACTGATGGAGATGGTTTCTCTTGAAGTGCTGGAGCGTTGTCAGGGAGTCAATTCAATCTAAAAGTGTCGAGGGGCTTCTCAGCTCTGTCGTCGACAGGACCTGAGCTTGAGTTTGGTTCAATATCTGTTGAACATACACTCAAACATATCAATAACATACTTCTTAGGGCATTTTAATAACCTCAAATCGTATTTTGACTTTAATTGTAACAGACACACACAAATGTATGACATAATTCAACGTCATTGAAACATTTTAAACCCACAACTGATCGAGGTCATTTCAGTTAAATCAAATATATTTAAGACTAAAATACACATTTTTTTCATACAATAGACCACACGTGCATACAGCAAGGCTCGTAGGGAATGCATTTAGCTTGTGTTGAGTAATCTTTGATATACCTATAAACAGCAGCTTTTCCTCTGCCATGCTATCGCGTCCAGCGTTGCAGGTTTTCCGTTGAAAGGCATCGGTTAGACTGAAATATTTAGATCGACGCTTCAGGAATACAGACTTGCTTGGCGGTGCAGGCTCACGTTTTAAGCCAATATTTGTGAAATACTTACATTTTCTGTTCAGCGTTGTTGCGTTCAGGAAAACTTACCATCGGTGTCACCTGAGAATAAGTCCGTCTGGTGAAATATCCCCAACGATTGTCGTTCCGCTTGATGGTATTTTTGTGACCCAGTTATATGAGTGAGTGGATTGACAAAAACAATATTTTAATCACTATAAACTAACAGATACATACACACAGACTGACTTGATGTGTTCGTAGATGAAAAATAAAGGCATGGATAATGAGTGAATATAGGGATAAAGGAAACAACGGATTAACTTCCAAATAAATGTGAAAATATGGCTTAATTATTAGCTATTTAATTTGTACAGCCTGAAAAAACAAAATAAAAAACTAAATTAAGGTACAAGAGAATATAAGAAGAAGTTAAAGTATAAAACAAAAACAGGTTTAAGCAATAAAAAGCTGACAACAGTAAACTAGAGTAGTTTGCAATCATAAACAGGCTGTAACAATGTATGATGATAAAGATGACTTAGTTCATTAGTTCATGTCGCTCAGTACTAGCTCAGGTTTTCACACATGCTTTTATTTAATTTCTTCTTTTTGTTATGCTCTTTGTTTTATTTTCAGATTATAGCCAAATGTAGTTTTATAGACTCAAAACAGCTGGCTTGTGCTAGAAACAGAGGGTGTGCAAGTGCATCCTCAACAGATGTGTGTATTATCACCTGCCTGTCCACGCTTTTCCCAATCCACTATTGAAGCTTACTCATTTCTACACAGGATTCATATCCGTTGTTTTTCACATGGCATCATTGTTCCCTTTTAAGAAAGGAAGCTCGGTGAGCGCTACACTTTTATGAGATTGATCAATCCTAAAGGTGTAGAACAAAAAACCTATTTCAAATCTGTGCGGATTAAGAAGAAGCAGTTTCCGGTTGATGAATGAATGCAAAAACATGTCGATACCCCCCAAATAAGGCACTTCAGTATGCGTGCATCGTTCTACTTAAAATCAGAGGCAGTGTTCGTCCTTATTCCCTCCACTAATCACATTCCGTCAGGGATTTGAGTTTGGACAAATCGTGTTGGTTCGGGGGCGGGACTTCAAGTGCCGCTCCTCTCAGACTATAAATACCATCTCACGCGCCCTCCGCTCAGTATTGGAGACCGACGTGCAAAGTGGTTACACTGTCAAACTGAAACAGAAACACTAAAGGTAACGTGAGCGTGTTAGCTTTTTTGTTGTGTTTTTCTACATTATGTGTTTATTTCCATCAACTATATGCTGTAGTTTAATTTCCAGGTCGTTAGAAACGTTAAAACACTGCTCTGGACTAGCGGTTATCGACAGTCTCTTGACAACAAAACGGCGCGCGCCATTGCCAGTCGGCTAATGTTTGCTATATTTGTGATGCTAAGTACAAACTTGACTTATCAAGAAACCCGTGTTATTACAATTCAGCGTACCACTACGGTTTAGTTCACTCGAATGGTGGGTCAAATTGGTTTAGATGTTGTCTCAAATATTGATGTTCTTAAGCCTTACCGGTATCGGTAGCTAGCTGGCGCCATTTTGCAACCGTTGAAGCTAGCTTTTAATTCTGCTAACGACGGCAAAGAAACGTGTATGTGCACTGTGACTTAATGGTGGCACCGCTGTAGACGGGCTTGTTTTGTTTAATTTAAATCATCGGTGTGTCGATAGAGGTTACACTATCTGCACATCAAGACGCGTCCCCTGGCAAACGTGTTTCAGTTTACAATACACTCGCTAGAGTTAGTAGGGTTACTACTGAAAATAAGACAGGAATTGTTGTAGGTAAAGTTATATTCTATTCGAGGATGTAGGTCATTCTAAGAGTGTCAACGATGACGTTGCTGCAGTGGATAGGGCAAGTGGCTCGGCCCTGTAATGATTTTAAATATCGAGGACAACACTTTTTGTAGTTTAATTCGTTGTTAGTCTGATCTTTTGTTGTGTTTCCAGACCTGCAGGTGAAATATGGCTCGTACCAAGCAGACCGCTCGTAAATCCACTGGCGGAAAGGCGCCTAGGAAGCAGCTGGCCACCAAGGCTGCAAGGAAAAGCGCGCCATCCACTGGTGGTGTGAAGAAGCCCCACAGATACAGGTATGTTACACATGTTCATACATGCTGATGTTTGTGTTAGTAGTGTTGTAGTACAGCCATTGTGATTACAGTCGGCTGGTGCTGTAACTAGGACTGAGGCAACCAATAACAATTCAACTATCTGAAATGCAACAATGAACACTGTTGTGGTTTGGGGTCCTAAAGCATCACATCCCTTGTTGTTGTAGGCCGGGTACCGTTGCTCTGCGTGAGATCCGTCGTTATCAGAAGTCTACCGAGCTGCTCATCAGGAAGCTGCCTTTCCAGCGCCTTGTGAGGGAAATCGCTCAAGATTTCAAGACCGACCTGCGTTTCCAGAGTGCAGCTATTGGTGCTCTGCAGGTGAGATGTCATTCATTGTTGTTTCACAACTTTTTTTTTTTTTTTGTGAGGCTACAGTCCTAGTTTTAAGAAATAACTTTGTTTCTTCTCCATGTAGGAAGCCAGTGAGGCATACTTGGTTGGTCTGTTTGAGGACACCAACCTGTGCGCTATTCACGCAAAGAGAGTCACAATCATGCCCAAGGACATTCAGCTGGCCAGGCGAATTCGAGGGGAGCGTGCATAAATGATTGCTTGGATTTTATCTTTTTAGTGGGGGGTGGGTGTGTGACTGGGGTTTGTTTTTTGTAAATCTTGGAACTATTACCAGCATGTGTACCTCCTAATTTGTTATGTGTAGTTTCAGGCATGTTTTTCTTTTTGTACTTTATTTTCTCCTTGACTGTCCTATTTACTGTAGCGCTTCATATCTGGAAAAACTAAATATCCCACTGCCTTTCTCAGGTTTGCAAATCTATTTTAGACTCTGTACCATTTAATCCTGTGTGCATGTCGTAGGATTTCTTGTTGTGCTGTAAATAAACTTTCCGCTACCTCAAATTAGTGACTTCATTGATGTCTAAATGCATACATTTGGACAAGGAGATTTGTGGGGCAAAATTTACATGTTCACATAAATTAAGTTGGGGCTTGTTGATGCAATGTTGTAGTTCAAATGTAATTGTTACTAAAATGCTTTGCTTTAAAAACAAGGTGAAACTCAATTCATTGGCTTTACATTTTTAATCCATATGTTCCAACCAAATCAACAGAAATTTGGACGACGGCAATGTGTGGTCTGAATTTGGAAATGGAAAAGTTCCTTTTGCACTGGACGGCTTCACTGCTACACCTTCAGTGTTGTCCTAGCAATGAAATAACACTTCACAATAAATATAACTTGAAATATATACATCTGAAGTCTATTGGTTAACTTTATTTATCATGAGCTTCTTCCTCCTCTTCTTCATCAGAAAGCAAGCCGGGTAAACGTTCATACAGCTGCTTCTCCAGCATTACATCAATGTCCGTCTGGCCTCTCAGTGCACACCACAGTAGAAAGCCTATTAGAGACAGGCTGACGGGGAGGACTTTCCACCAGGGCCGCTGAAACTGGCTCCCCATGGAGCGGTCCACTTTCCAGGTTCGGTGACTGGCTTTACTGGTGGAGAACTTGAGGGGCTCATTGTTCACCTCTTCGTCACTATCTTTGGACTTTGCGTACGTCTGAGAGCTCCGAGCCAGGTGACGCACGCTGTTCACTCTGCTAACAAAGAAAAGTACATCAGTAACGACTGTTAATCAAGTGTATTGTTATGCAACAACCCTACTCTATTCATATAAAGCACTTAAATTAACTATGTACACTATGTATTGTTAATAAGTGCAGTTTTTCTGCCCAGTACTTTGAATATTTGAAACTGGCCTAGAAGCCTCAATCTGGTATCTGTCAGTATCTACTAGTTTATAATTTTGTACACCAATTTACATACTGCTCCATTAACGGTGAATTAAAAAATGTATCCTATGGAGGGCACCACTATTATTTGATATGATCTGAATCATTAACGCCTTGTAGTCAGTGTTAAACCTGCAGGATTTGCCGGTGATTCTAGAGGTTACGTTGAGTCACATGGTGCGTTCAGAGTCTCTACAGTAAACGGTATCGGGGAAATTATAACGTTTTCATGGTGTGTTCAAATGTCGATCAGGTTAAAGACGGAACTGATTATCATTTGTGACCTTATTTGTGCATTGAGCATATTTGGTTAATAGCGAGCAAAACTCGTGACTCTAGATACTACGGAAGCTCCATTTTTGCTCGTATACTACTTTACAGGTATTACACGTTTGTGACCATACCTAAAAATGTTAGCATTGACAACATAGCTTACATTACATATTATCGGTAGGTCACAGAATTAGACGGAACCGTTTACACCTTGTCATTGAACCGCACCGCTACTCCAGAGTCAACGTGGTTTCTATAGACTCACCCAGCAGTCGGTGGAGCGTTTTTAACAAATATCCCTCGACTGAAAGAAGCTCGCATCAGACCGGCGAAAACTCGTCCTGTTGTTGTCGACATCTCGGACAACTGGTCATCGTAGGACACGCGACGTTATCTAAAATAAACTGAGGGTTTTCTTACAAAACGCACCTTGTTGAGGTCAAATAACTCATCGTGGTGCAACCTTGAAATGGTTCCGGTGCCGCTGTTGAACCCTGGTCAGGACCGTTCCACCCCGATTTCTAAAATCACTCCACATTATTTATCTGTTTCATCAAAAATTATTGTTATTACTACTATTTTATACTGTTATTATTAACATGTGAAGATTAAACCTTTTTTTGTTAGAATAGTCTATATCTGATGTTTTGCGAATAACAATATCATCTATATCGTTTGGCATAATTTTACTTTAGGGTCCATGATTTACGTATATTACACGTTCTTAAGCAGTAGATAGAGTTGTCATGGACATGTAGATTACCTTGTAAGTGAAATAGTTTTTTTTCCCCAAATGCTGTTACTAAAGTCAATATTTAACCTTTAAACTCAATTTCATATCATTTTTTGGCTTGAGAGGCACATTGAAAACGTTATTAACCTTTTTTATTGTAATTTCAGTCCTAAATATCAGCTGCTTTATGTTTTCACACTGTAACAACTCAGCATTAAATTCACTCTTTTCTTCTTTTTGTTTTAATGCTGAAATATTATTGCCTTTTTCTGCATAAATATATTTCCGAACCACTTGCAATTCTTGTTTTTTTCTAAATATTTATTTATAGTAACCACAGATTCTGAGGGCTACTGAAGTCAGTCCCTTCGTCACATCTCTGTCAACCAATCACAAAACAAAGAGCGATATCTGTCCAATCACGAGTCACCTATGCAACATCACTTCCTGGTTGAGTTCACGTGCTTGATCTGTGCTGTTCAGATTTCTACACGCTTTCTTCGCAGTTAAAGTAAGTATACATGTGTTTAATAGTCATGCAATTCAATACATGTTTGGTCCATGATTAAGTTTGAGCGGATTTAGCGTTTTATGTGGTGGCCGTCGAAAAGTAACCAGCTGACGTGTGTTTTGGCTGTGAAAAACTGTTTACATGTGTTTCGTATTCACATTCAGTTGTAGTTCTATTTCTCTGTTTTAGTGTCCTAAAATATTTCTCTCAGCAAATTAATAATGCAAAAGCCTCACTACGAGGTACTGTCTGTCCATTTGTTCCTGCTCTTTAGTTACATGCTCATGTTTTTGTTTGTAGGAAAACATTAAATCATGGCCAAAGACAAATCATTGACAAATCTGGCAAAAAGGAAGAAATTGAGTTCAGATGTCACGGTTGATGTGGAAGAAACGATGGAGACCAAAGTAAAAAAGAAAAAGAAAAATATGGAAGTTGAGGTGAGAAACACAGTCCATCGGACCTGTTCCTGTTTCAGATGACACAAAATGAACTTGCTTAAAATAGTAAAGAATGATTGTTTATTGAATGCAGGAGGCTCCAGTACAAATTCCTGATGTGAAAATTACAACCAGTGATAGAAAACAGAAGAAGAAGCAAACTGAGGTAAGTGTGTTCGCTGTTTCTCTGAGTACTCTGGTGAACTCTGACTGCTGATTGGTGTCGCTTCATACAGAAAAATCATATCATGTGCTGGTAATAACACAGTCCGCAAAGCAAGGGTTAAGGTGCTGAAAAAATACAATTTAGTGCAGCTATAGTTTATATTACTAAAATAATTTACATGGGGGACAAAATGGTCTGATGTTACATTCCAGGTGGCATCAGAAAAGTCTTAAAAAGCGGAAGTCTATATGGATTCAAGTAGAAGAAACTCTCCAAAACAATGTCAAAATTCCCAATAAATGTTGTGCATAAATCTTAAATGACTGATTCAACACAAGCGTTTCCACAACAGCTGAAGTCCTTGTTTTTACGTTGTCCATTAATGACGTCTTTACACTGACTGCACAGACACAATGTCATATATTGTCTGTGTGACCTACAGTATGCAGTTGGTATTTATTTGAGGGGAGTAGAACAGTTTGTGGACGGATCGCGGAGCTTACATTTGTGGGCTGGCTTGGTCTGTCGCATTTTGCTTGGCCACATGTGCTCGCAGCTGGTACATAGATAGATTTTTCCAAGGCTGATCTGTGTTGCTTGGCCCATCTGCTCCTCAGTTTTTCCTGAAAAGTTTCCCCAAGGAAGCTGTAGATGAGCGGGTTCAGGCAGCTGTTGGAGAAGGCCGCCAGCCTGACAGCGTGACCTGTCAGGGGGTAGTCCTGCCACAGTGTGCCACGGTTTGCCTCACCTCTTAGGAGGTGAAAACTTATAAACACATTCTCTGGAAGCCAGCAGAGGAAGAAGACTAACACGGCTGCTGAGATCATCCGCAGGGCTTTCTGTCTGCGAGGGTTCTGCTGTTGGCCATCCTGGCCCCTCTGACTCCTCTGGAGCACCCGCGCTATCCTCCAGTAGCACAGACCCAAAATGCAGAAAGGCAGCAAGAAGCCCACTATCACCTCCAGCCACTGAATCTGGGTGACGTTCGCGAAGCAGAAGTGGAGTTCTCCGATGTGCTGCCTTTGAGCTATAGCAAAAGGAAGCACGGTGAGCAAAGACGAGGACACCCAGATAAGGCAGCAGCTGAGGCGTGCGTGCGGCATGCTGCGCCCCGTGAAGCCGGTCAGGGCCACAAACCGGTCGAAGCTCATCCAGGTCAAGAAGAAGACACTGCTGTACATGTTGACCTGCTGTAAGAGGTTCATGAAGGTGCAGAGGCCGGGCTTGTCGTAGTAGCCCTGCTTCAGGTTGAACACCTCGATCAGAGAGTCGCCCACAAGGGCGAGGTCGGCCACGGCCAGGTTCACAAAGTAGAGGTCTGGGGCCGTCAAGTGGCTGCTGGGGTTCAGGTTGACCACCAAGATGAGGATGTTCCCTAACAAGCCGACAGGGAACAGTAATATGATGTAGAAGCTAGAGAGGAACAGGCTGACAATATACAGCTGCCCGCTCTCTGACGCTGCCTGCAGGGAATCAGAGACGACGGCCTTTGTGTGATCAGTGAAGGCTATGGGGTCCACGCACATGGCTGTGTCCGTATTACACTTGATCAGGTGTTAGTAGTGGCCCTTTTGCAAGGCTTCAGCCCCACTCCAGACTGTGGTGTCGTCTTCCTGGATGTGTAGTGATGACCACTCTTTCAACTAGACAGAGAGGAGAAGTGCAGTAAGTCGAGCGTGTTTTCAGCGGCGCAGGAGTTGGATTAAGTTTGACTCGATAGACTTTTAGGAGACAAAAAACATCTGTTTATATTGTCAATAAATGACAACACTGAATATACTGTATATGAGTTAATGATCATTGTGGGCAATTTGGGATTAATGAAAATTTGTCTTATAGTTTAGCTGTTTCTGTTTTAAAGAAGTGCAGCATTTCTAAAAATGATTTCAGGGAGAATGCTTCAAAGTGAAAATACATTTTATTTATTTATTTTTTTGTTTTGATAGACAATCGCAATAGTGGTGCCGGCTGGTATTCTAGGGTTTAAAGACGGCCACCATAAACTGCAGTGTCCCTGGTTCCAGTCTGAGCGGGGACTTTTGTTGCATGATTGTCCCATTCTCTCTCTCTCCCCTTGTTTTCTCTCTACTATCACAGACATGAAATGCCCAGAAAGTCTTCAAAAAGTCAGAATACTTGTTATGCTACAGTTGCTTCAGACGAACTGTTGATCATGTTAATGGTTTATTAACAGATACAGATACTTTAGATTGAGAACGATAAAAGTCAGGTAGCTTTGACGTAAGTTATTTTGTGATTTCATATAAAAACGTACCTGAGTTTCCTTGCCCTGCATTGCGTCTTTCTAATCCTCCCTGTGACTTTGAAAGCAGGTGTCACATTAAGCCAAGAGAAGCGTTTTGGTGCCACCCACCACACACAGCGAGAGGAAACGATGCAGGCAGGCCGACGCACACACACGCGCATCGTATATTTTCAGCCAAACATGAAAACAATTTTTTCATCACAGCTTCTCGGTTTATTCGCAATACTTTACGTTGTCACAATGAATGTCCCCTATATATTTTTATGTGGCCTAATTTTATTGCATAAATTATGTCAAGATGGCACACAGAGCCAACTTGTCAACACTGAAGTGTGAATGCGACTATGATTGTAGAATGTTAAAATATGTAAATATGGGAGCCAGGGGACTTTAAGCAAACGCAGACTACCAGTTTATTTACACAAAACAAGATGGATGACAGTCTCACTTCACCATTTCTTTTCTTTAGACTCCATAAAACCAGAAGTTGCGTTTAGCTGCACCGTTGCTTGTTGTTGTGGTGTGCAGGAAGCTGTTTGAGACTGTAGAAGATGTTAATACTGTAATGCTTCACGTTTTGCATTTGATGATTTTGTGACTTTCCTATAAGGAGTAGCATATTTTCATCTTTGACTTTAAGTGTTGTTACTATGATTTTACACGGTGTTGAAGTCTGAAATTCCAGTGTGCATTTTCCTACTGGTCCCTGGCTTCGTACCACCATGTGTTGGCACCAATGTGATCCATGCAGGTCACTTATTCCTAGAACTGGTGCCCATCGACTTCTTGAAAGAGGTTGGAAAGTTCAGAGTATCACTTGTCTTTCCTTGTTTTGGTGTTTTTAACAGCTCTAGAAATGACGACGTGACAAAATATTGACACTAAGCTTGTGAGTGACTTTTATTTTCCTTGACTAAATGTTTCCTACGTGTCATTCGGGGATTTGTCTCAATGGGCTTTTGTGCAAATCGTGTTTATGAAAACGGAGTCTGTTTTGCGAGAAAAGAGGTTTGACTAAGAGCAGGTTCGGGAGGGAAAAAAGTGCACCGACTACAAACAGTAAGTCGTTGTTTAATGGTCTCAATCATAGTTAATGTATAGGAACTATATATAGTTATTATTGCAACAGTGATTGTAAGAACTGTCCATGTTGCATTATTCTGCAGATGTACAGCAAAAAACAATTTTCTGGGGAAAAAAAGTAAATTTTAAAAACAGTTTTGCAAACTCTCAGACGCTGGAGACACTAAAAAGGAGAATGCATGCATTTAAAAACCTTTAAATTGTCACTTAAGTAAAAAAAAAGAATTAAAATAATTGGATTCAGAATATCTCTAAAGCATCAGGTTTCAAAAGTCTTAATTTCAGTGCATCAGAAGAGTTCTGCTCTCATATGAGAGAGAGTCTCTACGACTCTATGTCCTGCAGAGTGTCTGTGATCTCGATGTGGGGCGCTATGATGTTTCTGTTTGGTTGTGAGCGCCCCGGGCTCCGACAGCAGTCCCTCAGCTGCCTACACGCCCCGTGGAGACTCTCTCGACACGGCCTGTGCATGAACAGCACGAGCAGGAGGCTGGCACTGCTCCCGGAGAACAGCACAAACTCGGCCACGCTCAGAAACGCGTTCTCCCTCAGCCACTTCTCTGGCTGTGTTAGTTGTGCTCCTCTCACCAGCGCCACGCTGTAGAAGAGCTGGCAGAAAAACACGACCAAAGTGACTGTCAGGAACACGGGACCCTCCTCGGAACCGGAGAGGAAACGTCCTTTAGATTTCCACTGCCGGACGCAGCCACCTATCACAAGACCCAGTTGGAGAATGTAGGGAATCAAAAGAGCCAGGCACAACCTAGCGGCTGCATACGACACACCAGCAAGGACCGTATCCATGAAACACTCGCGTTTTTCCTGCAGATCACCCCTAGGTCCGCGGAGCCCAGCCAGCAGGAGAGAAATCAAGATAGAAGTCAGGATCACCAGAGCCGCACAGACCCGAGGCTTCCTCAGCAGCACGTGGGATGGCGGATCCAGGGTTAGGACATAAGCCATGAGCACTAAGACCAACAGGCTGCACATTATTGCAACAGTGATTGTAAGAACTGTCCATGTTGCATTGGGTGGAGAGAGAGGAGCAGAAGCAGCAGCTGGAGGACACAAAAGACCCAGAGCAGGCAGTCGAGCCAAGCCAGCCGCCTTTGGGCCCTGTAGGTCTGGATGAAGCTGTAGAGCAGGAAGCAGCCTGCCATGAAGCCCAACCCCGCCAAGAAACTGTAGACATAGTTTGCCCTGGAGGTAATGTCATTGGCTGCAATTGTGTCAGAGATGGAGGTGGTGTTGAGGACCACGTCCACGCTGAGATTAGACTGAAAATGAAAAGAGAAAACACCCGCTGATGACATCCTGTTCTCTGCAGCATCACATTTGAGTATCAAACTCTAATCAGCAGTCTTTTAAAAATACCTTTTAGACAGTGTTTACGGTTGCTCAGCCTGTGGGTTTTCCACAGGAACATACTCTTACACAATCTAGTGCATTTCCTTCCTAAATTTAACTCGGTTGAGACCAAATTTTAGCTTAAGTGGAAGTCATTATTATAGATCTCCAAAAACACAAACCCACATGTAGTGCTGATTAGATCTCGTAGAACTGTTTTCTTTTTTGAATCTTTCTACGACCACATGCCCAGTGTTTGTCTGCTCCCCTGTGAGGAGCCCGCTCTGTGAGAACACATGTTTCCACTTACCATTTTTGCTTCCGTCACCCACTCCTGTCCTGTGTTGTATCCACCAGCCCGACGCTGCTGATTGACTCAAAGCTCTGAAAATGATGCTCGTTGCATGGACACGGGCGCTCGCTGTGAAGGACTTTTTAATATTTCTGTGGGCAATACCCCGCCAGCATACTTTCAGAATGACTTCGTGGCCATGTGATCAAATCTTTTCCTCCCCTCCCTCTTTTTTTCTTCATCACTGTGCACTGAGGTCTGTTTAATCGGAGCATACTCTATCCCTTGTATAACTTCCCGTGAGAGTTAACCGCAGTCTTTAAGTTGCGCTGCGATTAGTGTGGCTACTGAAGCAAAACGGCTCAAATTTGATTCTTTATTTCTCTTTCCAGTAGGTTTAAATAATAATTCATTTCACCCTGTTATGAAGTAAAAAAGAAAAACTTTTTTTTTTCTTTGGCTCCTCCGTATGATTAGGCAACGGTGGTGGTTGTTTTTAAACAGTGCAAATGTGTGCTGTGGATAAGAGTGAGCGCTTCAAATGCAAAGCTGAACAGATGCGGCACACCGCAGTGAACTTTACACAGTATGAACGTGTGATGCTGACCTGCAGACACAGGAAACACCATCCCTCTGAACTGCAGCGCAACAGGAAGTGATTCAAGCTCAAAAAGGTGCTTCAGCTTCCACGTGTCTTTACACTGTTGCACAAAAACAGGTCACATTTATTTTACATTTTAATGTAGAAGTGAAAGAGATCGAAAATATTTGAGGCATCTAGCATTACCTCTGCATTGACCCAGAAAACAAATACTGAAAAATGGCAGGAAATGTCTGATCAGAACACAAAAGTGGAATTATTATTCGAACATTCTTATCATTCCATCAGTCGGTCGCGCCGGTTGTTTAAGGATGTTTGATAATGGTTTTACGCAAGGTAGAGGGTCTGTTAATGTCAGTAATCACTCCCATGAGCCTTTGGTTTGCTTTGGTTTGACAGACACACGAGCTGGAGGGCGAGGAGGACTTGAGCCCTGAGGAAAAGCGGGTTCTGGAGAGGAAGATGAAGAAGATCCTTAAAAAGGAAGAGAAGAAGAAGCTTAAGACTGAAGGAGAGACCTTAGAGAAAGCTGAAGCATCTGGACCCATTGCACCTCAGCAGGCCTTAGATTACCTCACCTGGTAAGAGACGCTCTTAGTCAGGACAGGTGCATCCACATGTTGGCCTTCTGCCTCTGATGTCATCACTTGTTATATAAGAAACTATATTGTCTGTCCACTATCCACTTAACCAGGGAGCAAAGAGTTGTTTGCTTAAAAACAATTCACATATTTACATTTTACTTTTCAGTCATGATATGAATCCAGAACACCACAAAAGGTTCACAAAACATTTTAAACCTGTTGTCTACGGCTGACTTATATCCTGAGTAACATTTCACAGAAAAACATACACGTAATCAGGAAAACCTAACTGATGTAATGCAATTCAGTACAGCCCCCAAAACACATGGTTACTTATGTTGACAATGTGGAGAGCTGTTGCTTCTCCCCCATAAAAACCCCATTATAACAAAGCCCAAACATGGGGCATTGACTTTGAAAGATAGCTGTTTATCGCACAGGCAGGAAAGATGCAAAGTTGCATCATGGGAAGTGTATGATCTGCTGGTTTTGAGATTTACTCATATTAGTGACTAAAACTCTCGGCCTCTACTGCCTTCACTGTTCTCTTCTAATCGGTCTCTTGTGTTACAAAAAGTGCAACACTAGATCTCAGAGTACCTCTTCAAGGTCAGGGTCCTGAAGCTTAAGTATATTGTAGCAAAAAAAATACAGTGAATGCTATAAAGCAACCAAGTATAATAACACGGACAACAAACTGGTATCAAAAATCAACACCGTTTCTCGTAATTCAACTCAATGGTTCTGTTGTTGCAGCTGGGCTGAAAACCGTACAGAGTGGAAGTTCCAGAAGACCAGGCAGACGTGGTTACTGCAGCACATGTTTGACTTCGTGCAGGTAAAATGAACCAGTGTGGTGATGATGATGATGACGATGATGATGGGGTATTTTACTCAGATGAGGTTCAGAGTAGAGGGAGGTGTTGACCTTCAGAGCGATGTCTTCCTGTTAATTAGTTTGTGAGTTACACCCACTCTCACTTCATAACATAAAATGACATGTTTTTAAGAATGCCGTTGTTTGGTTAAATTTGCATTATGTGAATATAGCATTTTTGTAGAACGGACAGTTGGATCTACAAAAATTTGACGACCGTAATCGTTTTGAACCGCCCATAAAATACATTTAAAGATACACTCTTGTGCTACCTTTTTAGCATTGCATTGTTTTAGAAGAACAATATACTAACTTACTTATAACCAATAACTACAATTTATTTATACACTTTAATATGTAAAGTAAACTTAGACAGACAACAGGATTCAAGCAACATGATCATATAAAATACTCGCTGTCTCTCAGGTTCCAGATGAGAAGTTCTCCGTACTGCTCCAGTACCTGGAGGGTCTGCGTGGAGGTTCCAAAGACACCACCGTCCAGAAGGCCTTAGTCCTGGTTGAGGAGTCAGGACAAGCACCAGAGGACAGAGATGTCCAGCAGAGGGCGCACAGAGCCAGAGAAGTCATCCAGCTGCTCTCCTGAACCCACCACCATCAAAAAATGACCTGAAGCCCACCAGAAAAAAAGACTGAAACATCTTTGTTGATCAGTGGACTGAATGATCACCCTGGTCTCCAGATAGGATTAAACATGTTTGATATGTGGCTTTCAGACTGGCCCTGTAGGGAAAAGATGTGTTTTGATTAAATTACCAGTAATGCTAATTGTTTTTATTTCAATGTGTCTAGGTTGCTTTTTTTTCCCTACTTTGTGCGTGTGTGTTGCCTGGTAGTATCAATCATCCGAATAATATTTACACAGTATGAAATGTTACACGTCATTGTTTTTATTACAAGTTCAACAGCTACTTTTTTTTTTTCCACCTCCAAATGTAAATAATTCCAGAGTCCAGTTTCTCCATTATGGACTGACGAGGACAGATGCAAATCCCCCACAGACGCAACAGAGAGCTGAGCGACTGCTGCAGTAAAAGGTTTCAGGAATGTGTGAAGTCAAAACATGTTTGTGCGTGTCAAAGCCCACAATCTGTGAAGTCACTGATCAGAATAACTTCATCCACTCCAGGTGTAAACAGTGTTGGACGTCATGGTGTCTCCTACCCACTGCAGGACATACAGCTTTTCAGTGCACCAACCAAATACAGTACAGAGTACAAATCTTCACCTGTAACAGTTTTTAGGGACTCCGTTCTGTCTTGTGAAGTTTATAAACCTGATGAGACATCAATATATTCAACTTTTTCCCCCTAAAAATGTTTTTATTTCTCAATATGTTGACAGAATTTGATTCATAAACACGACTGACAAATCCAGGAGTAAAATTATTCTCAGCGTCACTTGTCATGCTGTTGCTATTCTATATCGTCCAGCGAGTGTCTGTGTCGCTCACATTGTTCAACAAAATAAATCCACTCAGGTGCTTTTAAATGGAGAGTTGACTTGGTTTGGATCAAGAAGACCGTTATCTCCCCGTAGGTGTTGATCCTCAACTGTCGCAACCACTGTTCCTTTAGCTTCATCTGCAATGACATGGCACAATGTTTATTTATTACACTCTGTATAAAACATGAAGTGAACACAGTCTGGATGAAGTCACTTACTTTGCTTTGAATCAAAGGGAATGTTGTGTAGAGTGAGGAGAGCGCGCAGTCTCTCAAACTCTTCTCTCTGTTTTTGGAAATCCTTTAAAAAATAAAGTTTCTGTCACACATTTTAATATATGTGATTTTGTAGGCTATTTGGGAAGGTAAATAAATGTACACACCTCTGTACACTTATGTAACAAGTTGTGTGTTTCTGAATCAGCTGTAACTTCTGGCTTCTTCACTTTTTGGCTCTTCAGGAGACCAGCGTCCTCAAAAATATCCTTCAAAAGATTATTGTATCCCTGCAGCAAACGTATAATGTGTGTTAGTGGTAAGAATATTAAGAGAAATTACTAAAACTGGAAGAAAAATGCCGAACAAGAGGGGCTGAGCTTTGACATGAAAATGGCACAACGGTTTATATGTCTGTTTACACCACGAAGACAACTCTAGGCATGCCTATACATTTCATCTTTACCTGCTCAGTAATAAGACCTTCATAGCGAGCCTGCTCAGCTTCATCCCATTCCTTTTGGAGTGTCTCACTCAGTGTCGGGTACACTTAAAAAACAAAAAAAAGTCATACAAATGATAAGAAATCCTGAATAACACTGACTCACCCCACTGACTTGTGCTGTAAGACAGTTCTTAAGTCTCACCTAAAAGCGAATGTGGGTGGCAAACAAGTGGGGTCTCAAAGGTTAGCGAGTACACACAAGTACTGGGCTCTGAGACTTGAGAAAGCTTGCTGCTTGCACTGCAGACAAAAATCACCTACAGAAACATGAAAAGAAACAAGTTACATTCATTTTCTGGAGTTCATATTGTTGATTTAATTGTCACAATGCTTTTGAGTTGATGAATTGATTGAAAAGTTGTCTGTGTTCAATGGCTCTGGGATGATTGTTCCAAGTTTCAAATTCAATGTTGGGGTGAGACTTGTTGGTGAATATTAACTGATTTATTTGCTGTTTAAGGTTTCATAATTATCTCTTCAAGAGGAAAGAGTTAACATTTAAAACCCGTGTAACCTTTGTTTCCCTGTTTCTCGTTCCACAAGTATCCCCGTCTCTCATCCACATGCCTGTGAAAGTGTTGTTTTCCATTTCCCACTCCTGCCAGATCCTGTTAGAAACACGCAAAAGGCTGCTCTTACAACAAACCCACAGCTTATTGCCAATCATTCACATATTGATATTTGCAATAAGGGTAATCGTAGGTAATATTATGTAAAGGAGCCACATCTTACCCCAGTATCCCACTGTAGGCATTCCATCTAAATGACTGTTCATGTTGGGTGATGTTGTGAAATGGACATAATTCATATTTATACCTGCAAAATAACCCAGACACACAAATACCCATTAATGTGTTTCCAGACGTATTAATGTAGCATGCATGTAAAAGACAATCAGCATCCAAAACAGGGTCCTTGCAGAGAGCCAGTGGAGATGGGGATCACATGTGAGCATGACATGCGATATAAAATACTTACGTTGACTCCGTGAGACTGAAGCACTTCCCAGCAAGCCGATGAAAATGTGCAGGGCCTTGAGGAAGAAATTGATGATATGATGAGTGACTGAGTTGATCCACAGAAAACATCTTGATAACGTTGTCAACATCCTCTGGTTGACCATTTACCTTGAAAACATTTACAACACAGGATTAAATGAAAGGTAGGCTTTAAAATTATGTTACACTATTTTACCAGACACTGGAGAACGGGTCACTTTAGGCTGTAGTCTGCTTCCCTGAGCCAGAAAAGGATTGTTCAACCTAAACACAGAAGATCAGTCAGGAAGGGGCGAATGTCAACAAGGTGCACACTGACAAATCTTTTACTAAACTTACCCAAATGTGTTTGGCTCCTCGACTATCTTCATTTTACCAGCGAATCCATGATTTACTGAATTAAAAAAAGTCGAGAGACTTAAATCAATTAACAAACAGCACCACCACAATGTAATGTGGCGCATATGTTTCGGTATTACTGACATTAACACACAATACACTCAGCAAAGTATCAGCACTTACTGAGAAGAGACACACAGATCAAGAACAGTCTTAATAAATGATGCATCGTTGTCTTTTGAGGGACTAAAACGTGCTATCGGTTGTTTCTAGCTACATTTCCTCGTTCGTCAGGTGACAGGTCACGGGATGCAAATAAGATCTGAGCATGCGCAGTTTACGTCTCAGACAACGACGTTGCTTTCCACGAGCTATAGGCGATTAAACTAGTTTAAATGGTGTAACAAATAAGTGCGTGATACGTGCAAACTAAAGGCAGTTGTATTGTGACAATCTATTTGAACGTTTGAATGGTGTACCGGGAGATATAATACGAGACGTGTACTTTTAACGAGCTACATTAGACAAACTGTTGTGTGTTTGTGCGGTTTAGCTAGCTAGCTAACAGCTAACGTCAGAGGAAAGCAGGTGAACATGCTGGTTCGTTTTAACGAACAACTTTAACTTGCAGCATGGGGAGAAAGAAACAGGGCACGTTTGTGCGCCCAGGCAACAAGGGCAAAGAAAAAAGGCATAAAATGAAGGGGAAAACCTTAGAGGCCTTTACAGAAGAAATGCACACTGCTTTTGAAGGTAATAATGAATTTACTAATTAAAGCCAAAGTTATGTTCTATTATGTAACTGTCTTGTGCTTTCTTCATATTTTGGGTGCTGTATGAAACTGTTAACTTAGGCTATACAGTAAGTAAATGGCAATTCATTTGTTTTACATCAATGTCGTGAAGAAAAAAAGTTCAAAAAGTGTGAGTAAGAGTGCTCACACTCTCATCATAATGTACACTTTGTCCTCTGTCACTGTTTTTCAGCAAGTCTTCACCTAGAGGAGGGAGCAGAGGCCCCTCAGGTGAAGATGCCTTGTCCACTTGCCATGTGGGAGTTGGGTCACTGTGATCCCAAACGGTGTACTGGAAGAAAGTTGGCACGCAAGGGCTTTGTACACAACCTGCGCCTTAATCAGAGATTTAATGGACTCGTACTGAGTCCGATGGGCACAAAGTATGTGACCCCAGCAGACAGGTGTGCATTGTTTTATCATTAGAATGCATGATGATTCATAACCAAGCCATACACTAACTTTTGTGTTGTGATAAATGTCTAATTATGATCAAATGACAGAGAGATTGTGGCTAAAAATGGAATAGCAGTGATCGATTGTTCCTGGGCTAAACTGGAGGAGACTCCCTTCAATAAGATGGTGGGAACTCATCCCAGGTTACTGCCATTCCTTGTAGCTGCAAACCCGGTCAACTATGGCAAGCCTTGCAAGTTGTCCTGTGTTGAGGCTTTTGCTGCCACGTTCTGCATTGTCGGTAAGGCCTTAGCTTTAGTTATTCAGGAATGATGTACTGTATTGTCTTCCTGACTGTTTCTTGTAGTTATAACAGTGAAACTCTAACATACTGTATCTGATTTTGCAGGTTTCAAAGAACTAGCAATGCTCTTGTTGAATAAATTCAAGTGGGGGACAGTGTTCCTGGATCTCAATAAAGTTCTGCTGGACCGATATGCTGCATGTCAGTCAGAGGAAGAGCTGCTCGCTGTAGAAAAGGAATATCTCACGTCTGAACCAGTGGAGGAGGAGTTCGGTAAAATGGGGGAGATAGAAATAAACTGCGGTCTGTTCCGGTGTTTACCAACATATTTGTGTAGCAGAGATGGTTGGGGTCATTTCAGTCCTTATTTTAATCTTTGTTTGGCTTCATGTTCAACTTCGATCCCCGAAATAGATCATGCCTATTCAACTTTAAAAATACGAAATATCTATTTCATATTTTATTTTCCTATGTTGTCTCACCGCTGCGGAATTATTATTGTCTCAAAAGGTTTTTAAGCTGTATGAATTTCGTACAGTGATATATTATAATTCATCAATTATAGGCAGCATTCTCTAAAATCGTAGACATTGACAGAGACATTTCTGGCATTGTTTCCTAGACTGCTGATCAATAATACAACCGATCATTGTGGTTAATTTAAATTGCTGAATGAGTCAGAGATGTTGGCAGTGATTCAGAGGTCTGGAACCAGGCTAAAGTGATAACCTCTATTGTTGAAGCATTTTCTTAACAAATTATCTACCTTCTTCACAGATCCATTTGATGTTGACTCTGGAGTAAAATGTGGGAATCTCAACAGACGTTTGTGGTAAGCATTTAATATTGCTCATGAGGGCATTTTAACATGCAACCACTTTGAGAGTGAGGTAATCCCTCAGACGCACGGTTTGAGAACCTTGTAGTGATGAAATGATAAATTAAGCATTAGCACTGATCCAGTTATTTTACTGCTACATTTGGCCAATTTTTCTGCTAGTGCTGTGTCACTTTATACAACTTTCAAATGTGCAACTGAAATAACCTACAGTCAACATTGTTTGGAAAATACAAAATATTCTTGAAAAACACCTGTACATGCACACTGTTTTCCCCATGGGTACGGTTACTAAGTTCTTCAAACTGTTCTTCTGTATTTAGTGCACCTGAAGATGAGGATTCTAGTGAGGATACGGACACCTCGGAGGATAACGAAGATGATGAAGAAGAAGAAGATGAAAAAACAGAGCAACATTGAGTCAATACCAGTATCACATCATCATGAAGAGGAAGAGACTGGATCTAAGTCGTCACAATAAAGCCCATTTCAACTATGGATTTTTACTACAAAGACTGGCAACACTTTTTCAACACTCATGGCTCATACATAACCTGGAGGCTAATTGTGGCTATGCAGTTTTGTACAAGCATCCAAAAAAAAAAGAATTTATACAATAAATTGTATGTTTGTCTTCATGTAAATGCAGATTAAATAAACTAATACTTGCAAGCAATACGTGGTGGTTGACGTTTGATATGCATGATTTGATGCTAAACGCAGACTTGTGGGCTTCTACACAAAAGTTGGAGCAGCCTCGAGGAGTTAAAATGGTGTAGGAGACCTGAGGAGAAGCCTCACTACAATGCATTAGTCAATCTAAAACAGAATGGCGTAAAGATAAGGTTGTGGGCCACGTTAACTGCCGCATCTGAATTCTGAATGTATAAACAACTGCAGCCCTCTGACTGAATTCCTATCAGTAAGATGAAGTTCAGTAGGTTGTAACTGTGTGGAGGGGGGCGGACACAGCGGGACTCTCCTCTGCTGTCCTGCGGTAACATTGTTGTGGAACGACGTCACAGCTCGAAAATGAAGGCGCAGAGGCAGCCATTACTGGAGCTTCTCTAATTATTTTATTCCAAATAAATACTCGAGGAAAACTCCCATGGCAAGAGCTACAAGTCAGCTGGTGAGTGTCGCAACTCTGAAAAGAATAACAGTTCGAAGCCGGTGCTCAAAATGTACAGTGTGGCGGCTGTTTGACAACAAATAGTTAGGTCGGGCCTTTATCTGAAGAGCGGTGCTAGCCGCAAAAGATCGTTCAACGTTACGACTCACTAGCAACGTTAGCTCGCTAATGTTGGCTAGCACAACACCTAACAGTTAATGTTTGGTACGTTAAACGGGATTGTCTAACACCTGGCTTAATTCATGACCAAATGCACTTTTAATTATTGTGCATTGGTTTTGCGTTTTAAAATGCTTGCTGATAGTTTTATAGGATGACCATTCCCCCTTGGTCAGTAGCGTTATCTGTTGGCTGACGTTAGCTAAACATGTTCGCGCTTTCGAACGATGCTCCTGCTTGCTAACAGTAGCTAACAAGCTAACGGTAGCTTGACTGCGTTCCACCTTTGGTTAGAAGGCAGCTTTTTAAGGTTAACACTTTGTCGTTAGATTGTCAACCCATTAACTTTGGAATTTCGATAATAATGCTGGCACATCAAATTCGACCGTGACTGAGTAGCGTGATGTGAAAATTGCATCATGTTTTGAAGTTAACGTTACTTGTCACCTGGCTTTCTAACGTTAGCTAATTGACTGTCTGTTAGCGATAAGTTTATAACTCGCTGTCAGTGATGGCCGGCTTTATTTGACAAGGCAGCAGGAGCTAACGTTAGCTTGCTAGCAGGCATTAGTTAGCAAAGAAAGTTCGCACAGGCCTGTTGTTACCCGAGTACTTAGGGTTGGGTTAACGTTAACTGACATGTTTCTAACAACCATTACATGGTTGACTTACAGTAATGGTTTAGTAGAGTAATACGACTATCGTTAGTTGGCAACAATACAGTCAAGTCCGGGATAAGGCAGCTAAAAGGCCACACCTTGGTTTTGAATGAGAAGAAGCTAACGTTAGTCCAACTGAACTAACGTTAACTACCTAACACTAACGGA
Source organism: Melanostigma gelatinosum (assembly GCF_949748355.1). Taxonomy (NCBI): domain Eukaryota; kingdom Metazoa; phylum Chordata; class Actinopteri; order Perciformes; family Zoarcidae; genus Melanostigma; species Melanostigma gelatinosum. The sequence continues at coordinate 6,491,781 of NC_136654.1, read as the reverse complement.
GTTGTAAGCTCAACAACATCAGCACTGATAGTTCTAGTGGTTCAGTAAGTAGAAAATAAACAACATTGGTACAAGCACCAAGGAGTTTGTTGGAAAGCACAATCTGTCGCTGTATGTTATCTTCGAGTCCTCAACAATTATTTGGTGGTTTTCTTGTACTTGTTTGTTCGCCTTAACTGCCTTTTAGTTTGATCATGTGGATACAAATTGTATGTGTTCAGTGCAGCTGAGGTAGTAAGTACAATGGTCACATGAAAGCACTGACTTTGACATAGTTTTCACAACTTAAACACTGGAGGGTGGGACCACCAGCCGCAGAAGCGACGTCTTCAATAGTCGTTGTATGTCCTTATCAATTCTAGACTTTGCTCCTCAAGGGGTCTCACTTGAAATTGTATATTTAAGATATTCTACCAACAGTTTTGGGTGCAGTCAATTAAGTTGTCAACCTTGGATGGGGTGGGTCTACTCTATGTGATCCAGATCTCATCTACTTTTATTTACACAAATTTCTGGAAAACGTTGGCTAACTGCTCGTATATATTTAATTATACACTTGTCTATCACTATTGTGTTATCCTATTCAGGTAAAATGATGGTGCACTATTAGCAAGCTGTTGTGAAATATATTTGCTCAGAGAATGATGGTAAAAATGTTTAAAATTCCAGTTCAAAAGACAGTTTAAAGAGCTGAAGAGAAAGGCACACTCTTCTTCAAACACAGATTCTTTATGAAAATTGATATTAAAGGCAGTTCTTGCTGTTGTTATTGTAATATCTTATTCCCAGCATTCATGTGGTTGCTAGATATGGTTGTCCTAAGCTTGCCAGCATACCGATTGTCAGTCATAATGAAGGGATGATTCATTAGTTTTTAGGTGTGTTAAAAGGTGCAATCTTAGACTAGGTCTAAGAAGAAGATATACTATTTAAACACTAAAAACCAGAACGACAACTGCATCACCCTGCTGACTGATATGTTCTCAATGTTTCCTCTCCTCTACCAGTATGATGTTGTGCCCATTCAGCCCAGCGTTGTCATCTGTTCCTGCTCGCATCCATCAATGGTAAGAAACCACCCTGACTCCTGCTCGCCACTTGCTATCCCAGGCGCAAGCAGTAGCCACTGTCCCAGCATGGAGGGCTCCGCCTCAGAGGCCCGTGCTGTAGGAGCGTCTGCCAGCAGCCAGGGCGCAGACCTCCGCACACAGCCGGCTGTCCAGGCCCCTCAGCCACGCAAGAAGAAGCCAGAGGACTTTAGATTTGGCAAGATTCTGGGAGAGGGCTCCTTCTCGACGGTATGTAACTTGCATTCCACTTAGCTTTTGAATTATACCTGGGTAGATGTCGCTACATGCTAGCATTCTTTTGATTAATGTTCTTGGATGAGGCATCCTCAGTTAATTTGAGGGGAATTGACAAAGTAGGCCGTATGAGTTTCTCCTAAGTCAGACAAGAAACTAACATGTTGTGTTATGTTTTTTTCATCCTAAGGTTGTCCTGGCAAGAGAGCAGGTAACGGGTCAAGAATATGCAAGTAAGTAATAATGCACCAGCTTTTGGTGAATGATATCAATGACACGTATTATCAACATGTAAAAGTTGCTTGGTGTGTTTTTACTATTGTATCCTGAAATTGTCTTTTCTCTCCACCAGTTAAGATTTTAGAGAAGCGCCATATTGTGAAGGCAAACAAAGCCCAGTACGTGAAAAGAGAAAGGGATTTGATGTCGAATCTAGAACACCCATTCTTCGTCAAGCTCTACTTCACATTTCAAGATGATGAGAAGTTGTGTATCCTTCTAATAAGTTTGTCACGGCATGTGGTGTATTAACAGCGTACCTCATGTTTTATTGTGTCAAAAACATCTTAGTTTGTGGTTTTAACAATTGATTTCTGGTAATCATTCTTCCTTAACTAGCTTTTCTTAGATTTTGGCCTGAGCTACGCTAAGAATGGAGAGCTCCTGAAATACATTCGCAAAATTGGTTCTTTTGATGAGACCTGTACTAGATTCTATTCAGCGGAAATAGTTTGTGCTCTAGAATACTTACACAATAAGGGGATAATACACAGGTAAGACTTTCTATTTGTTTTGTCCTATTTGCTTTTTTTGACATGTCATTTTCAAATCCTGTTAAGTGTTTATTTCCCCATGAGTTACAACTGGTTTGTCTAATTTCAGAGATCTGAAACCAGAGAATATTCTTCTGAGTGCAGACATGCACATCCAGATAACAGATTTTGGGACAGCAAAACAGTTATCATCAGACAGTAAACAAGGTATAACCACAGTCCTTATTTTACTTAAACATAAAGTACAACAAGTGTGTTTAGTACATACATTTAGCCTTTTACTCATTGAGAGCAGGATGACGTTATTCGTGTCTTTTAACCATTTATTTCCACACTTTGGCAGCGAGAGCAAACTCCTTTGTCGGAACAGCACAGTACGTGTCTCCAGAGCTGCTAACAGAGAAATCTGCCTGCAAGAGGTATGAGGTTTGGTCATCACTGTACAAGTGCTAATCATTGTTCTGTTTTAACGTTTGTCAGATAATGGCGGCATCATATTTCGACTTTATTCCTGTATCTGTTTTCCTTTTTTAGCTCTGACCTCTGGGCCTTGGGATGTATTACCTATCAGCTGGTGGCTGGTTTACCACCTTTCAGAGCTGGGTGAGTACTAAGTTGAAGTTAATTGTCAAATTTTCCATTGTTTGATTTTATCATTGAACTTTAATGCTGTAGTGACAACCATGCCCCAGTTATGTCACTCTAGCAAACAACATTTCATTAACAGCCCCTATTATTTTGTTCTTTTCCTCTTGTGTTTCATTTGTTGCAGAAATGAGTACCTAATATTCCAGAAGATAATAAAGCTGGAGTATGAATTCCCCGAGAAATTCTTCCCCAAAGCCAAGGATCTTGTCAAACAGCTTTTGGTAAGTCATTAAGAACCAGGATTCATAGATGTGAGATACCATTAAATGTTACTGATATCCGTGGGGACTTTAATTTGATACGTTTGGGGGTCAGTTGGTGTTTGTTATTTACAGAATGTATTTTGTTTTTTCTCTCAGTCACTGGACCCTTCCAAGCGGATTGGGTGTGAAGAGATGGGAGGGTACGACCCTTTGAAGCAGCACCCCTTCTTCGACACTATCTCCTGGAGCGACCTCCACCTACAGACACCCCCCAAGCTCACCCCCTACCTGCCAGCCATGTCTGAGGATGATGAGGACTGCTATGGAAACGTAAGATATTTTATTACAGTCCAGGTCCCCCCCCCCCCATTCCCTTTTGTCCATTGTTTTGATTGGTCATGGGAAAACTCAGGTGTGACGCTTTGTTTAAAAAGGTATTCTCCTAAACAAACCACAAGCATCACTGTATCTTTTCTCAACCGTCTCATTTCTCAGTATGATGACCTCCTGAGCCAGTTCAGCAACATGCAGGTGGCCCAGTCCAGCTCATCACACTCCCTGTCGCCACATGAATCCACACCCCCGCAGAGGTCCAGCAGCAACATTGAGCAGTACATCCATGACCTGGACAATAACTCTTTTGAGCTGGACCTGCAGTTCACTGAAGAAGAGAAGCAGCTATTGCTGGACAAACAGACCACTGGAAACACCTGGTAAAGCCCCCCATGCCAATGAGTCAACCTGTTAATCTCTGTGTTTTAGAGTCCTGTTCGTTGTTTTATGTAAATCTGAATCTTTGAAAATGTTAATTTGTTGTAGAAAAACTAATGTTTTAAGTGAAACCGAGTGGGTGTCGGTAATTTGATGTGGCTTATTTACACAGGCACCAGTTTGTGGAGAATAACCTGATCCTGAAGATGGGCCCAGTGGACAAAAGGAAGGTGTGTGTGAATTCAAGGCCATGTAATTCAGGATATTTGTAGATGTTTGTAGTAAAATGTAAACAGGTTTTCTCAGCATAAATTCAGTCACATCCCATGGTGTTTCTCTGACTGATGACATATAGAAAGTAAAGATTAATTCAGTGCTGTGCTTAGGAGAGTCACATAGGCCTCATAGCCCCCTCTGTTGGTGAGCTAATGTCTCGAGACGTGTGGCATTCCATTGCAGGGTCTGTTTGCTCGACGGAGACAGCTGCTTCTCACTGAAGGACCACACCTGTACTACGTGGATCCTGTAAACAAGGTCCTGAAAGGGGAGATTCCTTGGTCCCTAGAGCTACGCCCCGAGGCCAAGAACTTCAAAACCTTCTTTGTTCATACGGTAAATTACTATTTGTTTTTGATGTCTGTTCAGCATATTGATACTTGCCAACTGATTAGAATTTCTCCTCCTATGTAGTTTACTTTTTTAATAGTTTTTTTCATCTCCTGTGATTTCTTTCTTTTTTTTTTTCAGCCTAACAGAACATACTATTTGATGGACCCCAGCGGAAATGCTGACAGATGGTGCAAGAAGATCCAGGAAGTGTGGAGAAAGATCTATCAAAGGCACCAAAACCCCGGCCTATAGGAGCACAGTTCCTCCTGTGGCCACGCCTCTTTAGCTCTGAGGCCAATCACTGAGCAGAGTAACACCCTCTTTAGTGCCCTTCATCACCGCAATGTAAACAAACTCTTAGAGACGCTGGCATCTAGACCTTGTTTGTTTTCCTGAGTAGAACCATGGGAAAAATACAACTTTGGATTCAGGGTTGCTTTGCTTGTTCTTTGTGCTCTCTGTGAGGCTTCTATTGCATTTTTCCATGTATGGATGATAAGACTGCCACCATGCACATCTTCTTTTTGTACATTCTGCAGGGGGGGAAGAGAGGGGCAAGCTTGTCCTATAGAGGGACACACGCTTGGCTACCGCTCAGACTATCTCAAATGCAAGGACTGGTTTCCTGCTCCAATGATACCATAACACAAAATCTAGCTTTTGTGAACCAGAGCCTATCCTGATATCTTAATTAAACCATATCCTATTCCTACATCGTCTGTGCAAGCTGTAGTCAGGCCCCACTTCAACAGCATAATACTCCATGGTTGTAACGGATACTGTACGCAGATTCAGTCTCACGTGTTTACCAAACTCAAATCCTATATATATTTTTGTCAGAGCCCAAGTGTTCCCACGGTATTTGAGTTGTGTTTTTTTTTAAAGTCTCTTGGAACTTGCTTATTGCAGTCAAACTAAGGTCTCGATGTAAGAAAGCAGAGTGCCGGTCTGCAGTGAGACATGGGTCTGAATCAGTCTCTATACAAGTGCGAGCCTTCTGTAGCCGTTACTTAGGATGTGTTGCTAACGGGGGGCGGGTAAACATGCCACTAGCTTGTACTTCCTAATCATAACTTGCTTATCTTTCCTGCATGGCCAGTTTTGTAGCTCAGCCTTGTCCGCTTCTCTCTCGCCCAGGGCACTGGAGATATAGTTTATTCAAGTTTAAAGGTGGGTATTTTTGACTGCATTGGTAACCATAGTGTATTTTATTGGATGAATTTGGCTGTTCTGTACCATTCACTGGCTACTTCTTTGTGATGTGAATTCTGCAACTTCTTTTTCGGTGGGATAGTCGGCTCATCTTCAGTACGTCCTATTGAAAACTAAATCGTATGTGCTGACCACCCCATGCTGAACAGAAAACCTTCATCAACAGTGATACATACACACACTATCATTCTCCGAAGCAATCACGGTAACGCTGTTGTCCCCGGACAAGATGGCAGATCGGGCTCATCGGCCCATTTTGTTTTCATTCTGACATTTGGCCCAATAGAAATTAAAGCGACTGATTTAACTTGTGCTCTTGTTTTAGCAATATGTATTATCATGCTTTTAATTTTTGACATATTACCTTAAGGTCCTTTCCAAAGGTCCTCTTCGTTCAGCTGAGTCTGTGTGTGCAGTGTGTGACTGGAGTATAGGTGAATAGGACCCTGGGGCCCGGGGCTCAATGTGGTTGGATGTCAGTTAAAAGATATCTATCTGATCCAAATAGCCGATGAAAAATTGCTGTATCTGTCTATAAAGTTGAGGAAGCACTAGAGTAGTGTTTTCTTCTAGTTAGAAAAATTGTTTGAATCAAGTCGATGGCAGTCGGTTACATTGTGTATGGAATACTCTACCTGGCTTGTAACTGACTAGAACTGTGATGTACAGATGATGTATTATTAAAATCTGAAGCAAGTAATGCAATGATATTAGGATACAGTTTTTGTATTTTTATTCTTGTATAAGGTTATTTGATGGCTATTGTTTAGCCTCTAGTTCATTCTGTGTTATTTAAATTCTAATATATGAATCATTTGGATTGAAGTCATGTTCAGGGGCCATGTGTATGTATTGAGATGTAAAGCCTTTGAATGTGAATAATTATTGTAAACTATAATATTTTACAGCTTTTTTCTTACTATATCATACATTTTCTATTTGCTCAGTGATTTAATCATATTCTGATAATTTAATGAATTGTTCATTCTCTCTCTGATTATTTGTGCGCTAGGTCAGTAGATGTTGAATGATGAATTTTCCACTTAATGCTTGGTAGTCCAGTAATTAAAGCATGTAGGGATTTAGGCATACAAATAAAGCCGCGTGTCCTGTCTTCTGTTATCAACCACAGTCGTGACACCGGGAAAGCAGCAGCATTCAGTGGCAATGGCATCTCACATTTTGCAACATGTAAATAAAGTACCGGCCCATTATCAGCGCTTGTGTGTCGTGAAAATAAATTTTAATACACATTGTATGGCGAACACGGGAGAAAACCTAAACCTGGTTGGTCTTCAGTATGTGCGAGCATGACATACTGTTCACGAAGTGACATTTTTATACGCTGTGACATCTGCGGGATGTCGGTATCAAGAGACCATTGCTCCACATCGAGGCGTCAGTGGATCAAACTCGGGAGAGCCTCTCTTCTCTGGGATAATCTACACAAAGTGTCTGTGGGTGCTGGAGTGGGCTGGTAGGAGTGGCTGTGGCGCTGGCAGCCTGCTTTGCATGAATCGTGGAAGTTAGTGGCTGCAGCTTAGATATTTCCTGTCAGCCGCACATAAGCCTAGGCGAGGGCGGAGGAGACGAAGAGAGGGATGGCAGAGAACAGCTCCGAGACAAGCGGTTCCGTCCACCGGAGATGTTTGGCCCATTCTCCGGCGGAGAGACACGTCCCAGCCGGTGTCGGGGCATCTAAATGGATCCGACTAAACGTCGGGGGGACGTATTTTTTAACAACGAGACAGACGCTGTGTCGAGATCCAAAATCATTTCTGTACAGACTGAGCCAAGCTGACCCCGAGCTCGACTCCGACAAGGTAAATGCTAAGCTAGTTAGCACTATACTTAGGATCGCTATTGGTCAACTATACATTACTTTACAGTTGCTTTCTGTATTGTTTAGCAACTGGGATGGTTGGTGACTGTGCGTACCAGCTTGCTTAACCAGATGCCCCGCTGTGTGAACATCAGTGTGTATTCATACTTTGTGCTAACTCAAATGTGTGTGGCTAACTAGCATTAGCACGCGAAGCTAGCTAGATTCCGACAGTCCCCACATGACATATGATCTTTGCTGCTAGCTTCTGTGTGTAGCTGGCTCATTTTGGTCTTTTAACAAAATTCGTTGCCAGGTCTTGCGGTTGTCGTTACCTCAATGTGTTGTTTAAAGTGTTGATGTAAACACCAACGCGTGGTTTAAACAGTTTTTTACAGCTTTTCTCAGGCTAAATATAAATATAAAAAAAAAAAAATCAAGTCGCCCCAGAACGTTAGTTGGAAACTTTCTCCGTCTGAGGCCGAGCTGTGCGGTGTCAAAAACCGACAACCAATTATTCTCCATTATTCACAAAGCTACTGTTAAATATTCAACTTTGGACCTCTGTGGATAGTGTAACCCGATTTTATGCATGGCTGGAGATGGGTTACTATAGTAGTTATTGTAAACTATTTCACTCAGCGTATCAGTCTAATACGTGTATAACCGAATAATTTCAGTCAAATATGAAATAGACTTTTAGCAGAATATTCCAACAGCCTAAATCGTATGCTAATTTTTATACAATTTAGTACAGAAACGCTGATCGATAATGTATAATGTGATGTCTACAAGCGTTCGTGCTGTAATTGACTTGCCAAATTATGTAACGTTACACGCACAAGACTTTATTGCTTGATCAATTTTCTTGAGGTGAGTCTGTGACTTGGCTCTGTTCGTGCAGTAATCAGCCTCAGTGCTGGTGCCGAGGCTTCTTTAATGAGCAAAGTGGAGTGAGGTGCTGCTGACAACCGAGAGCTGAGGATGAAGTCACTCCTCTGCCTGAATGGCCTCAATGCTCCAGAAGCAAGCTTCTCTTTGTTTGCCATATGGCGGTTCTAACAGCTGTGTGGGGGGGGTAGGGGGGCGTTGGTTGAAGGCCCCCAGCACTGTCAAACACAATGTATTGGTGTCTGTATACATAGTATAATAATCTCTGGTTTTCGTCGTTCGGTTTACTGCCCCATTGTTCATTGTTGTCATCTACTTGCACCGCTGCCCTCCTAAGCTGAGGCCGTGGATCATCTCGTATTTTCATGCAAATATCTTAATCTCTCAACAATCGGCTTGCTTTTTTGTCAGTTTATCCTCCCATGAGCAACGGATCAGTCCATCTAAATCCTTTTGTCTTAAGTGTGCATCAGATTCTCAGCCCATTACTGTACCGCTCTCCTGCAGGCAGTCTCATTACACATAGCTTCTAGTAAAGAGCAGGTTATTGGATATTATTTCACTTGCTGCTGTGTCTAAAACAATTTACATCGGCATGATTTCATCTAATCAGCGACTGAGCCAAGAAGACATCCTTTTTTTCCTTTTTTTTTTTGCATCACACGACTGCATGTGATTATGAAGCCCAGCAGAGTAACGGATCAGAGAAGAGCTCTGTTTCTGTGCGACTGCAGTATTGTGTTTCCCAGCCAAGGAAATGAGTGGTTCAGTTCTCAGTCACGCAGGCTGACGTGCTTCAGCCGGACTCTTGAGGAGAACTGCAGTATTCATGTTGTTGACTGGAGCCTGTTTTGCACATTGGGGTAGATCAGGGAGGAAGTGCCGTCACGTGCATAGACGAAACAGAAAGCCTTTTATTTATAAGTATTCTTTTCAAATAGTTTACCCTAGAATTAACATCCTACTCGTAAGATATTAACTAGGTTTGTTAGACTTGTGTGAATATTTGATGCTGCGAAATCATAAGCAAGTATTGCTCTCAAAGTCATCAGTTGTCCAATCAACCAGCTGAGAGTTGCACATCAATGGGCGTCCGTCCCTCGCCTGCTTTCAAACTGCTCAGCTCGAGACCACTCAAGGAGAGACGCAGCTTTCAAGCTTTTGAGAGCTGCATCAATTTTTCAAGCACCCCATCACAAAGGGTTCTTGTTCCTTCCACATCTTATTCTTTTCATATTTCTATCCATTTGATGCACCAAAGAAGTGTGAGGAAAAATATGGTCGCGTTTAATGCCGTATTCCGCTTGTATGTCATGTCTGAGCACACCGTGGGAGGCGATGTAAATATTTCACAGTGATGTCTCCTGCTCTGTCTTCTTGCAGTAAGTGCTCAACAGGACCGTGCAGAGTACTAATGGCAAATCAGGTGCGACTCGAGGCCGATTGGCTTTATTGGTCTCAAGCAACTTTATTCACAGAAGCCAGTCACCTACAGTTGTTCATAGCCTTAAATTAAAATGTTGTCATTTGGAATTTTATTCCCCACCAAAGTCAGTCGTCAACAAGACCAATCGGTTCACTTCCAGCTTTTTTCTTTTCTGTTGCAATGCACATTTCTCGTTCTGCCAGGAGAAAGCTCGAGGTCTCAGTGATTTTTCTGGTTTGCCAGCTTAGTCGTGGAGCTACTTAACTGCCTCTCATTACAGCAGCAATGCTTTTAGGGAATGTTCAAAAGGAGCCGTTCATTTACCGTCATCATTGTTCTGCAAAACGCACTAACGGTGTTGCCTTGCAGAGTTGAAAATGGCAGAAAGGCGATATGTTCTTCTCAGCCTTCGTGAAAGGTTAAGCTCCTTCAAGTGCACCGCGTTAAATATCTTGAAATATGAGAGTTTCACATAATGTAGCCTTGATGTGCTGTGTGTATTATTTAAAAGTTGAAGGCCCATTTGACGATGCCATTACTGCTTGTACTCCAGAGGGGCTCCTACTCTACAAGCATCAGGCTTCCACTTGGCTAAGTAGCTACAGTCATGTGATTCAGAAGATCTACTGCAACATCTTTTAAGTGGTGTTTCTGCAGTAAGCTGGTGCTCCACCCTGACTGCAGTGAAGGCTGAGTGGCGTTTGATAACGTGCAACATGCAAATTAGAATGACTTAACTGATGTTGCTATTTCTCTTTGATAACGACTGCTAACCACCACCTGGTGTATTATTTGAAAGCCAATCTTATATGGAATTTAGCAGTGAATATATATATACCCACAGCTGTCTGGCTAGACTGGGTGAATTGTGCCATGCAAAGGTTTGGTGTGTGCACACATCGTTGTACTCGCAAGCAAACATGCAGCGACTTGTTAATTCTGTTGAATTAGGAGTTGACATTCAGTGTTGATGTGTCTGCAAAAAGCCTTGTTGGACATCACATGCTAGAAGGGTGGGTCGCCACGGTATTTCCTGTGGGAGGATGTGTATTGTGTGTAGAAGAAGAGTGATAAGGTCAATACTCAAAGCCCGCCCGTCTAATTTGCTTCTGTTTACCTTAATTTCAAGTTGTTTGAATCCAGTCACGGTTCGGCCTGCTTTGACTTGGCTCTCGTTACTGTATGTATGGAAGGCTTTGCACAACACCAAACCACAGAGCACTATGTAGCATGCCAGACCTAAAGTCAGCTGACCTATTGCTGGTGGTTGTTGTCAGTTTATTTGTTGCTGCTATCTGGTGTTTTTTGTTCAAGCTGTTTGCTTTGTAGGTCTAACGGCAAACCTTGATATTCATAGATACGTTTTGTTCATCATCACCATGATAACACAGAGATGGTGAACTTTCTCAGACTGAGCATCGAGCCCTCTTCCTGTAGTAGGATGGGCGCAGGTGTTACTCACGGCGGTTATTCAAATGTCCCAGTACGGAAAAGGGAATTAATGTGAGAGCCTTAACCACTGGGCTATTGGAATTCTCCCTAAATGTAAGTTTACCATATTTATTAGCCAAATGTTATGCTAAAAGCACATCATACATGGAAACTAAAGTATTTTTAAGTATTTGCCTTTTTTTTTTCAAACACATGGTAATATTTTCTTGCCGAGACAAGTTCTTGTTATAGCATTCATTTGGTAAAAACGTGTTGCTGGAGGCCAATGGTAGACACCTGAGCTTCTACGTTAATATCAACCATTACGTACAACTTTGGTCCGTTTCCTCCACGCAGGGGCCTACCTGTGCTTGTGCTCAAACTTCGGTGACTATGGAAGTGTAAGGAACTGACACATGGCGATAAGACCAGAATAGAGCTCCATTAGGCTCCGGTTGGATATTTTTGCATTGGAAATGAGGTCAACCAGCCAGGAGGGTTCAGATTCATTACAAAGGAAAATGCACAGGGACCGTCTCTCATTATGGAAAAGATTAATGGGTTTTGAGTTTAAATCCTCTCTGAGCTTGTGAAGACGAGGTGACTATGACTCATCACATGTTCTTCATAGCAGTCTTGCCTGTTTGAGTTTGGTCACGACCTGCAGAGTGTGACAGTATTGCAGCGACCATCAGTGCGGCTGATTGCTCCTGAAGCCATAATACCCGACCGATGCAAAGTCAAACATCCTGTCGCATTTCAGGATCAGCACAACATTTGCTTAAGGTCCCCCCTCCTCCGGGTACTTTCGTGAATGTGAAGCTGCAGTAGTTCTACAGCAGTTCAAACAGACTCGTATTATGTGTTTGGCCAACTATGTAGCAGACCAGAGTTGACTCTGCTAATTGTTGGTTTGTAAGCCACGGTGCCTTCTCCTGGTCCCCGTGGTGGATTCAGTTTGCTGTTCCGAATCTTTTTTTATGTTCTGCTCTAATTGTTTTAGACGGTCTAATCACAGGACTTACAGAAATAGGGGAATACCCAGTAGTTGTGAGGAAATCTGGATCAAACCCAAGGCCTGTGGGAATAGTGAAGTGATATCCCAAAGCTGTCACACTTGTGTGCGCATGTCCCCTCAGCCCCAGAAGAGATTATCCGCACAGGAGCTGACCTCATAATTCTCATCCCTCGAGTTTTAGTCCCTGATGCATAGTGTTTTTTTGTTTTTTTTATCCCCCCACAGATTATGTTTCAATTCAGATATACGTGTGCACACTGTGTTCCCTGTACTGGATGCTTATAATTAAATTGACTAGCAGTGGTTCTGTTAAGTGTGGCTAAATGTTGAATTGTTTCTGAAAATTGAACACCGTCGGTAAATACAGTGTTGTTCTATTAATGTCGTCCTCCTTCTTCTCCGTGTTTCAGGATGAAACTGGTGCCTATCTCATTGACAGAGACCCCACATACTTTGGGCCAGTGCTGAACTACTTGAGACATGGCAAGCTGGTGCTCAACAGGGACTTGGCAGAGGAAGGTAATGTCTCTGTAGAGTATTTCAGTTCATCATTGTTGATTGATTGTTGTAAAAAGTGATGACATGGCAATGATTGCAAAAAAATAATACAGACAACTACCTATTTGTCCATCGCATCTCTATTTTGACAGACCAAAAGTGCAATGCAAATCATTTGACTGGTTAAAGTAGTAAAGATTCTCACACATTACACTATCATCTCTGCATAACCTTGAAGTCGTAGAAGGATATGTCTGCTATAACTGTTTATTTTTCACTGTTTCAGGTGTGCTAGAAGAGGCCGAATTCTACAACATCACATCATTAATAAAGCTCCTCAAGGACAAGATCAGGGATTGCGACTGTAAAACATCACAGGTACATTAAGTTTTGTTAAAACACATTTTCCCCATGAATATGACGATCTTGTCCCGTTCATTTTTGTGTTATTTCTCCCTTTCGATTCCATTTCTCTCGTGTGTTTTTCCCCCTCTCAGGTTCCAGTGAAGCATGTTTACCGTGTGCTGCAGTGCCAGGAGGAGGAGCTGACACAGATGGTGTCGACCATGTCTGACGGCTGGAAGTTTGAACAGGTAAACGTCTTCCTGCGGGGTCACGGCAGCGTTCCTCCTTCCATGTGCTTCACCCACCCCGCTATGCTCGCATTGACCCAGAAAGTCCAATCCTCAATATTGGAAATGGCTAAAAAAATAAAAAAAGAAGCCAAACATCAAATCGCATCTTTCTCACTGTCCGCATACATGATCCGGGCATCCCTTCTGTGCTCTGATTGGTCGTTGCAGCTTGTCAGTATAGGTTACGGGCGGGCCCACCAGTCAGAGTTTCTGCTGATTGTGTCAAGGGAGGTGAAGGGAGAGGAGTCTGCTTTGCCAAACAACAGCGGAGAGGTGTGTCTTAACAAATTTCTGTCCACGGGCTGGTCACTGCATGGTCCCCATGTTGTTCACACACACACACACACACACCCCGTTGACCGTCGTTTGTCCAAAGTAGACACATAGCTGTTGGTCATTCTTTGAGTTGATTCTTTTCCATGTTCATTTGTACTGCTTGCTCCCCAGTGAGGCTAAGAGACCATTACACTTCTTCTTGTCTGTGATTTTGTTTTGTTATGCTATAATTTAATTCTTTTAAAAAAAATTCATACTGCATTCACAGTTTAAGCTTTTCTGTGCTTTCATGTAGCCACTTGGCTGTTCTGGGGACTGTGCTGTAATATAGTTCTGGTTGTTTAGTAGTGAAATGTTGTTTTGTCTCTCTTATAATCTCCTTACACAGGTCAGATGGGAAACTCCTAGAAACACTCCTTGTGCAAAGCCGAAAGCTCGGTCGTCAGCCCAGGAGAGTGTATTGGGGAGATGAGCTTTTACGGCTGGTTTAAGATGCCATTTAATACAAACAATTTGTCGACGCGTATTTCACCCAGAAAGTCTGAGGCGTTGGTGCTCGTTGACTCTTCAGCAGCGTGACGAGTGGAATCCACGGTAGCTAGTTGGGATTATTTGGTCTTTTTGTTTGCTGCGTCGATGCCTAATGTGAGAAAGATTGCTTAACAACAACAAGTCTCCGGCAGCAGTGGCTAATGAGGCCAATGCATGTCTGAACATGCACACCTGGGTACAGACGGTATACATGTAGCCTGCAGTGTACACACACTTAACATTCAGCAGTTATTCAGGAACACGAACTGCTCTGTTTTGTTTCTCGCATGTTTTTTCAAGGTGTGAACGAGGGTTTGTTGCTATAGCTCTTATCCACGGTTCCTTTTTAATATATCTCGTGTCCGTTTGTGTCTTTTATTCAAACTGACGTGACTTGGAATAGGAACATTTTCTCATGCAAATTATTCTCCCTCCATACTTGTGGTAGAATGTTAAGCCGTGCTGCTGACGACGTGGCAGACATGATGATATGGTAAACGGACTTGCATTTGTATAGCACCTCTCTAGTCTTCCGGCTATTCGAAGCGCTTCACGCCACATGACAACATTCACGTTCATACCATCGCCATGCAAGCTGCCAGCCTGCCCATCAGGATTTAATCTCTACGCTCATTCACACACCGATACTCCCGAGCCCTTCGGGAGCAATTTGAGGTTCAATAAGTCGCCCAAAGACACTTCGACATGCGGACTGGAGGAGCCGTCAATATAATGGATTCCTCCGGTTAGTGGACAACCCATTCTGCCTACGGAGCCACAGCCGCCCAAAATAAAACCGAGCAAACCAACAGTCAAAGAACACAGCTCATAGTATCTAGTATTGATGTTATTGATCTGAATTAATATGGCAGTCGAAGCACGAAAGAAAATCACATGTTGTCTACAGTCACAGAGCTAAAACATGGAGCGGGTGTTTACTGATGGGAGTGATCTAATTTGTAGTTTGCTCCTCTTTTATTTGCTTTGTAGGCGATACTGTAGTTTTAAACAGTTGATTGTATCAATTTCTTTCCAACTCTTCACTTTAAACGAGCATGGTCCCATCAAGTCAAATCCACTGTTCCCACATCGGTTTTTTTTTGCTTCCTGTGGTGGAGTCCCTGCACTTTCTGACTGTGGTGTCTTTGTGCGATTTCTTTTATTATCATTACCATATATTTGTGGTCCACCAATTATTTTATTTATGTCTTAATTACTTTGGGAACTCAATTCTCTGTTTGCTCTTTGATCTTCATGAATGTTTTATTTTGGTTCTCAATGCTGGCATTTCTGCAGGTCCTGAAAACACAGTTTGTATTGCATTTTATAAGTCAAATTACTTAAAACGCACATTTCTCAGTACACTTTAGCTCTTGAAATAGGTTTTGGAGCCTCTATCGTCCATCTTTTCTTAGTGTATTCGTTTAAAAAGTGTTTAGTGGGTTGGCCAAGTGGTGTACCATACAATTGTTTGTCCATGACATTCTGGGTTTAAACCTCACTGAGGACCTTTATGTGTCATCTCCACTGTATCTCATATTATATGGTGCACGTAACAAATTAGATAATTAATCCTAAAAACAAACGTCAGAGTTACACAGACCACACTTCGATTTGTCTGGTCTGTATAAACTGTATTGAGCTATGTCTAATTAGAGAACCTCCAAAATCATATGTTGTCGAGCCTTAAATTCGAGTTGCATGAACCTTCTCTGCTCCTTGATTGGTTGGTAACCTCTTACATTACTTTAATGTCTCCCTGCCGCTGGTTTCCCACCATGAGTAACCCAGATTTTGCCTCAACTTCATCAGTCTAAGGCTAACTCTTCCTCTGTGCTCTGCTCTCGTGTCTCTCTCTAGCTGGTCAGCATAGGCTCCTCTTACAACTACGGAAACGAAGACCAAGCCGAGTTCCTGTGTGTAGTCTCCAAGGAGCTGCACAATCAATCATACGGGACAAACAGTGAGCCCAGTGAGAAGGCTAAGGTAAGCGTCTGAGTTTGCGGGGAGGCACGTTGAGAAGCCATCCACAGCAAAGGTCTGTGAATGATGGCCTGTGCTGAATGTTTTAAATGCATCGCATTTATGAACACGCCACCGGGGAACTGAAAGCACCTCTGCTTTATTGATGAGAAAGCTCTATGAAGGAGAACATTGTGAATATTCAGTCCCTCGGTTAAGAAACGGCCTGCCTGAAGAACCGCCGGTGATCGGAGAAAAAGGAAGTATTAATTCAAGCAAAGCAGACATTCATTCTGACGTTTTCTTAAGTGAACAATGATTTCCTGTTAAGACGACTAGACCACACAAAGGTGTCTCAGACAGAGCTGACTCAGCGTTTAGACCTATGTCATGTACCTTTTTGGGGTTTTGCTAAATGTAGTTAATATTAATACCCTCTGAACATTAATCCATTAGTTTTATTTTTCCCCTCGTTCTCTTTTTCAACGTCTTACACCTCCATTATTTTACAACATGCCGTTCTTGTCTTCTGCTGTCTGCTTGCCGCATGTTGCTCAGTGAGGACCAAGAGACCGATTATGAAATGACTCTGATTAGGGTTGAATGTTTATGACTCACTGGTGAGTGCTCCTCTGCTCATAGTCCCTCCACTGAGGCTCTCTAGTTGGTCCCCTCTTCCCTGTGCCTCTATGATGCAGGTTACGCGACTGAAAACTTTGTTCACGTGTCACAGACGAGACACTTTAAACCAGATCAAAGGGACTGAATACAGGTCGAAAACCAGCTTGGGTCTTCACAGTCTACAAGCCAGAGCTAAATCAAAAGCCAGATGGCTCCTGCTGAGACTGGCTGAATACTAATTTGCAGATGAAGCTCTTTTTTTTTTTTGGAAGCAGATGGAAGAGCTCCATTTGTTCCAGTAGTGTAAATAAGACCCCTGTAATTATATTAATGCTCTCAACCCTGTTTAATGGAGGACACTCTGAATCATCAGCTGCAGCACTTTTGACTCATTTTCCCTCATTCAATGACATTTAAAGGGGAGGGAGGGTTACTACACTCACTTTGTCCATTTCATTGTCAAAAACAGTAGTTGTAGATAAAGAGGTTTTTATTGTCATTGTAGTGATTCAACGAGATTCCGCTTGGTAGCCCTCAGCCAGCCAGCAGCAGCGAACAACATTTTTATACCGAGTGCTTGAACCAGTAAACTCAACACGCATAAATAAACAAAAACGCTGTTTAACCGAGAGCACCGAGGCGCTGCGTCTGCACACGCCCCCATTTTCCAGTGTTGCTTTAACAGCACTGGTGGCATTTTTATTTTATTTTTTTACTGCAGTAAATGTGGCAATACGTCTTATTGGCATCTGTATCAGCCAATCCTAATCTAACAAGATTTACACAAAGAAGATATCTGGGTTTGTGGTTTATCTCAATTTGTGTGACTGCAATTAAGTCCCAAAAGGGAAACCGGGTGAAGCAGAATGGTGATGAAGAAGCTCCGTTAATAAACAAAAAAACAAACCTTATCTTCTTTACATTGACACGCTGCTATTATGAATGATTTTGCTGAAATAAAAGTTTAAAAAGCGCCTTTTTAAATCTATCCTCAACGAGGTAACGTTACATTTGTATTCTGCTGCTCTTTCCTTCATAGTGCTCGGTTTGTTCATCTCTTCTGTAGTTCAGAATCATTCCTCGGGCTGTGGTTGGTTTTAGCTGCATGTCTTTCCAGTAGCAAGGAAGCTTCATGGGCTCACCCACTATTGGCTTTAGAACCACGTACTGCATAGGATGCTTTATCTTCCTCACTCTGCACCCCATCCAGTAAGTTTGGATCAGCCAGCGCGTAGAGTAAATGTGTGAGTGCTCCTGGCTGGGAGAGTGAGCACTGTGGCAGGAATACAGAGGACTTTACAGAGTCGGGAACAAAACTACTTTCTGAGCATGTGGTACGATGTGTTTGTGTTCATGCTATCATGTTTTGGTCTTTGCAGATCCTTCAGGAAAGGGGTTCCCGGATGTGAAGAGGACTCGGTATTATGAGCTCCAGGTGTTGTGATGCGAACATATCATCTTCGTGGAAGAACGTTTGGCACAGTGGCGATTTAAAGGAGGGGTGTGCATTTATTTTGTGTTTTTTCTCTCCATTCTTTGTTTTTATTTCTTGATGTAAATACGTCTGTTTACTGACAATTTGTGCCTGTACTTTTAAACTGGACCTTTTTTGAATTAGCGGCAATTTCTTTTTTTCTTTTTTGTTCTTTTAAAAAAAATTAAGAATAAGGAATTGCAATCGACAAATGTTTTACGCTATAGAATATGGCCATCATCATATAAGGCCAATGATTCACTCAGGGTCATCTATTGAGTTCATTCATTAACCCTCCAAGGCAAGGGTCTGCTAAGGGATCAAACCGTATGCTCTCGATCACTCAAAATCATTTAGAAATGTTAAGAAGGGAATTGTGTTTATTTAGCACATGGTAAAGAGTTCAGCTATTAAATATGAAGTTCACCCCAAAAAAACAAAATCGAAAGGTTTTCCCAAAGAGTTCAAACGGTTATACTGAGATTTGTGATCATGAGGATCCCGGCTATACAACAGTATATTCTGTCAAAAAAGGAACAATAATATTCTACGACCAGGACGACAACTGTGAACAGCGTCAGTGATTTGATACTGCAGGTAAAGGGGCATGGTATGAAAGCCCCATTTTCACATAGACCAACTAACATGACTTTAGAGAGATCAGTCATATGGCGATGCAACATAATTCTTGTTTATTGCTTAAAAAGTAAATTGTGTTGCTCGTGGCACCATGTAATCTTGCAACCTTCGTAACACAATTACCCACAGATGGCCTGTGTGTGCGGTGGGATTAAATAATGTTTTCAGGAAAGTCCACTGAAAAGATGTATTCTTATTATACAGTTGCGTGTTGGATACACATTTAGCCGCACATTTCCACATAGATTTCTATTACTTTTAATCTGCCAGACATTTTGTCTGAACTCCTCATGTTCATAAATCTAAAGTTAACTGCCCAAATAGTCAACGGTGTTTTTAAAATGTGAATTCTGGTTTACAATGACACACTTTTTTTTCTTTTTTCTTTTTTAAACATCAGTGTCCTGTTTCTTGTCGGGACAAACATCCTGGAGACAATGACGTCTTTAAAAGAAAAAAGAGATTTCCTCCTATTTTTTGAGGGGAGGTTTGGGGACTGGAGCTGCTTGAAGGCAGCGGTGAAGGACTTTCTTTTCATATCCAGAGGATTTTGTTTTGATGTAAATAATCCAAATTCAATATTAATATTTAACTCTTTAAAAAAAACTGCACGTTTTGTACACTGTAGAGAAAACACAACTTGGAACGGAAGTTGTTTATACTGGATCTTTAAAAACTTAATTTTGACAATGTTCACTCCTGTTGTTCGTACAGGACTCTAGAGATCTCTGAGCTAGGATTGAAACAGCTGATGCTGAACACGGTGTCTTTCACTGAGAACATGCCTGGACCATGTTTTGATAACCAATAAAGCGATACTTGGCTGTCTATGAAGTTGACTGTTACATTTAAAAGCAAATGTATTTTTCCTGCATTGTGATCGATTCTTCTAAGCATTTTGACTTGAGTAGATTTCGTACACAGCATTACAAGTACTACAGTGGGAAACAGCACTGTGCACACTGCTGTCAAGCCTGTAATGTTGATAATGTAAATACCGCATTTTAGAACACTTTTTTTTTTGTTGATATATATAAAGTTGTTTTCAGGTTTGATGTGTGGTTTTGCTAGGTTGGATATTTCATTCACAAATAATCATTTAGTGTTGCCTTCCCCCCCCCCCCCCCCCCCCCAATGACCAAAATCCAATGTCCTATATGTATTGTACACGTTGATCTTAGTGTCAGGGTTGAGCAAAGTTTTCTTAATGCTGGCACACTTTGTACATATAGACTTCTTAACGACACACAAACCTCCATTTACTCACATATACACGTATACACTTGATTAAAACAATTTTTATAATGTTGCGAAAAACAAGTATGGATGCATGTTTTTGATATAGCTATACACATATATACACACACACACGAGGGCTTTTAAAGTGCAACATTTGACATCTGCAAAGAGGTTCAAAGTAGACTGGATTTCCTGCCAGAGCTAAGCTATGTTTACATTTGTTAGTGTTCTGAAGCCTTCCAATTATGTACTGTCTTGCGCTTCCTCACACGTTAACATTCGTCTGATTTGTGTGACCGCACCAACGGCAACTAGCACTCCCCGCTCCACACGAACTGATATTCACACGGATGTGCTGACCGATGAGTTACTCTGTCCACTGACAGCCTATTGAGCGTTGCAGACAATCGTGCTTTCTGCCCTCTCTGAAGGCAGCGATGCTCACTTTTCATAGGCTGAACCCACCTGCATTGGGTCAGAGCAAAGGTTTATTTAGCTCTTTTGAGACTTTCTTTTTCTGCAAAGAGATTTAAATCATTTTGCATTTATTTTGCTTGGTTCAGTTGTAACTTCATTTTATATACTCTGGTCTGAGGTGTTTAACCTCTCTACTTTAGCAGCTACCTTTTTAATGCCCATCACAACACAAACGGGCTGTCTGGTTGAGCATTTAGCATCGATTGTCATTTCATGTCATGGACAAACTGATCAAATCTGTAGCCTAATACTTATAAGTGCCCAGTTTGTTTTGCATTCAAGTCATAAGCCACAGACACTGTAGTGCATGATTGAAGATGATCACACTTGTAATCAGAGGGAATGAATGTCATTTTTCCTCAATCTAGCAATTACATCTCATCACGAGATAGATCACGATTCTATATGATCTTATGCAATGTTAAACGTGCAAACTAAGTATGAGGTTCAGGGGATATATCTATATGGTCTTGTATAGGGTAAACCAATAAATATGTTGTCATTCATACATGTGTGTAGCTTGTTTTTATTTCCAGGTGTGTTTACCCTGATCTGTGTTCATTATTAATCATACCATGTTGTTCATCACATAGAATTGTCCTTTCACATGTAGATACTATAACCATAAATGGAGAAGTCATGACAACAAATCCTATTTGTTTTGATGAATAGCGACCTCTTGTGTCCGGACCTCAAAACATCTTTCAATGGCTTTAGTTGCCTTGAAACATGCCTGTTTATTTTGTAGAGCTTTTTGTTTTTTAACAAGGGAGGATAACAGTATGTTTGTGACAAAATAATTTCACTCAGTTTAATCTAAACTTTTTAGTAAATGCTAGTTAATTTGTCAAACGTTTGAGTTAACGGTGTCTATGTGCCTTCAACGGTTTACGGTCTTTAATCGAGACAAAGATGTTGTACAAGAGAAGATATAAACCCGCCGTGTTTGTTAGAATGGGACATCTCTTGTTTGACATTCATGATGTATGAAAAATGAATAATACGTTGTATTTATAACAATTATGGACAGATGACAGCCAGCAGATATTCATGGTAAAAAGTTAGACCGTAAGCCTGCTTTATTTTATATTGAACAAATAGAGTAATAGAGTACGTTAGACAGCGTCACAGCGCATGCGCGATGAGCAACAGCCGCATCTGAGTAAAAGCAGTGGAATTGACCCCATAGTTTAGCAGTATGGAGTCTATGGCTCCGTCCTCAATTCCATACTAACATACTATGTTTCAGAATTGTGTGCATAGTTCCCTTTTTGTGTATACAATGGAGAAAAACTCAATTTCGTCCGGGAATGTTGCCCCAGTTTATAATACCGCAGTTTTAATTTTCAGCAGACGTTATGGTGTTCGAATGAAATGTAAACTAATACAGAAAAAAACTGACAATCTTACGGCTAAATCATAAATCGTTAACAGATAAACGCGCACCTACGAGCCCGAATTGCACACTGCAATATAGGATATTTGTCCTGATCCATCTCGGGGTATTTAAGCAAAGCCGGAAGTAAACTACGGATGACTGTTTCGTTTCGCTGTGTCTCTCTTGAGTCAGAGCGGTTGGTTTTTCAGGAGGGAAACTTTACAAGGTTTAACGGGATTTGAGCACGATTAATTCATTTCGCCCAATTACCAGAGCCAGTGCAGCCATACTGAAAGGTAAGAGCGCACCTTAATTACGCAGCATGTTAATTTAGTCGTGTGTTATGATATTTTACCCGCTTCAGTTTGCGCCATTTTCGCTAGTTTTGTAATGCACAAATGTGCGCCTTTTAGCTCTGCCGTTCTTTGTCCCTATTTTTTAATGGGTTGTGATATGGTCTATCCCTGTAGAATAATTCACATCACTTATTGCTAAGCCAGATTATGTATGTATAAGCGTTGGAAGAAAGGTAGTTATCACTTTTCTGTCATCCAAAATTGTGTTCAAATCAAGTGCAATTGCGCATTTTTGTGCTGCACCAGGCCGTGTCAAGACGCTAACAGCACCAGCGCCTGTTGGGATACAACATGAATCTGGCGCACA
The DNA here is from genome assembly GCF_949748355.1 of Melanostigma gelatinosum. Classification (NCBI taxonomy): domain Eukaryota; kingdom Metazoa; phylum Chordata; class Actinopteri; order Perciformes; family Zoarcidae; genus Melanostigma; species Melanostigma gelatinosum. The sequence goes on along the minus strand of NC_136654.1, from coordinate 6,469,340 downwards.
TGAGTTAGCTCGTCAAGCTAACTGGCTAGCTTGCTCATCAAATAGCTTTAATGGTCAGGTTGTTGACACTTGTGTTGACAGCAAGTTTACAGTAAAGCTCAGCGAACACTTAACACATGTAACGTTGGTGGTTTAATGTCCTGGACCTTAAGTTTAACACCAGACTAAACAGAAGGAGGAGGAGAACCGTGTTTTGTGGACATGTAACGTTATCACCAGCGGCTAACTTAGCTAGCCACCTTAGCGTAGCAGACATGTTCAGACGATACTTTAAAACTCATTACTTTAAGGAGATGAAAACTGTTCAACACTGCGTCCTAACAGTATACAGACTATAACTCTACTCTTATAAAGTTAGTTAATGCTGCATGGACAGTTTGTAGTTATTGCTGGTGCCATTCTGTTGCTTTGCCTAGTTTTCATTATCACCAAAGCATCCAATTGAAGGTCCTAATTAGAGCTCATAATTAGCTTTGAAGCGGACTGGCTACAGCGTGGTGTATAGAGACACCTTTATGTAATGGTACAGTTTGTGTGACTGTCCTCGCACTGTCTTTCACATTGACCCATGATGGGTTGAGTGCCATAATTTAATCTGTTATTTACTGAATAAAACAACCTTTTTTAGTAAGGAGGAGCTAATTAATTAATTGGATGAACGAGGATGTGTGTGTTAAGTCCTGGTAACTACATGATCTAATGGCAGGTTTTTAATTTCTAATACTGCAATGTTTCTTGTGCAATTGATCACTTCACAGGAGGTGGGAACCTACATTCAACTGTTAGCAATTGTATACACACTAACACATCAAAGCCTTCAGTTAGAAAAGCTTTCCACAAACCAAATGGTTTTTACTTTATTCATTCGTTTGTTTTTCTTGTCCAAAAGATGTTTTAAAAGTGTAAATAAGCACTAAATCCATACATCCTCCTTTGCTTTTATGCTTTAGGAATGACTAGACTTAATTGAGCAATAATGTTGATTCAAAACACTATGTATGGTGACATGTTTTCAAGGCAATGACCTTCACAAAGTTTAGGAATGGTAAATCCCCGGTGCCAAGTCGGACCTGGTTAGGAATGGTTTCATACAATTGACTTGACGTTGTCTTTCATTACAGGAGTCCACGAATCATGTCAGGCATTGCATTGAGCCGGCTTGCACAGGAGCGCAAGGCATGGCGGAAGGACCATCCTTTTGTAAGTACCGGTAGTAGTTAGTGCCTCATGAGATGCACCTGTTCTGGCTCCACTGTGTATCTGAGTTGACGTTCGATTAAGTCAAGTCCTCTGGTGAACACTGGTATCTTAACCGTTTGCTCTATCCTGTTCAATCTTTCAGGGATTTGTTGCTGTACCCACAAAAAATCCAGATGGAACCATGAATCTCATGAATTGGGAATGTGCTATTCCTGGAAAGAAAGGGGTAATGTGCAGCTTCAGATTTACAAAAAGAAACAGAAATACAAACGATGGCAGCAGCGAATGCGTCTCACTTCTAAAGCAAAGAGGAAGTATTGTCTTTCTGTAATAAAGAGGTTAATATACTTGGTCATTTAGATAGAATAAAGCATCGAAATGCTGGCCTATTCAGGTCTGTAGTGGGCAGCCGCAGATTAGTGTAAAATGCGCTAATAGACTGCATTAACTGAGATACTAGAATATCATGTATGCAGGAGTATAAATAACCCAATTTCTCTGCTCATGTAAACACCATATCCTGAATATGATCAAAACTGGGATACGGCTACTCGTGTAAACACACTCTATATTTCTGTAGCAGGTGTATGGCTTTAAACATTATATTGCATAATACAACTATAGAGGTATGTCTTACGTTTTCTATAGAGTGCTGCAGGTACAACACATTTTTGTAGACAAACCTGGAAGTTATCATCGCCCTGGTTCCCTAGACAAAAAGCCAATGGGATTGTTTTTTTTCATTGGATTTTGGATAATTGCAGAAAACAAGCATATAATAAGTTTATGGTTTTCTGCAAGATAATCTTTAGAAATGATCACCATTCTTGTGATTTTTGAAGCGTGAATACAATCGCCAAAAGTAGAAAGCTAATGTAAACGAGCTACACCACAATCAAATGACTACGCGTCAAAAATGGAAACTCATTTCTGGGTTTTAGGGCTCATTCCTGCTGCACTTTATTGTGCCAGCATAGGTAGTGAATATCATGAGTGTCCCCAGATTTCCATGGACCAAAGCAGGTTAGAAAGGTTGTTCATTCTTGGAACTGCGATGAGCCTTAAACGTGCTTTTAATATTAATCTGGCAATAATAACAATGTTTTAAGAGTCATTTTTGGTGGAACATGTGTTAATATGAATCTAATGGTTGTCTCCTCAGACTCCGTGGGAAGGAGGCTTGTTCAAACTGCGCATGTTGTTCAAGGATGACTATCCTTCTTCACCTCCAAAATGTGAGTTATTGTGTCTGACCTGTGGTCAGCGTAAACTCAACCGTTAATGTGATCTCTACACACTCCTGCATTATGGAGTCAGTAGATGGAAGTACGAGCCAATACTGCACAGAGAAATGCTTTGTCTACTCTAGAATGTAGAGTCAGGTGCACACCACAGCACATGTCTTCCTTCAAAGGTATTGTGCACAACCACGCATAATTCCTGTCCTGAAACTGGCAGGTGTCAGGAGACTGTCAATAGCAATGAGTTGATGAAAACATAATGAAAGTGTTTGAAATGGCTCAGTTGAGGTCAAGACACCCCAACCCACTCGACAGAGAGGCAGCGAGCCTCAATATTGTCCCTTTGAAGTATCCTTGTAATGAGAAAGTGTCATTTATAGCTATGGGCTTACTTTACTACAGGTTGCTGTAGTAATCTTAAGGTAACTCTGTAGTTGAGATAGTCACCCATGTTTAAGATTTCTCACTGAAGCCGAGCATCTGCTTGACATCTTGGTTGTGATTGGTTCAAAGCAGCAGTAGATCACACAGGTTTTTCCCGCTCCATCGTTTGTGTTTGAAGGCTAGTTCATGACTTAAATCTGTTGAAGCAGATCTAAAAGCTTTGTCATGGTAATCGTTTCCATTCATTGCTGTTTAAAAGTTATGATTTAGATGTGAATGCTAAACATGTTCGATATTGGACTGCTTAAAATCTTACACTTTGCCCAGACTACTATACTGGAACCAACTCGTTACATCACCCTTTTGGTTGCGCACAAGGCCCGGGCACTGTGATGTACCGTGTTTCTAACATTCATCAACGGGGGTTGTGTTGTCTGAATGTGACATTAGGACCGCTTACTTGTGTGAGGAGCAGAAGTTGCTGCCTCTTCACTCAGTGTATGCTGTGGAAAAGCCGAGTGACATTTGTGGAACTTGTTCATCTTGTCTGACATTTGTAATGGCTCCAGAACATAAGATAAGATAACTAACATTATCTTGTGTTTTTTAGGTAAATTTGAGCCTCCACTCTTTCACCCAAATGTGTATCCATCAGGCACAGTATGCCTATCTATTCTAGAGGAGGACAAGGACTGGAGACCAGCCATCACAATAAAGCAGGTTTGGATTGACAAGCATACCTTTTTAAAAAGTGTTTTTCTTTCTGTGGTTTTATACTTTATTTCTTATTAAATTCAATCTAAGAATCAATTTGCTTTAAAAAAAAAAACAAAGCCAGGGAAGCAAATTATATAATGTATTCGTTTTCCATTATATTGACATAAAAAAACTGGATCTTGAAAATTAAGTTCTGATATTCAACTTGAAATATAACTTATTTTTAATTTGGACAGCTAATATGTCCATTTGTATTGCCTGTGCTAGAAGATAAGTCATTCAGAGACTTCATGCAACTGATTTAAAACTTTAGTAACGAACAAATATAAGCAACCTTATAAATAATGCAAAACGGATACTTTTTATAATTTGTTTAATTTCTCCTTCAGATCTTATTAGGTATCCAGGAACTCCTAAATGAACCAAATATCCAGGATCCAGCCCAAGCAGAGGCTTACACAATCTACTGGTGAGTGACATTTGATTTCATCTTTTCAACCGTGACACTAAATGTAAATACGAGATGATTTATAAAGTAGCCTGCATGTCTGAAAACGGCTAAGGAAACTAGAAGTCTATTATTGATCGTCTATGTTGCAGCGACAAAATCAGATTCTAAGTTTGACTTGCACTGTAATACAATGGACATAATGATGAGAACCAGAATTGGCTTTAATGGTCAAGTGTGAGCACGTACAAGGAATTTGCCTCTGGTATTTAGTTGCTTTCAAAGTACATGCACAGAAATGGCATACGGCACAACAAACGTAAACATCTACCGTAACTACTGTGTACAGATATAAATATACATATAAAAAAGTGTATGTTACACTCTGTGGATGCCAATGGAGGACTTCTTTATTGTTTTCATAACTCAAATATCAGTATTTTTAACTCTGTGCCTAAAAATACATTGAGCTCATGACAAATAAAGTAGTTATGAGTGCACGTCGGATGAGAAGGTGGTATTGTAAAGATTCTGAACTGAAAGCAGCGCTGCAAAACCTTGAGGTAGAAGTGGTTCTGTTGAGGGCCACTCTGCTCTGTTTTGTTTTTTCCACCATATTCTACAGCCCTAACTTGAAGAGGCAGCCGTGAAGTATAACTGTGTTTGTGTTCTAAAGGTCTGGATGTGTGTAACCTGAACCAATAAAACATGTTTCACAGCTCGTTTTAATCCAAACATGAACCGCTTATTTAGCTTCACATAAATAAAAAAACAACCACCTGCTGAATCCTGAAGATTATATTGTTTTTAACTTCTCCATACTTTCTGATTTGAATAAGTGATCAGAGAAACATGATAACTGCGTTGTTGTTTTTTAACCCCTTTCCAGCCAAAACAGAGTAGAATATGAAAAAAGAGTTCGAGCACAAGCCAAAAAATTCTCCCCCTCGTAAGGGCGAAGACTTGCTCCGCTGTGGCAGAAGGAATGGGTTTGACAAGAATCACCTCCCCGCTCAGTCTCTCAATGAATGTGCTCCTCTCACATCAGGACTTGCTTAAAGACTTCTATTTAAACTCCACACGTTCTGTGCCATCCGACCTATCATTTTTTTTTTTTTATGTTCTTAATTTGCCAGTTGGTGCATAATGCTGAGAGGGGATGGGTGCTTCAGCACCCTGGTCATTTATTTTTAAACATTTATTGTCTTATGTGGTGGAAGGGACAAAGCTCGGTACCAGTTTCATCGACTCCATGCAAGCTGGCTGTCAATGTTCAAGGAAGAAAATGTTTTTTTGTTTTAAAATGCTCTTTCACAGGGTCTATTCCTTTTTGTCCCCCCCCCCCCTCTCCCCTTTTATTTTCCATCAATTTAATGTAAAATTAGCTTATTTCATTGTCAGTATTTCAACTGCTGTATAATGAATGGCACTTTTATACTGTTGTATCTCACTAGTGTCTCTAGATGGCTCTGTCTAATTCTCTTTCCCAGGTTTTCTATTCAGCATGCTGTAATATACGATAGAATCTGCTGCCTTGGCTGTCTTTTTGTTATTCAGAGTGTTTGCTATGAAATAAATAAAAATGGCCATGACGACTGAGGCAGGTAGGCTTACTTCTGTATCAGACTTTAAGGTTATTTGGTGCTTTGTTCATGTATGTGTTGGCGTAAATAAAACTTTCTACAAAACTTTAGCATTTTATTTAATAAGTGATTAAAATATACAGCAAGCTTAACTTAACCACGAAGGCTAAACGATACAAAATGTCAAAATTAATATCTATTAAGAATATCTGATTAATACAGTTCCTTTACTCATTTGACTCGAGCAACGGTTATGCAATTAATATCTACATTATGCATAATGCTGTGGAAGCATTTTACAATCACAAGTGCACATTAATGTAATAGCAAAGTATGTAATAACCGAAATTAAGAATGCTAGTTTTTAACTTGAAGTGTTTAATTTCATGGTCTAGTTGAACTTCAGGCCCAACATTATTTGAAATTCATCTTCAGACTATTTTACATTCTACTACATGCTAACTCATCAGCTTATGCTTCAGTAATGGCCTTCATTCTGATGAACCCTGTTGGGCAGGAGCAGGGTTTGGTTGATGAGCTCCCAGGGTCCTCTGCTGTGACCGGATCGCTCTGCTGGATGGTGCAGTACTCATTGCAGTACCTGTGAAGGTCCTTCTCCAGCCAACACCCAGAGTCTCCTTGAGCAGGGCTCCCCGGCTGTGAGCTGAGGGTCAGACTCTGGTGAGAGCTCCCTGCAGATGAAGGCGGGACCATGGTGATCACAGTGTAGGGGATGCCCAGGAGAGAGGTATCGCAGCTTGGGTCCGATATATTGCTGTACATGCTGCCCTCCAACTGGTGGTGAAACTGGAGCTGACACTCTTCCTCCTCCTCGACGACTTCACACTCTGTAAGAGTGTCAATCTGGAGCGTTTCCTCTGCCTTCAGCATGTCTGCCGTGTTTTCTTGTGTAACCACCCAGCTCTATAATCACAGTCATGTTTAAGGCCATTGTTATGAGATAATTGTCGGTATTTTATCTTAAGCTAAACTTACCTTGAAATCACCCTGGAAGTCACTGTACAGTGTGTGGAAATAGGGTGCTGGAGTTGGGATGAAGGCACTCTGCCTCCACCTGTAAGTGTTAGAAACATAAAGAATATATATTTTGTGTGCATTGGTTGTAGGAATTGGCATTTGTTATAATGTACATTTTCTGAGTGAAAAGCTGTAAAGGAACCTTACTTTTTAACTGGAGCGTAGCAGAACAGTAGGAGGAATGGCACCAGCACACACAGGGGGATGAGCGTCTTACCCAGTCCAGAAACAAATGTGTTTGATGGGAATTCTGTATGGACTCACATGCAGAAGAAACATTTGGAGAAGAAAAAAAGTAGAACATCAAAGTAAGCCAAGATGCAAAGTAATGAATTTACAGTTGCTGCATTCTCAACAAGTTGCCATACGATAAAGATCCTCTTCATTAAGCTTAGATCAGCTGAGACTCACCATTCACAGATGACTCCGTCTCCCAGTAAACCTCAGAAGACCAGTCGCTCCACTGTCCCTTGTAGTGAGCCTGATTAGGACTGGACCGTACTCTTGCAGCGTACTCGGTGTCTGGCTCAAAGTTCTGATCATCCACAGAATAATTCAGACTGTTGGTGTTGATTTCATGCGATAACAGCTGAAATAAATAGATATGGCAATATGTCATTCATCTTTGTAAAAGAGAGAAACTTCCTGTATGGGTTGCCATTTGTGCCCAATCATCAAATAGATTCATTAGTTTGCAGATAGATGGGTAGATCAGTAGATACGTTATTTAATGTTTATTGTTACAATTCTTCAGTTGCTGTAAGTTTAGTTTTGACTGTCCTAGGAGATATTATCTGTTCTGTCAGTCATTTTAATCATGGCAGAGAATTGTGTACTCAAAACAGTTTAATTTAGTTATGAGCACTTTTAAAAGACACCACTTAATATCACTCGTAAAGGGGCTGCTGTGATATGCTGATAAGAGTCGGTAGCAAACTCAGAATTGTACATTTAGATACGTAAAGTTCAGTCTTAATTTGTCATTTGGCAAAATTGTGTAATTGGTGCTCAGGCAGAAATGGTTAATATAAGTCACAGGAAAAAAATGGATTCATTAATGTACGGCACAATCCCTGTCTGTCCGCACCCTGGTTATTTGCCTGAAAATCACACCAACAAACCACCAACAAAGAGCACCCAATTCTTGTTTGTTTATTTGAATCTCACGTGTGTGTCTCCCCTTTTGTAGTAATGGAGCTGAAACTTGAGGTTTTCGACAAGACTGGTGTAATCTTCATATTCCTTGTAGGTACTTATCCATGTGAAGTGGTGTTGACCTGAGTCGGGGCTGACGGTGAGTTGGCACGGTGCGTTTGGTGTAACTAGAGAGGACACATTAAAGACAAACGCACACAAAAGGCGGGTTTTAAATAGGCAGACATCTGTATTTGTATACACAAATGTGTTCCGTGTGTCTGGCTTTGAAAACCGACCAAAACCATTGTGTTCCTTACTGTTATTCACAGGTAGATATTTGTCCACCAGCTGCTCACAGATTTCAGGCCCATCATTCTGGCTGTGACAAAGCGAGATTTCAAAACAATCCAAATCCATAAAGGTCCCAGAATCTTCATCGGGTATTGGACTGGATGTACTTAAGGAGCAGAAGTAATCCTCATCGGTGTTTGTCAGCATGCACACCAACTTCTTTCTGCACGAAACGGTAATGAAACACAACATCATCATCACATTTAAGGTCATCCATTATTTATAAATGCCAGTAGAAAAAAAGCCTCACTTTTCATAGGTTTCTATGAAAGTGAGCCAGTAGGAGCTGTTGCTGTCCGAGTAGTTTTCTGATGTTGCGATGCTCAGGGAGCAGTTGATGGTGTACAGGTAATCATTCACACAGTGAAGATGGTGGTCCACCCCTGAAAAATGTACAAGCAATGTTTTATTGGGAGTTTCAGGAATCAAAGCAGAGATTTCACTGTGTTGGTGAATAATCCTCTTTGTATTTGTAGGCTTTTCTATTTGTCATGTAGGTTTTTTGTATGCATAACATCCACTTAAATAACCGTTACTGATGACTCAATGACAGTTTAAACTGTACGCATTATGTTTTGATTAAAAAACAAACGCCTTTTTTTACTTACAATATTTAAACTGCAGACTTAAAGGATAGTCCCAGTAGCTTTAAGCGGGAAGCTCTTTGTGGCCAGTTTGGACAGGAAAAACAATTACTCAGACCAAGAACGCTTTTAACGTCCATATGGAAATATTGGTATTGTTTTAGGATAGACATTTAAAAAAATATGAACTTATCCTTTTAATTGCTTGCTGTAAAATGAACAAAACTGCAACATTTATTATTGACCCACTGCCATATAAAAGTGCATGTATGCTGGTTTATTGTAAAATAAAAAACCTTACATCACAACATGAACAAAAGATAAAGACTTTTCCCTTCATAATAAGAAACATTAGCCGACTTTTCCCATTAGGTCGAAGATCAAACAGATTATTGCTGAGGTCCTACAAAGTATAACAAAGCGTCTGAAGCACTTATTCTAGCTTTTAGTGTGCATGATGTATCGTTTTTAAAACACCTTATATTTACATTCTTTTGGCTTTTGTCTCGATCAACGTGCACATGAATCCAAGCAATCTGATGTTAATGATTCTCTTATCACATAAAACAAAAGAGAACTGGGTGGGACATAACCTGTGACAGGAGTTCCATGCAGACTGACACTGTTGGTAGATACAAGCAGAAACACGAACAGCAGCTTCAGCCTCGGTGGAGAGCGACAATCCATCACACCAGACGATCAAGACATCACTTCAGCACTGAGAGGTCTTGATACAGTCATTCTGCCCTGAAGCTCTCGCAGAACAACGTTTATTAACGAAGGCTGAGAGAGGGAGGTGTCAGTGAGACGGTGCACACTGATAGTTATCACTCGCATGTCTGCGGGGAGAGGATGTGCTTTTTTTGTGAAAGGAGCAAGGCTTCAGTTTCACCAAACATGTTGAATCTCACACCACAACCCTCTAATCTATCGCACTGTGCACGGCATAACATACAATTTGGTTAAACGGTCGTATTTTCATTATCAGACCTATCTTAATTGCTTTAAAAAAGATTTTAAATACAAAATACTGTGAGTGTGTAAATGTCTCCTTTAGATCTCTTCACTGATGGTAACCGATTGAATAGGCTCAGAGCTGGAAGACATTCACGTGATATCAGCACTGTGGTGAGATATATTTTGATCTACGATGCCAAAAACACAAACACGTGCGATGGTGAGACTCAACTTGTTACATCACATTTGACTGCACAAACGCCTCGCTCTGCGAAGAACAAATTCTCCTGTGCTGTAAGAAATCTGCAGAGTAGGAAGATCATCTGCTAAACATTACATTCCTTAAATCACACCAATTTAAAATGGACTTAATTCACATGAAATGGAGAGCCATGAAATACACCCATTTCTATGCACTTTGGTTGTATTCCTGAGTCTGATTGTGCGGATAGAAATCTTATTCGACACAGAAGTTAGTCTTAAGACGACACATTTTTCATTTGGTTCACATCACACATCAACTAACTTTCTTTATACAACAGTAGTACAACAGTTATATTTGACTGTCCTTATTGTGCCACTTACAAGAGTGTTGTGCAATGTGTAGCGCAGCAACAGGAGATCAGTTGAATGTGTGTTGTGTGTTGTGGTGATTCTATAAATGAATACGACCTGACAGCGTCTTCCTCTGAGGTTCACCGTTTTGTTTATTTAGAGTTCATAACTGTCTCTCGGTGTTAGTCGAGCACAGTGCATGAATTTATTTTCTAGTTGATCAAGAGGACGTCTGCAAGCTTTCACGACAAAATAGGATATAATTAAATGCAAGCCTGTTCATTTGTGGCCCAAGGGGGGGGGGGGGGCAAGGTATTGCCAGCGTGTCAACTTCATCCCTTGTCGCACTTGTAGCAAAGCTTAACAATTAAATGTATATATTTATTCATACAACTTGTTTCAGAGAGCATCTGAACATGAAACAAGAAAACATCATGTTACCACACAGACGGTCATGTCAATGTGATAACAGAGGTGTCAGTTTAATTTGGGTTTTTGCTGTCCAAAATATCCGCAGACGTCTGATCACTTCACCACAGAGCATGAAGGAGGCCTATTTTTATTTGTTGAAACCTAAATGACTTTCTGCCCCCCTCGTGTGAAGCAGAGTGAACTTGTGCTTGAGATCAGCAATAAAGCCCGTGTGACGTGTGAATATTATATCAGTCTTTATGTTGTGCAAGAGCAGAAACCCTGATATGGTTGGATATATCTGCAACCAGTCCCGCAGCATCTGATATAAGGGCTTTTTTTCAATTTATTTTTGCATTCTGATCAGAATGCTTCCTTCTTTGTGATAAATATTTTAAAATGACCGCAAACAGTCCTAGATGTAACTTTGGCTTGAAATAACACATGATCTGATGTAGATCTGAGTGAATGATTGACTTTCCATTTAAAATATGTAAAAAAATAAAATAAAATCATAGACTTGCAAACATTGTATTATTGTCATTTAATATCATTCAATATCATTTAATATTTCCCTGGTAGTCTTTAAACAGTTGTCCTCAATATCTTAATTGCAGGAGTCCTTTACCTATCTGGCAAATATAAAAAGAAAGACCGTAAATTAACTTCGATATAAAATCTGCTGTAAAATAATACTGGACCTATAAAACAAGTCCCCTCTAAGTCTCTGGCATGTATTTTCCATATTTAGTGTATACAAAGTGCTACAATGCACCAGGATACAAAATATGAAAAATGACCCTGTGCAAAATGATGGGTATAGTCTAGTGTTAATTTAGATCAGGGATCTAGTTAAGCACCCGAGGCACACCAGCATGGCTCACTCACAAGCCAGTTTACCATCAAATGAGGACAGGGTGATGGCAAAGGCCTGCAGGGCACACATGGGGAAACTGTAATCCATGGAGAAGACATCCTCCGCTACGCGCCCAAACTGCATCACTATGTAATCCTCTGGAGAAGACAGCAGCAGGGGGCAGAGAGAGAGGAGACAGACGACTGTGAAGTCAGGAATAAAGACAAGGCAGACATTTTCTTTGTGGTTGATGACAGAGGAAGAGAGTCACATCGTCCTACCGTTGTCAGGGTGGATGATCTGGAAGTTCTTGACGGAGGCCTGGGTGACCCGACCGTGGAAGTTGAGCACATATGACTGAGTCTGTTCCTTCCAGCTCGGGCATTTGTTCACCAGTGTGACCAGTTTGTCTGTGTTGCTGTTCGCATGGCGGACCAAAAGAGTATCAGGTTCCTATAATAAGATAAACATTTCAGTTCCTCCGGCACATTTCACACTTAATCAACATCCTCGCAAAGGATTATTGTTTTCTTTCTAAACTTACATTTGTGGGACGAATGGACACTCTTTCATCGTTCTCCAACATGCCAGGGACGATCACTGTCATTTTCCTAGGACCCCTAAATCCCAGCACATTTGTCTCCTGGAACATGACAGCCAATTGTATTACAGCTTTTATCTCTTCATATGCTGTGTCAGATGTTAGAGTGTATAGAGTTAAGTTTGAACTCACGTAACAAATTGCTGCCAGCTCTTGCCGCACTGATTCACACTCTTTGATGAAGGGCTTCTTCTCAGGGTTTTCACCTCCATCATAGACTGTGAACTTGGTACCCAGGACATTGGACCTGAAACAAATAGGTCTGATCTGATACATGATCTGTCATCATCTATAAGGCTAGAGATCAAAATGTCAACCTTGCCTGAATTAAGAAAGATAATCATGGGGTGCATTCAATTTCCATGTAAAATGATTGCCTCCACAAATCATGGAGGAATTCCCAAAACATTTCCAATTTACACTTGGGATGCAATCGAGGTAGTCATGCATGCTGGCTCAGGCTTACTGAGAATGGAATTGACACATCGTTAGTGTTATTGGTTACGCCACTGATGTTCCTGCTATATCAGGTCAGATTGTGTGCTATAAATAAGTACTTCGGGTCCAGTTTTGAGAACCACTTGTTTAGTTTGATGACAGTGGATTCTTCAATGTTTTCTGAAGGGGTTTTGAAAGGGTTTATTAATCAGCCCAAGATCAGAGAATTCAACGTTAAGTAAAAATGAGGTTTTAAGTTCTTTCTTGAGGTGCAAATGAAAGAGTTGTACCTTAGTTTTCCTATGTAGCAGTTTGTCTCTCTGGACAGATTTGTCGGGTCAGTGGAGATGAGATAGTTGGATGTTTTGCACTTTTTCCGTTTTCTGCCTGCCATTAGGAACACCTTGGTGATGGCAGAATGAAAAACACGTTTTTAGACGATGAAAAGAACGTCGACATGTGACAGCTCACGAAAACAGGATCATGCTTAAAGAGCTTCAATCAATGTGCACAACGATTGGGTTCAAATTGTGCAGAAGTGCCAACCCTCTTGCCGTCCGCCTCCTCCATGTGGAGGTAGTAAGTCGGGTAAATGCCCTTCTCCATGCCTCTCCTGTCCCTGGTGACCCTACACTGGATCGTCGCATCTCGGGGGGCTGGACGCAAAGCAAACGTCTCAAGATCCTCCACTGACATTGGAGATGTTGACTGGAATGAGAGTGGAAATGATTTCAAAAGTCGTTTTTATATATGCTGTGTGATGAATCTAAATGAGGTGCATACTTGCCTAATTTGCGTTTGACAATACACAAAACAGTTTTTTACTTGTAAATGTCTCACTCTTTCATTAGATTCACTGTCTGAAGATGAACTCTCTCTGTAGTTGGAGTTGAGGGAAGCGAGACTCGGCATACTTTTCTCCGCTTTCTTTGTCTTCTTTGCCTTTTTCACCTTTTCCTGGGTTTCTTCATCTTTGCCCTCTTCACTTATTTGGCACCTGGCTGTATGATAACACACACAAATGTATTCCTTACAAACTTTACAGTATTGTTGATCGTAAAATGCACAGGACCAGATAGGTCTAACGCATGACTCACATGTGTTGAGTTGTTTTTTCTTCTTAGGCGATTGAAGGACAGGCCTCTGGGTCCCCTCTTCATTGTCGCTTTCTTCATGTTTATTCTTCTTTGGACTTGCCATCTCCCCCACTGACTCTATCCCCTGGGATGAAACCTCCTGCAAGTGATTCTCTGCAAAAGAGGAGACAGACGCTATAAAAGCTGTTCCATTTAGTGTTATGTATTTATGATATTAAATAAAGATTCATGTTTAAAACTGTAAGTAAGGTCCATAGTTAGATACGTTAATAATAAATTGAAGATTGATGTTACTTTTCCGCTCTTGTTTGGTTGTCTTGTTTGTCTTCTGCGGGTCTTCAGATTCTTTGACTTTGTCTTTCTTCTTTGTTTTGTTCTCCTCTTTGTCCTCTTCATCGTTCTGTTCCATCTCTGACGGAAAGCACAATGGCGCGTTGCTGATAAATCATTTATTTATTGATCATTTAATCAAAGTATTCCTTAGCTTTACATGTGCATGCGTGAAAACACAACATGCATAAACCCATGAGGTCACAGACCACGAAGGGCCCGACGTATGTGTGCTCTCCGACTACACTATTTGAATCCTTGAAATTGAGTAAGTAAATGGATAAATAAACACATAGACATCACATGAGAATAAAATATTCTGCTTTCTATATTCTGACCTTTGGCTTTTTCTTTTTTCACTTCTTTCTTCTTTGTCTTTTTTCCCTCCGCCTGAGCATCATTCTCCACCTCCCACTCTACCTCGGGCTCTATGTCCATCTCCAAGCTCAGTTTCTTGGGAGTGACATGATTGTCTGAAGGCATCTCATCAAATGTCATGCTTGCTGTCATGTCACATTCGCCTAATGTGATCTCATCCAGTGGGTTATCATGGGCATGTTCAACTTGATCTCCAGAAAGGAAAAAAAAAACTTGGATTTAATACAATTTAGGACAATTAATTTAATTGCACCGTACAATGGATTTCATTTTCTATTAAAAAAACAAACCAGTGCTAAATATAAATGATTATAATACCAACCACTCAGGGAAGTGTTGCTGAGGGATTGGTTGATCAACAGAGGTGTTTCATCAGAGCGGGACACTTTGTGCTTTCGACTCTTTTGGCGAGCATCCCGATTGGCTACGACCATTTGGGAATCAGCCCTCTTGTTTTGCTGCTTTTTCATCAAAAGAGTTCGCTGTGGGAGAATTAAGTCTTAGGTTTAGAATTGAAACTGTGAACTCAATGTTCAGTGTTCATACGTGGGGTTACAACTACAGAGATAATAGTGATTCTTATGTCTGTATATATGGTGACGTGCTGTTGGATAGGTATTTAGCTGTACAGGAATGTAGGCATTGCATTACATTTGATGGTGACAATATTTTTTTAACGCATGTGATGACAACTAAAGTCAACACACCATCAGCTAAACATTATTATGAGGTTTATGTTTCACTGAAGTCTAATTTTTTATGTTGACATGCTGGCCATGTTATCTGCCAAGATAATTCTCCAGTTTTCTTTGCTGCTGTTTACATTCCTGCTGATGCAAATTTAAAAAAATGTGCAGCACAACAGGAATGCCCCACTGTTTTTTTTTTTTTTTCTTGTGTAGCATAAAAGGACAACAACTGCATTTCTTGTGCAACCATGTGTTGTACAATGAGGACCTCGAGCTGTGCTCTTTGGTCAGAATTATAACATTATATTCGAATATAATGATAGAACTTATATTGGTTGTAGTATTTCTTTAAATTCTAGACAGCGAGTTGTAACAATTATACAGCTGAAGACGATACTACTGATTCTGGATCAGTTTAAATGCATTGTTACTGTTTACTACTATTTTAGTTGGTTACTTCAGCTGTGAGTTATTATTAGTATTTCTACCACTGGTTCGATCTGCTGGTCTGTTATGTAGTACTCTACTGATATAAGCCAGTAGCTCACATACTGTACAGTGCATACAAACAGACTGCGACTTACAGTTGAGCAGTAGCACCACACAGCAGGTGGTTCTGACACAGGGAGCCATGACCTTAAGACTCAAGAACGCTTTATTTATGTGCAAAGCTCTGCCTCAGCTTTAACTACTTGTCAGCTAATTAGCCTTAACAGTGAACAAGTGTTTGCTCCGCTGTCAGAGTGGATATTGCTGATAAATATATATTCATCCTATATCTTTTTTTATAAAGGAACATAGATACAAATCTACTCTGTCAGGTTACAAGTATGGAGGCTTATCTCTTTGTCAGTTAGTTAAAGTGCATTGCAGTTTTTTCCCCCAGTTTGAAATAAACCAAAACATATTTGGGCACTTTCATGTGTAAATGACATAAAATACTTAAATAATCCTTGTTTATTTACCTGGTTGTCAAGCTTCTGTTGTCGTATATCGGGGTCCTCCATGTCTGTGTGAAAGAATCACTGCTAATTATAATCAGTAGATAATTAAGGATCGGCTACATAAAAACGACTGATGAAATCCAGCATCAATGTTCAATGCGAGAAATGGTTCATTCTCCAAAATAAAAAAAGCAATTAAATATGGACGCGCGTGTTTGTTTGTGGCTCCCTGCTCCATGTGTCATGTCCACCTGCATGGAGCAGAAGGCAAAGTGGATTAAAAGGGGATAATGTTCTTAGACTGCAGCGCTCAGTCAGTATATGGACAAGCAGTCTCGGGGGCAAAGCAGGCTTTCCATGCCTGCTTTATGGAGGCGCTATAATGCCTATGTTACGGTTTTAAACGTGCTCCTGTCACCCAATTTACAACAAGGCAGCAGTCTGCATTACTTACCCAGGCGTCAATCGTAAAACACGGAAGCCGCGGATTGTAACCCACAAATTGCGCTTCAAAGTCTCACCCAAAACGTGCCTCTGTCACGCCACACATCACCTAGAGGGGCTATTAAAGTAATATAAAACGGAAGACATAAACCACAACAGACGAGGTATATTAGCGACACTGAGTCAGGCTACCTCGTTGCCATGGATATGGCTGCTGTGCAGCAGCGATGAAGCGCCATGATTTAAACAAAATAAAATTACTAAAAGAAACATCAGAAAATAAAATGATTCATGTCGTTATTATGAGTTAATCTATGACAAACAGCATATACTTGTTTGCAGGATGAATTTTTAACCTATTCATTTTCACTCATTACAACTCAATTAGCTCTTAATAAACGTTTGTTTAGTTTCGTATTTATTATTGGTGGTAGTCATATTGGTACAATTAGTATTTGCATGTGTATTGAATGTTTTTATGTGTATTTAAACTGTTGTGACGTACTATACTTTACTTGGTATAGTAAGTATTTTATTTTATATTATGATTATTAGTATTCCGTACGACACGCTAAACCGGAAAGAGGGGGAAAAGGGGTTTAATGTTGCTAGGATACAACGAGGTAGCCAAACAGGAAGTGATCCAGCTTCATTGCCCGTTTAGTCATGTAAGTTTTCGTTAAATACTTGTATATAGTGAATAACAAACAAAAACAATTACTTCATAGCATCCTTTTTAACTACAAAATATTCATTTGACAAATGTGTAGTGTAGTCTAGATGTTATTTTACAATCAAATCAATCGCACTTCTGTTTTTCAGCGGCCAGTTTCTGCAGTTTACTCAATTATTATTTCGGCAGAAGAAGAAAAAAAAAATGGATACGAAAACAAAGGTAGGCTCTACAAGTTTAGTTAGCGACATGTTGGGCTCACTTTACTGAGCATTGCTATTCATTGACCTATTATATTTTGGATTCATATGATTACAATTTTAAGATATTATCGTTTACACTGGATCCAGCTATTCTGTTAAGTATTGCCTTATAATACATTGTTTTATTATGTCGGTACCACAGGCCCTGAAAGCTAAAGTGATGCTATGGTGAGAGCTGTGCCTATAATCTGGATTATGTTCATTTTGATTGTTTGATACTGTCTTTACGCCTTGCATCATGTCTAACAGAGAATCCATTTCCTGGGTATTTTCAGGACCGATGTGAGCTACCATGACATGGAGGAGATATGCAAAATGCAGTCCATTCCTGATCTGGAGAGGTGTCTGTCCTTTCATGACCAGAAACACATCTATTTTAACACAATCGCACACACACTGCAATGACGTATTTTTCTGTCACCCTTTTTTCTTTTCTGTGGCAGTGCTTTATGCAGTGTGTTTGGAGTCCACCTCCCTGAACCAAAAAGAGGAGTTCTGCTGGAGATGTATGTCCAGACTGTGCTTTTTTGCAGAGAGTGCAACTTTAAAAAGGAACAAACCTCAGCTCTCCTGTCCATCATCAAGTCCATCCATGAGGCAAACATAGGTAAGAAAAGCCATATTATTATCACTGTATTTGGATGATGAAATCATAAAACACTGCAGATAATTCAAATGTAACTTTACGTAAGATGTGTTTGGAACTTTTGTCTTGCAGAAACACCACTCAACAACATAGAAGAGTGTTTCAAATACTGCAAGGATCTACTTCTCTGTCACTCAGTCAGGGTCGGTCTTCTAACTCCATTTTAATGGATTCTCATGAAGGCAATGTTTCATTCAGATGCTTCTGTGTGTTCCCCCACTACAGCGCCCCCCCTTTAGTATCAACCTCTTCAGCTCCGAGGAGGTGGAATGTATATTAAAGTACATCCATAACAGCTACGTGAGACACTACAAACTCTACAAATATATTTTCACCACACAGGTAAGAATTTGAAATGTTATTCTGCACAAATTGTTTCAAGCAACTTCTGCTAACATTCATTTGTATTCACTTGAGTCCTGTGACAATAGATCTGGAGGGAATGACGAGTTCTCTGTATTATTTTTTCACAGCTAAAACTTGATCTATCTCTGACTTACTCTGAGACCCCAGACCAGGATGAACCCACCGTGGAGGATTCATCTGCTCCAGGTAATAATTACAGAGTAACAGCACAAAAGTTGAAGTTTTATGCTGCGTTACATTGAGAACAGAATATCTTGATAGTTTAGAGCACCATGGACCAGAGTTATTAACACCTTTAAGTACTTTTCTTGCACCAGACGATGAAAATCGGATGGAAAAAGAAACAGAAGCAGCACCGACGACAGACAGCTCTCCTCAAACACAAGAAGCATCCATCGAAGAACCAGAGGGAGCCACACTCGGTAGGATCACAAATCATAAAAAGGGACAGTGCAAAAATAACTTTTTGAAGTGGAATGCACCCCAACTAACTGCTTCATTCTTTCAGGTTTAAAATCAGAACTGAAGGCACTGATTGAGAAAGAGGTCAGAGAGCAGATGGTGCTCGTGTCTGGACAACTAGATCAGCGAATGAAAGACATTGCAGCTCAGCACAACATTGCACTAGATTCACCACTGCCCAACCACAAGGCCAAACAATAATGGTTGAGATACGCTGTATTCAAATAAGCACTCACACAAAATTTGACAAATCAAGCTCAAACATCAGTTTTATTACCAACAAAACTTTGGTTTTTCACATACAGTACATCATATCTGCATTTGTACAGTTATTTCTTCGAGAGGCAATCTCTGGAAAAGTGCTACTTATCAAACTGAAGAATGAACCGAGTATGGAATGGTGTTGGTTAAATACAGTCGCAAGTCATTTTCACAGTTAGTGGGTTTCCTATTGAGGAATGCCTGCATGCATGACAGCTGCAGGTTACTCTCCCAAAAGCACTCCAAATATTCTACATGAATGTTTCACATGTCTTTCAGTACTGATTT
The DNA here is from genome assembly GCF_949748355.1 of Melanostigma gelatinosum. NCBI lineage: Eukaryota > Metazoa > Chordata > Actinopteri > Perciformes > Zoarcidae > Melanostigma > Melanostigma gelatinosum. Next base: position 6,449,998 of record NC_136654.1, on the reverse strand, counting down.
GTAACACTGGAAGATCTGTAAATTGTAACATTATGTGTATAGAATCATCTATTAAATAATTAATCACAGTGCCTTAATGTCCACTTTAAGCCACTTTAGCCACGCAGTGTTTAGAAACACATCATCTCCTCAGTTATAACCGACAATTAACAGGTAATATCATAAATACACATAATGTACTTATATGTGATGTGTTCTTTCAAATGATTGTGCAATGTGTCCTTTACTGCAAACCTGATGACCTGACAAGAAGAGTGTCAAACAACCACAAACTTAGATCAAAGGGCGGATAAGATAAGATGTGCATGCTTAACTTGCAGAACCACGGTGCGCATTAATAAGGCACACAAACATCCTGGGCCCCTGAATTCCTCATCTTAAAAGGAAACAGTAATTTGACAAACACTGACATGAGAGCACATGCGAATGTTGAAATAAAAATCAGTGTGGTTAGGAATGAGGTTGACCGTTTTATGTTTCAAAGTCCTCCAGGCCCAGCAGCATGATTTTAGCCGTGTTCTGAAAGAGGGCGGCTCGGTTCTGCTGCTCCCCTTTCTTCACCCAGTGCCCGTAGATGCGGAAGGCGCAGCCGTCGATGAGTTTGCGGACACCGCGAATGGAGTAAGGATCTCTGGCCAGCACTTCCCGAGTCAGCGGCCGAGCCCTGCGGTAACGGCTGTATATCCTGATACAGGCCAGCACGCTCAATATCAACACCTGAGGAGGCAGGAAAAGAAAGCAGGCGAGAATGGAGAGGGTAGTTTGTCCGAAGCTTAGGATTTAAAATCAGCTGCCATAACAAAACAATTTAAAATAAAAAGCCAAGTTAACACTGTGACTCACCCTAAAACTCTTTCTGGGACTAAAGAGTCGCACATCCTCCTTCTGGTACAGTCTGAAGAAGGGATGTGCTAGAGCTTGCTCAGCGGTGAGACGGACAGCTGGGTCCACCACCATCAGCCTGGATATCTGAGTAACACAAGCAAAATGAGTGAAAATCCGGACTTTTGTGATAATGTAGATGCTGCTGACTAACAAACAAAACAACAAAAGCAATAGCTTTATGGTTCAACCTAAACTAGGAGAAATGAAAAGAGAATATAATGAACATTGTTATTTAAATTCAAAGTCAGTCAAAACAATATCAGCTTACCAGATCTTTCACAGTGTCAGACCTGTCATCCCACTCTGGTGAGCTGAACTGATAGTGACCCTCCATGATCATCCTCAGCATCAGCATCTGCTTGCGATGCCAGAACGGTGGTGAGCCGGCCAGTAAGGTGAAAAGGATCACGCCACACGCCCAACTGTCCAACACATTTATCAAAAAAAGGTCAGGACAACACCCAGGATCATGCTTTGTAAACTTATACGGCTGTAAATGTTATTGACAAAAGAAAAGACTTACAGATCGACCTCTTGGCCATAGCCCATGTGCATTTCATCCATCGAACATTTCAGTATTTCAGGGGCCAAGTAACCAGGCGTCCCACAGAGCTCTGATAAGAATAATAAATTAAATAAAAAGGCTAAATAGATAATTTTGAACTCTGACTGTACAAATGATTTACATATCTAAACAGATCATCAATATTGATTTTCAGGCATCTGTTTCATTTCATAATACAGTACCTCTAAGCTTGTCTCCAGGTTGTAGCTGAACAGAGAAACCAAAGTCTGACAGTTTGATGTGTCCATAATCATCGAGGAGAATGTTTTCAGGCTTTAAGTCCCGGTGGACGATGTTGAAGGAGTGAAGGTACTGCACGGCCTCCAGCAAAGCTCGCATCATACTCCTGCAGAGCAATGGGTTTTAGAAAATGCATCTATTTTATATTACCACTTTGACATTGTACTTATTGAAATGGTTTTAATCTCCTTTCCAGGCAGCAGCATTTATTTGCAATGCCTTGAAAAGATCAGCTTTTAGAGCTGTGGACTGTGATGTGTGAATGTGAGTCAGGTCTCCGTCACAGTGAAACATCATAGTGCCTTGAGCTTTTGTCAAAGTTTGAAAATGTACATGATTTGGCATGTGTGAGGCTAAAACATGCAGAACCACAGTTATAAACCTATATCTATGGAGAGTGACACCGGCCATACAAAGACCCAAAAATGCTGCCAGATGAAATGAGCTGATGTCGTGTGTTGATGCTGGAGCTCACCTGGTTTCCTTCTCATTCAAAGTAACTTTTTCTGTGAGATAGTCAAACAGCTCTCCTCGCCTCATGCTGTCAATGAAAACACGAGATCAATACCTTCCTACAAAGATGTCATGATTTGTCATTCACATAGTAAGGGGAGGAATTGTAAAGACAAATGTATTTGAGCTTGTTGTTGTAATACTCACAGATCAAACACCAAAAATATGAAGGTTGTGGACTCATAGGAATCAATAAGAGTGACTAAAGGGAATCAACAGGACACAAACAAAGTTCAAACACTTTTTAACCTCCAACAACAGAAAATGAAAGTGTCTTGCTTTTCAAAAGAGCAGAATAACATACTGATTGAGGAGTGTCCCTTCACCATGTTGAGGACTTGGATCTCCTTCAGCGTGGAGGTTTTCACCTCATCCAGCTGCTGAATGGTCATCTTCTCCGCTGTGATCTCAATGATCTTCACTGCTAACTCTTGACCCGTGTGTCTGTGCACACACCTGCGCACCACACTGCTCACACCCCTAAGACGCCATTGATACAGAGTACAGCGTGGGTTTTAAATCATCCCAACAGAGATCACGTTCCGTGTTATTTTTGCTGGACCCACCTGCCAAGCACCTCTTTGGGGTCATACTTCTGGTAAAACTCCTTGGCCCCCACCCAGTCTGGTAATTCATCTCCAACAACGATGTCTTTGGTCATGATGACGGAATATGAATCTATAATAACAACAAACTCACTTTGTAACAGTGATGCATGGTCTGTCTAACAACAGGAACTGCCGAGCTAACTCTTGACAAGGAAGTGTTTTGTTTTTGCTTGAGATTAATTCTAGTTACTCGGGGGATTTACTTGCTACACGCACACACATCTTTCTCCCTTCTACTGTTACTTGTAAATGTGAGTTAGATCCATCACGAGTTCGTTAATAACGTTAGCTGTGTCTGTTTTGGCCTTGCTGCAGCAGCGGGTTCACTGACCGGTTCAGGAAGCTACTCACCATGTATGCAAACAAAGGATCAGAGTGAGCGGGATACGGTGAGTATGGAGTCAGTGTTGAAATGCCATCACAAGCTCAAGAAACCGTGAAACCATAACTGCGTACAATTCACCGGCGACCGTATCAAACTTAGCTAACGTTACCGATACTGTTAACAACCGGTGGCTAGCTTACCCAACTGAGCAGTGTTTACACCTCGTCACATTCCTCAAAACAGTTCGTAGTCTCGTAATACACAGTGTAACAATACTGCCCCCATGAGGCCAGATTGAACGTTGCAGTCTTAACATTATGTAATAATATTCAGAGTTATTTTTAGAGGCATTGCATATTAGTTCAAGTGGTTACATTTCAAGAATCTGGTAATCATTGTTTATCTTTCTTTGATTAACTAAAAATTGTTTTTTAAAAAAGAAAGAAAAAAGTACTCTGCGGAAGTAGATTGTCGTCATTTCCGGTAGGTTCTCTGGATGCACTGAGTTATATTTCCAACCGTTCCTTGTGAAGGTTTGTAGTGGTAATATTTATAAGAAACAATCTAAACTTGTCTTTGCATGTATAGGTTTTTTTTACATTATACTTTACGCTTGCAGTGATTGTTTAGGAAGAAATGGGGACCACCGGTCATTAAATACGCTGGACAAAGAGCGCCGTATAGCCAACTAACGCTAGGTATCGAAGAGTTAACGTTAGCACAGCTAGCGTTAGCAGCTAATGTTCGTAGATCTTGACAGAAATGCTAAATGGAAATTAGTCGGAAGCTTTTCCTGCAGCGGCGTATACACTAACAGTCAACGTCAGCGTACAGGAACGCATATGAACACTGGAGGATCATTAATAGGAGACGGTTAAAATCAGTGGCCCTGTGATTGTAATGCAAGGCTAATTCCGTTGCTAGTTGTCATCAAATGAATGAGTTTTCCATTTTCAGACTAATCTAATCAAAATAATTAATTTAGAAACTGTCTTAAAAGCTGTACCGACGTAAACATTTCGTGCCATGTATGGTTTCTTACAGGGGAAGGAAAGATGTCAGGTGCTGGGGGAGGAAAACGTCCCTCAGGAGGGGACAGCCCCCCTGGCCCACCTGAGAAGAAGAGCAAAAAAGAGGAGAAAACCACCACCACTCTCATTGAGCCCATACGCATAGCTGGAGTCTCCTCTACGGTCAGTTATTGATGTTTACTCTCACAGTCCATTTGCTGCTACTACCACCAGGATGAATTACACATTGTAGCTCATCTCAAGTACTTTTTGCCCCAAACTACATTCAGGACCTCTGACATTCCTCACTTTGTTGTTTGTATTTGTTCCGTGCAGGAGGAAATGGACATGAAGGTCCTCCAGTTCAAGAATAAGAAGCTGTGTGAGCGCTTGGAGCAGCGGCAGACGATGGAGGACGAGTTACGAGAGAAAATTGAGAAGCTGGAGAAGAGACAAGCCACTGATGACACCACCCTGCTGATTGTCAACCGCTACTGGTCGCAGGTACCTCTTCACATGATTTCATCGTTTTAATCTAACTCTACTTTTTAGCCGAAACTTGAATTCAGAAAGATTAAGGGGTGGGTTCTCATTCTTTCAAAGCCACAAGGTATTCAACAACAATAAATGTGAAAAACCCAAAGGTTTGAATTACCCTGACTATTTATAATATGTTTTTTTATTTTGTTTGTGTGCTTGTAAATGTAGGCAATTAGCAGATGAATGCACTGTGCTCAGTCTGTGGAAGCACAGTAATCAAAAGATCTTACAAATTGCAAGACTCAGCTTTTGGAATAGCACTATCCAAGTTTTGTTGTACATAAAATATACTCGAAGCAATGTTTTTTTTTTTTAACCCCTTGTGTTTCTGATGTGCAGTTGGACGAGAACGTACACGTTCTACGCAAACGTATTGAGCCAGATGCTCCTGTGACATCTACCCCTGCCCCGCCCCCTCTCCCTGAACCCACACCAATGGAGGAAGATGGTGTCAATCTGGTATCACCAACTTCTGCTGTGCCTCCACCTCCACTCCCAGAGCGCCAGAATGAGGGGGAGCAGGAAGAGCAGAAGCAGCCGCCACCTCCTACTGGGCCAGAAGAGTTGTTGACACCCACAGAGCCGCCAAAGGACTCAACAGGTAAGCAGGGTTTTACCTGACCATGGTGATCTCTGTAAAGTCTCCATCACTGACTGCATTCGTGTACTGCTATAATCTGTCCATATAATGTGTTATCTGCCCATATTCTATATTAATAGAGAGATGAAAGTGTTTACATGGGTATGACTTCACATTTCCAGATCAGTTACTCTCCGGTATTGAACTTAACCCATCTTTCTGTTATATTGCTACTGTTGTTGACACTCTGAGGCGACACATAAAATTAATAAATTTATTACACAGGTGTGTGCACCAAAGTACCATAACAATGTCTAATAGACATTGTTTAAGATGATTAGATGTGTATTTACTCAAAGTGATAACAGCTGTTGTGAAAATGAAGGAGAGGGCAGGAACAATATGTCCGTCTTTAAAGACGAGGAAAATGTTGGAGGTGTGAAGAGAGCAACTGTTAGCTTCCCTTTTATTTTGTGGTAGACTCTTCTTGCCAAAAGCTTGTAGAATTTCATGCTATTGTAAAGCAATCCTGACCTCTCTATCTGTATCACCTTGTCAGATCCTGCATGCTTTAAAGTATTTGAGAATTAGCAAAATGCTCATTCATAAGTCCACATATAGTTTCCAATTTTCTAGCTGAAGGTTGAAGCTTAATACATTGATTATTTGATCATCTGCTGATTTTAACCAACCGCATCTTCCTTCTTTTTTTTTTTTTGTAGATTCATCACTACCACCTGCTCCCCTAAGTCACAATGCCAAGGGCTTCCTGGCTACATTAGAGCACAGCAGCGAGGAGGAGCTCACCCTGCACTTACAAGACCGCATGCAATTCAGCAAGGAAGCCATTGCCTGTTTGGTCTGTGTCTTTGACAGGCTGCACAGCCGCATTGACAACATGTGCAAGCAAGTCCAGCCTACAGGTAACTGGAAATATGCTTGTTACCGACACAATCATATAGGCCATTGATACGAACATACAAATACGAAAGAGGATCATCTGCAGCACATTTTATATCCTACGTTAAAACTAATGGACTGCTACTTTTAGTTTCCTATCTCATTATCGAGTTGTTGGTGGAGAAACATGTGAGTTTTTTTGCAACTGGTTAGTTCTACTCTAATTTGGCTGACAATCTTAATGCTCATTGGCAGCATGTGAGGACGATAGTCAGTCTGACATCATCCATGTGAACAACACTCTGCTGGAGGACAACACTCGACTGCGAGACCTGGCCACTCTGCTGCAGGGCCGACACCACAAGATGTCCATGGAGGTACGATGTCCTCAGCCCTGTTAGTGGGTTTCAGCATGTCTGCTCAATGTTTGTGTGTCAGAAATAGTTGGAGTATGAGAATATGGTTTAAAAATGTGTTTGTGTGTATGTAACCATTGCGTATAGTGTACTTGTCACTGATGACATAGCTGTTGCGTCTTTGCCTCTCTTGCAGTACAATGAGTTGGTGGACAAGGTGACCAGCTCCGAGACCAAAGTGTCAGAGATGGAGACAACGGTGGAGGACTTGCAGTGGGACATTGAGAAACTCCGCAACAGGGAACAAAAGCTCAACAAACATCTGGCAGAAGCCATGGAGCAGGTGCGTTTGTATGCAATTGTCTGTGTGTAACTTGCCTCTTTGTTAAGTGCGTGTGGGTGCTTTTTATCTGTCCACTCGGCATTTCATTCAGTGATAAGGCTCTAAGCATTAATGCATGTAAAGCCAGCTTATTGATGCACATCCTGCTTTGAATGCGTGCATCAGCTGCCTTAACGGTTAAGAGTAACCATAGCCAGATTTAACTGTTAATTACCGTTCATGATAGCCATCACTCTTTCAATTAGCTTAAGCTGTTGATGTTGTTATGTTCACGGTTAGGTCAGAGTGCTGTAAAGGGTCTGTTATGGTGACATCATACAGTACAAACACTTAAAAATACTTTTGAACTTGAGTTGACATGCGAGGCAGGGATTTATTTATGCTAACGATAAGCATTGTTATGTGTGTATGCTGGCGATTAGCATTAATGCCATCGATGAGCATATGCAATTCACAGTTTGCTAAGTCCCGCCCCTGAAACTCAGACTGGCCAATTAAGCTTAGTGTCGGCCAGCTGTCTCTGACTAGGGTCCAACCATCCGGCTGTGGTCCATAGACTCTTATGCAATCGTTTCAGCTTTTCTTCATATTGAGGCTGGTTTAGTGGACTTCGAGCTAGTCATGGCTAAACGTTGTGCCTGGGTCATGTGTAACCGTGATACGCCTTTGGTTGGTGATGAAAGTTGCCACCATAGTCATCATCTGCCTCCAGATCAACAAACAGCATAATTATATTACAAAAGCAGGGTTTCAACCAGTAGGGGACAGTAACTATGCATATTTATAACCATTTCTAGAATGAATTACTCTGCATTAGAATGTTAAGATTAGGACATGAATCTATCTGCAACACTACTAAAACCCAAATACATTGTTTTTTAGCAAAACAAAGTGGTTTGAGGGTTTAGTCTCTTTAAAAAGATAAACATTGCTTGAGTCATAGACTGTGTGTAGGTGTGTTTTGTTCTATGATGTTGTTTTTCTGTCTTGTTTGTTCTTATATTATTTTTAACACATGTCCCGTGTCGGCTGTCTGCAGCTCAAGTCTGGATACAGCAGCAGCGGCAGCTCAGGTGGACTTCCTGGAGGCCAGATTACACTGAACATTCAGAAGGTGAGCAACTATAGAAAGGGCCCCTTTGCAATTATGTTAGTGTGTAATATTGATATCTTAGCACATAAGTAGCTTCATATCTCAGATGCCAGTTTGTGCTGGCAAAACAGTGTTTAATACCATGCACATTTCTCCTATCTGTAACATGTTTTGATTTTGTTGTTTTTTCTAGTTTGAGAGTCTCAATGCAGAGCTGGAGCACAACCAGGAGTTGGCTAATAGCCGCATGGCAGAGTTGGAGAAACTGCAGGTGGAGCTCCAGGAGGCTGTGAGGGAGAGTGAGAAGCTCAAGGTAAAGATATAATCTCTGGTTGTTCGATTAGAAGCATTGGAAACACCTCACCTGTTTGTCAAGATTTTATATTCATCTTGTAATATTGTGGCTGAGATTATAGTGTTGGGCCCGTGTCGTGTGGTAACAGACTTCCAATGCTCACCTTTCTTTGCCGGCTCCTGGTTTTTCAGATGGACTTGCGGAATATTCCAGAAGAGGTTGTGAAGGAGACTCTAGAGTACAAATGTCTACAGTCCCAATTCTCGATACTGTACAATGAGTCCCTTGGGGTGAAAACCCAGCTGGATGAGGCGCGGGCCCTCCTGCTCACTGCCAAGAACGCCCACCTCCGACAGATTGAGCACATGGAGGTAAACTTCAGTTGTCAAAGTTGATCTCTTAAGAATGCGTTTGGAAAACGTTTGTTTCCTCACTGCATCTTTGTTGTAGCCCAGTGTTGCCATTCCATCAGTTTGTCTTAATTCCTTTGTCCTGGCAACTTCAACCTGGATTTGTGTATTATTACCGCCACTTGGCAACAATGTCAACAAGTCTTACTGTTTTCATCTGTTCAGAGTGATGAGCTGTCCCTTCAGAAGAAGCTGCGGACTGAGGTAATCCAGCTGGAGGATACCCTGGCTCAGGTGCGCAAAGAGTACGAGATGCTGCGCATCGAGTTTGAGCAGAACCTGGCCGCCAACGAGCAAGCAGGTACCTTTTGAAACGCACCCTCGCATCTATCAACACGTCTAACAAATGACTTAAAGAGCAGACGACGACTGCGCTCGGTGTGCGTCTGCCGCTCATCCTTTTGTCTCTGCTCTCTCAGGACCAATCAACAGAGAGATGCGTCATTTAATCAGCAGCCTTCAGAACCACAACTTGCAGTTGAAAGGTGACGTGCAGCGCTTTAAAAGGAAGTTGCGGGAAACACAGATGGAGATCAATAAGGTAGATGACGTGATTTACGGATTCAAGTGTTTACTGTGTTCATTCAGTGACATCCAGAGGGTTTTCCGAACAAAAACTCATGTCTCTTTATTTATCAGTAAATTAAAGGAATCCTTAAAAATTGCTTTTGCTTTGTCGACAGTTGCGTTGTCAAAGTGGCGACACGGGGGTTCCGGTTTCAGAGGAGACGACGAGTGAAAGCATCGACGTGAAGAAAGAGGAGGATGAGGACCAGGAGGAGGAAGAGGAGAGGAGGAAGGAACTGGAGAGACAGCGGGCTCGGGCTCGGGAGAGAGAGAGGGAGACTGAGCGGGAACGAGAGAGGGAGCGGGAGAGAGAGAGGCAGCGCAGCGACGAGCTGAAGAGGAAGGACTCGGACACGCTGAAGATGCTCAGAGTAGAACTCAAGTACATCCCCTTTCTACTCTTATCCATTTATATAAATGATATATTTATGTTTTTGTATTGTTTGCTCTTTTTTTATGTGATCTCTTTGCCTCCTTTAACCCATCAGGAAAGCCCAGGAGTCCCAGAAAGAGATGAAGCTGCTGTTAGACATGTATAAGTCGGCTCCAAAGGAGCAGAGGGACAAAGTGCAGCTCATGGCAGCTGAACGGAAATCTAAAGCGGAGGTTTGTTCTTTGGTGTCTTCCGTCTTTTCCGTCATACTTTTTGCACATTTCTTTTCTTCTTTTTTTTTTGCGTCTCGTAACCCGTATCTCGATAATGATCAGGTGGATGAGTTGAGGATGCGAGTGCGCGAGCTGGAGGAGAGGGAGAGGAAAGAAAGCAAGAAGCTGGCTGATGAAGACGCCCTCAGGAAGATTCGAGTGGCAGAAGAGACCATCGAGCATCTGCAAAAGAAACTCGCTGCCACAAAGCAGGTATGTGTGAATTTCTTTTCTTCTCCTCAAACATATCGGAGCATGTAAGTGGAGTGGCATCACAGGCAGGAGGCTGAGCATGTGTACCACCTTTTATGTTGTTGTTACCTAGTACACCTATGCTGTAAAAGGGGGACGGACTCTCTAGATCCTTTTTCGAGCAGTGTGCAACCACGTATTAAGAATTACAGACCAGCATGAAGTGAGACATGAACCATTAGCCCTGTATGGAACGTTGATACGAATATAAACAAGCTAGCTGTGTTAAGAATGAAAGCAGTGCATTTGAGAGCATCGCATTGCCTCGCACGGAAGTTCTCCTAATCTAAGACGATAAAAGAGGAACTGAAAGCTGACGCTAGGTCTGATATGCTCGTTGGATTTCTTTTTTTCAAAACAAAAAAAAATAGTTTTTCATTTGTTTGTTTTTTATCTGCAGTTTCTGTCTGAACAATCAGTTCTAAAGATACAAATGTCGTGGCACTCAACGTGGTTCAGCAACAGTGTTGAAAAAGAAGCCACTTTGGTTTGTGCTGTAACAATCACGTGCCGGACTAATCCTCATAACCGTATTAATACAAGAATCAACTATAACCACAATGTAGTTTTCACAATGTTCATGTTTTGGTTATAGACATTTTCTAACAGCATTGTTCTTTAAAAAAAAAAAAAAAAAAGCTTTTTATTTATTTAATATCATGCACAACACACCCCAGAATTATTATTTTTTATCTCATTTGGTGCAAATCTGGTGCAAAACCCACTGCTATGTGGCCCTACAAGACAAGAGGAGGGGGGTACTGTCATGTTGACATTTTAAGAGGAAATAATATATAAATGCAATAATTTTGGGAGCTATATGATCTTTTTACACAATATGGTTCTTCTTATTGTCACCCAAGGAGCCGTGAGGAGACTGAGAGTGAGACTAATTAAATCAAATACAGAAAAAGTGTAAAAGAGTTCTGACTGTGTATTAAGCTATTTAACTGCTGTTCCGTCATATTTTATGAGCACAAAGGAGACAGATGTTGAGATCTGAAAGTCCACTGCTTGTCACGCTTGGGAGGTCAGGCAGAACACAATTAACAGAAGGTAAAACACAATCTGGACTAATACTGATGTATTAGGCTCTTTACTTTTGCCTTCTTATCTGGTATAAAGTACAGCAACTAAACTATTTTGGACTCGTATGCGTTTGATTTGTTCACTTCCGTTTCTGGCTGCCAGCATTTAGCTTTGCAGGGTGACAGATTGCCAGAAGAATCCAATAAACAAGCAACTTGTGAGATCATATGGCTTTTGTTTATGGGCCCGTTTGCTTGTAAGTCGCCAAAATGCAGAAAAGTCCAATTTTGCAGCACAGAAAACAGACCAGATGTGACTGCATCTCGAGATGCATAGTCAAACTAGGCTAATGAAGATGTAATGTAATTAATCAAATCGGGTAAATATGCCATAAAAAAAGGCCCCACTGGTTTTTCAACCGGAGTCCAGAGGCAATATCACTTTCTGTCACTGTCTTGTATTGTTTTTGATCCCCGACACCTCTGTCTTTTGAGGAGGAGGAAGCCCTGCTTAGTGAGATGGATGTAACAGGCCAGGCCTTCGAGGACATGCAGGAGCAGAACAGCCGCTTGTTGCAGCAGTTGCGCGAGAAGGATGACGCCAACTTCAAGCTGATGAGTGAGCGAATCAAATCCAACCAGATCTACAAGCTGCTGAAAGAGGAGAAGGAGGAGTTGGCAGACCAAGTTCTCACATTCAAAACCCAGGTAAACGTGCAACTTCTTCAGCTGTGCAACATTTATGGTTCTCGTTGTGTCAGGGCACTTGCGTATGAACTGTTGCTGTCGCTCTGCAGGTGGATGCCCAGCTGTTGGTTGTGCAGAAGCTGGAGGAGAAAGAGGGCATCCTCCAGAACACACTTGCTGCTCTGGAAAAAGAGCTGTCTGTTCGGTCACAAGCACTAGAGCTCAACAAGAGGAAGGTGTGAAGAAAAATACCATCAATCATTTTGTCAGCTCTTGCATTTCAGGTTTGCTATTTGACTGCTGCCAGATGTCTGTGCTCCTAAATATAAAAACTGCATTCAGAGGATCTGGATAATAACATGTGACATGCACACAGCATCAATCTGGTGTGTTCAGGTTCCCGTGAGAAGTTCTGACATCCGAGAGTTGTTGGGTTCCTTCCACAAAACAATTGTGTTTATGAGCTACATTGTTCGCCAATTAAACCCACCTGTCTAGTAATGGCTAACATTGCTCAAGACACCAAACGGTGCACTGGGGCGCTGTTAATGAGGTCATCTTGTGTGTGTCAATTGTTACTTTAGCTGAAACCAGTGGTTGCTTGAAGCCACAATGAGGATCAAAAAACGTATGCTATGTTGTGGAAAATGGTCGTCGGAGCTGGAAAATATACACAATCTGCGATAAAATATGCAAAATCTTAAATTGGTACATGACTGAATCTTTCAAGTTCGCACAAATGATAGACTCAGAATGTCTTTTAATCGAGCTTATTGCACCACCACCACAGTACAGCTCAGGAATTTCATGAGGTTTTTTTCTTTATTTTATTGAGTGTGTCCGGTTCCTTTCCTCCTGCAGGCGGTGGAGGCTGCCCAGCTGGCAGAGGACCTGAAGGTGCAGCTGGAGCACACACAGGCCAAGCTTAAGGAGATCCAGGTCTCTGTGGCTGAGAACCGCACCGCCCGGGAGAGGGAGAGCAGCAACCTGAAACGAGCACAGGTATGTTGTATTTTCAGCACTGGGGATAACGCCCTAAACTCTTTCTTTTTTTCTTTTTCTGAACTCTCACAAATGACTCCTGAAGTTCTGATTGGATTGCATCAGGACTCTGTGTTAAACAATCCCTCTCCTGATGCCTTCTAGGAAGATCTGTCGAGGCTGAGACGGAAGCTGGAGAAGCAGAAGAAGGTGGAGGTTTACTCCGATGCTGATGAGATCCTGCAGGAGGAGATCAACCAGTACAAGGTCAGGAAAAGAGTGTGCAGAGAAATGAATGGCTTTAATCAATCTATGTTAATGGCGAGGGAGTTATAAAACCACCAACAGCTTTTTGGCACAAACTGCAGTGGTCTAGTGAAAGTAATGTGCTGTAATGCAAATTACTACACCTTTGTTTTCCTGTTTTTAATTTGTGGGTACGATCCAGAAAGTGAGCTCGAAGCTCCACAGAAATATTACGGTCTGGGGATATCAAGACGCTGACTTGTTACACCCTCAAGTGTTAAACTGTGTTGCCATACAATAAATGGATACATGTCATAACAGTGTTGGGGAGTCAGAATTTGGCCCATTTACAGTGTGTTTATCTGTCTCCAGGCCAAGCTGCGCTGCCCCTGCTGCAACACACGAGACAAGGAGACGGTGCTCACCAAGTGTTTCCACGTGTTCTGCTACGAATGTCTGAAGATGCGTTACGACACCAGGCAGAGGAAGTGCCCCAAGTGCAATTGTGCCTTCGGAGCAAACGACTTTCACCGCATCTACATCACCTAATTCACAGAGAGGCTGAGGAGTGAAAACCCGAAAACCGTAGATGGAACCAAAGGAGAGAAACTGATAGAGAAAAGACAAAGGAACTGAAGCTTTATTCAAAGAGGCCGACAGTTTGGGGATAGCAGATGAGATGTGGTTCCCCGGTTTATTTTAATCTCTCTTTGGAAAGACTTGTTTTACCGCATCATTGCCATTTGGTGACCAAACGGACAGTGACACATCTGACTGAGAGTGTTGTGCTGTAGTTAATAAACGCATTTGTTTGTGCACACAGTGACAGTCTTACATGTTCGTCTGCTCTGCACTGTTGTTTTTTGTCCTCCCCTTTCTGGCCATTTAACACATCCACTCTTTAAACAAGCTGCGCACACTTTTAAGTATTTTTTTTTTTTTTTTTGATGTATTGAAAGACTTTGATCTGCAGAGGTACACGGTGGATCTCAATGAAGTGTTTCTTTGACTACCGGTACTTTTGTCCTGCTGGTTTTCAGAAATCCCTCAAAATCAGTGAAGCTGAAATTTGAATTTCGAAATTAAAAGAAGCCATGCTTTTATAGACTGCATGTGTGAAACTAAATGTGCTTCGAATATATAAAGTACAACAGCCAGAGTTGTGCAACTTCCTTGGTTAAGCTATAGTATTAACAATGCCAGAGAGACGTCAGCGAGCTTGGCTCTCAGTCAGCACTGTTTGGATCACCTTGGGCAAGGTCCTCTGTGTGTGTTCATCCTGTTGCCATGGTTCCTACTGGAGAGTTTGACACAACATCTGCAGCTTATAGTGCCTCATTACGGATGAAATCACTGCAGTGGAAAGTCGACTCATATGGGTGTCCTTAGTGGGCTGTGCTGCTCCAGGTCCTCTTAGACCGCTTTCCTAAAGGTTAGCCGTGACAGTAGAGTACAAAAACATCTGTTTAACAACATGCTCCTTACCTAATTGGTCCAATGAAACCCCTCTTCCTCTGTTCGGATGATGTGAACTATTTACTGGGGGGTTGGTTAGCGTCTGTTTGACGTTAGCGCTTGTTGGGAAATGCAGATGGCACCATGCAACGCACACTAAATGTTCCAGGCTGCAGAGAGAAAAAAAGAGTACATATGTGAGAATACATTTATCAGGCATTTGGGAACAGTTGAGTAAGACCCCTTAAAGAATTGGCTATAATGTCGGCAAAAATAATAACTTGGTAGTTTTCATTAGCAGTGGTTGTTTACTCTTGAATATGCATAACCTGTCATAAATAAATAAGTAGTTTTGACTTTGTGCTAAGTGATCATTTGTATGCCACACAGCACAGATGATGTTGTAACCGATTAATATGTGAGGTGATGCTGTGACAGAGGTCAACCTGATAGCACTCCACTGGCTTTGTTGTTGCATATTTGTGCTGCAGCATCAGGCTACACCCAGCCCCAGACAATAACACCACTCTGCATCACGGACACTCACTATTCAAATGTCAGTCTCAAAAAACAGCCAATGTGTTTGTTTAGTATCTGCACAGGGCTCTCGAGTGGACAACCATAAAGCTTCTCCTGGGTTAACTTTGAAGCAGATTTTCCACAAAGGCTGTAAAAGCTGATAGTTTTTCTAGAGAATGTCATCTGTTTTTGCCTCACTTGCTGTTCCTCTTTTTCTGTGCGTGGGACCCAGGCTCGTGCCAGAGGGTTGTGTTTGTTGGCAGAGAGGGGGGAATGACGTCGACAGGCGTGGTAATAACAATGAGAACACTATTAAGTCCAGACTACAACAGACTCTGGTCAAAAGAAATGTGGAGAAAACACTGCAGGGTGTGGCCATAAAATATGAAATCGATGTATTTAAGCTTCAATACCTGAAGTGGTTTCTTAGAAACTTTGTCTTGAAGCGAAGCAAATGAGACCACATACTATGATAGAGGAGTTTCCTGTGAGTCGGGGAGTGCGCACAGAGAATCCGAGCAGTACAGTACATAGGAAATGACTCATAGGAGTTGAACTGTTAGCGTGGGTGTGTGCGCTATTAAAACAAGGCTCAGACTCCTCCGGGTGACTCACTCTGGTGCTCGCTTTTCCATGCTGAAAACCAGCGCGGATTGTTAATCAGATGAACTTTCGGGAATTGAGTAGCCGACAGCGAGCAGCTTTTCACCCGCAGACACCATGGCTTCAAACGCTCTCTGTGCGCTGTGCGGACTTATAATAGCGGCTGTGACCAATTTCTATGGTGTTAGCGCACAGAAAAGTAAGTAAAATAACTTTTTATTCAAACAATTCCAACACTTTTTCTTTTACTTCAGTGACTACACAAGTTTCCCTCTTTCTTTTTTGTTTACATTTGACTCATGGGCAGTTGTTGGGGATTCTTGTTTTCTGTGAACATGGCCTGGAGTCTGCTGGTCTGCTGTTCTTTACAATGGAGTCAGATAGTGGGTCTGCTTACAAAGCCGCTTCCTTTACCAGCTGCATTTCTCACCGGTTCCGCATTCCGATCGCCTTATTTCACCCCGTCCATTCCGTGTCCCTTGTGAGACGGACATGCCACATGGATAGGGCGCACTGCATGTGTCCTTGGAGCTCAAAGATAAATTTGTGTTGTCTTACAGAAACTAAAAAGCTTTTGACTTTGTGTCCACAGCAGTTTTGGGGTTATCCTAGACTGCGATTTCACTGATATCCTAAAATCTTGAATTATTAAACTGTGTTATGACCATTT
This sequence comes from Melanostigma gelatinosum, assembly GCF_949748355.1. Lineage (NCBI taxonomy): Eukaryota > Metazoa > Chordata > Actinopteri > Perciformes > Zoarcidae > Melanostigma > Melanostigma gelatinosum. Next base: position 6,433,682 of record NC_136654.1, on the reverse strand, counting down.
CCTGAGACACTAGTTACCAAATGCATTTAACTCCCTTAATCAAAACATGCTTGCATGGTCTAGATACTCTGTGTGAAGCCATCTCCACATCTGGACATTAGCTGTTGGTCCACCCACCCCCTTCCAGTTCATGACAAAACACAGCACCCCCACACCCAAAAACACCCTTTGTAAGACAACCATGTGCTGAAATATGCCAAGGTCTTCTAGGGAACACAAAAATTGACTCCAAACCAGATATTAAGTGCTGAATCATAAGAAAGATCTGTGGTAATTAGAAATGAATCCCTGCTGCTAAAATATAATGCTGTGTGATGGAGTTGTTGCCATTCAGGAATGTGTTAAAATTCATGAGTGCTACTGAGCCCACTGAACCCCCCCCCTGCAGAGTAATCATCCTAAAGTTAAGATCAATCTCACAAACATGGTTGAAATTGAACCAGCAGTTTCAGGTTGTTGTCTGACCTAATCAACAAGCGCTCCGCTCCTCAGGTGTGGTTTTTGACAGAGGTCAACCAACAGTCACGGCCCAGTTCCTCTCGGTGACCTTCTGAATCCTCGTGCGTGAGTCCAGCTGCACATGCTCGATGATGTAGGGCTGAAGTCATCTGGAGAAATGCTTACAAGAACTGTGACACATTTTTGCTGTGACCACAGCGATAAAATGAGTCAGTCAGCTCTGCAGGCTGTGGAGGATGTAGAGTCTCTCGGGACGTGAGCGTATGGCTGTAACATAACCACAGAGTTAGAGGCCAACATGCCTCAAACATGATTTTTTTTCAGTCTTTTGGCTGCAGCTGGTTTAATAATGACCTGTACATGACAGGTATTTTCTGTCAGGTGGGGTGAAGTTGCCATTTTAGTTCTTCAAGAGTCGTCTGCGGCCTTTGACACTATTTGGCGCTATTTTAATGGATCGGCTAGAAAGGTTGGGAAAATCCGGTGTTGCACTCAACTGGGTTTCTTCTTATCCAACTGGAATTTTTTGTATCTGTCGATGTGCTCCTTTAACTTGTGGGGTGCCTCATGGGTCGATTCTTGGACCTGTTTTATTTTCTCCGTATGTGCTCCATAGGGCACTTGATCCAGCGATGTGTTTGTGTGCTTTATCATCGCTACGCTGATGATGCACAACTCTACTTATCCATTAGGCCCGGTGACCTCAAATTGAACTACTCGGCACAAGTATCTGGCTGAGATTAGTAATCGGATGCCTCAAAATGTTCTTCAATTAAATCACAGTAAAACTGAAGAACTGTTTTTTTGCCCCAGGTCTCTACAAACATTCTCAAACAGCTAGGGTCAACCGTTACAACATATTTTGCTTTGAGGGTTACAAGACATCAAGACAGTTATTCAGTCCTGCTATTTTCCCCTGAGCAATATTGCAAAAATACACCCAAACCTCCTAACAGTTGGAAATGGTCATCCATTCTTTTGTGTCCTCCCACTTAGACGACTGTAATGCTCTTTAGTCCTGTCTTAAGCATGAGGACATTTTCACGACTTTCTAATATTTGACAGGCCAAATTATTAATTGAGATTACAAACCCCAAACGATGAATAGATAATGAAAAGTATCGTTGGTTGCAGACTTTATTGCAAATCCACCAGTCTTAGAAAAGAACGACATAAATGTACTCAAGTACTGTGCTTAAGTACAATTTTGTACTAACTTTACTTGTTTGCGATATACTCCAACTACACTATATATCAGAGGCTATTATTCTACATTTTACCCCACTTCATTTTTCTGAAAGCTGCAGTTACTAATTACTTTTCTGTTTATGGTACTCTACTACTCTCATATAAAGTTTTGAAGATTTAATCTACCTCTGAATGTTACTGCTGCACACAATGAGACACAACAAATGGAAGTCCAGGGAGGCTTTCTGCACATCGGGTTCCATTAGCGTAGATAACAGTGGAACATATATTTTACACCTCACTTGGATGTCACTGGTCAGACCATTACTATATATTTGTGTATTGCACTTACAAAATCAGTTGGTTTGTCAGCTGCCTGGCTTGTAGTGTTTCAGTGTTGCGAGAGGAGCCAGTTTGAACATGACAGTTACCACAAATGATGAGCCATGTTCGGCTCGGGGTGGTTCCTAATGGACACTGAGAAGGAAGAAAGATTGGTATCATTTTATCTATCAAATATCTGTAGACTATTTCCTTGTGACTCTATCTGGGACTTTGTCGTATCTGGTATTGTTTCATTCATCCTATAGGCTGACTTGTGTTGTAAAATAGTTTCACATCTTCAGGCTAATTCCTCCGTTATCGTCTGGGAAATGCACAGCTTTAATTGTTCAGCTGCCACAAAAAGAGATGAATCTTTTCATTGTGTTCACAGAGGTAGCCGCAAAGCAAAAAGCTAAACCACCATCAACGTCTTTCTCACAGAAGTGTTTGTTGCTTCTCTGGAAGTCGCACACGTACACAGACGCAAAACAATTCAACGGAAGCACTCTGTAAACACATCCTGCTCTTCACGCACTGCCTGTTCATGCACCAAAAGTTACTGAGTAATTCTCTTTCTTGCAATTAAGTTGCATCAGCACTCTGACCCATAGGAATTTCCCACTTTCATTTTATGAGAAGAAGAAAGCCACAACGTTCTTTCACAAGTCAAACCTTTTACTGTATTAGCTGAATCCGCCTCTAACCTGCAAGTAACCTGTCTATGATTACTTCAGTTTATTTTATTCCAGAATCTAATTTTTTTTAAACATTTGCATGACTCTCAAGTGGTGACTCTTAATATTACCTCCACATTATAATATGTCAAAGTCTAAGCAGTGTTCTGTATTTAATAAATTATGAAAAATGTTTTGCCCTGAAAACTACCGGTAACTAACCAATGAGCTCTGACGTTTTTCTGTGTGCAGGTCAGTGTGGAATTCTAGAGTTTTGGAACTCAGATTTAGACATTTGTGTGCCGTGTGCATCATGCAAGCAGTACCCAAAGACCCCGTCATGCAACACATGTAAGACATTGAATCAGTTTCTGTCAATGACTTCCTGCCATGATGGATTCATACAGCGATACCATTTCTTTCACTGGTTGCAGTTTAAACTCTTTCCTTACAACCAATAGGTAAATCTGTGGATGAGACACCCGACGTGTGGAAACTGGCAGCCATCACCAGCTTCTCAGTGCTGGCTGTCGTGCTGGTTGGTGCTGCGCTCATCATCGGGGTCATGGTGCATCGACGCAAGTCACACAAACGGCCTCTGCGTGGTGAGATATTTTCAACTTTAAATCATAGATTCAGCTTTCGTGACATCGACAAGTGCACCAGATAAAAAAATAAAAGTAGACATTTTCTCTCACAATCTGTCATGCATTCATGAATTTAATTTAAGGGCTTTAGTTTCACGGTCCTGGTGTTGTGCCTGCTGGTTCACCGTCACACTTACTTACTGTGACACTTAAGTACAACGGAGCCATTGTTAATGTCTGTAGGATGCTTCTTCCTTATGTCAAAATGTCTGTTGTGAAAAAGGCCAAATACAGGTGATCTGTTTATGGAATAATTCTACTGCGATGCCGGGAATAAATGCTAATTTTTGTCTTGATTTATTACAGAACCCATTGAAGAAACGGCGGGGCCACTTTACCAGGCTTAAACATTTCAGTAGGTAGAACTTTGTTGGAAATGTGACTCTCCCTTTATTTACCCATAATTTGACAGTGACTGTAATCTTTGTCATGTCCTTTACAGCCTCAACTTAATCTGGAAACAGATGTGACAGAACCAAGGAGCGACTGGTTCAGACCTGGACGGAGCAACCTCTATGCAGAGCTATATACTCTGACTGCAGGTCAGGGTATCTTCACCAGAATAGGATGATTTTTATTTATTGTGACTGTTGGGTGAAGAGATGTGCTCAGTTCTCTCACTCAGTGTAGACCCGGCAGTGACTACAGGAGCAACTCTTTCACCTGTAGCAATAGTAACATTATATTAGTGGTATCATTCTCAGATATTGTGTGCCTTTACATTCCACTTAAATAATATCTACGTCTGGAAGACCTTCGTGGTTTAACCTTTTTTTTGATTCAGAAAAAATAACTCTTCAGATAACTCTTCAGAGACATAGATGCTTTCCAAATCCTGTGTATTTTATAGCAGGACTCCAATGAATGTAAGACAGCTACTGCTGCCTGCTGGGCTGCACTGTGATCTCCTGCCATTAAGTGGGGTTGGGCGGGGTCTGTCTGCCAGTAATTTACCACAACAGCCTGTTAAAGAAAAATCACATGTGAGTAAGATGTACTGTTGGCACATTAAGGCCATTTGAATGTAGCTACTTTTACAGTAGGTGAAATGTATTCTAGCCTTCTTCCCTGTCAGTACCTGCCAGTACCTGCTCTTTTAGTTGCCTGATATAGTGAAAAAAACGTTTGATTAACTGTACTCATTCACTGTTACTAGATTTTAGCTGGATTTTTCCTCGACCACAACCCCAGAACTCCCTTGTTACTGTCGCAGTGTTGTATGACGGGACAGAACACTAGACACACAATCCCAAACTGCTCACATGTGGGAATGTTACAAGTACCAGTCATGTACTGTAGTGAAAAAAATGACAACTACAGTGTTTTGGTGGAGCTACACAATCCCTATGCTTACTAACTTTGACCTGTTGAATCGTCTTAGATCTCAAGAAATATGTGGAGGTATGAGATGTCTGTTTATAAGTTTGTGGCCATTGAAACCAGTGAGAACTACGGTGGCCAAGGTTGTTGTTTTCCATTTCTTGTTTTAGTTCAGGATGCTTTCTAGCTTGATCATCAGTTACTGATGTTTTCTATGTGGCTGACAATGTTTCAGGTCATATTTTGGATCTGTCTACTTGTGGGTAATTACTTAACACACATACACTTCCTTTTTTCTTTTTTAATTTTTAATATTATTTATTTTTAAATATCTTGTGTTGTTTTGCATCAATTGCAAGTGACAAGCACAATTTTAAAGGGACTCCAGTGAAGATTTGTGTTAAACTTCCACCAGGCCAGCTAACGATGATACTGAGCAATAACTAACAATTTCCGCATATTTCTCTTGCATTCTATTTCTAATTGTACATACTGTACATGCACTGGCTTCTTGTACGTAATGCAATCGTATCAACTGCTTTGTGTACCAAATGTATTTTCACAATAAAACTGACAACTTCCAATAAATGCAAGTCTTGTTGATATGCAAACTGCAAAAACGGTTCCATTTTCTGCTTGGTAACATTTATCTGAATAATATGACATAAGTCATGGGTTACAGTATTAAATGCCATGAAAACAGCAGAACAAGCTCTATAAAAAATTCTAAAACAGTAGATAGTACGTCAAACAATCTTGTGTAAAAATAAATAAATAACATAATGGTATGTCATAAAAAACTAATAACAACTCATGTCAAGTCACAAAATGCCTTAGAAAAGTCATAGTATAGCATGTCGAAAAAGTCAGAAATAAATGAATAGTATAGCATGTCGAAAGTCATAGTATAGCATGTCGAAAGTCAGAAAAAATGTCATAGTATAGCATGTCGAAAAAAGGCAAAATGATTCATAGTTTAGAATGTCAGAAAAAATGTCATAGTATAGCATGTCGAAAACAATAAGAAAGTCATAGTATAGCGTGTCGATAAAATGCAAAAAACAGTCATAGCGTAGAATGTCGAAAAAAGGCAAAAACAGTCATAGTATAGCATGTCGAAAAAATGCAAAAACAGTCATAGTATAGCATGTCGAAAAAAGGCAAAAACAGTCATAGTATAGCATGTCGAAAAAATGCAAAAAACAGTCATAGTATAGCATGTCGAAAAAAGGCAAAAACAGTCATAGTATAGCATGTCGAAAAAAGGCAAAAACAGTCATAGTATAGCATGTCGAAAAAATGCAAAAAACAGTCATAGTATAGCATGTCGAAAAAAGGCAAAAACAGTCATAGTATAGAATGTCGAAAAAACTGCAAAAAACAGTCATAGTATAGCATGTCGAAAAAAGGCAAAAACAGTCATAGTATAGCATGTCGAAAAAAGGCAAAAACAGTCATAGTATAGCATGTCGAAAAAATGCAAAAAACAGTCATAGTATAGCATGTCGAAAAAAGGCAAAAACAGTCATAGTATAGCATGTCGAAAAAATGCAAAAAAAAAACATAGTATAGCATGTCGAAAAAATGCAAAAAACAGTCATAGTATAGCATGTCGAAAAAAGGCAAAAACAGTCATAGTATAGAATGTCGAAAAAACTGCAAAAAACAGTCATAGTATAGCATGTCGAAAAAAGGCAAAAACAGTCATAGTATAGCATGCCGAAAAAAGGCAAAAACAGTCATAGTATAGAATGTCGAAAAAATGCAAAAAACAGTCATAGTATAGCATGTCGAAAAAAGGCAAAAACAGTCATAGTATAGCATGTCGAAAAAATGCAAAAAACAGTCATAGTATAGCATGTCGAAAAAAGGCAAAAACAGTCATAGTATAGCATGTCGAAAAAAGGCAAAAACAGTCATAGTATAGCATGTCGAAAAAATGCAAAAAACAGTCATAGTATAGCATGTCGAAAAAAGGCAAAAACAGTCATAGTATAGCATGTCGAAAAAATGCAAAAAACAGTCATAGTATAGCATGTCGAAAAAAGGCAAAAACAGTCATAGTATAGCATGTCGAAAAAATGCAAAAAACAGTCATAGTATAGCATGTCGAAAAAAGGCAAAAACAGTCATAGTATAGCATGTCGAAAAAATGCAAAAAACAGTCATAGTATAGCATGTCGAAAAAATGCAAAAAACAGTCATAGTATAGCATGTCGAAAAAATGCAAAAAACAGTCATAGTATAGCATGTCGAAAAAAGGCAAAAACAGTCATAGTATAGCATGTCGAAAAAAGGCAAAAACAGTCATAGTATAGCATGTCGAAAAAATGCAAAAAACAGTCATAGTATAGCATGTCGAAAAAAGGCAAAAACAGTCATAGTATAGCATGTCGAAAAAAAGGCAAAAACAGTCATAGTATAGCATGTCGAAAAAATGCAAAAAACAGTCATAGTATAGCATGTCGAAAAAATGCAAAAAACAGTCATAGTATAGCATGTCGAAAAAAGGCAAAAACAGTCATAGTATAGCATGTCGAAAAAAAGGCAAAAACAGTCATAGTATAGCATGTCGAAAAAATGCAAAAAACAGTCATAGTATAGCATGTCGAAAAAAGGCAAAAACAGTCATAGTATAGCATGACGAAAAAAGGCAAAAACAGTCATAGTATAGCATGTCGAAAAAATGCAAAAAACAGTCATAGTATAGCATGTCGAAAAAAGGCAAAAACAGTCATAGTATAGAATGTCGAAAAAACTGCAAAAAACAGTCATAGTATAGCATGTCGAAAAAAGGCAAAAACAGTCATAGTATAGCATGTCGAAAAAAGGCAAAAACAGTCATAGTATAGCATGTCGAAAAAATGCAAAAAAAAAACATAGTATAGCATGTCGAAAAAATGCAAAAAACAGTCATAGTATAGCATGTCGAAAAAAGGCAAAAACAGTCATAGTATAGCATGTCGAAAAAATGCAAAAAACAGTCATAGTATAGCATGTCGAAAAAAGGCAAAAACAGTCATAGTATAGCATGTCGAAAAAAGGCAAAAACAGTCATAGTATAGCATGTCGAAAAAAGGCAAAAACAGTCATAGTATAGCATGTCGAAAAAATGCAAAAAACAGTCATAGTATAGCATGTCGAAAAAAGGCAAAAACAGTCATAGTATAGAATGTCGAAAAAACTGCAAAAAACAGTCATAGTATAGCATGTCGAAAAAAGGCAAAAACAGTCATAGTATAGCATGCCGAAAAAAGGCAAAAACAGTCATAGTATAGAATGTCGAAAAAATGCAAAAAACAGTCATAGTATAGCATGTCGAAAAAAGGCAAAAACAGTCATAGTATAGCATGTCGAAAAAATGCAAAAAACAGTCATAGTATAGCATGTCGAAAAAAGGCAAAAACAGTCATAGTATAGCATGTCGAAAAAAGGCAAAAACAGTCATAGTATAGCATGTCGAAAAAATGCAAAAAACAGTCATAGTATAGCATGTCGAAAAAAGGCAAAAACAGTCATAGTATAGCATGTCGAAAAAATGCAAAAAACAGTCATAGTATAGCATGTCGAAAAAAGGCAAAAACAGTCATAGTATAGCATGTCGAAAAAATGCAAAAAACAGTCATAGTATAGCATGTCGAAAAAAGGCAAAAACAGTCATAGTATAGCATGTCGAAAAAAGGCAAAAACAGTCATAGTATAGCATGTCGAAAAAATGCAAAAAACAGTCATAGTATAGCATGTCGAAAAAAGGCAAAAACAGTCATAGTATAGCATGTCGAAAAAAGGCAAAAACAGTCATAGTATAGCATGTCGATAAAAGGCAAAAACAGTCATAGTATAGCATGTCGAAAAAATGCAAAAACAGTCATAGTATAGCATGTCGAAAAAATGCAAAAAACAGTCATAGTATAGCATGTCGAAAAAATGCAAAAAACAGTCATAGTATAGCATGTCGAAAAAAGGCAAAAACAGTCATAGTATAGCATGTCGAAAAAATGCAAAAACAGTCATAGTATAGCATGTCGAAAAAAGGCAAAAACAGTCATAGTATAGCATGTCGAAAAAATGCAAAAAACAGTCATAGTATAGCATGTCGAAAAAATGCAAAAAACAGTCATAGTATAGCATGTCGAAAAAAGGCAAAAACAGTCATAGTATAGAATGTCGAAAAAAGGCAAAAACAGTCATAGTATAGCATGTCGAAAACAATCAGAAAGTCAAAGTATAGCATGTCGAAAAAAGGCAAAACAGTCTAGCATGTCAAAAACAATCAGAAAGTCATAGTATAGCATGTCGAAAAAAGGCAAAAACAGTCATAGTATAGCATGTCGATAAAAGGCAAAAAACAGTCATAGTATAGCATGTTGAAAAAAGGCAAAAACAGTCATAGTATAGCATGTCGAAAAAAGGCAAAAACAGTCATAGTATAGCATGTCGAAAAAATGCAAAAACAGTCATAGTATAGCATGTCGAAAAAAGGCAAAAACAGTCATAGTATAGCATGTCGAAAAAATGCAAAAAACAGTCATAGTATAGCATGTCGAAAAAAGGCAAAAACAGTCATAGTATAGAATGTCGAAAAAAGGCAAAAACAGTCATAGTATAGCATGTCGAAAACAATCAGAAAGTCAAAGTATAGCATGTCGAAAAAAGGCAAAAACAGTCATAGTATAGAATGTCGAAAAAAGGCAAAAACAGTCATAGTATAGCATGTCGAAAACAATCAGAAAGTCATAGTATCGCATGTCGAAAAAAGGCAAAAAAAGTCACAGTATAGCGTGTCAAAAAAAGTCCGAAAAAAGTCTTGGTATATGGAACGACGCATCGTTCCCTGTGCTGCGGACAGTATTTGAGATGTGGTGTGATGAAAGTACCAAGGAAGACACACACAATGTTGTTGGATATATTTATTGTTAGACTGTGGATGCTGTGAGTCGATATATGTGTTGGTTTATTTCGATAAATTATGTGTTGATAATGTACTCTATTTATAGGGATTGTAAATAGTTGTGAATTACTATTGATATCTTTGGGTTGGTGAAATCATGTAAATATTTCTGTACATATATTGTTGATATATACTTACCTGTAGATGGTATGTCAGGGCTAATTAGTCTGAGCTCCTTATATACACCTTGTCACTCTGTTTGTGTCGACAGACTGGTGGGAACTGGTTGGTGATGGTGGTAGAATGTAAAAAGAAAGGAAGCTTCTTCTGAAACCTCTTCTAGACTCCTGATCTGCTCATTTACCTCAGTGGCCGTTCGGGTACGTTCACAGTATAGCATGTCGAATAAATACAAAAAAGAAAGTCAGGGTATACCAAAAACAACCCGGTATGGCATGTCTAAAAAAGTCCCAAAAAAGGCATTGAATAGTATGTCGGAAGAAATCATAAAAAGGTCATAGTATAGCATGTCAAAAAAGGGTATAAAAAGTCACCTTTTTTTATGAGTCCATGTTTATACCAACATAAATATCCCTAATTTCTCTCGCTCTGCATGTGTTTTATGTGCCTCTGTGTTGAATGTCTAAATAGTACAATAACAATGACAATATCCTTGAATGTAGACAAAAAGTAAAGATGTAGCATGTAGAAAAAGGAATAGAATTTATTTTTGTAAAGTCTGTCGAGAAAAATAAATATTTTAAAGTATGTTGAGAAAGAAAATCATTTTATAGTTTGTCCAAAACATATCATAGCATGTCAAAAAAAAGCCATTCAAAAATCATAGTAAAGTATGTCGTATAGAAATGTCATAGAATAGTATAGCATGTCATGAAAACATAAAAAGTCATAGTAGTTTGTCATAAAAAACGATCATAGAATAGCATCTAATATACTTATTTAAGATTTTTGACAATAAACAAACACATTGTATTTCTTCAAGTCTTTTAATTAATTTGAACTCGTATATTTTCAATAATTTGCTTATTTTCTAAACTATGTTCTAACAAAGAAGTAAAAATCTACGTTTCAGAGTGACAAAATAGTTATATAAATATGAATTAAATAGTGAGCAGACATTTGTGAGCATTGAAATCAACCATAAATCAGAACATGTGGTATATGCTTGTTTTTAATACACAACAGCCGTTTTCTCCTGCTGAAGAAAATCTGAATGTACATCGATCCAACTGATAACTACCTTAAAGTATTTACAGAGAGAACTCTGTAAAGATTTACACATGCCACAAATACCAGGCTGTGATTGTGACCAATGACAGAGTGGTGAACGTTTTTAGTGCCACAGGGAGATTGGATGGAGAACATTGTAAAAAAATAAAGTTTACAGTTTTAACGCAAACGTGCGTGTGCCGTTTTACATGTAGGCTACCACGGCGTGAGGAAATATGTTACAGTAAGATCTAAATCATTACAATTAATACAGGTACGATTTTAAACAATGTCAGAAAACGGCAGATGGCGATGGTTTTTCAAGGCTAGTGTAGGTATACTGAATCTGATGCCACTGTAGATACAATGGTGAGACAAAACAAATGATGTACTTGGTTCATGCACTGAAACATATACTTTCAGCATATTGCTTAAATATTACTACCCGCAAACTAAGGTGAGGTGAAGTATCGACACCCCGACAGACGACAGGTCGGCTGCATTATTATAGACTCCCTGTCGTCCTTAGGCTACAAGTGTCTCATCTATATATGTGCAAATATAACTCTGAAAACAACAAACTGCAGCGAAACGACCATTTTACGGAGAAAACAGCTTCTGGAAACTACAATGTAAAACCTTAAAATTGATGCTTCATCCATTCTGTCTTACAATTGAGAACTATCTCTATAGTTACAGTGTATTCTCTACAAGTGAGCTGCATGAGGCATTACGGAGTTAATAGGTAGGCCGGACTTTCCATGAGGTATTTCATACTTCTGACCAGTGCCAAACATACTCGTACATGAAATGTAATGTATAAGGCATGAAGAAAATCTAATTTGAGATGGTTATTAAAAAAAAAAAAAAAAAAGAAAATCAAGGGTGCTCCCTTTTGCTAGATTTGTGAAAAGAAACCCTAAGGAACAGGCATGTTAGGCAACATTACCCACAGAATCAATAATTGCACATGTTTACAGAACATAAAGTGGTTCACGGACTTGACAGCGAAGATGAAACTGCTTCGTCCTTGCACACCCACAGAGCCTGGTTTGCTTGTTTGTAGCAATACTTGTGCTTGGCAGAAATTGGTCATTCTGCCCACATATTTGCCTGTTTGAAACTACATCCGTCACTCTATTTGATTTATATAAAGCATTTGTGGGGGCAGAAACTTCCCGGAGAGAAAAAAGGGAACCATTTTCACATCACTGTTGCAATACGTCTGTTATCGACTGCTTTGAGACGTTTCAACCGTCCGCGGCTGATTCACAAATCAGAAGATAGATCATCGCGTAACGGACAATATTAAATCAACATTGTGGTTTGCAGTTTATAACAAGAACAGTGAGAGGAGGTTTGTTCACATTTAACTGCTACAATTGACTTACATTTCAGGCACTGGCACTTCAACATAACTGAGGCTTCTCAAAAGGTTCAAGATGAACCTTAAATCAACAGCATGCACTGCAGGTGGAGCTGCAGCAAACTGTCAACACGTGTTACATGAGCTAAATTATAGGTGTTGAAATGGCACAAGATATAATGCTGATTATCTACAATGTGTTACACATCAGGTATGTTCCTTTTGAAGGGTTACCCTGAGTGCTGCCAATGCTTGGCTCATTCATTCCTGCCCGTTTTAACTAAGAACTACCGGTAATAAGCAAATACAAACTGACAGATGATGTTCCTTAAAGGCTACATGAGTTTCAGTAGACTGCTTTTTACAACATTCATAAAAAGTTTTTCGAATAAAATATGCACATAAAACAGGAACAAATTGATAAAAAAAAACTTATTTTTTTTAACATTATTAACAGTACGACTACTTTACTGGATAATAGGATTTTAGAAAATAACTTTGCCACGGACCTTTTGACACACCCAGAGGTATTTGACTTAAGAACAGGCTTGCCCGATGTGCAATCCAAAAGGAAAGTCCTTTGACACTGATGGCAAAGCTAACAAAAGGATTCAGAGATAAATATAGTTTGTATATTTTGCTTCCTAAGGAACTTACAGAGGCACTGAACACAATTATACATAGTAAGAGAGGAGAGATCACCGTTAGAACGGCACTGTCTTACAAAAACATGTTATCAGTGTTAATGTTCTGAGTGGACTTGGGCTGCACTTCCCTGTTCACTTTGGTTGGGAGGTTAGTCATCGAGGAATGAGCGCCGACTGATATCTTCATCAGCCGCCCCTACTCTGGGATCCTGTGTATTCATGGAAAACATTCAGGCCTTTATTAAAAGCTGACTGATGAACCCTCTGGAGACCTTTGAATGATGTCACCATCTGTTGTGGGGTTAAGACTGGAAGTCAGCAAAGAAAAGTGCATGTCCTCAAAAGGAGCTTCCGTCAGAAACAAGGAGCCTTTAAAAAAAAAAAAAAAAAATACTGTTTTACAATTATTGATAGAGGGATGAATACCAGATAAATAAAAGGACCGCTTGTCGTCTTCTCTTGTACGCTCTGGAATCCCACTTCAGAGAAAAGACCCCATGTCCAAGTCCATAAACTCGTTCGCATCAATGCTAAAAGAGGAGTCGTAGGTCTGGGTGTTCTGGTGCATCTTCTGATGGTGCCGCAGGTTGGACTTGCTGGAAAAACTCTTGTCGCACAGCAGGCAGGCGAAGGGCTTCTCTTTGGTGTGGATTCGTCGGTGACATATGAGCTGTGTGGACACGCGGAACGCCTTCCCGCACTCCAGACACTGGTAGCGCTTGGGCTCCGTATGAATTCGCCGGTGGTTCTTGAGAGCCATCAGGTTGGTGAACTCTTTCTGGCAGACGGAGCAGGAGAAGGAGCCCGTCTTGTGGCTGTTCTTGTGGTTGAGGAGGGAGCCGGCGTGGCGATACGTGCGGCCGCAATGCTCGCAGACGTGGCTCTTCTCCTCTGTGCCGGCAGGCTCGTTACTCTCCTGTGGATTGGTGATGCTTCCTGGAATGTGGGACAAAGGCGGTGGAACCTGCTTGTGCATCCCGTCGATCCCCAAGGTCTGATTTATTCCTGAGTCCCAGCAAACGTTGCTATCTGCAGGTTCATCCACGCTTTGTTGATAGGGCTCCTGGGCCCTGTGGTGCATGTCCTGGTGCTGCTGGTAGCTAGCTGTGTTGGGAAAGCTCTGCTGGCAAGGGCTGCAGACCACAGACTGGTCCTTTGAGTGCACCTCCATGTGGCTCTGCAGGTGTGCGACCAGACAGAATGTCTTGCCGCACTCGGGGCAGCAGTGGCGCCTCATCATGGAGTGTATCTGTAGAGTGAGAGGATCAGGAAATGTCTGGAGACACAAGGTACAGTGGTGGAGGTTTTCGGAGTGGGTCTTTTTATGGTTGAGGAGAGAGCCAGCATGGCGGTAGGAGCGCCCACACAGGTCACACCTGCAGCAGGGATATGTTCATGTTCAATGGCTGGTATTACACTTCAACTCAAATTTGACTTTTTATCATCCTGCAAGGTTACTATTTACTTTTATTAAACATCATTTTACTTTCAAAATAACAGCCTGACCAACACTGGATCTTTAAGGATGATTACAACATCTGGTGAGTCAGTGTTAATGATTATCTGGCGATAGAAATGGACAGCTTTGGTTAACAAAAAGAAAAAACGACCCTGATGATGACGACTAATAGACAAAACAAGACGTACATACTCAGTTCACATTAACTCACATGAAGCACTTGTCTCCCCTCTCTGACTGCTGGACTCCAGCCCTCGGGGAGTTCTCCTGGCCTCTGCGGCAGCGGTGCCTCTTCAGGCCGGACCTGCCGTGGAAGCTCTTTCCACAGGCGGGGCAGCTGAATTGACTCGCAACCCGATTGTGGACCCTCTGGTGGTTGTGCAGGATGCTGGCGAGGCGGAAGGCCTTTCCGCACGTGAGACACACGTACTTTTTCTTCTGCGTATGGATGCGTGTGTGATTGCGTAAAGCCATGGGGTTAGTGAAAGGCTTAGAGCAGAAGGAGCAACTGAAGTGTCCTGTCTTGTGGGTGTTTTTGTGGTTCAGGAGTGAGCCTGCGTGGCGGTAGCTGCGATTACATATGTTGCACTTGAACGGTCGCTCCTCTTTATTTGTGGACACATTAGTTTGTGCGTCACTGCTGCCTGAACGTCCATCACAGGTGTGGGCTGTCAGTTGGTCGACGGAGAGAAAGGCCTGCTTACATTCCTTACATTTAACGGTTCTAGATTTTAGGCCCCTCCTGCCTCTGGGCACATCCTTTCTGAGGTCTGCACAAACGTGGGCCAGTAGCTGCTTCTTTCCCCTAAAGCCTTTTCCACAGTTTTGGCAAGAGTGCTTTTTATATGCAAAGTGGGTGCGCAAGTGGTTCTTCATTGCTAGTTGATTGGAGTAAGTGTTGTTACAAACAGAACAGTAATATTCACCTGTTTTATGAGAGTTTCTGTGGTTGACCAGGCTTCCTGCGTGGCGATACGTACGTCCACACTGGTCACAGGCGAAAGGCCTCGGGTCACTCGTGTCCTCTGATTTGACTGCGGTCTCACACTTTGTTGGTCGTCTCTTACCCCCCCAGAGTTGCTTGCAGCGTTGCGAGGAGGGTAAAGCCTGATTGGCGTTTGAAGTTACGGACTGCGTTCCTCCATCTGAACTGGTCCCATTCATCTGCATGAGAGCCTGGATCTGGTTGTTGAGCTCCTGGATTTTGGCTTGGTTCTCTTTGTGCCTTCTCAGGTGGTTCAATAGCTGCTTCTGAATTTTGAAGGCTTTCCCACACTCTTGGCAAGCATGCCTGGGGGGGGGGGGACACAAGGCATATGGTTAATTTTGTGGTTGCAAAAACAGGCAGCCATGATGAACATGAAACACATCTGCAACACAAAAAAGACTACAGCAAACTCAAAGGTTTTTGGTTCAACACTTGCAATAAACATTGACAGTTTGCAACATGAATGACAATTTGACATGTGTGGATGATGTGTATCCTTACTGGAACTAACCTTTTAATGTCAAAGTGGGACCTCTGATGGTTTTTAAGGGCCAACAGGTTGTAGAAGCGCTTCTGGCAGATGAGGCATCTGAATACACCTGTTTTGTGAGACTTTTTGTGGTTAAGGAGAGAGCCGGCGTGTCTGTAGGAACGCCCACACTGATCACACTTGTACTGACGATCTTCGGAATCCAAAGTTTCTTTGTTGTGACTCATGTCTTCATGCTGGGCAACATCATTTACTTTAATTTCCTCTTTACTACGTGTCGACTCATCCGTCCTCTCAGCTGTGCAACCGTGGTTTTCAAGATGATGGTAGCTGGTGCAGAAGATGCCACAGCTGCCACAGATGATACTCTGTGCTTCCTCTTTTCCTCCAGATACATCACTGTTGTTCATATTTACGTTATCTATCGGGTCCTTTTTGTGTAGAAACTGATGCATGATCAAGTCCTGCCTATTGGCAAAACTTTCCCCACATGTGCTACAGATCATCATCTCTCCGGGCTCATCTTCTTTCATTTCTTCGTGGGAGGACATGGAGGAAGGCCCCGAGCTTGCAGGAGTACCATGGGACTGTGTGTGCCCTCGGAGATGGCTCCTGAGAGCCCTCATGCTGGAGTAGTTGTTTCCACATATCGAGCATTGATAAAGATCTCCATCATCGTCGTCATCATCATCCTCCGCCTCCTCGTCAGCATTACCACCTTCTCCGTCTCCATTCAGCTGATCGATGCTCATATTGTCATGGAAGTTTTGTTCAAAGTAACTTTGGTCGTGGCTACCATTCAGACCGTGGAACTCGACATTACTCCCTGGATCTCCAATGAGACAGTGACCATTACTGTCCTGGAAATTTATATTACTGTCATAGTCACTGCTAGTAGTGTTGTGTTGCTGCTGTAGCAGCGGGCAACTGTGAGACTTAATCCCTGCAATATCTGCAAATGTCTCCCCACAGTCTGCACACATGTGCCTCTGCATTGGGTGTTCGTCGTGAGGTAGATGCATGATATCCTGGGAAAAGTCCTGTTTAAACTGCTCATGGTATGAAGCTCTATTGCTGTGGTCAACTCCATTCTCCTGATTCATACCAAGCGCAGGAGGAGTGCCATCTTCGTCCTCGTCTTGAGAGGAGAAGCAGCCCTGTTGGTTATCGAGAGTCAGAGGCTCGGAGGAGAGCCAGTCACCCTCAGCGTTGAGACCAAAAGATGCCGACTGAGCTTTGTGGAGACGAAGATGACTTTTTAGGGCAGCTAGATGAGGATAGCTCTTTCTGCAGATGGAACATTGGTAAATCCCGACCTGATGTGACCTTTTGTGGTTGATGAGGCTCCCAGAGTGCCGGTAGCTTTTACCGCAGATTTGACACCTGAAAGGCCGCTCATCAGAATCTACAGTTGAAGTCTCTTCCGTTTCAGTTGCATTGTCAGTGTTTTGTATGGGCATCAGGGCAGGACTGAGAATGCTTGTATCCATGATTGAGGGTTCTCCCTGAGTGTTATTGAAAGGGGATGTTTGATTTTTAGGGCAGTCAGAGTACACGTGGCCGTTACTTCTAATCCGCTCCTGTGGCTGATCAAAGCCTCCATGATTATCTATCGATGATACTGAGGGAACATTATTTATAGGAGATGCATACAAATTGGACTCAGGCGAAGCAATACTGTTGTCATGTGATATATTGTGGTTCTCTGACAATGTATCATGAAGACCAAATGACAGAGATGAAGAGTTATGCATTTGGATGTGTTCCTGGAACTCTTCATCATTGGGGAATAGTACCTGACACAAATGGCAAAAATTGACTGGAGCATCCTGGCTCTGAGGTGAAAACTGGCCCTGTGGTGTGTCTGTGTAGGACCCACCCATCGAGTCAGGGTCTGTCCCGCTTCTTGTCTTGTGAGTTCTCTGGTGGCTATAGAGGGCAGCCATGTTATTGAACAGCTTGAAACACACCGTGCACTCAAACATTCCCACTTGGTGAGTCTTTTTATGATTGGTCAGGCTTCGATGGTGTATGTATGACTTGTCACACAGATCACACCTGAAAGGTCGATTTGCTGCATCATCAGAGGTCTCAGATTGTGGATTATAAACAACCTCCATCTTGTCGTCAACTGGGCTATTTTCTGGAGAAATCTGGACACCGGGTGACTGCTCAATGAGATCATTTTCAATTTCATCATTATCTTCATGTGTGGGATATTCCATGTCTACCTTCCTATATGACCGCTCCTTTACTCGCCTGGCAAGGTGAACCCTCTCATGTGTGGCCAGCTGTGTTGCCAGACGAAAAGATTTCCCACATTCTGCACAAGAGTACTTTTTCTGTGAAGTGTGGCTCCGGAGATGACTCTTCAGGGCCAACGCATTGGAGTTTTCTTTACCGCAGATGTTACATTGAAAAGAACCCACCTCGTGAGTCTTTTTGTGGTTAGCTAGGCTACCAGCATGCCTATAACCACGTCCACATTCGTCACATTTAAATTTGCGTTCTTCCTCTTCTTGAAGGTGAGCATCCATGTGCTCGAGCAGACTGGGCATATTGGGACATACTGTGCCACATTGTTTGCAAGGAAAACCTGTTGCCCTGCCAGGCTCTTGCACTGCCATTACAAGACAGCAACTGAATTGAGTGCACCAGACACAGAGTGTATGAAAATGCAGAGGGGAAATGCATTAGATGCCCTTATTGTCCGAGTGGATTAATAATAAGGTCCAAGCAGTGCCTGGTGACGTAACACGGCAGAAGATGTTGAGAACCAGTTCCTCACAATTAGTAGTGACTTAAATTTAGGAGAAGCAGGCAAATGGAGCTGTTGAGGACAGAAGAGATGCCAGTTAGAGCTGTGGTGAATCTATGTAACATTATGCAGTTTTATGCCAGGACGTGTACATTATAGAACATACAAATATCCATTCGAGAATTATTCCGAATGAAACAAAGGTTTGTTCATCAATCATACTACAATATAAATCGACAACTTAGCCCGTGGCATTTCTGTAGCATCAATGAAAATATCATAATGTTTAAGCCTTACAGGGGCTGATCCCTGCTTTAAATCTATAAAAACCAATACATCTTTGTAAATACCAGCTGATATATTTCCTTGCGTCAACTTCAGCAAGTAACCAGTGTCATGGCCAGACGTATTACGTTGAATGCAGTTAGCTAGACACGGTAACTAGCCTGCCATGTTTGTCTACACCTCTGCAGGCTAACTGAACCAACGCTAGCTATGTCAATAAACCGGGAAACGCCTATTTCTCTACAGATTCGTTGCCACATCAAAAAAAAAACACATTTCTCCGACATTGTAAACAAAACCTGAATAAACATACTCTCATATCACTGTATAACGAAGAGCGGACAGGTTAACAACAGCTACATTTGTATAATCGTGGCGAAAACGTTAGGGTGCTACCAGCTAGCATCAAGGCTAGCTAAACAAACATTGCACCAAAAGCCAAGAAGTCGTTTTAAATGCAGAGTCACAACGTCAGCAAATACGTCATTAAATACCTGCAGCAGTGCTGATTCAACGCGAGCCTCCAACGGTATGTTTTCATTCATTATTCTAAAAACGTTATTTTTGTGTAAAGGGCAACCCCCTCT
Organism: Melanostigma gelatinosum; assembly: GCF_949748355.1. Classification (NCBI taxonomy): domain Eukaryota; kingdom Metazoa; phylum Chordata; class Actinopteri; order Perciformes; family Zoarcidae; genus Melanostigma; species Melanostigma gelatinosum. The sequence goes on along the minus strand of NC_136654.1, from coordinate 6,414,369 downwards.
TTTCAATTGTCTTTTTTTCTTCCATTCCCATTTCCACATTGCTCTCGTTGCTAGGAAACAGGAAATGTGCAGCAGTGAAATGCTTCCCTCTCGAAAGTAATGTTAGATACACTAAAAGTTGAGGTAATAAAACTGCGGCGAGGTCAGATTTAAATAAATCACAAAGCAAACATTAAACTCAAATACAACCCAATAACTTAAATAGTATTTGACTATTCTGCTGCTGGTTATTGTAAAGCACCCAGAGCACGTTAGCTAGCTAGCCTAGCCTCTGACACCTGACGATATGTTAGCTGTAGCTTTAGCTAGCTGTGACTTCCGAGCATTGTAAATTAAATTAGCTGAGCTTGGCCCCCATGTTTCCATTATGGCAGACCACCTGCTAGCTTTATAAGAACTACCGTGTTTTATTAGGAGGGTTTAATACATTTATTATTTGTCTTATCTTGATATTTTTTTAACATTACACGCATTAAAATGTTGCACACTTGGCTTGCCGAGAGCTTTCGTCATCATGGTCCTAGAGCCGTCCCACACCCAGTAGCCAGTCAACAGCAATCACCTTGTCTCACTGTAAATGCAGCCGTGTACCGAGACGCTTTTCCAGGCATTATCGACCAACCATTAATGTCCTGATTCGGGTAAGAAATATATTTGTTTCATTAACGCACACAAGGCAGCTAATGTTAACCAAATCCATCCCGCATAATCACGGTCATTATGATGACGACACTGTCGAGTGAATTGCTGCAGCCGGTCCTAAAGCCAGCCATTTTGAGTTAGTTAAAGTGTTTAGCAAGAGAGCTAGCAAAAAAATAAATAATACGTACATATCGTATGCTGTTGTTGACACCACCGCACGGACTCGTGATCTTTGATCCTCGGGCGTTGCCAGTCAGTCATGCACCGTGATCCCTGTCATTGCATTGTCAACTTCCTTTGGCATCAAAGCGGTTAGCTTATTGTCCCTGAGGTCCTAATGCCAGCCATTTTGTGATTTAATGCACACCAATATATTTTTATTATGATTATGATACAGATTTTTTTTTTCAAGTCCATCATCATCAGGCATTTTCACTTTCGATCTGCTCTCCTAATTATTATCCATCATAGCCAATGACTTAAGCCTGGTGTCTGTGGAACAATCTTTCAGTCTCATAGCCACAATGCTGCTAATAATCTGTTTATTTACATAATTATTACAACGGTCTTTGCAATTTCTTTGCAGGTATAAAGATGGCCTCTCCTCAGCCCTGCAACCCCCCTCTTGTGGAGCAGAACACCCCTCCTGCACAGGAGGAAGAGAGCCAACAAGAGGAAGAGGTGGGGAGGGACCAGCCTGCAAAAAAACGTGGCAGAGGCAGACCTCCAAAAGCCAAACCATCCTTCAAATGCTCTGCGTGCACAGAGGCTTTCAGGAGTCTGTCAGTTCTGCGGAGCCACAAGCTTTCGGCACATGTAAAGGACCGTCAGCAGCAGCAGCACTCGTGTTCTCAGTGTACTAAAACATTCTCGAGCAAGGCTCAACTCTCGAAGCATGAGCGCACTCACTCAGCTCAGCGCCCCTTTCAGTGTCCCGACTGTCACAAGGCTTACAAGACACCCACAGAGCTACGCAACCATAGCCGCTCTCACACTGGGGAGAAACCATTCGTATGCACAGAGTGTGGTAATGCCTTTATGCAGGCTATATGCCTGAGGATCCATATGACACAGCACAGTGGAGAGCGTCCGTTCTCTTGCCGTCAGTGCTCTAAGAGCTACCCCACCCTGTCTAAACTGAAGGTGCACATGCGCTCTCACACAGGAGAAAAGCCATACTTCTGTGCCGAGTGCGGTAAGAGTTTCGCAGATCCTTCTGTGTTTCGAAAACACAGAAGGAACCACCAAGGCCACCGGCCGTACGCTTGTGACGAGTGCGGGAAAACGTACACAGAGCTGAAGGACCTGAAAAACCATGAGCGCTCCCACACTGGGGAAAAACCATTCCTGTGCTCAGACTGTGGCAAAGCCTTCTCCCGCTCCTCCTCCCTTGCCTGCCATCAGCGTATTCACTCCCAGAACAAACCCTATCAGTGTGAGCAGTGTGGTAAAGGCTTCACCCAGCTCTCCTCCTACCAGTCTCATCTCCGCACTCACTCTGGTGAGAAGCCGTTCCTCTGCCCACAGTGTGGCAAGATGTTTTCTGACCCCTCCAGTTTCCGTCGCCACCAGCGAGCCCACTTGGGTTTCAAGCCATATCCCTGTGACAAGTGTTCCAAGCGGTTCCGGCAGCCGGCCGATCTGGCCGTGCACGAGCGCGTTCACTCTGGAGAGCGGCCTTACAAATGCCAGAGCTGTGACAAAGCCTTTGTTGCATCCTGGGATCTGCGCCGCCACATGCTAGTCCACACAGGTCTTCGGCCCTTCTCTTGCACCGAGTGCGACAAGTCCTTTGCTGAGCGCTCCAGCCTCAACAAGCACCGGCGTGTGCACTCTGGAGAAAGGCCTTTCAAATGTGAGGAGTGTTTGAAGTCATTCGTGGTGTCCTCAAGCCTGCGCAAACACGAGAGGACTCACCTAGCTGAGCAGCCTGAGCAGCAGCAGCAACAACAAGAGCCACAACAACAACAGGAGACGGAGGCCGGGTCAGCCTCAGCCTTTACTACCCACACAACTCTCCCTCAGTTCTCCTGTACTCACTGTGACGCTACATTTGGAAGCTGGGATGAAGTTCAGTCACATGAGAATCTTCACCCCATCGACTCCAGTCCTCCGACTGTAAACAAAATCGTGCCCATGGGCTCGCATGTCTGTGAAAGCTGCCAGGCAGAGTTTGCACAGTTGGCAGACTTGCAGGAGCATGAGAAGCAGCATCCCAAGCCGAGGCCTCATGTCTGCAGCAGCTGCGGCAAAGGCTTCCTCAACAAATCTGGACTGCGTAAACACCAGAAGATCCACTCCACCATTAAACCTCACGGCTGCACCTACTGTGGCAAATCTTTCCTGTTTGCCGCGTATCTTCGCAAGCACTTGCGAACTCATCCCCCGGCCACCCAAATCAGTGACATAAACATTATTCACACTGATCCGCTTCCCTCTCCTCCACCCCCCAGTGAGGTTTCCCCCTCCACTGTTGAACCTAGCGTGATATCGCTGACTGTTCCAGTGGCTGTACCTGTGACTGTTTTTCAGACTCTGCCAGACTACTTGGTCAAAGAAGAGGGACTTTAAGCTTTTTTTTTTTATTTTTTTTTTACTGTTTTGGAATTTTTATTCCACAAATATTTAGCCAGGAGCCTGAAATCATTTTAGATGATTGGTCTTATGAAGTGTTTTTTTCAGGAAAATTTATTCAAGTAAACTTCAAAAAAAGATCATAAAAAAGTCTCCTTTATGTAAATTGTCGGCGCTTTGTCACTGGTTTGCATTGCCATGAAATTTCAAAGATGTTACGTATGATGTTCATGTTTTAAAATATATGCTATAAGAAGCTTACTAAGAAATATACTCTATCTGTAATCTCTTTATGAAAATATGGTGTTGCAAAAACATATATGCTGATCACTTAAGATGTTATTTCAGGTAAATGTGTTTTATAATGCTCTTAAACTCTTAATTTACATTTTGTTGGAACTAAATGTGACTGTTTTACTGTGCAAGTGTTAGCATTATTTAATATAAAACTTGTTGGGTAAAAAAAAAAAAAAACGAAGTCCGTTGCATTCCAAAATGTTTAATCAGTTGAGTTACATTTTTATACAAATAAAACTGTGTAATGTGTAAATAGTTCTGTTTTAGTGGTCATTTTTTTTGTTACACATTGTTGAGTACATCTGCTGCACGAGCATCTTAAATGTTGAAGTTCTCAAAGGTATGAGCTCTTACTGCTATACACCTTATTCCTGTTAATGACACATAATGAACCTTGAATTACATGAAGTACAGCAATCCATGCAGACCAACAACTGTAGATATTCATTCGATTCTTTTTGACTGTAATGACATTTTGTTGATTTTATACTTTAAGAAAGACTCCTGACACACTCATGATATATAAGCTAGATTGAAAGGGAAATGATCTGTCCTAAATATGTAATTACAATTTCAGCAGTTGTGGGTTCCTTTTTTTCAACAGCTCCTCCATTAAGATTCCAAACATAAGCCATGAGTGATAATGGCAGCAATAATAACAGGCCTTTTACCTATTCTCCACACAGCGGTGGATGCCGCCGCCACCAACAAGTGTCGCTTCCTGTGCGTCCGCCTGCTGATCCTCTTCCTGGCCGAGATGCCCTTTACCAAACTGGAGGCGTGCTTCACCTTCAACCACAGAAAAAGGGACAGCATCTGCTAAAGAGCCTGTTATAGCAAACACTTCCACACACCCGTGATGGCGGACTGGAACTTCATCTACGTGCCGGTTTAATGGAGCTGCTCGCCTCCCACCTGCGCTCCCTGGCCCAGAAGAGGAGCTCTCTCAGGGGAAGACTGATGTGGAGTCGGAGGCTCAGGTTGTGGCCACAGACCCGGCAGCGAGACGGTCACAGATCTCCACAGACACAGAGGCACAGAAGGCTTCTACCTGCTCAGCATCAGTCTGATGGAGCTTGCATTTGTTTCTCTTGGAACCTGCCGGCACTTAATAATGAATGAATGCATCTTCTGAACAACATCCACTGCATATATTTTGTTTTTTTTTGTATGAATTAAACAATTCAATAAAAAAATGAAACAATCACGCTTAGCAGCTGTTGTGAGGTTGTATTTCCTGTTGCATTGTCCAGTTTGGTGCAAATAAGTTGCATATATTAAAACACAATTACATGATCACATTCTGAACTGTATTAACTGTTTAGTTGGAAGTTTACACATGTTGTGAGATGTGTTTTGCTGACACAAACGGATCTAGGTGTTAGCTGCATGATGGTGTTGTCTGTTTTGGTCAGTGTAAACTCAAATACACATCCATGTTCGCTATACTCCCTCAGCAGATTTGAATGTAACACTGAAAAAAAATCACGTTTTACTTCTTTATGATACAGATAACCAGTTTTTGTTGTTGATATATTTGAAATATTTGAGAGATATACTGTATATTCAGCCAGATGATGAAAATCAAACAGTGTCTGTCCTTGTCATTCATGACTTGAGCTGCTTCCAACGAGATGAAAGGTGAAGGCTGACAGTTGGTTAGAGTTTATGTTTATTCTTCAGGGAGATGGTCATCCTGTTGCTGTGCTTCATAGTGTAGAACAGCACTGCACCAGCATCTGTTAGAGACTGGTGGGAGGAGAAAAGTTAAGAAAAATGGGCAAAGTATTTAACCACTAAACAGTTTAATTTGTAAGGAAAGAACATTATTTACCTCCGAGTCTGAAACGACTGATTTACTCTGTAAAAAAACAAAACAAAAGACTTTAGTGTGGTGTTTTCAACCAACGTAAGACACTGAAGATGATAACAAATACTGTAAAAACTCACCCTTATGATGGTATGTTTGTGGCTGTATATTGGCTCCATGGTTTTAATCCATTCTTGGTATGTTTGCTGGTCCTCTGCACTGTGATTATGCTCTCTGCAAACAGAGGGAGACTCACTTTGTACAATACAGTATCTAGCCTAAAAATTACATCTGAAAAAACTCATGCATTCAGACACACACTGTGGCTTCGCTCACAATATCAAGTTTATCAAAAAAACAAAAACAAAAAAATTAAAGCCTAAAAAAACAAGCTTAAACTCAAAATGATTTGTTGGAATGAATTCATCAAAAAACGAGGGTCATCGCTTATGAACCCTTGAATTAAAAAACAATATTCACCAGTTAGAGCTCAAACAATAATCAACAGTTGACCAGATTAATCAGACATATTTAACATTTGCTCTTCAATTGACAAAAGTTTGGACTTTTGAGTTTCCGGCATTCCTCCTGTTACTCACATTGCTCTCTCGATCAGCTTCTTCTGCAGCTCTCCTTCCCTCCTGGCGTCGAGTAAGCGGCCTCTGACAGCCAGAGCGGCGCTGGCCTGTGACGAGTTGAGCTGAACGATGGCCAGGGAGAGAGAGGACAGGGCCGCCGAGCTGAGCAGGAGGGTCACACTTCTATCACAAGAGTGCTTCTGAACATTTACAGCTTCAGCCATGCCATTATTATTACTGCGCAAACACACACAGGGGCCACTAAGTGGCTGTTTACATGATGAATCGCATGACCTCCATTCAGTATAGACTGAGATGAGAGGTTCGTTTACTGTGTGACTAAATGCTAGAACGGATGAGAAATGCGATTTACATGCAATCCTTTCTGCATGATGTGAAGGGTCTTGTATCTCAGCAACAGCCAGCCTCCTTGGATTTTTCACAAACGCTTTACTTAAAGCTTCACTGAGATTGGTGTATATAATACATCTCATCAATTGTTGTCCCCAGGGAGAAAACCCCTCGTTGATTAAAGACGTCAGACGATAATGACTTGTTTAAGCTTACAAGGAGGCCAAAAGCATGCAACAGCTCAGTGGTGTGTGTGTGTATGTGTGTGTGTGAGGTAATCTAAAAACCCAAAAGTGAGAGAAGCAGTGTAATTATGGAAACATTATGATCACCTGTCATCAGTAACGTCTCGGCCTGTGGTGATCACTCTGAGCATCGTCTGTCCCTTCCTCTGCCTGTACCTGATCTGCAGCTGGATCAACACACGGCTACCAGCGGCTGGCGCCGACACTGAAGGGAAGCACAGAAAAAACAAAAATATTAACCGAGAGTGTTTCTGAGGAAGTACATGTCGCTTTTCAGTGATGGAATTTGACTAAGTGAATTTACTCAAGTACTTTACTACAGATTTACTCTGCAGTGAGATAATTTCATGCATATCAAACTAACCAGTCTATCATGGTGACAGACTGGAACTTTCTTTTTTCTCACCGTCTGTGTTCTGTTCACTGGCTCCAAACTGGAAGGTGATCTCTGTATGTGGGTCCACGTTCCCCACCTCTCTGGTCCCTTTGTGTCCTGCCTCCTTCTCTCCTCTCATACGCCTGGACCAAAGGGGAACATTCGTGAATGCTTGTTAACAATGTCATTTAAAGTGCATTACTGTGGCAACTCGACCACTGAGAAACATTAGCAGTAAGGTATATTCAGAGCGGATCTTACAGGGATCGGGGCAGCAGTAACGTGACAGTGCACTGTGTCGCTATCATTCTGTTCTCAATGATCTCTTCAAACTCTGCGTGCAACCTTTTGGGACTTGATATCACCACCTAGGGGACCAAACACACCGATGACAAGATCTAATGAGTGATAGACATCAAATAAAAAATACTGGTACTTCATATAATAATCGGACAGATGGCGACACACATCACAACACATCTTACTTTCCCTCCAGTGCGATCAGCGAGTCTTCCCAGCTCGTCCAGCCTGGAGTCTGTTCCCTCTATGGACAGCACAGACACTGTCACACTAATGAAAGAAGGACATTTCAGTATGAACTTAATTAGAGTGAAGCACTTGAGTATAATAGAATATGTACTGTAATATGTATTATAACACTTGTTCCATTTCTGACACTGATGAGGAGATGTTTACCGACCCCTGACTGGCAGCATAATCCCCCAGGTCCTTGTAGAATATGGTGGATGAGAGGAGAGTGCGAGCATCCTCTACCTCCAGATTCCCCAAGTCTGTGTTGGCCTTTCCATCTGTACAGATAATCACCTTCGCGATCAGCAGGGATAGCAGGTCAGGATTGTTTTTAGAGAATAGACAAATGAAAAATTACCTATGTTTGCTTAAGAAGTAAGAAATACTGATTTAGGTCAACAAATAAAACAAATAAAGTGAAACACTTTATGGTGTAAATGAGTTTAGCTGAATCTGTGCAGCTAATGTGTGCAGTGCTGTGAAATGATCATGTACTACAGGTCACATGTATCATGTAGTACATGGGCGAAGACATACAAATACATTTGTTTAGTCTTGTGAATAAGACAGAACCTACTGTGGACCCTGGCTGTCTGGAGGCTATCGCAATCGTCAGGAGCGCAGCAGGACCAAGAGCCGTCGTCCCACCGTGACATAATCTTTCAACAAGAGGTAAAGCAAAAAACACATGTTATTTAAGTTTTATAAAACACAACAATTTGGAGGTAATTCAATACGATTCATGAATGTATCTCCTTTCAATGGAATCATATCATATTGATGACATATATTGCGATATGATACTTCATCTAAATTGTTAGAAAACCCCCCACAGAATCTCTATTAATAAGAATAAGTAATAGAAGATTATGGCCATATTGCCCAGCCCTATTACTATGTAATAAAATACTAAAACAATTGATTGTACACCAATTACAGTTTTTTTCTTACCCCATGACTTGTTTCCGTAAGTAATCCTTGTTCTGTGAGAGTGGAGGTGGAGTTGGGAAACCGGCTGCGGTCTTTTTTAGAAAGTTGCAGTCAGTTAACTCGGCACCGCTCAGGGAATGTGACGTGAAATTCTCATTTCCATGCATTGTCACCTGGTAACACAAGCATTATAGGGGATGAAGAAAAGCAGCAGTAGTAACTTGCTTTCTATATGAGATCATTATAAGATGAAAAGCAAATGTACACACAAGCTCAAGCCTCTCGTGATCATTTATGTACCTGACTGTTGAAGGTGATGAGTCCCACTCGAATGTCAGGTTGCTGCTCACTCAGTCTCTGAACACAGTGCAGCACGGCTTCCAGAACAAACTGGTTTGAAGACAATAATTTCCCATCACCAACTGCATCTTGATATCATTTTTGCACAAACAGCATTTTGTAAATGTAGATTTTCAAGCAAACTTGCAGTTTGTTCGGAATCACAGTTCATTTTGAGTCTTACAAGGTTAAAAGATATTTGAAACTAAGACAAAAAAACTCACCTGGAGACGGGTTTTGAGGACAACAAGTTCTCCCTCCGACACCTTGAAGCAACAGAGACTGATCATTTGAAACACCACAGGATGCATTTGTGACACGCATGGCCTCATGATACCGGCGGTAAACAGATCAGTGTCAGGCCATGTGGCTTTACCTCTGAGGTGATGCTCATAGAGCCCGAGACGTCGATGCAGAAGAGCAGCAGAGCGTCAGCCGCACAACAGGGTTTTTCATCAGGACATAGCAACAAGAGGACATCCTGGTGACACTGTGGCACACTGGGAGTGCTGGTCGGCTCCCAGGGCTGACAGAAGTAACATTCATTAACCTGTAGTTCAGCACAAGGAGAGAACATCACTGTTTACTGAAAATCATGACCAACATTAACTGAGTCCACTCTGCCTGCAGTCTGTATCAATCAAACCAGCCGCAGTTATCCATCGTTTCATTATGTTGAGATCAATAAGGCTTGTGCTTGTTATGCTTTGTGTTTCCGAGTAGTGATTACAAGGGGATTTTTCAGTTATTATCACATTTGAAATCAATGACTCTTAATTGTGTTGCTATTTATCCGTTTCAGAATATAGACTGAATGAAATACAGCATGTAATTACCACATTGTCATAGCAGGGAGCAGGGTCCAGCACAGAGCGACATTTGGAGCAGGAGGTGAGTTCTCCTTGTGTGGTCTGCGCTGGAAATATGCAAACATCTGTCGTCATCATATGCCAAGAAGGACTAAAAATCTAACTAAATGGGATATAATGGAGGTTTTACAGTGATGATAAAAGTGTTCTGACCTCTTTCCTCTGAGAGTAATTTTCCTACACTGACAAGGAGCACATTGGGATTCCCGGGCAGATCTGCTGATTCTGAGATGGGAACAACAGGATTAAAAATAAGCACTGGTGGTGTAAAACATTCATGATGAGAGTTATTCTTTTGACAGCATGACAGGGACGGTTGCAAATATCTTTACTAGTGTCCGTGAGTGATTTCTGAGGCAACAGCACCAGGTACTCTGGGATCAACTTCATGAACGAAGGTCTCGGTGGAACTGCCGTATGAGAGGACAGAACAGAATAAAACTGGGATGATCCGTCTATTCCTCAATACTGTCAAATAAAATAAATAATGCAAATGTCAACAAAAGGTGTCCGTTTACCTGACACCGGAGCCGGCACTTTGCTCGTGCCGGCTGGCAGCTTCAACCCTATGCCTTCTGGTGTGGCGTACCAGTCGTTTGGGTCCGAAGAACGTAGATCTAAATCTGGCTCATCCGGGAGGTCGTCGGTAGATGATGACAGATGACTGTTGGCGTTGGAGGAGACGAGTGGCTGGCTGTTTGCTGAAGATCTCATGTGTGGTGGCAGAAGAGCTTTGTGAAGCAGATTAGGAGACGTGTGTTAAAGGAACGATTCACCCAAATAATATAAACTGTCACTCATTTGCTGCAGATCAGTGGAATAGATAAGAGCAGTGGACCACTAAACACAGTGCTTTAGCACCTGCAGCTCAATCTCCGACTATTAATCAAGTCTTTATAGTCTTAAAGGGATTAGTTCACCCAAACCCTCTTCTCTCGCTAGTGATGTGTAAATCCAATACAGTGGATTGTTTGAAACAAAGAGAATGAAACGTTCCAGATTAACTAAACCCTTTTTAATTTAAATTGTTCCGATCTTACACTTGTTTGTGTGGCTTAGAGGATAACTCTAAATGACTAATTAAGGATATCACCTGCATCTGAGATAATACCATAACACAGAAACTAATCTTGCCATACATTTACATTAGTATTGCTACATTCACAGTACCGGTCTTTTGAGGAGTTATACTCCTGGAAGAAGCTGCACCCGCTTTATTGTGAAATTCAGCATTTGCATAGAAGGGAGCGGGCTTCACAGCCTTCTTCACTTCCTTGCTCTTTTCCAACTGTTCAATGACCGTTGGGCGAGATTGGGGTGACTTTGGTGGTTTGGCTTCTGCAGAGTTTCCTGGAGGAGGAGGGGGAGTACTGCTTGGACGGATCCAGTTAACAGGAGGAAGAAGAGCTAAAATAAAAAGCATAGATATAGAAAAATAAATATACAGTGGCTGTTAATTTGAGAGGAGCTTCTTGCCAGAGAAATGGATGTACAGACAAAACAACTGGTGCAGCAATGACCTTTGTGCTGTGAAGAAAATGTGACTCAGGTGGCAGATGGCTTTTACGGAGAAAAGCAGAGCATCTGAAAGGAATCCGTCCTCTAATAGACAGGAGAGGTTGTGTGTGTGTCACATTACATAATGGTACTTAACCAACTCAGAAAGCGCTTATGAGAGGAGTCGGCATATACTCCTCATATATATACTCATATACAGAAATCAGCCGTTATTTTGGAATCAAGTATTGGAATTTACTCCGTTAATCTCTCTCTCAATTTATACTTCAGTTTATGACTTCCTATATTTCCCAGAACCTCTTTTGCCATCCTGCAGAGAACGGACCGGACAGCTGGTGACGTGACCGATTTAGACTTAGTGACTCTCTTTAGTGGATTTCTTCAAACTGGTGAGTCAAGCTTTTCAAATCTGAGACTGACTGTCAGGACAGCTGCCTCTGTAGTTTTCCTACTTCCCCAGACCCCTGCATTTCCATGAAGCTTTGCAGTCCTTGCCATTCTCCACCTGTCCACCAGAATGCCCTCAAAATTGACTCCCTGCTCACGTGTCTCTTTCTCCAATCTCCCTGTCATATACCAGCCCCTTTTCGAACGTCAAATTGTCCATGTTGCTTCCAGCCTCTTCTACCTGAACATGAATCTCTGCCTGCATCTTTATTCCTGCCCCATTCCTGTTAACCTGTGGATTCTCGGTTACTTCTGTTTGGACTTGCCACCTTTTGTCTGTTACTTAATGAATGCGTTATCTTCCGGTAAGATCACCGAACTGATCCTGTCTGCCTGGTTGTCATTTGGGGACGGCGTTATCAGCTGCAACCGCCGAATGAGAGCAGTGCATACACGTGAGCTAACCAGCGGGGCACGCTCACGTGCACTAACATGCGCGTGACCGGCCAAGCTAAGTCAATAAAGCAAGGAGAAGTTTGGATAACAACACACATAAGAAAAGCGACTTCGTTCTCTGCTCAGGTACATTACCCCACCGTATCTTTACACATACAACAGTCGTTTGCTGCTGTATTATTGTTCAGAATGTTAGATGCTGTTCCTTTAAACAAGTAGTAAGTGTTGTACATTTAGATTTTCTTTTTCTTTGATGTCTGGAAGTATTTGAAAGAGATCACACCTGAGCGCTTAATGACATTATGTCGTTGGACGTCCTTCTGAGTCAGCGATGGTGGCACATAAACAAATCCACAAGCAAACTCCATTGTGAGCCTACCTGCCTATGAGAGAGGACATTATTTAATACATCACACACAACTCATTAAAGAGGACACGTTAACGTCTGTAAAACACTAAACACGTGTACTTAGTCCACTCCAAAGTAATTACAATACAATTTGCTCTGTGGCATTCTGTTTTTATGATGCCGTCAGGCCTTTAATTAAGCGCTTGAATGAAAAACTTAATCCACACAATGCAGGCAACATTTATCGATTGTTTCTGCAATATAAAAGCAACACATCCTCTGAAAACAAGCAGAAGACATACTTACACATGCGGAGTCCTTTGAAAGCAGTCAGTACAGTGCACTGTATACCATAAACATGAAACCTTCCCAGGCCAGGACTGTGTGACGTCTTGTCAGTCACTCTTTGTCTTTAATTGCATCTCAGACATCTTGTCCAACACGTTTCTTTACTCAAGAAACTGTTGTGATCCTGCAGAGTGATGTGTGCACAGAGCTGTGAGGTTGGGTGGTTAGTCAGAGATTTATTGCACATTGCCTAACTCTAGTTTAACATTTCAAGAATGTAATTATAAAGGGTGGAATAATATAAACTGAATTGCGAAACAGGACAATAAAATGTTGATGGTCAAGATGATTTTTATGTTTTTCAAAGTAAAAGAACATGCAGACTACACTGTAAAAATATGTAATGTACATACGGTATAGACCTTGCTCGTGAAATTAATGACAATGACATGCTATTATGTCATGGTATTATCATTTAAGTTAATAGCATCTGTAATGTAATACAATGTTACATTATTTATTCTAGGAATGCTAATCCCAATCTACAAGACTTCTGTGTACCAAAGAACTCGATCAAAACAGAAACGAACAACTAAAAAGCATATTTTGAACTCATTTCTTTTGTCTTTGTTTAGTGTCTTTCAGTATTTTACTCAGCCTCCATTTGATTCATGTAATTAAATGCGTCTATATGTACAATACATTCCCTAATCACAAAATATATAATAAAAAAAAAACACAATATACAATTGAAACATTTTAAATGTATTTGAAAATGATGGCACATGTATGTTTTAGCTTTTTATCTGTTCTTTTCCCCTTTGTGTCGTTGACATGATAGCGCCTCTGTGAGGCTACTAAGGTACAGCGCAGCTTTGAGCCAAATGCTAACAAACTGGTACGGCTGATTTAGCCGGTACAGTGTTTAGCATGTCCATCATCTTAGTTTAGCGTTTTAGCATGCTAACATGTGCTAACTAACTTTAACCTGCTGGTGGGCTCGATGAAAAGTCAGGATCACTCGGATCAATAGAGTCATCAGAGTTCATCCTCGGTGCACCATGAATGGCTGTTCAAAATCCATTCGATAGTTGTTATGTCAGATATTTCAGATTTCAGTCTGAACCAAAGTGGTGGACCAACCAACTGCCGCACACACACACACACACACACACACGGCAACAAAAAACACTGTCAAACAGATGGATTAGAGGCAAAACAACTACACTTTTATTTTGAAAATCAATTCCCTTAGTCAAAGTAACTTTGTGCCTCTACATAATACTTATTGAGTAAACATTAACCTTGTGTGCGCCCATCATTGTAACCTGTTCCTGGGTCACCGCCATGCATCGTTATCAGCTGTTTTCATTGTAATGACCTAATGACTCAAACATGATGGCAGTAAATAAATATCCTCTTTTGTTTCATCTGAACGCACACACGTGCATGCAAACACACGTACACACTCACACATATACACGTACGGCTCCTGCACAAACAGTACATTTAGTCTTGGATAATTCATATTGCAGAAGCACTCAAACCAAAGTAGGTTAGAATATTAAGGCCTTAACAAATTTTACATTTCAAAGTGGCTGGGAACAGATTATATCAGAGTTACAAACTATATTATATGACAAATTGTTATTTTTGGAAGATTTGCAACAAACTGTAAGAAATAAGTTTAGGACAGAGTCTATTAGACAGTATGACGTCACTCTGCAACTTCAACGTAATTTGCTGGGTAGAAGCCCTCTTTCCCTCCGCTCAGGACTCCTCGACACCAACCCTGGTCATCCTCCTCCTCAACCTTCAGGAACACTTCACCTGGGATCACAGAAGACAGAAGTCTGTTAATCAATGTTTGTGTTTCAATAAATAGTATGCGTGTCATGATACGCAAAGTTGTAATTTTGTGTTTACTTTGACTTTAAAGTACTACCAACCAACATTATGGGAGTTTTCTGACTGGTCTTATTATTTGACACTTTGACTGTACCATTCAACTCTAGCAGCACAATGCATGTTTAAGCCATTGCAAAGATGCCAGAAGATGTTGTTCCTATTAAGGCCACTTGTTGTCTGCTCTAAATTTCAGGAACGAATTATATCACGGTCAAATGTGAATGAAGAATTACAGATACAAAGTTTTAGCGGCGGAGCACAAAAGACAGCTCTCTTAAAAAAATGTCCATTTCGACATTTTCACGTAAATCTCAGCCACAAAGAGAACATTCTATAAAACAAACTAGCCAACCATATGAACATAATAATGTCAACAAGCATCTTATATCGACTAAAAAGGGCCTTATTATTATTAACTAACATTTAGTACATGTACCAAAATATAAAATGTTACCCAATATTCTTCCAAAATACAAAGCATGTGCAATTTTCAAATAGTTTTTTGATAAGTTAGGAATCAAACATATTTTTAGTTAGGAAATATTATTTTAGAGAGTGTGTGTTTTAATTTGATTTGATTGACTGTTCTGTTTGCGTAGCTCACCTCAGCTTGTCTTAGTTGTCCAGAAGCGGGTTGTCTGGTTACAAAACTTACTGAAGCCTTGCAAATGGTACTTTCATGTTTTTTTGTGAAGAGAAACCTAGACTTTGGCGCCTTCCGTTTTGCTCTATTATAAGGCTTCGCAAAATGTAGCCAGAGACGGGAGACTTTAGCCAAATCGCATGTCATTTCAGCGAGGATGTTCCTTTTGGCTTCTCTACAAATGCGAATGGGTGTGTGTGTGCACGCCCCTTTGGGGAAAGCATGATTTAACGGCAGAATCGCAACCCAGATATCATGTAATGTAACATCAGTAAACTGCACATGTATGTTTGCTAGCCTGCCGTCATTTTAGCAGGATGGGATGCATTTGTTGTGGTCACACTCAAATTTATACTGATGCGATGTTTGTAATTTATTATAAAAAAAACCTATTATAGCTTTAAAACACTGAGAATAACACTACTGTCTAATACATTTGAGTGCAGTCACATCACACTTTAGTTGTCACCTGCTTTAAAGGACAGCTCATCGCCCTCCTCTCCCATGTAGTCATACATAGCTCGCACCTTCACACCCCCGATCATCACACTAACGGGAGAAGACATGGATGAATCAGAAATACACAAATATGAATTGGAATAAAATATATGTTGTTCTTTTTTTTATCACATATTGAAAGAACTAGACGGGATTACTTACGGTCGATTCTCTTTTATTTTCATCTTGTCTCTTTTCTTTCTATCTAGCTTTTTTATTGGTGGGACCCATTCCTGATGAAAAAGATACAAGTTTAGGTATGAAATTCATCAACACTTTGGTAGAGTAAAACAGCTATGATAAATGCTAATATTCACACACAAATAGGAAAATATCTTGTTTATATGGCAATGCATTTCTTTAACTGAGGTAAGCACAAGAAAAACAACACAAGAAGGTTTACACAAAGCAACAATATACATTTTAGAAGATATGTCCACGTTCAGTTCATGTCGTCTCTGATGTAAGACTTCTAAAAAAGTCTTTGTTTCTGCTAAATACTGCATTTACGTATTCCATTGTTGGAGTGCAACATTGTAACATACATCAATCTTTGGCCAGTCGGTGGGCATGCCAGGACCGTGGTTGTTCTTCCACCATTTAAGATCATCTTGCTCATTGATGGACATCAGAGTCTGGTGGAGCTCACTGTACACCGCCTTCACACTGACACAAGGACACGATAAACACACAGAGACACTTGCTCAGCACAATCCCCTAACAAGCAATTTGTTCACACCCAGTCACCTGATGGCTGCTCACCTCTCATTGTTGGTGATATCAAGATGTCTGTGGATGGAGAGGAAGGCCTGCTTCAGAAAGCTGATCCGCTTCCTCTCCTCCTCCTGGGACTCTTCAAAAATGGCTTCCATCTCCTCCATGTAGCGAGGGGTGTAGGACGTCGCTTCCTCCAGCTGTTTCTCATAGCGGTCTCTAATCTGTAGGCAGGGCACAAAACAACTTTATGATGAAAAGTAAAACCTACTGCGTTTGAATGAAGGATCATCTAAAATATATGAATCATCTGGTGCTCTTTACTGTTGCCATGTTGGGCTCCATAAACACAGAGAAGTGTAACAATAACACATCTCCATACAAGGGAAATGCTTGGAGCAGGAACTGAAGGCTGGGGCTTGTGTTTAGAGTTGATAGTGCAGTACCAGATGCAGCAGGCCAGCAAATCCTTCTTGGAATGCAACATGTTTGACTTTGTGGCATGTCGTGAATCAGTGATTGGGAATTTTAATGTGCTGTGAATGAAGCCCTTATTCAACATGCATGACCTGGAGTGCAGTGGTGCAGTGTTTTAACATCCCTCCTGACCTTTTCTTTGTCCTCTGTGACCATCTCTCTGGCCTCTGTGATTTTCTGCTTTTTCTCCGGACTCATCTCAGAGTTTTCGTTCGCTTGTTTTTCTTTGTCGAGGGCCGTTTGCTCCCTCTTACAGGACTTGTGATACACAACGCGGGCCTTCTCCAGCTGTTGAATACACATTCACACACACATTTACTTTAAGGAAATTAGATTTCTTATCGAACACGAAATATGAAGCTCTGGGTAGAGGATGGTAGCCAGCTATGCTACACTGGAAACAACTTGCGTGGCTCTGACTAAAAGTTTAAAATATATATTTTTAAAAACGTCTAAAACTCACTAATTAACATATGATATCTTATTTGTTAGATTAGTATGAACACATTTAGTGATACATACAGCCGTTAACAAGGCTATTGAGCCTTTCTTAGTTCGGTGTAAAAGAGAAACCTGAATTAAAAAGGTGTACAGTTGTATTTTTCAGTTTAGGTGTAAGAATATTTCCTTCATTGATGTTTTTAGGGTTTAATTAGTTTATTTATTAGACTTATTGAAATCCCCGTTCGCACACAAAGCATTCTTGTACATAGGCACAGACGCTTTCTCCGTCAATATAGCATGCACTGCCTAATGTATTGCTTCAGTGGAATACATACCATCCACACTGATTGGACAGCCACATAAAAGATGGTCAATTTTCCCTTAATTGTACTTTCATTTTCGTTCAAGTTACAAGCAGTGCTTTTCATAATAATTATGGAAAAAATGTATGCATAACTTTTAGCAATAGTTTACATTCAATGAAGTTGGTAAGCTTAGCTTACAAGGGGTTATGTGGTGGACGCCAAATCCCCTTAAAACCACAATGTGTCAATTTTACTCTTTTTGTGTAGATTTATTAAAAACAGATACAACTTGTTAATCA
Organism: Melanostigma gelatinosum; assembly: GCF_949748355.1. Classification (NCBI taxonomy): domain Eukaryota; kingdom Metazoa; phylum Chordata; class Actinopteri; order Perciformes; family Zoarcidae; genus Melanostigma; species Melanostigma gelatinosum. The sequence continues at coordinate 6,396,541 of NC_136654.1, read as the reverse complement.
ACATATATTTTATGCTAAGTGTAGCTAACTGTCTCCTGGCTGTATCTTTATATTTAATGTAAAGACTTTCCAAAATTATTTTCTATTATCTATACAATATTCAGGGCATTAATAGAGCAGCAAACAACTATTTGCTATGTAAAGACACAGTGGAGTAATGTCTACCGGAGTAGCAGTTCCTCTTCCTCTCTGTGTGTGAGAGTAACATTTGCTAATAAACACCATGAAATGCAAAAAAAGAGGAGTTAATATTTTGAGTAAAGCTGCCATTGCTACTTCTGACCTCCATCACAAGCATGTCACACACACACGCGCACCTTCGTCATCTTTTTGGACCAGGGTTTCTGCGCACGAGAAAAACTTGTGTTGTTGTTGTGGCTCTCCCTGAACCCACAAAAGAGTTTCTTTGGAAAGGTCTCCTTCTGCCAGGTTTTCACGCGGCCGCCTTCCTCCATCATGAGGGACTGGGATATGGTGGAGTGGAGGGCGGACAAACGCTCGGTGGAGGTGAAGAAACATTGCCATGCCCTCATGAGGGAGCCATAAAGTGGTCCTGGGAAAGGAGAAAAAAAGACTGAGGAATGAAATAACAGAGCACAGAGTTCATGGAACCAACAGAGAAATAATAGCCTCCCATTTGTAAAGTTTCAAACAAGCACAGATGCAGCCATTTAAAATACATCACGATGTTATTTTAAGCCGATGTCGACTGAGATGATCAAAAAGACCTGGGAATGCATGTATGATTGTCAGGCTACCCATCATGCAGCTCCTAATACTTACGAGAATCAACTATGGACTTCCACTTGCTGCTCCATTGGCTGAGCTGCTGGGCGTACTGTTTCTCTACCTTTGCTCTCTCTGTGAAACAGGCCACAATGTCGTTGCAGGCCTGGAAGGACTGTTCAGTTCGGTGCACTGTAGGCACATAATTCCCTGGCTGAGAGGAGGAATGGTGATATGTAAGAATAACAAGCCTGCAGAACTCAAAGTATGTACTGTACATTCACAAACACACATGAGCACCGATTTGGTTTAGCTGTTCCTTGCATCGTAGTGTTGTTAGATTCAATCATAAATATCATCCTCACCATCCAGAAGCTCTGTTTCTTGACATCCTCCGGCGGCTCTTTGGGAAGGCTCGCCATTGTAGGGAACGTGTCTGTCTCAGAAAGTAAGAGACAGCCGTTTGTGTTACACGAGAGCCTTGCTCGACTGGTTAAGATGCATAATGAGCAAGGAAATAGAGCGTGTATTGGCAGACAGGTGACATTAATAATCACGCAACAGGTTGGACGTCTACACTATGTGCAGATACAGCAGGCCGACTTCCTCATAAACAGACAAGTCTGATAGGAAATAATTGGCGGTTGAAACCTTACAGTGTGTGTGTGTGTGTGTGTGTGTGTGTGTGTGTGTGTGTGTGTGTGTGTGTGTGTGTGTGTGTGTGTGTGTGTGTGTGTGTGTGTGTGTGGCAGAGCTTATTGCCATAACAACTTTGATGATTCTGACGAGGTGTTATTTACACTGTACAGTGCTTGGATACATCCAAGAAGCCCCCTGGTTCGGTAAGGGGAGTGTCATGCAGTAGCAGACTGGAATTCACAGGGGTGGGATCTGCCAGTAGGAATAGAACAGCTGCTCCAGCATTCTTCCTGTTGCCTTCCCAAAATAAACAGCACGGAAAGGTCATCTTTCCCTTTGCTCTGACTAACACGAGGCCTAACAGAACCAACTGTCGCCCACTCTTACTCTTCCTGCCATTCGATTCGGCGATCATGACCGCAAGAGCAAGATTTCTCCTTTGGCATACAAATGGGAATGCAGGATTTAAAAAGGAATTCAACTGTCCTGACATTTTTGCACAGCTTGTAAAGCAAAGCCCAAGTGTAGCACATACACTGGAGGGAGATTGAACAAAAGAAGAGAGCTGCATGCACGAACACGCAAAGGACGCGGTCACATTCGGGCCTATTTCTGTCTGAGTAACAAGTTGACACATTGCTGGCTGAGTAATATGAAAGTGACTAACCACACCTCATCACAAGACTGAGCATGACGGAGAGTTAGGCTCACTTGCTGGTGTAAATGCGTATATTATCATGTTATTCCTTCTTTTTTTCAGTTGCTATGAGCTCCTGCAAGTCAAAACATGGAAAGGAGTCCCCGAAGGCTCAGCTTAAATTTCCCTTTTTCCCCACTTCGTCTGGTTCTGTTATCCACGCAAAAGGAAAGGAACATCTTACACATCCATTTTATCTCACAGAAGCATTCATATCAAATTATTTTGATGCTAAAAAAAAACTCCATCCACAAGCATTAAAAAAAAGCAGCAAGAAGTGGCAACAGAGCAGTCATGCCTGGCAGCACTTACATTTCTCTGTGAATCACCAGTGATTACTCAAGTGACCACTTGTTACTGTAGTTCAAGGGCCGAGGATTTTCTCTCCATTTCTCTGTCCGTCTCCCCCTCTCTCAGTGTGCCTCTCTTCCTCTAACACGTTTCTCTCTCACTGACCCAATTTTCCCTGGGCACTTAAAGTTACACACACACACGTTGTTGATCTAAAAGTGGGCGTGAGAGAATTCATGCAAAAAAAATGAACCAAATCAGAGCCTTTGCATGGTAATCACTCCGCTGCTAATTGGCTTCAGGGCAAACAAAGAGGGAGGAAGAAACTTACCTTTGCTGCTCTCCTGTCAGCTGCGATATTCTAGTTCACAGTCATGAACTCTTCTTCCTCTTTCTCTTCTGTTCCCTACTTTAACCCCATCCTTTGCTTCTTTGACTCACTGGCTTCACTCCCTATCAGTTCTGTTTAGCTCTTGGACTATCACCCTCTCACTTACTCTCCACCGTAGAAAAACAGCTGGAAGAATCCCCCTCCTCTCTCTCCATGCCTGTCCCTCCCCGTCTCTCTCAATATGGTGCTAATGAGATGCTGAATCTTCTTTTTGACCGTTCGCTGGTCACAGAAACGTGTCAATGTGCCACAGAGTCATGTGAGCTTATTGGTGAGTGTGTGTGACAGCAGGGGGGTGGGGGTGTCCCATGAACTGCCACATATAGGCCTATATGCCCCTTTGTGACCTGCCATTCTCTCCGTGGTCAGGCCTAGAAAAGAGAGCATGTCAAAGACAGTACAGTGTGCAGCATGTTCACCACACACTTGTGCTGAGATTTTACTCTTCTGGATATCAACCAGAAGTTAAAGGAGAACACAAGAGTTACAGTTCACATACTGCTGTCTAGAGCTGGTTTATGTTCCTCTGTCTTTTTGCAATAAATGCTGTATGTAATCAGGTTTCAAACAACACTTGTTCTTAACAGCTTATCCAGAGCCAGAAAAATTCAAAGGACATTCACCACCCACCTTACATGAGATATTGTTACTCACTAGTGGTTGCAGAGGGTTAATATCAGTTTGGGTAAGTGTTCCTTTAGGCTCTACGGAATAAGGAGCCCTGGAAAGAAACAATTAAATCCTAATTATTTATTAAGAATAAAATATTTAAAAAACAGTTTGGCAGTACAGAAACAACCAGAACAAGAGAGCGCACACACCTATGGGACCTTGGGAGGCCATGGAACTTCTACTTGAGATTATATTTCTATATCTATCTATCTCTATATATATATATATATTTATATTGATTCTCAACTAATAAATACAGTTTTTTTCCGAAGAGACAATCTGTCTTTTAAACATTATATCGAGTGTCGTACAAAAGAATCTCAGGGTGAAGTTACAAAACAAAATTGAAGTCAAGCGACACTTCTATCCTCAATTGATTATGGTAATAATGATATATATATATATATATATATATATCTGCATGCAAGTACATCCTCTGCAAATGTTATTTTGAATATCATGCTACGTTACAATTTGATTCTTGGTCTTTCCGAATTATTCAACCGCAGACTGGAACATTGGTACATTTCTCACAACAAGGCAATATGAGAAGCTGCAATCGCCGATCATTCAAGCAAAAATTATGGACTCATTCCTATAATTTGAAAGGTGAACATTTTTGGACCCTCATCTTGGTGTGAGCTAGAGAAATAGATTATTTTATAAGCATGGAATATTTTAAAAACAGGATTAAGGATTATTTGAGCATTTAATGGACTTGTCCTGACACTGAATGACAATTCTTTGGTTAAAGCAATTTGTTGATTTGTTTTAAGTCTGTCATCTCTTTCTTTCTTCTCTCTTTTTATGTTGTTTTAAACTTTTTGTTAAAGTCTGTTATTTGTGTTTTGACGTGGTGCTTCTGTGAAACAGTTCTGCTGCCATCTCGCTCATGCAGGACCCCCTTGAAATGAGACGAAACATCTCAATGGGATTCTCCTGGCTTAATAAAGGTTAATAGAAATGTGTGTAGACTACTTTTGCAGCAGAAAGTTCATCACGGACCATCGATCAGAAAACTTCGCCGGTACAACCCAGCACTACCGCTGCCCACAAGCCGGGCGCTTGTTGCTACAGCTTACTGAAGGTCCGTCTCCAGAGCTGCCGGTCGCTCTCCTCCCAGAGAAGTAGTCCCCTAGTGTAGTCACGCTCCACAGACGACACTGTGAACAGCATCCATTGAAAATACAGATGGGTGACAAATTAGAGGAAAAACCAGATTAAATGAGTTAAAAAACAAAGCAGTTGCTTGATGATGACATACTGTGGCCTGCGCAGTCAGCAGATCTCAACCAAACGTGTATGGGAGATTTTAGACAGCTCTCTCCTCCACCATAACCCAAACACTAAATGAAGAAACATGTTTTGGAAGAATGGTGTACATTTCTTTTGTGTTTTTCTCTGTGGAAGTATTTTGTCATACTGTGAGAAGAAAGATGGCAGCTTGTGGCCTCATCCCCACAGAGATAAACAAGCGCTGACATCTATAATTTTGGTAACTATGAGCAGACTCCTCAGTTAGAGAGCTACACAACAGGGGCAACCTGGACAACTGGCAAAAACTGGCCACCATGCTTCGCAAACAATCTCACACAATCTCCTTCCAAGTTGTTTTTCATTCTTAACAGGCGTCTTTCAGTGTGCTGCATAAATGCAGCCACTGCTTGCTTTGAATTAAGCCATCTCATCTTCTCCCTCCCCGCAAGCTCTACTCTTTTGTCCCATTAGCTCACCGAGCCTGATGGGAATAGAATCCTGGACCTGAAAACAATGTTGTGTTCAACCACCGCAGGGCTGAGACGAGCTGCTGCCAAATTACTCAATTCAAACACGGCACTTTAAATTGGATCATTATGTGAAACTGTCAGAAGAGGGAATCCAAGGAGAAATGAGAATCACGCCAGGGCCATATTATATTTTAGCATTTATTTCAACACCTTAGTTGTACCTCTATCATATAGTTTATCAGTATATACTTTATTTTATTTAAAGCAAAACTCTATTGATATATATATATATATATATAACTTTTATCTCTGCATATTTATGCTCATACTGTATGCAGTCATATTCAATATGCATTTTACTAGACCTAAAAAAACTTTTAAATCATAGTATGCAATGCTTTCTACACTATTGCTCAGTCCTTCACATTCCCAGAATAGTTAATCATGAGATAGCAGTGAGGCAACTCAGCATGAGAATACAGAGCCATCATTTTAAACTCACATAGAGAGAATACACATTTACTAACGTGCGTCAGCTTCACCACAGGGCAGAGCAGTATAGAAAGCATTTACAGAAAATCAAAAATGAAACAAACAAAGCTTCAAAGAATTTCTCCACACTATTTGGAAGACGGAGATTCTTAAAAATGTTTAAATACTTAAATATTATATCTATTATACTATATTTGTATGTTATTGTCATCATCATTACATATAGATCTATAAATGAGGTGTGTTTGCCTTACAGTTGAATTCACTGCAGGGAAATGGCTAAACTGGCATGTTAAAAAACATTCTGGGAGTTCATCTTCACATCAAAGCAACATATGTAGTATTTGCTTTAAGTTTGAAAAGTGTTTCTTTTTGAGGGTTAATGTGTGGAACGGGGAAACACTGGGTATTGTCAACTATTGAGAAAAAAACAATATTTTCTGACCATTATAAATATGTTTTGGAAAAGGCATTAGAAAGAGAAAAGTGTAGGTCAGGGGAAGCGTTTGGCTGTCGCACTAAATCAGACAGACTCACAGAGGCTGAAGGTTGAGGTTCAGGTAGTCAGAGAAGCAGTAAAAAGCCCTTATTGATCACTGCACCTGCTGTGTGAGAGAGAGCCGTCAACATTATGGCATCAAAGAGGACGGTTCCATCCCTTGACCTGTGCTATGGCAATTAACACCAGTAAAGACAAAAAAAAGAAAGACGATTTGCAGTTAAAAATGTTATACAAACCCTTTTCAATTCCTCTTTTATACATTTCATCTCTTTTCTATAGAATAATCAGGAAAATAATAAATAAATTTCACAACAATATAATCTCAATACTTGTACGTCCTCATTATGCACAACTTCAATTGAACAGTTATAAATACCCTGACCAGTTTGAAATGAATGATTGCGATAAGCACTTTGTACAAAACATATGGTTCTACTATAGTAGTGAATCCCGTTTAACATGTAAGATATATTGAAGTGCTCGCAAAGTACATACAAAGCTTATTGGGGCATCCTTTGGGGTAATATGGCAAAGATATAAAGAGAATACTAATATTGTCTTCCATTTTATCGATCATCATTTACAAACAAATCTCTCATCAACTGATGTTAGGATGGCACTGTTTTACCCAGAGTTTCTGGCTCAGCCACAGTCAGTAACACTTTATTGGGGTCTACCCTTTAAGCAGCAACTTTTCCATTTTTCTTTGAACTCAGACTGAGGTTTTCTCAATACTGCTAAACAGCAGATGGTGTGAGAATCCAACTGTCAGTGTGTGCGTGAGAATAAGTGTGTGTATGTGTTTTACAGCACAAAACGGCGTGTTAATTAAATGCCTGTCCATCAAAAGTTTTAAAGTACGTTTTCAGTTGAAGAGCGTCATTTTCATATGATATTCATAACGTCCTCATACCCTTTCTTGACAAAAAGTCATCCCACAAATTTCAATAGTATTCTCTAAATGTGGAGCCAATTTGAAAGAAAACTCCCCCCCAAACACATACAGCCCTTCTTAGTCTAAGTTCAACAACCTGTTGATGTCCACTGCTGTTCTCTTGCACATCTTCTGTTATTGTCCATCTTTGTCAATTAGTTTCTCTCCCTTTCTTTCATCTTTGAATCACCCCTTCACTCTCTCAGTCTGTGTCTTGGAGGGAAGTAGTGACATGCAAAGGAGAGGAGAGCCGCCTGGGGAGAGAAGGAGGGCAAATCAATAAGAATAGAAATGAGCGGAAATGAAATAAATGCGGAGCAAACTAAATAGGGTTGATAAAAGTGGGAAATAAAGAGAAAAGGGTCAGAGGGAAGATGAGATAACGTATCAAATTATATGCATCTAATGAAGAGAGGGGACGACCCAGCTAACTTAACTGTCCTTCACCATCCATTGCTTCCTTTTTTGACCTTTGACCACATTGCCGCTATGTGTTCCAGAGTCTATTAGTCCTCCCTCACCTGTCAGTGAGTTTCTTCAGCGCCCTCTCGATGTTCATGCGGTGTCCCACACGTGTCACTCCCAGGTCCAGGAAATCATCCTTGGTGAGCGAAGGCAGATGTGATCCATCGATCTCATTGTCTATAAAACGCTCTCTGTGTTCCCCCAGGTTTAGGTAAGCCAGCCAGTCGGCCACATCGTACTTGGTCCAGTAGGGCAGGGGCTTGACAGCAAAGGGTTTGGCTGGCGCAGGAGGAGTGAGATGGGGATAGTTGAGGCAGGATGGGCTGAGGGGCAAGTGTATGGGGGATGAGGCTCCAGAGAGAAAATGGGTGGGGGAGAGAGAGCGGGAGACAAGTAGGGGGTTCGCACTTGGCACACCAGATGGGGAGAACAGTGGAGGAGTTGAAGTCGCGTAGGTATCTCCTCGAGGGATTCCAGGCGAAGGAGGGGTGAGGGGCCCGGGAAAGTCAAAGGGGTTGTTGTAGACGGGTGTAATGGGAAGGATTGGGAGAGAGGAAGGCCTGGGAGGAGTTGGGTTTGGCTGTTCAGTGTTATAGATAAGAGGACTGGGAGCTCGCCGTCGTGAGACTGAAGACCGCCTCTCCTTTGTGGGACTGCACTGAAAATCAAAAGTCTGCCCGCGCAACTTGGACCGATGCTTTGGCGACGTTGGGTATGGGCAGTAGGTCGGAGAATGGGGAGGGTGTGCATGAACTGGGGAGGTAGGCATCTGTGGAGATGGGGAACGGGTCCAGTTGCGTTGAATTGGGACTTGAGAGGATGGGGAGACAGAAGGAGTGGCCGACAGATTTGGTGTCAGGATCTGACGATGCTGTGGAGAGGAGGTGGGTAATGGTGAGGTGGAATGGCCAGAAGGGGGGCTATGAAATACATCCGTGAAATCCGCTGAATACCTGAGAGACAGACAAACAACAAACTTCAGTTAAAAAAAAGAAGATATGCAAACTTTCAAATTAATATTAAAGGCCGGTTACTGAAAACAAAACAAACCTATGCATGGTGGGTGACTTTGGAGTGTGGCTCCAGTCATCCATGCTCTTCATATGCTGTAGCTTGGAGCTTAGCTCATTGATGATGCTCGCCTTCACGCCAGAAAGAGGGGAGTGAAGTCTGCGGCCTTCCAAAACGATACCACCTCTCTGTACTCCATCTCCACCTTGCTCATGCTCCCCAACCTCAACCTCAACCCAGTTCACCGACGGAGGGTCTATCTGCCTCTCCAAGCAGGCAGCCAGAGAGGTGTTGAAGCCATCCTCCATTTTGGATCGACTCTGCTTGCGCTTCCTTTCATCTTCGAACACTCCTTCTAACCTAACATCGTCCGGGTTGCTTTGTCTGTGCAACTGCAAAGGAGCAGGGTTGGTGCTGTTCTGCCTACGTAGTGCAACAGGCGGACACCTCCCTCCTCCCTCCTTGTAATGAGTCATCCTTGGAAACACTGGATTTGCCAGTTTGGCACTGTGCAACTCAAATGTTTGCCCACCTGAGTAGGTTGCGCAAGGATCCTGATGCTCACTTCCTCTCTCTCCCTCTCCTCCTCGCCCATCTCCTCTGATCCCTCCCCTCTCTCCTCTTAGCCCACTCAATCCCAGCATTTCTAAATGGTGGTCGCTGCTGCTGTGACTGTCAAGCTCCTCAATCCCAGAATCCACCACGGCATCTTGCCAGTCTCCGCTCTTCGGTGTAACAATAGGGTGATGAGTATGGTCAGCGGCTTTGCCCCCTGTGCTGAGGCCAGTCTTGTGCCCGGCCATGGTCATACTGTAGTCAGAGGATCCCGGTGAGGTTGTGTTGGTGGGGGCTGCAGTGGATGTCATGGTAGTGGTAGCATAGGTAATGGTGGCTGTGCCTCTATCCTGGGCCGGGATGTGACCACCTACTGAGGGGTCGTTAGAGCTGCCATAATAGGGGTGAGAGTGAGACATGGGCTGGGGTCTGTGTAGTGAAGTGGCAGGCAAAGGTGCAGCGGTGGTGGTAGTGGTGGATGGAGGGGGAAATATCTGTGGGGACGGATAAGATGGAGAGAGAGCCGATTGTGTAAGGTTGGCCACCTCACTGTCATAGGATGTAAGGCTGGAGGCAGCAGAGTCCCCACCCTGTGAGGAGGGTTGGGGAGCATTTGAGTGCTTGCTAGATGGAAGAGAGGGTGGAGGAGGTGGTGCAACAGCAGCAGAGTGTTGACTCCGGTGTTGATGCTGCTGAGGATACTCCTGGACTCTCTCCTTCTTACCATTAGCAAACTGTATAGGAGGGGGCAAGGGATCTGCAAAGACAAACTCATCCTCTGCATCTATTGAGGGAGCTGGTGGAGGGAGAACCATCAGTCCTAGACCTCCACCCGTCCCTGCTCTAGTTTCATGCATCTGTGCGGGGGCTGTGGAGACAGTATACTGAGGGACGTAGCTGGTGTTGGGAGCACTATCCATCTGCAGAAAGGAAGGTCTTCGGGGTGCGGGTTGAACCGGCGGTGGAGGAGGCTGCATGGGTGGAGCAGGTCTGCTGTCATACACCTCCTTTTCTCTTTCTCTCTCCCTGGGGCTCTGTGGGTAATACTGGGTTGAATACTGACTGGTTCGGTCCTCTGAGAAGCGAACTCTGAGACCCTCCCTTGGCGCTCCTTCCTTGTCTCTCTCCATCCTCTCCCCACCTCCTCCTCCCAAACGTAATATCCTTGGTGACTGTGGCCGGCTCATAGATGCAGGCGAGGTGGTAGCGGTGGGGGAGCTCAGGTGGACGGATACAGGGGAAGTGTAGGCAGATTGTGTAGAGGTTGCAAAAAGTGAAGGAGTTGGGGTCTGAACAGGAGTAGGGAACGCTCCTACTGTGGACAGCTGCCGACCAAAGTGTCTCTCCTCTCTGCGTGTCCTGCGGTCATCTTTTAGGGCCCTCTCTCTTGCAGCTAGGGCCAAGCCAAGTGGGGACGAGGGGTCGAGAACTTTCCCTGTAAGTGGGTGGATGAAAGTAGTAGTGGCCTGGGTGCCATACATTGAGGGAGCTGACTTGGGCTGGCCATCCTGACCAAGAACAGGGGAAGAATACTCAGGCAGGCCAAAGGCTGGGGGCATGCTGCTGGAATAGTGGACATAGCTGTCTCCCGAAAACATGCCCTCATCTATAGACTTGGAGGGCCGTAGACGAGGGGTGGGCACTTCCATTTGTATGCCCTGTAAAGGCTGAATTCTTGCCCCTATTGTTCCTTCTCCCTCCTCTGCTCCTCCCCCTGCCTCTCCTTGAATGTCCTCCTCAGTTGATAGGAAGAAAGAAGCACTCTTTCTTCTCATATCTCGGAAACGTTCTCTTTCCCTGCGTGCCCCTCCTCCTCCAAAGGCCGTACCGTATGTTGACGTGTAGTCCAAGTTTTCCAAGTTTTGCTGCGAGGAAACAGATGGGGCAACAGTTGATGAAGGCAAGGATGTGGGTGTAGGGGGCTGAGGTGGCAAAGGGGTGAGTGGTGAGGGTAGACTGGTGTTGGGGCTGTCTGAGGTCGTATCTGCTGAGGTGTGGTCTTCAACATGGCGGAGGGGCTCAGCTTCCATGCTGCTACCCTGGCTGCTTCGCCCGCTGCTGCTGGTTGAGGGAGCTTTGACAATGATGGTGGGGATGGGGATGGAGCTCTTCTCTTTGGCTGCAACTCCTTTTCCTCGGTGCTGTCTCAGCCCATCCTCCACTTTCGACTGTTTCATCAGAGCTCCTCGACCACCCCTCCTGGTTGTACCCCTGCCAACTCCTCCACCCTGCTCCCGGTTGGCCATGTGCGGGTGATGTTGCGGTGCTTGTGGGGCCTTTGGCTTAGCACTTGTCGGTGGTGTAGCACTGCTGTAGCCTCTCCTTAACCCTCCCATTTTGCCACCACCTCTCCTGGCCGCCTCCGGCTCTCTGACACCCAGTCCATCAGATTGTCTGCGGAGGGTGGGGACCATGGCCTGCTGGTTCATTCCACCAGGCCCACCCCTCTCCCAGCCTGCTTGAGTAGCATGCCCTGGCTGGGACTGGAGCTGGTAGTGGGCTTGCGATACAGGGGGTATGGGCATAGCAGGCCCTCTCACAGGATGAGGCCCTGCTGATAAAGGTGGCTCTGGGGCGGATGTGTTAGGGGGTGGGGGTATTTCCTCTGGTCCCGGCACCGACAGGCTGCGAGCCAGTTTCATAGCGGGTGGGTGTAGATACTGTCTTTCCTCCTCTGTTACACCTGAGAGCAAGAAGACAGGTGTTTATAAAATGAAAAATAAACTATTTAGCAGGCAGAAATCTTTCGATGACGATTGTCATTACCAATAGATTTTTGACGTATCATGGCTGCATGCTGAGTGTGGCCGGGTTGAAAATGAGCTTGGTTGTAGCCAAAACCTGGTCCGGGCTGCACCATACTCACTGATGACTGATGCTCATAGGGTTGCTTCAATTGTCGAAAAACATTTTGAAAAGGGAAGAGAATTTGGACAAAAAGAGAATTTGAAAGGAAGAAAGGAGTAAAGAGAGAAGAGGAAACATTAATAACACATAATCAAATCGAATTGATGTCGGCTGTTAAGCTGATATAGAGTATGATGCAATATAAAAGAACCAGTCAGTCTGAGGCAACAGAGCATGGATGCATGAACACAAACTGCCTCACACTTAAATAAATGTTTTAGTGTAGTTGATCCATTGTCAATCATTTTCTGTAAAGTGCAGTGAGAGCAGGAGAACGTACACAGCTAACAAAGAGAGCTTAAGACCAAGCTGCTTTAAACGTTTTCTAGCAGTAGTCACGTCCATGACTAAATATCTGTTGTATCCTAAATCAGTGGAGAAGCTCTGTTGTATGTGAATGTGGTATGGAAGAGACTGCAAGAGAGATTCATAACTGTATTCAGTCTAAAAAGACAGCAGGACCATGAATTAGGGCAACGACCAAAACTATGACCATCTCTTTTCCATTCTGTACCTCATTGGAGACGTTGGGAACAATACTCTTGCTCCGGTCCCTCTTGCCTCCATGAGCCCTCTGGCCCTGGTTGTCTGTTGTAATAGTGTGTTGGGCAGCAGACAATATTTCATCCAGTTTATCTAAAATAAAGACCAAGCAGGGGCAGGGCAGGAAAGAAATATAGAGAGAAAGTGAGAGGGAGTATAAAATAAAAGGCAGAAACATGAAAAGAAGGATTCCCTCCCATCCCCTCAAGGTTTAAAAACACCCTTTTACAGCATGACAAGAGCGGTGTGAGAGATTTTTTTACTTAGTGCCATCTGATAGACGGTCCTCTTCTTATCAGGACCAAGAGAGGACTCGTATTCTGAAAAAGAAGGGGTGGAAAAGGAGCATCAAACAGGCTAACTTTTAATTAAAGCTCAGGGGCTGATGACTGGTAATGATTAAGGCTGATATTCACCTGCTTTCTTTTTCCATGGAGACGCAGCTGTAGCATACATAATTTGGAAAACAGAAATTAGGTGTGACCTGCTGTGTAGTCATGTGTATTATTAGGCAGTTGACATAGCTGGATGAAATACATACTCGGACACATGTGATGGTGTGAATACTGATGTGATGAGAGCAATGGTGATGGGGACGGAAATGATAATGAGAGCACACAAATCCGTGATTCTCCCACCTTTGTCCACTGTATGCAGAAGCATATATAGTCCAAAAGAAAAAGAAACAAAAACAATTTGTGACTGTTGGCACCAGACTAGTATCATTTCACAACCTGATTAGTTAAAACCTTTCTTCTTCGAATACCAAACATGCAAATTAAGCTAAAAGCTCCTTTCACATCAAAGTATTGCTGATGAAAAAAATGATATTGCCCCAGTACTGGATAATTCTCTTGGCTCTCTGCATCATCTCAGGTTCATATTTAATGATGTGTTTGCCCAATAGTGCCCTAGTAGTGTACCATCATCCAGCAGAGAAGCTGATAACCCACATTTCAAATGTGACCCCCCAGGGAAAAAAACTAGTGGGGCCTATAATCTTTTTTAGAAGAAAATGAATTTCCCCCCATCCTTTTAATTATTTGCAATCAATCCTTTGTCCCCCCCCCCCCCCCCCCCCTATCACCTTACCCATGTCTTCCAGCTCTGATGTCATTGACTTGGAGCGCAGGGCAATGGCAGGAGGAGTCAGTCTTTTAGTCTGCTGCGGGGCTGCCAAGGGAAGCCAGCCAAATGCAGACTTAATGTTTAGTCTTCTCGTATAAACATGCGGTCACCATTGACAACCACATTCAAACAGGCTTTTAAGGTGAAGTAAACACGCAATCAGCTTTTATCTTCACATCATAAACATGGGATGGAAATGACAGACGAGGAAAGTTTGACTTGTACCTCTCTTCCGAGCAGTATCCTCCAGTTCAGGGTTTCGAGCAACCATCACAACTTTCACCATAAGGCTGTTGCTGCCCTGTCGGATCATATTGACCACCTGCCGGTGGCCAACCTTCACCACATTCTGGCCGTTCACCTTACAGACACAAAGACACGGAAGGACTTAATGAAGAATGAGCTGATCCACTTAAATGGGGGGGGAAAAAAAGGTGGGTACAAGCGAGTGGAGCAAAAAACTGATTTCACTTTGGTAATGCAGCCTTCCCATGTTTGGCATATGTTGTTGCAGTTTTCAAAGACTTTTCTTCATCATCATTTTCCAGTGTTTTGGACGAGTGCACCAGCAATTCAGGCAGCGACTACAGTAAATCACAGTTACAAAGGCCTGGGCAGCTACATAAGTGACTCATATTAGGTTGAATACTAATTAGCAGATCTGTCAGCTTTGATATAGGTTTGACAATCACAATTTTCAGAACTGAGTTTTTTCAGGAAACTAACGGGAACTTTAACAGGTACAAAAAGGCCAGAATGTTGCTGCTTGAACGGGCATAGACACATGAAAGGGCACAGGTTGTATGCCTTAACTGATGCCCCACATTCACAGCCCAGCGAGGACACACATTTTGGTGGTGGGAGGAAACCAGAGCACAATCGCGAATCGCGAATCACGATCAGTATTGGTGTACAGACTTCTCTTCAGGCTGCCTGGTCTTTTTCATTTCCTATATTTCCCAGAATGATTTGTGACACTCTCGGAGAAAAATGCCAGCACTTGTTGCATTCTTTAGTGGGATTTTTTTTAGTAAAATTGTATTCCCTCACTCAAAAAGGTTCAGTTGCGTTCGTCCAAAATGCCTCTGGTCCTTACCTCGATGAGGAAATCCCCCATCCTCAGGCCCGCCCTCCAGGCCACGCCCCCCTCATCAACTGACTCCAGGTACTGCAGCGCGGGGAACGCTGGCGTTGGAGTGAACTCTTCTATGGGAGTCTGAGCTGCAGGAGACAAAAGGATCAGCATGAGTGGACAGGGATGACTAGAACATGGATTTGAAAAAGAGGGAGGGTTAAGAGGGATATAAAGAGAGAAAAAGAGCATACGAGACTGAGAAAGCTATCGAGACAGAAAAATATGAGGCAACTTTGGGTGAAGAGGCTCACCTTTGGCTCCCCTAAGCACAAAGCCAAAGCCCTCATTGTCTTTCTTCTGCAGGAGCACTGTCTTCTCCTTAATGATGTAGTCACTTAGAAAGAGTAAAGTGGGAGCAGAGGAGAAGGGGAAAAGGGGATGGAGAGAGAAACAGAGCTATATGACGTCTATATCAACAGAAAAGTGTTATTGTCATGCAAATAAAGCCTTTTCTGTGTAAAACAGCTAAACTGCATCGCATTATGATATCACACTGCAGCAAAACAGGTTGGCTTGAGAATGTCATACAAAAAATGCTGGTGCACAAAAGGGTTGATGTCAGGGATACAGTTAGTGTCACAATGGGAGGAAGTGTATATGAGATGACATACTATGGACTAATCCAGCTAGAGCTGACAAGCACTGGGTTGGGGGGGGGGGGGGGGGGCACAGCACATTAGAAAAATGTGCACATACACTTCCCTGATAATGGAAACTTCCAAATGCACCTAAATTGCTGCATTATCTTTCGCTGCCTCTGGATAGTGTTTTACCGACTCCAGCGCACCACTACCGGTCATACATGACACATCACATCATGGAGCAAAAGACATTGGGACAGACCTCTGATCTTCCTCCACAAACGGCTCCTCTTGCTAAGAGACCACAGCCTCGGAGGGCAGAAATGATCACAGACTTGATGCAAGCTTATCATCACACTTACAGTAGTGTAACCCTGTCTGGGACTTTTGGCCAAGCTGCTTTACAACCCTTTCTCTAATATAGGAGTGGTTTCAAATGGACTTCACACTGCCTCACACAGCCACATCTCATGACTCATTTCTGGACTTGACTTTCCAACAATGTCAATTCACCCTGGTTATGTTAGAGAGTCCGGGGCTTGAGCAGAGCTGTATGATTTAAGAGGGATTCCAGATATTTCTTTCCGAGGCAGCTCATTTCAGTGTTAGTATATGTGCTCTTAAACCAAACTGACACTCCAACTGAAATCAAATCAAAGGATTTGATTTCCTAGAATGGATAACTGAGTGAACAGGATAAGTTGCCTGGTGGAAGAATTGTCGATATTTGAGGTGAATTCTGTGTGTGTTCACACCTGGACCTTCATGAGAAGTAGTGTACGTAAATAGGAGTTTTCAGCCATGAATTCAATAATTCAGGTATTGCCTATACTCTCGGGCTCCATACAAATTCTCAATTACAATTATCCTTCGCTTGAATCAACAGACCCAAACCCGTGGTGCTAAATCCAACTTTAAATCTCTGTAAACTAAACACAACCATTTGATTGGTTTCCTGACAATCAAGTCGGCAGGGTAACTTGGCCATGTAACCCTAAATAAACCCACAATGTAACATTTAAAAACGCCAACATTTTGATTTATTTTTAGGCAGCAGATTTAAATATTTTCTACGTCTGGCAGAGGACCCCATCACTCCAACTTCATTCTGCCTCCGCCATTTGTGAAACACCCATGTGTGTACAGGTCCTAAAATAACGAAAGCAGTAATAGAATATTCCACACCGCCTCTTACAGCACAGACCCAGCAAGGTGTTGTGTATTCAAGAGCGTGTAACAAAGTTTGGCTGTGGAATCACAGATCACACAGAGGTACAGCAGAGGCATGAGCGTTGGCCTACAGGCCTGAAGATCCAGACTTCGACACCAAGTTGTAACTTTAGCACTGAACAGACGATCGCTAGATTCCCCTACTGAGGTCCATCCCTCGTGTGTTCTCCATCAATGTTACTGTTTCGCCAACGCACAGCCGCCTTCCAGCCATCTGCTCCTCACACCTCATTCCTTTTTCTCTCACCCTGTCCTCCACCATGCTTTCCCTCTCTGAGGATCAAAGTAGCAAAGAGTGGGTGGACAAATCCATTGGGCTCTTCATCCATCCACTTCTACAAGGGGAAATGTGGCCTGCGTTGGTCCTCCAGGTGGTCTAAGTTGTGTTGCTGGCTTGCAGTAACACACCTGATTTCCTTCACATATTTAAAAGCTATTCAACTTGTATGTCACCACATTGACCACTATAGCCTGGCCAATTAGGGAATATACAAATCGCAAAGTCCCTGGTTAATCCCTGTAGGCTTGTAGGACACACTCTTGTCTGAACCGGCTGCAATGAAGCTGTAAGCCTACTAGAGACCAGAGTTATTATGTACCCTCCTGAGTCATCCTCTCTTCTACCCACAATTACTTAGAAAAAAAGGCAGCTTTTTAACCATTAACCTGCTGAATGTACATGCAGATAGACTGGTTATGTGGGGACTATACACACGCAACACAAGTGAGGCACATGATGGGTGTTGGTGACACACACTGTGGATTGAGACGTGGTCGATGGATGAACAGTACATATAATTATAGGTAGGAGAGATACTCCCACAGCAATTAAGCACTATGACGTATACACTTATAAGTGAAAACACATTCATTTCATTCAGTGTATATAGTAACATGCACACACATAAACACAAATGCATGCACACAGACATGCACAGAATTAGTGGTATCTGAAATTAGAGCTCGAAAGGAGCTGACAAACCGCACTCTTTCCACTTATTGACTTATTCACTTTCATCCTTCTGTACAGACGCAACACCTCACATTCTTAATGATACACAAAAACATATGGGATGTGACAATACATTTCTTTAAAAGGAAGAGGAATAAATGGGAAGTCCTGGTGAATGAAAAATATCTGCTGAAAGAAATCATGACTCAAAGAGAATGAAATACACCCACACCGTCTGACTGAAATGCATCAATATGTGCTCCCTTTCATGCAGCAACACACACGGCGTACAGAGACACACGGGAGGAAGACACAGAAATAAACAGGCTCCATTCAATAGCCACTTCCGTACCAGATATTCACATGCATAGGAAATATACACATTTTAGACACGCGCACAGATACACACACGGACACTCGGAGACACACGAACAAAATACATCGCTTATTAGTCCGTCTTTGAAAAGGCACGGCCTCTCAATAGCATCATCTACCTCTCCCCTCTCTCCATTGTCCTCTCCTCACATCCATAGCCAGCCAATGAATGAGGAAACAGCCGCTACCTGTAAATGAACCACACGCTCCTGTTTCTGGGGCCCAGTGACGGCCACGAAGAAGAGAGGGAGAGAGAGAGATCTCTCTCTCCGCAACCCCCCATTGCCATGCCCCCCTCCTCTCTCTCGCGCTCTCTCTCTCTCTCTCTCTCTCTCTCTCTCTCAACCTCCCCCCTCCTCCTCCTCCTCCTGCTCCCGGTCCTCCAGCGAGAGCTCAGCCGGAGAGCGCCGCGAGAGTGGAGGAGAGAGCGAGAGAGGTGGGTAACGAGAAGGAGAGAGACAGCGTGATGGTCTGCACCCCGCATACTTCAGACACGAGAAAGACATTGTGAATGAAAAAGAGAGAGGGAGAATACCAGCTATTATCCCAACAGGGAGAGAGTGTATGGAGTGTGTGCTGGTACATGACAGGAAGAGGGTTTGGCTGCAGAATATGGGAGATGGAGAGCTGAATCTGTGGTGTGGAGATGCGGGGGATGGGTACACATATAAGGCGACACAGGGAGAGACTGTGCTCCAATTGCACATCCACTGACTGTTGTATCACAGATATACTGACAGCTGATTCTCACCCTGGATTTACTCACACTCACATTTGCTAACTTTTCTGTCGCTCCCTCCTCTCCTCTAAATCAGACCTGTCATCACCACACAGGCTAACAAACACTCTTCCTCTCTCTACATCTCTCTGAAATAGCGTTTGACATTCTCTCAAATGCCGAGCTGCAGTGAGGGAACATGCTCCGGATCACCTTGCTCTTAATTGAGCACCACTTCACCACAGTGCTGCAATTACGCTTAACCAGCTTAGCACAGGTAATATAACCCCAGTGGCTGCTATTTCCATTTAGAACACAAGCGCAGCTGCATTAAAGTGAATGCCTTTTTCTAATGACGGTGGCAGCGGCTCAGCACAAGGGTAATGTCGGCTACAATGCGTAAGAGGCTGTAAAACCCCGGGGTGGCGACTGCCAAGTCTCACTAGCCCAGGGACCTAACCATTGCTTGGTGTCTCAGCCTCCTCATGACTCATCAGCAGGATGATGTACACACACACACACACACTCGCAGGCATAGTCAGATGCACACCAGCTCTCAAACAAACACGCATAGCTTCATAAAACACAGCTGCAGCTGCCCAAGGCTGAGCTGCAGCTTCAGACAAATGCCATGTAGGAGAAGGACCCACCTCTACCTTTCATTATGGCATTACTGTGTTCAGTGTAAACAAGCAACAACAGACGAGAGAGAGGCATGTGGCTGGATGTATCAAAGGGACAAGTGCATTTGTCTGTTTGAGCCAAAAGGGGCAGAGCTGAAAAATGACATGGCTGCTCTTTGTGCCTTCACCGCTGACGTGTTCACACAGCAAAACAATAGAGAACAAGCGCCGCTCAGGATCTGCAGAGAACACAGACACATGCAGCAGACAGGATGGTGTGAAAGCACAATAGGCGAAACAAGTGCGCACGCGCGCACACACATGAACCTTCTGTGTGTCGACTATTTAAATCACCTTAAATGGCCTCAGAGTCTTTCCTGACAGTAATAAACCCAGAGAGCAGACAGTTCAGTGGCTGCCCACGCTCATGTGACAATCCACAGCCAAACTATATCACAGGCTGCAGCCAATCAACTTCATCTTTTGTTTTATGACTCCATCTATTTTCTAAACTGGTATCCTGTTCGGGGAAGTGCTGGGGCCGGTCCCAGCATGCATTGGGAGAAAACTCCCAACTTACTCATTGATGTACGTGTCACAGCAACTTTTCTTACCTGGGGCCATCAGTGCCATCGTAGGCTCCAACAGTGACGTTACGGAAAAGCTTCCTCTTGGCTTTCTCGCTGCGCGTCTCTGCAAGGCACATGCAGGCAAAACACATGCTCAATTTAAACACCTTCAGCTTCCGTCACGACACCTTGATGACGGAAGATCATGAAGGTGTTTTGTACCGTTTTAGAAGTATTGTGTCTTTAGTGCAGATCACAAACAAATCAAATATATTTTCGATATATACTGTATATGTTCTCCCAGTGTTTTGCATGGCATATAGTTTGCTTGCTGCCTGAACAGTGCAGCTGTGGAAATAAGAGAAAAGTTCATTTCTGCGCTGTACGTGTGCCACTGTCTGCTGCATAAGAAGCTGCTGGTAAACACGAGTGTGACATGTGCTGGGTGTTACAGTGACTGAAAGGATAATTCCAGCCTGAGGGAGTAGGTAACCCATTTTCACTCCAATCTATTTCCTATTACCGGTACTCTTATGTGTCTTATGAGAGTTATCTCAAAACCATCAATAGCTAATTTATTTTAAATTATACATGAACGATTGAAAAACAACAACTTTTGTCTCACCTGATCGATTGTCTTTGCCGAGAGCCGCCACCTCTTCTACACAGTCTGAAGGAAACCAGCCAGTACGACCTTTCGCTGTTCCTTCCCAGTATCCCCCTTCTCCTACACTTAACACTGAGACACAGAGACAGACGGATAAATCGATGGCATAGATAGATATAATTTAATTTGGCTAGTAAATCATTGATCACAAACTCTTACACTGTAATACGTCTGACGCTCAACCTTCCGTGTTTACCTCAAGCCATTTTTTTAATAACAATATTGAACAGTCCACTGAGAATGGAGAGGAACATGTATTGTGATGACTGGATGCGTCTGCTGGTGCTTCTCATTTCTCTTGTTTACAATCCTCTCTTCCCTCATGAACATCTCTTCATGCTGTTGATGTTTTAGATACAGTAGTTTAAATTATTTCCGGAATTAAACTCCATTGCAACTGCACTGGAAGTACAGGATCTCAGCATCACACAAAATCATCTCCAGTTGAAAACGTTTCGCTAATTCTCCTCAAACAACAACACGATTAAAAAGATGTCTCGGGCAAGTTTTTCTTACATTCTCTGAATTGACTATTTGTGAATTTGCTCTGTCTCACCTTTAACTCTGTCGCCTTTGTTAAGTGAGAGCTCTTTGTCTCCGCTAGCAGAGTAGGCACGAGTGGCCATGTAAACCCGCCCTGGCACTGCGCTGTACATACGCTTCATCTGATCTCCTCCACTGCCCACTGAGGTTGCACTACAGAGGGAGAAAGAAAGAGAGTCTCTGACAAAACCAAGAGATTAGACTGTGTTGCACAAGTGAGACAAAGTGAGACAACATACAGCTTATCAGGCTTCATCGGAGACAGTAGTTGAGTCATGCCAACAGTAAGAATGCGTGCAGCAATCTTGTATTTACAAACAGTGACCAGTAATTGTATGTCAGATATATAGAAAGTGCTAAGAATTTTAACACAGTGCGCCTCAAATCTTTGCGATAATACCATAGAGTACATACTATTAGGGCAGTTAGTACACAAGAAATTAATGCAGGGTTGAAATTAATGTAATTTAGTATACAGGGAATTAGTGTTTCAAAATTTAAAAAAGACACAAATAGCAAGTACCATACATTTTGTGTTAACAGGGATTTTTCTGGATTATTATCTCAAAATATCTCAGTATCTCAACAACTGTTAGATAGATAGGACAATGATTGGTTCAGACATTCATAGTTCCTTGATGATGAATAACTTTGGTGATCTAGCGCACTAGTGCGATGATGATGACAACATTTTCATTTTAATTTGTTCAATACTTTTCTCTTTTTATACCCGCCAAACTATATCCTTCCCATCAGCCTCAACTTTGTGTTTCGTCCGAATTAGCAATGTTAGCATTTTCACATGCTAAACCAAGATGGTAAACATCAGCATGTTAATATTTGTCATTGTAAGCACAACTGTACAGCCTCCCAGAGCCACTAGCATGGCTGTAGACCCGGCGGCGAAATTGCATCACTGTCTGACATTTTTAAAACATATTTCAGACTGTGAGGAGCTCCTCCATCTCGTTTACCCTGCAGGACAACAGCCACACTTCAAATATGTGACATTCTTGCAACTAAAAATAGTATACTTTATGCATATGAGACACAAATAGTCATTTTCCTGCATACAGCAGATGGTAACTGGAGATTTATTGAACCCCGTTAGTACATGGCCTTAAAGGACATGGTCAAAATATGAATCCACCACTCTCCCTATCTGCATTAACACCGTATTCCTTCCTTACCCCTGTCTGCCTCTTGGCTGTCGGTGCCTCTCCTCTGTGTCACTTTGGCCTCCTCTACCCCGGGATGGGGAGCGAGTACGAGTTCTGGGGCTGCTTGAGCTTCTCATGCCGATGGAGGCCCTGCGTTGCCCCTGCAGAAACGCACAAGTCCCACATGGGCAGATCTTCAAAGCTGATCCTGTAACTTACTATATGTCAAAGACTGAAAAAGAAATGCAACACCAGCAAAGCATATCTATTATCACAAAGATCAGCAGATGAGCATCCGCCTAATGGTCCTCAGTACCTGTCCCGGGTTGGGATTGGTTGCAGCCTTGTTGGGCAGGGCCAGGGGGTCAGACTGGGTCATGGAGTTATCGCTGTTAGCGCGCAGTAGGGGGTGGGAATGAAGTGAGGGGAGAGGTAGCGTGTAGGCGCTCTCTTTTCGCTTGGGAACATACTTTGGCGATTCCAAAAAGGGCACTGAAGATGGGAGGTGTGAGGTTAACGGGTGAGGGATCAGAATTGGTGAGTAAGAAGGATTAGGAAGTGAGGAAGGGCAGTGGGGTTTGATGTGACAGGGTGAAATAGAGGGAGGAATTATGGAGATTGTTAGGGAGAAAGAGGGAGATTGTAAGGGCAAAATACATGATATTTTCAGGAAAGTACAAAGGAAAGCAGGTGTGAAACTGTAAAACTTGATAAGCCCCCTCAGACGAAACGGTTTGGCACGATAGCTTACCTATGTCCGAATCTTTGTGGTTTTTGAAGATTTCCCCAAGTTCAAAGTGACCAGACATTATCGCGAGCTGCAAACACAAACAAAACAAAAGAAGATGTAATTAGATGAGCCATTGTAATTATTGCTATTTTTGTTGCATTGTGTTGTCTGCTTTTTCTCTTTTAGTATGTGACAAAACTGTTGGTCAAAGCTACTCCAAAAGAATGCAATTTCACTTTAAAAACATGATAAAACTGTGTACAGTTTTAATTGATAACCATTTACCTGAAAAGGGGTCTGACCAAGCTTGTTCTTTGCCTCCTTATTTGCTCCCCTGTACAGAAGAACGCGGACACAGCTTTCCTGATTATTCACAGAGGGAAAGTGATGCGTTAACGGCAGTAGTAATTGTGGTCATAATAGTTTCATATGAGGGAATCTGTTTCCATACTTGCCTTGTTGTACAGGGCAGAAATGTGAAGTGCAGTGTTCCCCGAGGCATTTTGAGAGGAGGTGTCAGCCCCATAAAACAACAGATGCTCCAAGTGCTGTGCAAAACCATTCTGGCAAGCCTTTAAGTGTCAATAGCGTGATAGAAATATCCACAAATTGTCAGAATCAAAAAGTATAGAAAGAGACAAGTTAATGTGAAGAGGGTGATTTCATATCTGACAGTTTCAGCAGAATAACATTAGGCAGGAAAGGGGAGATTAAAACTATATTGCAAAAGAGAAACAATTAGAATTGAAGGGAGATAATGTCTTACGTCCACATTTAGATCCATAATTACTCGTACAGAAAAACAGGTCAGAGACAATTACATTGCACTGTGATGGAAAAGAAAGTAAACAGAATTCATTAAAATAACAGAAATGAGCCTTCAGCAGCCTGAGAGGTTTTCTCGTGTCTTTCCGCAGAGACTTAAATATCACAATACATGTACACAGTAAAGAACGGCTAAAAACTAAATAAAATACCATGACAACCAGCTTGCAGCACAAACACAAATTTACCAGAATGCCACAGATACATAATGTAGGCAATTCACAGGCTTCTACAGAAAGAGATTCTTGAGATGACCCAGATTCTTTTTAAGGAAACCATGTGGTGAGTCACTTCATTCAGTTTATCGACATTTTTATCACATCACGATTCTGAGGGGAAGATGAGATGGTAGGATGAAGGGTACCTTATGTATTTCTTCCATTCCAAACTCTTCTTCATCCCTGTGCTATGGAAGGAGAGAGAATACGAGTGAGGAAGGCTGAGACGGGGAGAGTGTGAGAAAACGCTGAGAGACGGAGGGCGATGGTACAAGACATCAAACGCAGAGATCAGACATGGACATGTTGGTGCACAGCTTAAGTTAAATGAGGAGAGACAAAGACCAAAGATGCTTAATGTGAAAATATAAAAAGGAAACAATGAAACCAGATGGAAATCAATGGATGTATAGATTAATAATGTTAACACGTCCATTGGTACCTGGTGGGACTCGTCCCAGCCATTCTCATCCTTTGTCCCCAGCCTCGCCCTGTAGTACAGCAAGGTCTCGCAGCAGGAAGTGTCGCCCCCTGTCAGTACAGTGTGGTACAGCGGGGTCAGGCCATAGCGGTCTCTGTAGTTTGGAGATGCTCCGAGGGACAAGAGAGCCTGCCAAGGAGAGACCAACGAAAAGCATCACTTTTCTAATAAAGGTGGATGTGCAAATTCTGTGTGTCGTGAGAAATAGACGAGCTGAGAAAGAAAGAATTTGGGTATATGGCTGGGCCTTATTTTACTCGTGATGCTGCGGCTGATCAATACAACACACGGTATAAATCAAATGATACTCAGTCATTGTGAGAAACATGTTTATGTCTAAAGCAATTATCTGTATATATAGTTTGATTATTTAACATTTGATCTCATATATATACTATCAGTGTTATATTGCATGTTGAAGCTGCAGGGATTGACAAAATAATATATTTCATGGCAGAAAGACGAACAATGGTGGGCCATTTTAAGCAACTCTTATAAGAATCACTCAATGCATTTTGTCCACTTTGCCTGTCCAACTTGAGTGTGTTTGCAATATATATATATATATATATATGAGACTTTAATCCAAAGTCTTTACCATCAGCCCAGCGTGATTGTGAGCCCTAACAGCTTTGTGCACCGGTGTGAAGCCGTCTCTGCTCCTAAAGTCCAAATGAGAGCCGCCCTGAACCAGCAGTCTGATGCCCTCCGCCGGCAGGCCCGACTGCATGGCTATGGAGAGCGGGGTCTCTGACCCACAGAAGAGGAAAGGGTCAGCAAGGATGGTAGGTAGAAGAGCGTAAGTGAAAGCATTTCATATCATACCCAACACCACTTGTCCAATCATTTATTTGAAATTAAAGAATGGATTTAGTCAAAATTGTTATTTCCACAGTGAGCGTCAGCACACACAGCAAACTCACCTCCATTGTCAGGGTCATGGAAATTCGAATCAAGACCTTTATCGAGGACTTTTGCCATTTTCTCTATTGCTCCAGTCTGAATGTAATCCAGGAACTTCTTCAGACTGGCCTGAGAATGGTAGAAGAGGAAGGAAAGGAATATTTTAGTCGGAATGAGTACTGTGCACCAGCAATATTTAATAGACAATAAGAAATACCTTTGTGCTGAGTTTGGAGAGCGCCTTTTCATCCAGATTTGTCTGTTTATAAACTCTAGTTTTGTACCTAAACTGAGTACAGAAAAAGAAACGTGTGAAAGTGATTCATCGTCATGCTGCATCACATGGAATGGAAATAATATGTAGAGTATCAGGTAGCATTGGAATGCTTCCTTACTACATATCCACAAAGCAATATATATCATAGGCTCTGACGTAAATCTAAATATATTTTACTCACTGATAATACATCCGGACAGGCTGTTTTTACACCTGTACCATGGTTAAGAGACCGAAAACTGTGTATTGTTTCAATATTTTTCTTTTATTCTCTGTAAATGTTAATTATACATAGGCAGCAGTAGTTTTTACGGGCTGGTCTTAATGTTTTAGAATCTTCTCTACTCTGCAATGATATATACAATTAGGCAGTGAAATTTAAAAAAAAGCATTGCTCTAAAATACGGTCTGGAGAATCAGTCTTCTATACCCCCATTCTGCCCAAAACACAACATCTATCAAAACATGAATTCACTGAGTTTGGGTGTTTTTTTTTCCATCGGCTGTCTTCTCTGAATGGGAGACCATGTCAATGTAAACCACCTGACTGAATGTGCCGTCTCCACATCAGTACTGTGCAGCAATGGTAAACCATTGAGGATTGCTGAGGTGAGATCAGCTGAACCGAACCACATGCTGCACCTCAGACAGCCAAAGAACAGCTGCATGTTTCATGCATCAGCGGTGGGTTTGGCCAGCATAAAAGAGCAACCGGCCTAATATTTGATGCTAGTTTTATCTGAAAAGTAATGGCACAAAGTAAGAACTAAACTGATCAAGAAACTGCTCTATACCAACAAATACTGGTCCAATTCAAGCACTGACGTAATTCAAAATGCCATTACTCGTGTTATAAATACATACACTCATGGAGCAGTGAGATACATTCTGCTGTGGAGCAGCAGTCCTCATCCGGAACCTTGTCAAGAATGTAAACACTCTGGTTCGAAGCCAAAAACGTGAGTGCAGGATATTTCTCAGCCCCACCCAGCTCGTCAACATTTACAGCAGCTGGACCACCAGAGGGCACTGTGAGATAATTGTATGGCAGCATGACAAAATCATATTGATGTCATCTCACAGCCCACTTCCCAAAAAGTGGAGAAACATAATATAATTTATAGGTTATATAAAGCACAGAATGAAATTAAGTCCATGAGGTGGATATTATATTTGTCAAGATTCGTTCATTTACTGTGTTGAACATGGGAATTCTAATAAAAAAAGTAAGCAGTGAGTAATTTGTCTGCAAGTCTAGAACACTCCTTATGTGCAATAACATTGTCAAAGTATGATGCAGTACCAGAGTTAATGTCATCAAACAACAGAAGCGTCAAAAGATCAAAGATGCACACAAAAGATGCTGCTGTTCAACCGTTTTTCCTGTATTTAGCGATGACAACAATGCTATATTTTATATTCAGAAATAACAAGTGCACTCAGTCAGGGCAGTTGCTACCACTGATGAAACTGACGTCAAGTCCAATGTATCTTTTGTGGAAATGTGGGGGGTTGTGGTAACACTTTCTGGATATTTTAGAAGCTGATTTCTTTGCATTTTTAAGACTGAATATATTTCAATTTAACAACTTCTGAGCAAACACATCTTTCCCCACCAGCTTGTTATCTCTGGCAGTGTGAGGAAGTCTCTGAAACAGCATTTATATTTTCAGGGAAATCAAATTCACAGGCAATATAACTGAACAGTTGACAAAAGCTTTTCATCTTTAACATCGTGTCAGAATTATTTAGGGGGTGTTGGAGCTACGGAGATAACCTCATGAACACATGACCCCAGTTCATGTAAAATCCTGGCTATGGTCGTGTCACTGTCCCACTATTCCCACCTCCATACCTCCAGGTAAGGCACCCCTTTCTCAAAGGTCTGCGAGTAGTCTCGGAGGGCCCTCTCCTCCTCCAGGAACTTGGCGTCCCGTCCGTCTCCAGCCGGCTGGAAGAGGCCGTAGTTGTAGACGTCCCACAACGTCTCGTTGAGGGAGCAGATGATCTGCTGCTTAGCGCTCCATACTGTGCAGTCCTGGTCAAACTGGAGACACCTCTGACAGACACAGAGAGAGCAAATACATCATGAATGTGTTGTCAATTCAAACAAAAACACTTGCTTAGGTTTCGGCAACAAAACCGCTTTGTTAGGTTTCGGAAAAACATCATAGTTGGGCTTAAAATAACTGCAGGAAACCGTGAACACCACAACATGAAGTGACACCATAAATTACTTTTGTCTGGCAGGCGTGTTCATGTGTTTCTTCGTGACATTCTTCGTGACATTTTCTTTTCACAGGAGTCACAGAACTCGGTTTACTGTTTGGCTGTGTCTCTAAGAAAAGTCAATATCATTAACACAGCAACCAATTTAATGGTAGCGTTTGTGTGTGTGTGTGTGTGTGTGTGTGTGTAAACTTGCGTGCACACAATTATATTAACACACAGCTATATTTAGTCAGTTTGGCTAAATAGCTAGCCACTGGCATTTTATCACGACGGATTAATAATGTAGCGTGACTGTTTTAACATCAGTTGGTGAATGATGGATGCATGAGTATTTGGCATGTGCAGATTATGCATTCCTTTAAATAATTAATCATCTGCCACATCCATGGAAATTCGATGCCGTATGCTACCCTTATAGTCCATCAGTGCCATCAAGATATTCAGGTCTATTTATTTTCACAGCACTTCATCTCTCTACACCTGATGCAGAAGTAAAGATTCTATACAGGGATACATATTTCCCTTTGTGATTTCTTTCACTTTGATCCCTGATCGGATTGTCACCACAATCCAGGGGGAGAAAGAAAAAACTAGCTCGAAGAGAGAAGCTCCTACTCCTCTTACTATATCACCCTGGATGTATCATGTGTATGCACTACTAGATTTCACGGTGATTTGTGCACTGCCCATGTCCTCACATTATTACATTTCCTTGCATTTCCACAGGAAGACCATCTTTTTTTGTCCTTTTCTTATTAAACTCTGGAGCCTGAGGACAGAGCTGACCGGGAGCTTTACCAGCAGGCACTGAGAGCTCTGGATGAGATGTATGCATCCGCGCTATTGTTCCATTTCAGAGAACTGTAAGTCAAATTGCACAGCTCAGCACAGTTTCATGTCCCCTCTGCCCCCCCCACCCCCCCACCCCCTCCCCCCCGCTGGGTTGCACTATTTGATAGTGTAGCCAACTCTATTGGCATGGCAACCAGTTCATTAGTGAAGGCAGGAACCCGTTGCCGTAGCAATGTCTTGGTGGTCCCTAGGAGGTAAACCACATGATGGGGGTGTGTGCTTGTGTATGTGTATCTGCATGCATATAAGTGAGTTGTGAAGTATACGCGTGTCTGTGTGTTCTTACGTGAGTGTAATTGTGCAGTGTCGTGTACATATTTGAACAGTGTGTGTGTGTGTGTGTGTGTGTAAGAGAGAGCGGTCGATTGGCTAATCCTTGGGAGAGAAGTCTAATGTAATGTACACTGTATATTACAGCGATACTTCTTTCCCCTTTGTTCGGTTTTATTCAACCAAGCGTTTTCTGGGATCTATCTGGCAGTACTTGTCCTCACTCGGGAGACTTATTTGGACATTCACTGCGCAGCGTTAAGCTTTTTTCAAATGCGTATATCTTCCTCTTTGCTTCTTCATTTCCTCACCTCTCTCTTCGTGGCATTTATTTCCTCCCCTCCCGCTCTTCAGCTCTCCTAATTCAGCTCAATAATATTACAGCTGCAAGGTTTGGGGTGCGGAGTGGGTTTTTTTCTCAGTCGTGTGCAGAGCGGAATATGATGCCTGTGGCGGACAAAGACCTAAGAGCACCGCAGATGCCTTCCACATATTCCTTCCTTTCCAGCATCACTCACTTCCCCAGCTCTCCCTAAACTCATTAAAACCTATAAGATAATTAGCAATTACTGTTATATTGAGGGCAGATTAGCTGACATGTAGAACAATCGGCATGTTCAGGGAGTTGAAAATGGAGAAAGGCAGATTTGGGGGGGGGGGGAGGGGTTACAGTGGGGCACCCACTCTCACCTGGATATGGCGAGTGTGGGCCGGCCAATTCTCACCTGCCGCCGCTGTACAGCGGAGAGCTATTATAAGTGTGAATTGATACCAACTTCAGTTTTGTAGACTAATTATGACCATCCCTGACCCAAGGCAGATGCTTACATGGTGTTGTTGACTGAATATGTCAACACATATAACACAGAACACGCTCTGTGTTTTTTGCTACTTCCTTTTGGGATTCATCCCTGGGCTTGTGGGACGGCTGGAATGAAAATGCTTTGAAATAAGTTCTGTGCTTGTACATTTGTTCACGCATATTTGGCAAATGTAAAAAAAAAACATAATTATGCATCAAGTACCCATGGGTTCTTCTCAGCAACACACTTGAAACAGATGTAGATGTCAACACTGCAGAAAAATGTGTATTTAAAAAAAAAAAAAAAAAGTAAAGTTTTGTCTACTTACACAAAGATCAGAATCAGAAATAGTTACATCAGCCAAACCCACGACTACCGTAACCTTGTAAATATGCTTCTGTTTGTTGAATTAAAGCCATCTATCTCACTCTCTGAGGCAGTGATACCAGAGAGAATTGGCTTGAGCTACTTCCTCATTTGGAAAGACCTCGAGTCAGTGCTCCGTTTGCAAGGGAGACTTTTCTTTCTACATAGATAACTAGACTTTGTGTTTTTTTGATTGAGCTTGACAATTCATTCTTAAAATGTTTTACTCTTTTTTTTCTCACAAATTACAGATGTGAGGAACTGAGCTGTGCTACATGAATGTTTTTTGTCTGCCTCAACTGTAGATTCATGTCAGTTTCAGAATAGGGGTCAATTGTTTGATGGGTGTCTTTGTTTCATGAAATGTTTGCATAGTGCTTGGCCGGAGTGTTGTCGATGAGAACATGCACCTACTGTTTGTTTGATGTCGGGAATTCCAACGCGGAACACCATCATGGTCAGGAACGTGTCCTCCATGGGAGCCACTGTGGTCATGCTGCGCTCCATGAGAGCTCGTCTCTTCTGCAGCGCATTCAGGCCTGCTTGATGAGGCTGCTGATTGGCTGCGGCGGGATAATGCTGTTGCTTATTGGCTGGTTGATGATGTAGCAGGGCTTGATTGGACATGTATGCGATACCACGGTTGCCCGGCCTCAGCGGTCGGTCTGCTCTCTGTCTACCGACCACAATGGCTGCTGGTTTCACCACCTCGCCACTTGTCCCTTCCCAGGATTGTCGTCCTCCCGTCATTTCCATCTCCTCCAGATCCTCTAACTCTCCATTCTCCGTGTCACGGTCATCTTCCCCTTCTCCGTTTTCTCCTCCCTGCTCCTCCTCCTCCTCCTCATCCTCCCAATCTTTGTCATCCTGGCCGGGATAAAAGTGCTCGTTATTTCCCAGCATCCTTTGCTGGGCAGGTGTCACTGCAGAGAGGGCTGAGCGACATAGCTGTCATGGAGACAAAACATGGCTATCCCATGTGACTGGCTTCATCCTTAGAAACATGCTGTGGGAAACAGGCAGAGAAGGAAGTAAGGTCATTTAACTCTCATAACATCATTGATAGAGTGAATTTAGCCAAATTAGAAATGTAAAAAGACACGTGCAATAATAGAAAAACTAGCCACTGGCAATGCTAATAAGTCCACATGTGTGAATGAGCACACAGCTGGTCCACATTTTCCATTTAGCCACTGGGAATGCATCGGGGAAAAGCAGGCTGATGAAAGACAGGCTATATATAAACTCTGTGAATTTGCATCACAGGTTCTCTGCAGAAGAGTGAGTTTGATATGAAATACAGCTTCACATGAGGTCAAGATCATCGCAACGATGTGGTAGTGGAGCTGACCAATGTCTGAGGCACAACCCAGGGTTAACAGCTACACGTGAGCTCCTTAAAGGAAAATTCCACCCTCACATACTTGTACACTGTCATACATCATCAGTTTGTGATGTTCATTGTGATGCTGGAGTGATT
Source organism: Melanostigma gelatinosum (assembly GCF_949748355.1). NCBI lineage: Eukaryota > Metazoa > Chordata > Actinopteri > Perciformes > Zoarcidae > Melanostigma > Melanostigma gelatinosum. The sequence goes on along the minus strand of NC_136654.1, from coordinate 6,364,871 downwards.
TATAAATGTGTTACGATTGTCCTTTTTGCCGACTAACCGTCCCTCTAACTGCCTTGAACATGTCGACATGGTTCACTGATGTGATATTTTTTCCCACAATGCTTTGTGACAACCTCTAAAAACATGCCTTAACTTATTGCACAAAGTGTGGTGCAGCTATTACAGCCATAATAAAAGCAATACAGCTGGCAGTATACTTCAAATCAATTTCAGTGTTTTGCACAAGCAAGATTATGGATTTGGAACAAAAACATAGGGCTTGTGCATTGATTGTTGCTGGGTAGAAAGCCTATGGCCAAGTGAACTTGTCAATATTTCACACATGCTACAGTGATTTTTTTCATACCCTATAACCCACCCACTAGGTGCAGTAGGCGAGAATTGTTTGCTTACATACAGTATCTGTAAATCATTTGGGGCAGTGCGTTTTCAATTTAATTCTATTAGTTCCAGCACAAACAGGTGTATTTATTGCTTTGAGGAACTTGCGTTCCCCGTCTGCAACATACTCTATGGTCTGTTCTTTCAACAACTTGCAAGCTTTTCCAAGCAGCATGGACAGCATTAAATGAACAGACCAAGGGGCTCGTTCCAAGACGTTATCTGTCGAAACATCAGTCCACGTTCTGGATTTAAGAGGCTTTAACTCAGCAAAGCTATCGAGATAACTCCGTAAACCCGCATTCTCTCAGTGTGCAGTTGTTGCCATAGTCTGAGAATATTGCAAAAATAATTGAAATTTGAAGTATGCTGCAAAAGCGCAGGAGTTTTTCCAGCACAGAAAAGCAACATGTCATGTCTGTTAATTAAAACTGGGGGGGACTGACATCAAAACATGATCATTACTGTTGACGATTTAGATAGCTGAAGCACCTCCTGCTGCAAAACTCAACTGACATTACATGAAAAACATCTTTCTTGACATGTCAGGTCTTCTGCATTTGGCCAGTTATGTGCAGGGAGAAAAGAAATCCGATCAAACAATGAAATGGATGCGCAAATACAACTTGCATCACTTCTATTTAAAAAATAGTCTTAATAAAAGTGTCTCGGGGTGAATTTTTGCTTTAAGATCGTGTCATTGCTTCAGTGTGTTCCAGATTTGGCATACTGGCGCCTCCATATGTGCCGTCCTGGTTTTTGGTGGTGAAGTCTGGCTATAGGGGCTTTGCCATCGTGCATTAATGATGGTGAATGACGCAGGGAATCTCCCACTGTCTCATTGGCAGTTTGGTGCTCTGAATATCATATGACTTGGGAGCCTGAAATAGATGCGCATCAGGACAGATGGAACTCAATAAAATATCAGATGCAATTAGGACACAGATCCAAAATCATTCAATCACAGATCACCAACACGCAGATACTTAAAGAGTCAATCCGTGTTTAGTCAAATATGTAGAAAACATGGTAATATAAATAATAATGTAGAGATGAAGAAGCGAGCAAATGGTCAGAGATCCAACAAAAACATTTGATGAAGAGGTGATAGACGATACCCATATTCAAAATACTGCAACAGGAGTACTTTGGGGTTTTTGTTTATGTCTCACTGGCCAACAGGAAGTTTGCTAGTTGAGCATTTCTGGGCAGAAGAGCGATACCACAGAGGGAAGAGGACCGGCTGTGGTTGATTCCCCAAGATGCTCCGAGAGAGACAGGGTGGGCCACTTCAACACAAACACAACGCTCTGTCAGAGCCACTGGTACAGGCAGGACAGAAAGAGCAGAAAGCTGAAGGAAGGAAAGTGTAAGCACTTGAGAATAAAGTGTCTAACCACTTACAACACATTAGGGGAAAGCGATGTGATGAATGACTCAAATATGTTTTGGAGAAAGTGTGTGGCTGACTAATACATATACAACTTTCATTCATTAAGGTATTCTAGCACTGGCAGCAAATTGAAGGGTCTCAGTGTCTATCAATAGCCATAAGAGTGCTCAGCTGTTAGCAATGGCCTGCATTTGTAGGTAATGGCGCACTCGACAACCCACCACTGGACATTTTTCCATATGATTTACAGTGTATCACATGTAGGCCAAAAACCTCTCGAATCAAACGCTGACAAAGAGTGGAGTGTTAACACTCGCAAGGCTTTGCAGATTAACACGACCATTCAAGTACACCAGGAGGGAACAGAGGAGGTTGATTCATGAACAAAGTCTCATCAAATATTGAACACCGAGTGTGCACTAGGCAAGATAAGGAAGTCGAAGGACAGGCTGAGAGTACACGGGAGCCCAATAATTGGGACGTAACAGCGAAGGGGGAATACACAAGGGAGAAAGACGAAGAGAGTCGTAGTTTGCACAAAGCAGAGTAATCAGATTGAGAGAAAGAAAAGGGGGGTGAGAGGACAGCCGTGATTTGAAGAGGAACGAGAGGAGAACTGAGCCAAAATCAACAGTAATGTGAGAACAACAACAGGATAAATGGAGGCACAGTCATGCTTAAACTGCTATTTGACGTTACATTCCAACTACGCCAACTCCAATCACACGTCCTGAAATGCCCCCCCCAGCCTGTGCAACCCATTATAAACATCGCAGCTTGTCTCGATTGCCTTCCCCGTCATGTCACTCAACTCCTACGCTCTGCCACAACAATAGTTCAGAATTAGTCGGTTTCCTTTTGCCAGCTGTTTGGCTCTCCTGTCTCTGTGCTGGCCATCAGCTCTCCGAGTAGTCGTGACTTTTCTTTCTCACGGGAGACCGGTGGTGGCAGAGGGGAATGGATTTCACTCCCTGACAGAACAGTCTTTCTGCACCTTCTGCCAGAGGCTGAAACGAAAAAATCCATTTCAGTTTTACACCGAATTTCACTTGAACTGTTCTTAAATATGAATTATTGGTTTATTCATATTTTTCTCAAACTCCATCTCTCTTTCTGAGGTCAGGTTAAAATCGTCAGGACATCGTGCACCTCCAAAGTGGGCTCATTTGTAGAATCAGCAAGGACTCAAGGCTTATTTCGGTGTTTAACTTAGGGAACATGATTTCAGTCCAGATTCAATTCCTTATTTTGCTGTGATGGCCGAATTTAAGATTGTGGAGAGGCGACAGTGGTCTGTGGAAACTGCAGCAACCGGAAGGTCCTCTCTTGATTTGTCCAACTTTGACTGCTGAAGCGCCATTCCGTGTAAAAATGATATTTTACACGAAATGAAGACAGTCAATTTTGTCCCACAGGGATTAATTACAGACTACTGTTTTAAGACAGACTTCAAAAGATGTGAAGCAAGTAGCTTGTAACGCCTAAACGTTACACTGTGTTATATCATTTTGTCATACGCTTGCCTTCTTTCCTGATCTCATGAGCTCCCGTCTCAAAACTTAAATAGGAATTTCAACAGCGATGCAATGTTAGAGTAGCGAATCGGGACTTCTGAAGATTTCAGAAGTTGGCGAAACCAATAGAGCAGCTTGACTTCTGATGATCTGAAGCCATGTGGAGACTCAGAGAGAGGATTTCGATAGATTTGGGTCGACGTGGGTTCACAGACAGTAAGGAAATGGAGCGAGAGTAAGATGAAGAATCAGACACTGATTAAATCAGGATAACGAGGACAGAGATGGATACCCGCCTTGAGCACCTGGGAAGCTAAGATGGATGGATGGAGAGATTTTCAGAGAGAGCGAGAGATCAGTGATATCTCTCGTCTTTGCCTTTTCGGAGATCTTTCCTGCACATCTTGCTTTATGCAAAGCTTGGTTTCGCTTTCGTCCTTGAAGGGTTCCATATCAACAAAACATCATGCAGCACTTTTTTAATAAGTCAAACTTAAGTTTACGACGACAAAAATGATGCACAATGAAAAAATATGTTGGCTGGGTTTGACTGAGTCCAACTGATTTCATGCCTATTTATTTAAATGCCTATTTAACGATACATTCAAAATGAATGGCAAATTACAATATGAACTATCTTCTGTTAAAATATCTTACGACTCTGTAGTTTGCTGTCATAGCTGGTGTGACAGTGTTGAGTGTTTATCTTCTAGTCTCTAATGAATGTACTATAAAGACCTTATGGACAGTCAGCTCAATTCATACTCATGTTTCATCTTCTTGTCAATCTCTCTCTTTCTGTTCATCTCACTCACTCTCTCCCTATGTAGGACAGAGCATGTGTATAGATATATTTTCAGTGTATCGGTCCCCGGAAAGTAGAATTGGAGATCATCCAAGGAACAGATTGTCCCACTTTTACGTGCCGCAAAAGTGGAGCGGCCAAGTTGTGTCCTCTATATCCCTCTCTGTCATTGGGTCCCTACCATTCAGCCTCTTTCACACCGCCAGTGACGAGGAACCATCAACAACACTCTAGGCCTACTCCAAACACAAGATGGATGGAATGAGTCACTAAACTGGGGGGAGGAGAGAGAGCACTCCGTTTTATGTGAATGGTGCATCGCTAGCCATCAGGTCTGGGGGTGGTGCTCTGACGTAGCAGTTAAAGTGGGAAGGGCTAAGCTGGGTATCTGATGATCAGTAATTAAGTCGATGATTAAAATGATTACTCTCAGCACTTCATTTCACAATAAACATCCGGCTCTTACCAGCTTGATCCCCCCCCCCCTCCCCCATCGCCACCTCACCAAGGCCAATCTTTTTTTAGGAAAAAAGGGGCCACGGCTTACTTCAGAGGTTACACACCGCTCGCCTGATGCTCAAAGCATGTGTGCATGCACATACACAGTTTGACTCTTTAAGCAGCACTCACACACACACACACACACACACACACACACACACACACACATATGTCCTGAATGTCTGGCAGAAAGCAGCATTGTGTGCCAGACCAGTCAGCTTCAGCTTGGCTGGTGGTCTCGTGTACCGTAGATCAATGTGGGCTCTCTTTCCCCTCAGACCGGTTATAATTGGGTCAGGTGGAGCATGCGCTACAGGCCTCGCTTGGGCTAAACTAGGCTGGATGGGCTGAGACCTCAATGCAGCACAGATTTAGGAGTATTTAGGAGCGTACATCCCCTGCACAGTTTCGGAGACTTCCTCCTTCCCGTTAACATTGTTTGATACAGTAGCTAAAGCTCCTTTGTCCCACTACACAACACACTCAACTTTTACTTCACTAACCCCTGTAACCTCATTTTCATGAAGTTATGAATCCGAGTATAGCATAGATTTGTATTGTATTTCCAAGCTCTAAATGGATAATATAAAACATCAAATGTATGCCCATTCTACTCTTTTATTAAAATACATGAATCAAATATTTGTTTTTTTTAGGTGTCCTGCAATTACTGTCCCCAAATCAAGTTACCCCCGTGTGAGACATCAACTGCAAGATTGAGGACCTCTACAGAACAGAACATACCTTAAGTCTTGTATCTAGTCTATTGCCGGTTGCAGTGTAATGAGCAAATCCATGTGGGCCAACATATGAGACACTGTTCTTGTTTAGTAGTGTTGCCTTCAGCAATGAATGACATGACACCAGATCCCAGGTCTCTGTGCACATGTCTGTAGCAGACCTGAACCCAAACGTGTGTGTGTGTTACACTAGTTTACCTGATTTCATGAAACACAAACTTCCCTTTCACGCTCCACACATGATATGACAGAAAGTGCATTAAAATGTCATAAAAATTGTTTTTGCAACACCAAAAGAAGGAAAGCGCCGATGCAGAGTCAAAACATTTCCTATAAAACAGACCGTCTTTACAATTCCTGCTATCAAGCAACTTTTTCAAGAGCATCTTCTACTTTTTATTCGGGTCCCAAAGCTCATGACTAAAGACCTCAGGCCTCAAATACAATGAAAGCAGGCCACAGACAAAGTGAGACGCACAGTGATGAGCGCAAGATTAAGGTGGAATTTATGGCAGATAAACAGCCACAAATAGACTGTCCACTCGTGACAGTTTCACTTACCTTGCACGTCCATTGACATAGAAGGTAACAATGAGAGACAAAAGTCAACAAGATACTAATAAATGCTGTTAGACATGGCTGACAAAGTGAGTACCGTGTCGATGCCTGTTGGGCCACATCACAGTTTGCCCACCTACCATGTAATGGGGAGTAATTGGCTCTACAGACAGGAAGCATTCTTAGCTTTATGCTCTACTTGTGACTATTGCTCTGCTGTATACATTGGATTTTCTAATAAGCCTTTTTACTCAGTAACGTGTATAGCCTTGAACCAAGAGGGCAAGAGAAAGTGTGAAGAAAGCCTCAAATTGTAGTATTTGGTATCAAATGGGACCATCACCTGTTTGGGGAGAGCATCTGATCCAAGGTTAAATGTTAAGACTGGACATCCAAGATATTTTGTGGAAAGCGTGTTCTTTAGAGCTGCTCTGGACTCTAATCAGATGTGCACTACCTTGTTACGACCCTAAATTGAGCCAAAATTCACCAGCCTCAGGGCCATCTGACCCTGCTGGCTTGAGACAGGCTGCTCAGCAGCCTAGAAGCAAACATGAGGTTAATGAGGTGAGACCCCGATTACTACAGCTAAAGGTCTATGATCACACACTTGCGTTATAGCTCTGTCATTATGTGACGTATTCCTCCTGTTCCGTCATGAGATTTACATACTTTAGACTCTAACTGGTGTCCCACTGGTTCAAAAGCTGGCAAGTGCATAGTAGTGTTTCCTTGATAAAGTCCTTTTAATTAGTGCATCTAAAATCCAGTTGTTCCTTTCTGAGCCATCTGTGCAAGAATTGACTTGAAGTTGTGTTCAGAAATGGTACAGATAGAGCTACTTCAGTTCTTCATAATGGTGGATATGTTGCAGTTTTTTTGGCTTCTGTTTTCATGGCTTAGAGCAATCCTCCAGATCTTTGCCCTGGGGGAAATCTCCCTGCATGTAACAATGAAAAGCCTGCAGAGTCAAGGGAAACGGCTCTTCTCTCCCGTTACATCTTAATGAGCACAACAATAAGACAGTTCCACAAATAACAATTCATTAAAAAAATCATATCAGATGACAATTTTTATTTAAAACATGAAAAAAATGATTGTATTTTATGACGACACTTTAAATGTCAGACAGAAGATGGCCTTTCTTTGCAGATTTTGCAATGCTTGTCCTTGAATTAAAAGCTAATGAATATGCGTGTGTGATTTAAATGGGCACATGCATTTGTTTATTGTTTTTTTGTAACTCCATACAGCTATAGCCCAGTTTAATACTCCCATGGGACTGATTGTTGTGGGTTTCGCATTTCTGCTTCACCGTAGAAGCTTGCAGCTAATAGTCTAACTGAACAGGACTGGGCAGGAAAGAACAGCATGAGAGTGGAAATAAGTAGGCAGTTACGGTGGAATCAGAGAGACGCACATCTCCACTGACAAATCAAGCTTTCTGTCTTTCATCTTCCACTTGTCAGTCATAATCACAGTCTTTTGGAATGACCCACACATTACCTATGATCGCTCAGTCCCTCTCTGGCATTGATAACGTCACCTGATGGTCTTTGTTCCATTGTGATCAATTGTTCTGTGTTTCTTAGGAAGCCATTAATCTTAGTGTGACCAGTTTTGCTTTAAATTGCCTGGTTTATTTTCCTTCCTTCTCCAAATGAGGTCCCCCAGGTTTACGTCGCCAACAGAGAAATAAGTGAGCAATGCTTGTTGTGTATTACACGGTGGGGGACAGGTCTTATGTGGCTGTGCAAAGTCAATTATGTTGCATCTAAAGAATGTGTGTGTGTGTGTGTGTGTGTGTGTGTGTGTGTGTGTGTGTGTGTGTGTGTGTGTGTGTGTGTGTCGTTCTCTGGGGTCCTTAGAGGGTTTCCACCGTTCCACCAGCTGACTCCATAAATACTGCGAGCAGGTAACAATTTTGACAAGTCGCAGCTAAACAAGTGTGTGAAATGAGGGTGTTGATGAGCTCTCGCTTGGTTCTGTTAAATGTAATACAAGGCTGTAAGTGTCTGGATGGTATTAAAATGGGAATTAGATGAGCACATGTATCATTTCTTTCTCCTAACTCCCAGACTGATTTCTACCTTATGTTATCTACACCAGTTATTCCCCAATTAAGTATGTGCATGCATCACTGTAAAACAACAGGTCATAACCCACTTTGTGACTGTGGGGGAGCAGTTGTAAATACTGCAATGTACAATTCTGTTTCATAATGAACATGGAATAACCTCGATGAAACAGGGTCTTAACGCACAAGGGATTCAATTATGGCCACAGAGTAGGATTCAGCATGAACGGCTCATTTAGTGAAAGGAACTTTTCCACCATCACTGCCCACTGTGTCCAGTAGAGAATGCCTGGCAGCGAGATCTTCAGTAAAAACATCACCTAAATGTGTCTTTTCGTAATATTTTTTTAAAATTCACATTAACGACAAGCAAACTTATCTACATAACCTTCATTGCAGCTGCCTTATGCAGTATACCATAGCTAATGAAGCCTATATGCACAACAGAGCACTCTAACTAATCAGTCTTAAAGCTGTTCTGGATTGATATGGGCAATTACTTTCGTGTTTTCTTTGAAGGTTCCTTGTAATTCTTTCTCTGTCCCACTTCGCTCTTCTTGCCCACCTACATAATACATGGGAATCAGACCTCAGAGGACATTTAAATTGTTTTTGTATTGTATACACTTTACATTACTTTGAGATACACACGTTATTCAAATCCACCAGAGTAGAGTACAAATGAACATTCAAAAAAAAAGTAAATACCTTTTAGTCTGCAGTTCAGGCTGTGTTGCGCTTCGCTGTATCCGCAGTGACCTCCTTGATAAACCACAGAGAGTAAAAATGGGGCCGGGATTAGAAAATGAGTGAAAGATCCAGTTCATAAAATAGAGATGAGGAAAAACAAGAAAAAGTAGTTTGTTTTTTTCTCTTGCAAAATCATATTTTCATGGCTTCTAGTCTTTAAATGTGCATTGGTGTGAGCCAGCCCGAGCCACTGTATTGTGCAGCCTCTCTGTCGGTTTTTCATTCACACACACACACAATTTCACCTACTCTGTGCCCCAGTAGAGCCTTCTCTGTCTCTCTCCCTTTCTCTCTATTACACACACATTCATGCACTCTCTCTCTCTCCAGCGAGGCGCACTCCCCCTCTTACTTCAGCTGTTGGATTGATCTCTCTCCTTCGCTCTCTTTCCTCTCTTTGTACTTCCACTGTGTGCCGACTCTCCACCATCCATCTGTCAGTCCCTCTTTATGCTTTTTTCCGTATCCAAGTGCTCTTCTATTAAATTATCCCGAATTTTCTTCATCACTCTCTCTCACGCCGTCCTTTTTGTCTCTCACTGTTCCACCACATTTTATCCTCTCCTTTCGCTCATTATTTCGGCCACTCCATCAATCAAACACTCACATTTGTCCCATGATATGGTTCCCTCCCCTTTGTCTTTCCCCGTCTCACACGAACATTGAATGGATTTAGGTCACCTTTTGTGTATTTGACGCCGAGAGGTCCTCAAAGAAATAAAGAAAGACTGATTTTCCTGAGTGATTGATTTTTTTCCATTTCCTCTAAAATCTAATCTGAAATTAGACAAATTGTCTCATGAATGTGATTTGAAGTTTGCTCATGAATGAGATTTTGAAGAGCTTTAACTTTGAAATTCTACATCACAATTTCCTGCTTCTCACTGAGTGACACCTTGAGGTGGTCTGCTATTAACCTGCAGTGAAATCATTTTGTAACTGTGCACCATTTCCTCTCAAATCTAATCTGAAATTAGACAAATTGTCTCATGAATGCGATTTTGAAGGGCTTTCATTTTGAAATGCTACATCACAATGTCCTGCTTCTCTCTGAGTTTGGGTATCATGACCAGTTAGTTTGTTTCATATTGTCGTCTTTTGAGTTAAATTAACTGCTGTTGATCAGTGTTGCTTTCCTTTTTAGAAAGTAGTTTTGAGTTGTTGCATTTTGAGCATTTCAGTATATTGTTAATAAATTACTATTTTGTTTCTTCAGCCATTGCCCGTCACTCTTCTTCCCTGTGTTTATTTACACTGCTAGTCCCCTCATCCTCTGGATCTTAATCGGGGAATGTAACAATACTTCATCTTCGAACACAGGATCAGACTTCTGTGTGATCTTAGGGTCCATAGTATTTACAGAAAGAAGCATGGTTCACATGGCCAGGTCTTTCACTTCCCAACTCTGGCGTTATCTAAATATTGGGGGATGCTTCAAACTAATTAGTTCTTACGAAACGTCGTCCAACCACGCCTGAAGGCAAAAGTGTATAGAGATGTGCACAACAACTCAAATGTGGAGAGGGGCATGACGTGATAATCGTTAAATATAGTGGCGATAATTGCATGGTGTTGAACTTGGTTCTAAGTTTGAAGGTGATGGAAGAATGAAAAAAGGGAGCTTGACAAAGATGTTTCAAATTAACCCAATTTCTCACCTCTACACTCACTGCATAAAGTGGGTGTGAATGTTGGATTGCCAGTTTCGACACGTTAAATAAAAAGGTGCTGTGGGAGACGGTTTTAAACACTGTTCAACAAGCACGACAGTTGAAACATAATGACCCGCTCGTCAAATGTCGATTTAGGTTTGAACAGATGATGTTTTCTGGCAGCGTTAGTTAACAAATCCACCGATTGGACGAATACTACAGATTTTTTGGGGGAGATTATTTCTGTGGCATTTTATAATAATAATAATAATAATAATAATAATAATAATAATAATAATAATAATAATAATAAAAACAATACATTTAATTTATATAGTGCTTTTCATGACACTCAAAGACACTTTACATTAAAATCATCATGTATAAAAACAATACACTTCTGTGACAGACTCAAGGAAAGACATCATCAGTATACAGCATGACCACAATGTCCACAACCACAAGGGGAACAACTTATATAAGAAATGATATATTCAGTATGTAATATGTGGGACGATACCAAGTAAGTTTATATAACAATTCTTAGTGAAGTGGTTGAGTGATAACTGTCCTTATGCTTGCTTTACGGTTGCTCTTAGAGCCCATCAATGATAAGGATAGAGGACAGAAGAAGGTGAGCTGGATTGAGATATATTAATGCACACAAGAGTACACTCTGCAACCTGTCAGATCCCGCCTCTTGGACGATATGACACCTGCATTGTAACCCTTGACAAGAGCTCTAGTGGGTGCTCTCTTTTAATGGTGCGCCACTCCACCTGGTGTGTGTGTTCACCACACTTTCCTCCTACCTTGGTGCTTCTGCTGTCCATTGTCCTCATTGTGAGAATGAGACACGAGCTTTCCTCCTGCTTTCAGTGTGTACGCCTCGCATGCCAAAGGCAAGGAGAGAAAAGTGGGTCACGGGCAGATGGACCATACAGTAGTAAAAAAAAAAAATATGCTGGCTCGGTTTTTTTTTATTTTTTGCTGGGTGTTTTACTGAGTGCATTTACTTAGTAGAGTACTAGAGTCAGAATGAAAAATGAAAACAAAAGCAGAGAAGAAGAGATGCGAGTAGAGTGCAGGATGAGAGAAAATGATTGATTTTTGAAATCGAAGCTGTGAAGCGGAGAGAAGGTTTCGCTTTCGATCGCATGGCTTGAAATGTGTCCGGCTTAAGATTACATTCAGTGAGAGTTTACATCGAACTATATTCATATCAATAAACGATACAATCACTACTTGTGACTGCTGCACACAGACAAACACTGCTTAGCAAATTCACAGCCATGTATACAGTTACTCACTCTTGAAATGAAACACTTTATATAAATCGTATGATGTACAATGAAAAAGCTGATTACTGTGCAGACGTACAGGCTCGAACCTGCTTTAAGGCCTTTTTCCTGAATTCTTTTCTCAAGGAAAACCGATGCAGTGCTGGACTCTGGTGGCCATTTCAAGTTACTGAAACAGAGACCTCTATTTCTAAAATGTGAGCAACAAAACAGTTCTCAGAATGTTGCTCTTTTTTTTATGTTTCAGAACTATTTAAACATTGGCTGCTTTCTAGTTCTTAGAATGGATTTGCTTAAAATGCGTTTCAACATTTGTTCTGTGGGTTCATCTGGTTTTGTCTTCCTCTCATTCAAATTATGAGAATCATGGAAATATACTTTGTACTAAAGGGAATAGAATAAAGAAACATGTCACTTTATAAAAAGGACAAGGCTCTTTTTTGATCCTGTTCATGATAATACATTGGTGTTGCCAAGTGTTTCTGACTGCAGTAAGTCAAAAAAAGTCCCCGCAGCACAAAACTAAACTGATCGTCTTGTTTCTCGGAATCCAAAGTAGCTGTAACAGCACATTTTGGTTCCACGTGTTGCATCTCTTTTTGCCTTTTTATCAGATCAGCGTAAAGACATCTGCACACAGTTATCTTGGCAGGAACACCCATCTTTTGGATGTTGAAGTCACTTCGCTTGTACGCAACATTATTTATGTGCAGGGGAGGAGAACATGAGATATAATGTGGCATATAATGTATAAGAATGTGTTCTGCTTTTCTAGAAGAAGAAGTTGCTGACCATAATTCAGCCGTTTCGTTTTAGAAATCGCATTTAACACCTAAAACCCACAGTGTTCTGAAATGTGGTCTATAACTGTGTCATATTAAGCTTTTTGAGTGTTGATTCTTTGCTGATATTTTAAACCTGAACTGGGCGCCTGCAGTACAGACAGGTTCACAACATCCTATCTCATCTGTGTGTCCATTAATAGTGGTATGATTATCACGTATTTTTAAAAGCAAACATTTTGTTTTCCTCTTTTAGCCTCAGAGCCTCACTGTCAGTTCGATTCACACGGTGATGTCAGCTACCACCACCAACGAAAATCATCTGGTTTCTGCTTTCAATCTGTGTAGAAGGCTTAATCATTTAATCTGATGAAGAGCTGTGGCAGTTTCCCCTTCATTTCTCAGAAGTCTTACTTAGAGACCAACTGTTAAGCAGAAGGTCAGTTTGGGTTTCTTTGACTTTTTGACTTGAGCCAAAATAATTACAAATCTTGCTGAATGTTGAGTCCCTGCACAACATAGAAGTCTATTATGTATTGCTTTCATTAACTTCACGGAGCCTTGCGATAATTCAACGCCAAAGTTGTTTTGGGTTCATTTACCGTCCAATCAAATACGACCATCAGGAGTCTTTATGAAGACCTGCATCCTTGTTACTACACACTGCATGCTTTCAGCAACTGAAACTCCTTCGTGAAATAAATTACCACCAGAAAAGTTTTGTTTAATTTTTCACAGGTTTCAGGCCCTAAATTGGGATGCGGCACGTAAATGCTTCTCTTGCTTCTGTCTTGTTCCGTCTGTGCCTTGTTGAACTGTTGTTCCTCATACAAAAGCAGGCTTGCTTTTAGTTCAGTCGAGTCTCTTGTTTGCCGTCTTAGTTTAACTGGGGTTCTCCAACTATAGATTTTTGATTTAACCAATAGCTATCTTTAGTGCCTATTGGAGGTTTCTGTTTCTGTCATGTTATGTAATCCTCTTTTTCTGTTAACCCTTGTAATATAGTTTGTCAGACCTCCTAATTTAGAGGAGCTGAGGCTGGCCAGGTAAAGCATTTGTACATATAGCCATTTATTATTTTAAAGAAAATATTAACTGCCTTCTGTTAAGATGAGCTTTGGTATGCTACTAGGGAAAACTATTGCGGGGAAATATGGTTGCAGAGGGGAAGTATACTTAGATATTTACTTTTGCAACTCTCGTGTGCTTTGGCTCAACCCTGGCAGCAACTTCCTCAACATGACTCAAAACAGACACTTAAGTGTCCGGACACTTCTTAACACCTCGGTCATTGTGTCGTTTCTCTTCACTGCGTTACTCTGGCAGTGCCATGAGGGGAATACAACATCTGCTGCTCCTGGCAGGTAAGAGGGATCCAGTGAAACATGAACCGAGATTGCTGGGTTTAAAAGTTTACGTTCATTTATGTAAAATATAGTTCAGATTATACGGTATTCGTTTTTGTGAGTATTATTACAGTTATAGCATGCTCAGCGGAAATTTTGTGGGATTTGATATTGCTTTTAATACATAGAGTATGAAAATGTCAAAACGAAGGTTGAGGCCTTTTGATGTCCCTGCAGCTGGTGATCGAGGCAATTAATCAATTATACAAATTTCCAACATAGCTAAAATCATCCTAAAATGTTTTTACATTTAGCTGAATTTTCTGTTACAAATTGCATTTAACAAATAAGATAAAGTTTTGCCGCCATAAAAATCACAGAGCTGCCCTTTAGCAAGGAATTTAATAGTTAAAAAAAAGGGGGGGATTTTGCAAATCAACATTTTGACTCTGTGTCAGAAATGCCCTGCTCTAGATGGAAGAGACTAATGTTAACGGTGTATTATTACAGAAAGACTTAAGACTATATTAAAGAATAACATTTTTATATTTTGTTACAGAGTTCGTGCTCCTGGCAAGATGTCAGCCATAAGGTAACCCGTGTTCACAGATGTGCAAAAGCCGTCAGCTCTCCATCTTCCCTGTGTTACCTCTCAGGGGTGTAACATCTCAATAGATGGCAAGCAATGACCATGTACAGCAGCCCTTTGTGGTTTACTGTAATGACATAAACGACGCCTCCACAATCTACATGTCTCCTTTTCTTTGTCTCCTGCCTCCTTAGTTTCTATCTTACCCGAACTCAAGCAGATCTTCTCAGGGGACTTGCTTTTTCTGAGATGTGACAGCAGCTCAAGTGGGAACAGAGTGAGATGGTACTTCAACGACATGGAACAACCGCTGACAGACAAAACCTGGAAGATAGGAGTTGCTACACCCAAGCACTCAGGCTCTTATCAATGCGAGCGCAACGGGGAAAAGAGTGCCGGTTTTTCCATCGACGTCCTGGGTAAATGTACCACATGAACATAAGTGTTACATCTCAAACTCCCAAAGATGTAAAGGGAGGTACACAAATAATTGTATAATTTATCTATTTACCATTCAGATTACATTCCCAGTGCCTCCCTCACCATCAAGACAGGCCAGCCAGTGATGCAGACAGGAGGATCCGTTCTCTTGCAGCTCGACAATGAGGAGGGTCTGCACGGATGGAAGTGCTGGGTCTATAGAGGAGGGCCGACAAAGAAGATTGCGTTGAGGTTGAATAATGACAATGCGAGTGCGGTCTTTCAGACCCCTAGACTGAATGTCCGAGAGACCGTTTTCTGGTGTACCGATACTAAGCAACTCAGAAGTAACCAAATCACGGTCAGGACCTCAGGTAGGCCGACTGTTATTTGAATGCTCTGTCACACTAAGCCAAGGGGACATGCAGGTTCAGGGGAAGACTTTCTGTCGGTTCTTCACTGCGAGCAACCCCTTTCACAATGTAACATTAACAGCATTATCATTTAAATGATGGGGGGTAAACTCTAATACAATCATCTCCTTTCAGAGAAGGCCACATCGTTGGAAATGTATCCTCTGCCTGCTGTGGTTGGGGAGAGTCTGACTCTGAAGTGCCAGGTCTGGGGCACCAATGACATTAGCCACACTATTTTCTACAAAGACAATGCAGTCATTCTGGAAGGGTCGAGTTCCATCTACAAAATCCCTGAAGTGACAGAATCTGCAAAGGGAAGTTACAAGTGTGATGCCACATTCAGGTACATGGGGCGCACTGCCGGGCCCCCATACCAAGTGGTCTCTGATAACCAAGATGTGTTTGTCCAAGGTACACATAATCAACCAACACCCTTTGACTGCTGGTGTACTGAGTTTCCCTCTTTTGTGTAATACTGTATGCTTTACACGTGCATCTGTTTCTCCTCATTTGTTCTTTTTCAGCACCTCCTATGAAGGCGGTTCTCTCTGCAAACGTTGGCATGTCGTGTTCTTGTCCACTTTGTCCCAGGGACAGCACCTATCATTGGTACTACAAAAACAATGGTCAGCCATGGGCCCTTATGGATTCCAGCCACGAATTCATGATGCCAAAAGCGAGTGGTACCTATGCATGTAGAGCCGTGTGGGCCATCGGGAGGTCTTTTCTCAGCAATGTTCACTTTCGTGAGTTCCTGCTTTTGTTCCTGCTGATGGAATTTGACACCGTTTCCCTTGACATATTAATACAAATTAAGAGCACTTAACTCGTCATGAGCACTGTCCAGCCTGTGAGAACAGTTGTAGAATGTATTTTGTGACCATCGAGGGAGCTTACAAAGTCAAAAAAAGAAAACCCGAGTGTGTCATCAGCGTTATCCCACCTTCGGCTCAGAGACTTCAAAATCTTAACAGAAAACTGGACACGCAGTTACAATGTCTTACAAAAAGGGGGATGTGGAGTTTGAAAGATGAAGATATTTACCAAGCAGGGAGGTTCTAGCAAATTATGCTACAGAGTTGCATTATGGGAATTGCAGAACAAACTGTGTTTGTGGATCTTAACCCATGCAAGGGCGTAAAAGTCAAGGAATCTCTGCGGAATCAATTTTAACCATTTTCATAGTCAGTCTTGTGAGCCCCCCCCCCCCCCAACTTTATGGCAGTATACCAAATAGCTGGAGTTCTTAACAATGAGATTCATATATCAATATTTAATGCATGAAAAACGCTGCTAATTCAACTGATATTTACCATCACAAGGTCACAGTCGGGGATTTCAAGGTCTGCATCTTTTGTCTCCGTTTCAGATCCACCTCCGACCAAATCCATTCTAATTGGTGTTGCCATCGTGCTGGTGCTTCTCGGATTAGCAGCTGTGGTCGTTTGTATATACTATAAAAAGAGAAATGCCACTGGTGAGTAGCTATTACTTCTTTTCCATTTTTTCGAAACACACTGATGGCATCAAATAGCACGTATTTCTTCTTTTTTAGTGCCAATTTATGAGGATGTGGCGATGACCTCGCGAGACACAGGTGATGACAGATATGAGGTGCTGCGCAAGGGTGCCCAAAGGGAGGGCGAATATGACACCCTTCACCCAGAAGCACCAGGCAGACAGAAGAAAGAGAGTGAATACGAGGCACTGAAGAGAGAGGAAGTGGAAGGGGGGGTATACCACACTCTGGGGCAGCAGGAGGTCAGTGAAGATACGCAGCAGTAAAGGACTGAGACTATGACACAGTGGAGGAAAAGAAGGAAGTCACAGCAGAGGAACAAGAGGCTGAGCCATAAAAGGACAGATTGGTCTCAGTAGCTTTTACGCTTAAAATAAAATCGAATTTCCCGCAAACCTGAAAAGTCAGATGATGTCTTTGTCACACTCCTTAACTTCAAATTCTTTGATTGGAAGTTAACGTAGTGCTGTATGTGAAATGAAAGTAACTCAGGGTCATGTATCGAGAATTGTGAGATTAAACTTGTGATTTTCAGGGAGAAATACTTTGACCGAAAACAAAAGTCAGTAAAAAACTAGCTGCCAAATAACAAAATATGATCCTGTTTATATATGCATGTTGCAAAGTGCAGCAGCAGCTAGAAATTGCTGCAATTTCTTTTTTTATTGTATTCATCATGTTAATTATGTGGAGTATTCTGTAAAATGTAAAAAGCCATCACAAGTTAACAGAAGAGAAAATGCCACCAACAGTCCAAAACACCAAATATTGTGTCAGCTCTGATCCGGCCAACTCATTTATTCAACCCAGAGCGTTATCACATGTATACTCACCACTGACGGTGTTGTGACCCCGTTGTTTATCAAAAAAAAAAGGCCACCACGGTTGCTGATTGCTTGGTTTGACGTCCAGTTTCCAACGTAGGCATTTCATTTCTCACAACTGCATCTTTTCCAACATAAACAGAGGACAGACACTTTCTCTGTCACAGCCCATTTCATGGGCTGACCCCCCTGATTATATTAACCTGTGGCTTAATTGACAGCGGCACTACGCCCCCAAGTGGTGGGAGGTTTTAACAAACAAAACAATAACAAAATGGCTCTTACAAACGGAATCATACCGATTTTCCATGACAATTACGCAAGTGTTTTTTTGAAGGCTTTTTATAATGTGTAAAGTAGATTGAGCGCTTGATCAAACAATACAAATATGGGAAAGGGGTGAGTAGAGTTTCATTTGTACCGCCATGGAGGACGGCCCCATGATTTGACTTTTGTGTCTTAAAATGTATTTGCCTCAACCGATGCTTTCTGTGATCTATTTTTCTTTTTATTTGGCAAATAAGAAATGGCATAATATTGCACAGTTTCTGCTTTTGCATTCGAACGTAAAATCACTTGTGTGTGTGCCGATCAGATATCAGATTAATTTGCACCGCAAACGCAGTATCTTGAGAGAGAATGTCATTCCTGTTATGTGCTGAAATAAATCTATTCGATTAAATCTGGTTGTAGTTTGTACAAATCACTTCATCACAAAATGTATAGATGTTATGAACCTCTGCTGCCTTTTTACCCCAACAACAAATTAATGCCAAAGAATGTTCAAGACTCAGAATTCATTACACATACAGCTCGGGTGTTATCTCTCTAAATGTTTGTGATGCAAAGGAGAAAACAAAGATCAAGCAAGTTGACAAAGGGCTCTGAGGCAAAGGGTCCCACCCCTCCAGAGGGCCTCAGGGTGCACTCCACATAGACCACAGGTCTTCCACATCCACGTCATATCTCAGGGACATGACTTCCGCCTCTCTGTCTCACTTGGTGCTTGGTGTGACTTCTGCGGTGGCACCATCTGGGTCAAATTGAAGCAATTGAGCCACAGTGAGTAGGCCTATTGAAAACATTCGGCAGGCGATGCTCAATGGCTTGTCCTCTTGATGTCTTTCGCCCAGTCGGCAGTTGAGTCTGGATTATTGAGGTAACCCAGCCTGTTAGAGCGTCCAGGTGACTACTCTTTCTCTCACTGGCAGATGGATGCAGGATGAACCCATTGATTTTTAGAAACCAGAGCAGGTCAGCATGACTGAATCCCTGAGCCAAAATCTATTTTTCCTTCTTAATTTCTGTGCTCTTATAGTGCTCAGTGATCAATACACTGTCTGGAGAGGAGTACAGCATTATGGGTAACATGAAACCACTGTATCCAACGCTTTAAAGAGCTGCATTATTCCTGCCTGAATCATGCATGAAGCAGAGGAAAGTTGGCTCAATCAAGACAAAGCAGGTGCTGAAATGACACATTTAAAATGCTGATTAAAAATGGAACACTCAGCTATAATCATCTTCTTCCTCTTCTTCTTTTTTTTCCGCAAGACAGTTGATACATCGCCTACTGACATTAAAATATAAAAATTGGAGTAATGCATAAGAATAAAAAGCCTATAAATAACTAAGATCTATAATTATTGTGCAGGAATGATCACCTCTAGGTTTTATTATACAATACATGTACATGGTTTTTACACATACAATTTTAGTTAACAATCCAGAACAAAACATTTAACAAGGAAATAAATGAAGAATGACAAAACGGTAAAAACCCTGACATTTATTAGGCTATTTAATCTATCAGTGAACTCCACTCTATGAAACCGTATCAGCCAAAGAGATACCTTTGTTCTAACACACTGACATTTATTTAGTCCTTAACCTTCATTTTTGGGGCTAGCTAGATACATTTAAACATCTACTAACAACATTAACATAAAATCAAATCAGTGAAGAATATATTACAAGTAATTCATATTGAACCAAATTCTGATATTGGACAATTGGAAGAAAACGGTCTCAAAGAGACCCGATAAAAGTGTCTTTAAACTACCCTGGGAAATAGCATCTCCTCTAGTGTTATACGAGGCATTTTTATTCCCCAGTTTGTCAGCAGGCAGACAGGTTCGAGGCCTAGTGCATAAAACATTTTTGCACAAGATGCTGCATCTAAAAATACCAGTATGGGCGATTTAGACTTCACAGAAAGCTGTGTCCAGTATTATTTGCAGGTGTTCAATTATTTTCTTCGTGGATGAGTAAACCAATACTACAGAGCAAAATATGTTTGTTGTATTGGCACAAGTAACATGCTTTTAAAAAAGTGTGCACATTAAGGACACGACTTAACATTGTTTTTAGGAGAAAAAAGCTTTCATGGTGTGAAGACCATGTAGAAAACCAGCTCAGGTGATTTAACTTCAGTGGAGGGGAATACTTTTGGGTTGCCGAAGTTCTCCAACAATTTATGATTTGATTTAAAACTCTATCGTTTTTTTTTACCAAAATACAGAAGTGCTCTTGTCACCAATGTGCGCCAAAAGAGTTGTAACTATTTAAGTGAGAGGCATACAAATGAAATCCTGTCAGATAATATCTAGAAATGTCTACAAATATTAGAGTGAATAAACACCAAAGAAAGCCACAGCAGGCCTAAAACACAACCGTCCTCCGAGGAATATTGCAGGGAGGGTGATGAGTCCTAATACACTCTTACTTAGGTTGTGTGTCACACAAGGTACACAATTGCACACACAAACACACATTTTACATTTACTAATGTCTTCACCTCCACTGTGGAGTCTCTTTGGATTCAGTTCAGTTATGACAATATCGTCAGACTTGCTGAAAAATGGTCCGCTCCCACATTCACATTTTAATCCGCACTTTCAAAGTTCTTCATGCCATCGGGTGAAGCTCCACGCCGTTGATGTACTGTTTCTGCCTCACATATGTGCAGGAGATCTGCAGGTTTTATGTTGACTCTCGGTCTCTGTAATTATTGGTTCCCGGTTGGACATACTCCTCAGTTTTGTCCCAGTCTGAGACCCAGCCTCCTCCTCCCCCCATGCCTCCGGCTCCGTTGGGATCTGCTCCCTGGTTCATGGCTCCGTAGCCTCCCCCACCGCTTGTGCGATACAGCTCCTCTGTCTCGTTTGCGAGCTCGTCCTCATCCAGGATGCCACATTTCTCATCACTCAGCTGCTCCGGCTCTGCCCAAGCTTGCTTCTCTCCAGATGCAAAGAGGCCTGCAGCCCAGAGACATGATCAATCCGTAAGATACAGAGTTGTTGCAGAGTTTTCAGCCTTATGACAACCAAACTACAGAAGATTGCATGAAGAGCAATGCACAGATTGTTCCATACTTGAACGCTCTAATGCTCCGGTTCTGGGGAAAAATGAGTGAAAACAGAAGTCATACACACCATAGAATATAACACCTCCATAATGAACGAGCGAGGCGATAAGAAACACTCCCTGCCACTCCTCCCGCGTCTGTCAAAGTAGAGTGAGAGAACAAAAAGGCATTATGAGCATGAAAAGAAGCACAAAAATAAATGTACCGGTAAGTATAAATGAGCTTATACTCAGAACACCTTTTACTCCCGTCAATGAAACTTGTTGCTCAAACAACTTACTTTAGATCCAACTTCTCCTGTGGCTGCGATTGAGCTACTCTCAGTCCAAATTTAAATTGTTATCGGCCCCTCTTAAGTCATACATTTCTCCCTGTATGACTATCGGACATGTATAAGGTCATGCAACATACATGTTTGTGCCATAATCCATGGTAATAACAACAACAAGAACATAAATGTATGTTTGCATGTATTTTACAACACGAGCCCTCACCTTATGCTTCGTCATTGCGCCAACAATAAGTGGGCAAACCATGCCAGACAAAGTGCCCACACCGTTGGAGATACCCATGAGGATACTAGCATATCGTGGTGCAATGTCCAGGTGGTTGACATTGAAACCTTATGAGGAAAGATAAATACAATAGTAGCACATAAATGATAGGAAAGTTATCTGAGCACAAGCTCTACAAATTGTACTTATTGATATTGATGGAGGCAATGTAGATGCATTGATACAAAATGTTACTGCAGTAAGAATAAACGTGGTTTCACCTGAAATTGCAAAGCCAGAGAAGCCCACAGCCAGGACCAGGAATGTGATTGACACAGCTTTTGTATGAGAGAAGCCCACCACCAGCAGCAGGGTTGCCTCCATCCCGAACCCTGATGTAGACGAGTTGAACTTGTTCATGGAAAACATTAACTATAAGGCAATAGTTCTGGTATTTTGAAGTGGGGTTCGATAAGGTACTTGTCTATAGTCAGTGTGTGATTCTTTTAGGCGAGTCTTACTTTTACGTGGTTAAAAAATGTTTTGCTGCTGCCCCCTCTCTACAGCAGTACACATTGCATTGCTCCTGTGCTGGTCCTCTTGTCTGCTTGTCTACTGTCGGTCAGCTGTACACTGACTATGGATAAGTACCTCACACAACCCCACTTCAAAACACCACAACTATCCCTTTAAGTCTCAATGCAAAATGCTCATTCAAGTCAACTTAAGCCTGTTTTCTTCACGGCTTTCTCTTCTTCTGTTTCATAAAATGCTGTTGAGTGAACAGTAACCTTTCGTTTGCCCAGCACTGACAGCGTCCCACACTGTATACTTCTCCATTTCACTTTGCTATTGATTTCTCTATAGTTCAAAAATAGCCAGCAGAGGCAGGGCTTCTGCTTTCCAGTGAGTCATCATTTCCCGTATGCAGCAACTCTTTTCTCACTACAGCTGACTAAATACTGTAGTTAGCCCCATAATTAGCCAATAAGGTACTGTTCCACATGAAGGAACCAGCTTTCTGACTAAAATAAATAAAAAAAGATATTTTTATATCAGATATGGCTACCGTTTTAACGTCTTGGGGGAAAGAAATTGCTGCTATTATTAGCACAGCAAGTGAGCTACATTTCTTGTGCACTACACCTATGCATTCCCCTTTCTGAAATTCTAAATGTGCTTTCTTACCTCCACAGTTCATAAGTTTCCTGACGTTAGTGGTGGTCATGATTTGGTTGGAGCGCAGATAGTCAGCAAGCTGGCCACCAATGGGCACGATGATGGTCATGACGAGGTGGGGAAGTGCAGAAACCATGCCCACCTACAGAGAGATGAGACAAAGAAAACAACATGGAAAAGCCTTTCTCGAGCTTTTGACTTCCTTCAGTGTAGTTTCATGTTATTGTACATATGGCAACATTTGTTCCTGGTGCAGTACGCCGCACATAACCACATCTGGTTTCTGTTACCTTGCTGATCTCAAACCCAAACACCTCTTCGAAGTATGCGGGCTGGCTGATGAGAAGCAAGTAGAAAGTCCAACTTCTGCAGAAATTTGCCACGATGATGGCATACACTGGCATGGACGTGAAGAAGGCCCTCCACGGCGTGTTGAATTTCTGTAACGCAGCAGAAATGAGTTACTTATTTCAGGGATTTTGTCATGGAATTTGAAGCCTCTGACTCGTTTCTCAAACATAAATGTACAGCTGTTTCAGCAGGATTAATGCCCAGTTTCGTCTAATTGAGATGATCTGTTTGGCATAAATGAAAAACCAGGACATTGTGATCAAGATCATGATGGTTGGAATAAATGAAATGCATGAACGCAGACACAAATGAGCAGAGGTTACAACTTATACATACTTTACATGTATCCGTGCCATGTTGCTTTCATGTTGGTCAAATATTCTTATTATTATTAGAAATGGCTCATGACGATGTTTGACACCCTCTTAAGCTTCATCCAGGCTAACTTGTTTACCATATAGTAGATAGTGTGAACATATCAACTGACATTCAGCTGAGGGAAATGTAAATAACAGGGCAGGCCACATTAGTACTGCGTTACAGTGTTTGAATCATGTTATTCATGCTATTCCACGTACTGACCGTGATTGTATATTGGGACGACTCTCCAATGCTTTCCTCAATATAAGTTCTCTCCTCCTCAGTGATGGTGGGATGGGCTGCTGGACTTTCATAAGACACCAGGATCCAGAAGCAATACCACATGATCCCAAAGCTTCCTGTGGGGAGGAAGAAGACAAGCAGGGGAAAAAGAAAGAGCAACGTAAGCGTCACAACTGGAAAGAAAGGTCATAAAGAACAAGGAGACACATCGACTGTAGCTGCTGCCTTTCTGCAAATTTGGCACAAATGTCCACCTGGATTGAAGGAGCTGATTGGATTTGGTGTTCAAAGGTCATGTGACCTCACAAAACACATTTCATTTTGACAATTTCACACAAATGTCTAATAGAGTAGAATTATGAAGTAAGGACCATTTGGAGAGACATGGATGTAAACTGTAACATGACTGGACTCGTTTTTTTCTGGTTCTCATATTTTGCCTTTTGCTGTCTCCTGGTCCTTCTTTCAGTATGTGTCAGTATCTACTGTTACTTCATGTTAATGCGGGACTCTGCATGTTTATTATGGCAACAATCACATTGTAATGTATTTCACTACAAAGACAATGTGTAGTTTCCCCAAGTTATAGTTCGGTCCGAAAACAGTAGCCCCAGTGTAAAGCCTCTACATTTCATTTTGTTTGCCTCCGGCCAAAAGGACAAGGGTCTCTTACCGTAGACATAGAAGACTGACGACCATCCTGTGTACTGAACCAGGATTCCAGCTAATGGCATGGCAATCACAGCCCCAGCATAAGAACCTAGATAGAAGAAAACAATGTGCTTAGGGCTGCCATTTGAATTGTACTCTGCCACTGACTTTGTCACGTAGCCGTTAACTCCACACAACATGTCAACAACTCATTCATTGTAGGTGTCTCCAGGACCACAGTTTGCCATGATGACACAGACTCAGAAGGTGAAAAAAAACAACACCAGACACACGCTGTTGCAGCTGGTAAACAGTGAAAAACGACATGTTTCGATTGTTTGTGTTGTTCGATCAACAGTCCAAAACCCAAAGAAGATGGAACCAACAAGATGTTGCATTTTTATCAAAATAGTTGCCAATCAATTTTCTTTAAATTAGCTAATGTATTCATTTACTGACCGTTTCAGTTCTAACTGTGGCTTCATCAAACTTGCAATATGCGTCTCTTAAAGTGATAATAAACATCCCTCGTTTAAAGACCGAGAGAACAGATACAGACGGACTCACCACAAAAGGCTGTCGTGGCCAGGCGACTTCTTTCAAGAGGTGGGGCCCATTTTGCCCAAATGCCGTGACAGGCTGGATACGAAACCCCCTGTGGGATAGGGAAGAAATTACACTGTGCTCAATGTATTCAATACCAATTGAATGTGTTCATGAGCAAGCTATAGGGTCAAGCACCTCCACAAGTCCTTGACATATTCTGACGAGGATAACGCAGCCAAAGTGCATCCGTGCTGCAGCAGGGATGAGCATGTTCAGGAAAGACGTGGCCACTATAGCAAAGCCAAACACTCTGGAAGAGGAAAGAATAGAGACAGGAAGAGACATTCAGTGTGTATACTAGACTATTAACAACTATCCCTTGCATACAATAAATAGTGAATTAACAGACCTGTTTGCTGCAAACCTTTGACAGATGAACCCTCCTGGGATTTGGGTTGCGATGTATCCCCAGAAGAAGGACCCGTGAATCATTCCCACTGTTTCTGGATTCCAGTCAAACTGAGCTTTCTGTTGGGACACACAGGGCCCATGCACTTGAATTAGAGTTCAATCCCTAAAATGCACTGAGGCGATCTGCACATGTATGTATATATGTATGTGTTATGTACCAGAATAATAGACAGACTTCAAACCTCATCCACTCACCACTATGACCTCCTTGTTGTCTCTAAAGACGGTGTGGCTGTTGACCATGCTGACGATGGCCACGCCCAAGTTACATCGGATACCAAAGGAGATACAGAAGCCAATGCCTGAGAGGATGGCGATGATGTAGCGCCGGGGCAGGCCGAAGCATGTGCAGTCCACCACGGGGATCTCCTTCTCCTCCACCAGCTCCGGCCGGCCCTCCGCCGACAGCTCGATGGTCTCGCCATTTTCTTGCTTCTTCTCAAGAGCTCTGTTCAGCAGGGAGAGGAAAGTGAATGGAACATTTAATATGTAACGTATTGTAGTTTAGACTCAAGTCAGCCACACAAACACACACGCAGTAAACTGAAGTACTGGTGAATCTGTTTTCTTAAGAAGTACATTTTAAGAGTTAAACTTTGATATAGCCTCAATCCTTGTACATCTATTTTGTCAGCTTGTGATTTGTTTGACATGATTGTCTGGGCTATCTGTCAGTTGAACTATCTCAACTCATAGCAATGTTGAATAGCAACCCTTGTCCTATCAAGAAAGAAAATATACACCAAAACACACTGACATATGAGAAACGCACCCAACAGTCGGTGTACAGTTTGCTGATTCACTGAACTAAACAAGTGCCAGCCCTCAAAAAGGAAATACTTTTAGATTTTTGTATTTTCTTTTAGAGCAGCCAGGTGAGCAAAGCGAGGTTTTCCAAACTCAGTGAGAACAGATGTTGTTCTGCAGGGCTTGTAGACTGACAGCTTGGCTCGATACATGAGATCTTTCTCGCTGTTCCTTTGACTGGTAACTCTCGCATCTTAACAAGAGGCAGTTATCTGTCCACCACTGGAGCTTGCTGACATTACTTTGACTTATCCTGTCTTTTCAAGGTATTAATAAATTGGGTATTATTGAAGACGTTCATCTCCTGACAGAGCTGGCAGACAGTGAGAGTACAGTAGCCTATTGTGAGCATTCATCGTGGTTGGGTTGAAAATCCAACAAATTTCATATTTATTTACAAGATTGTATATATATATATATATATAGATCTTTTTTATGTAGATGTAGACCACTGGGTTCAACAGCCATCCAAAATCTCTTTGTTTGTGCAAAAAAACACTTTTTAGGTGCTGCAAAATGTCAAGCCCAAGGACAAGATCACTCGCGACACAAGCCTCATGCACTTTTTACATCCTGCTTATATATAGGCCTTTCCAACTCATTCAGAATGGAGCTTTATTCTCTCAGTTGTGTGCCGCGTCAGATTCAGTTCCTCTGCATACTCTAACGAACCCTGTCCTAAACCCGAATGTCACCACTCTATCGAGTCACCGGGGACGAGGACAGGAACAGTTCTGAAATAGCAGGCAAAGAAAAGCACCATGATCTTTAAAAAGACATTATTGAAGCTCAGCATCAGGAGATGTACTTCCCGTGGAGATTTATTAATGACATGGATATCAAATATTAAGCGCGAAAAAGACTGATCTTTGTATTCTTGCCAACAAACCTTATCAGAGCGGTCCCCTAAAATCAGTAATCAGACTGGGAAAATAGAAGCTACACAAT
Organism: Melanostigma gelatinosum; assembly: GCF_949748355.1. Taxonomy (NCBI): domain Eukaryota; kingdom Metazoa; phylum Chordata; class Actinopteri; order Perciformes; family Zoarcidae; genus Melanostigma; species Melanostigma gelatinosum. The sequence continues at coordinate 6,337,886 of NC_136654.1, read as the reverse complement.
TATAAACCATATTTGACTTATTAGTTATTGTAAGCAGAGGTTCTAACAGTCTCCGACACTGATCAAGTATTTATGATTCTCACTCTTGAATTATTAATAACTTTGGCTCTCTTGGACTATTTTTGTCTGGGCGGGCTTCTGTCTTCATTCTTCCTGTCTCCTCTTCATCTGTAACCCTTCCTTTCATCATCAACTCCCCTGACTCCCGCATCGTCTCGCACACAATTCGCAACATTTCCTTCTTCTTCAACAGCAATTTATTTCCCAGTAGAGGATGTCCACGTGGAGTTTTAGCCAACACATAGCACATATTGTATCTGCTGCGGTGACTTTTCATGACTGACCCCGTGTTAAAAGAAAAGCCGTTGTAATCCTCACAAGGATACCTGACGTTCTCTCCGTCGCACCTGTCACACCATGAGGAAATGTTTGGTCGCTTCTCTGAACGGTTTTGACTCAATAAGAAAGGTGCTCAGTTTTGAATCTGGAAAGCATGCAAGAAAGCTGAATTCACATGACCTATTCTGCTCAGTGAGTGTTCCTGGTTATGTCTTAGTTAATCTGTTAATTCATACGTGAAGGACAAATGGCAGGGCAGGCAGACAGCTTGGTTCACGATTGAGTCAACAGCTTGGAATCATTGATCGGATAAAAGAGAGTCAAATAACTGCCGTTGATTGGTTGAAAGGTTGAAAAGCTCTTCATGACACATACCACGAAGAATTGGTGAGAATGTCGGCTGTGGACTGTTACACTGAGGTCACACAGAATGTGTACACTTGGAGATCATTTGCATTTGCTCAATGAATTCAATTCTGTAGATTTGCTGAGCGACCACATGAAAATGATATTTGAGTTATGCTGAGGGCTTTAGGTACGAGACTCAGGAATGAGATGCTGGAAGCACTGAGGGGAATTGCACAGTATTTATTTTAAAATATCTATACAGAAATAAGAGCCGATTAATCTAATCAGTCTGCAATTATTTTGCTCATTAATACTTTTTTTAAATTTTTAAATCCAAACATTCTCTTGTTTTAGGTTCCCAAATGAGGAACAAAATCAGTTTTCCCTGTCTTCGCATTATACCAAATTGAATATTTTAAGGTTTTGCACTGATGGTTATTTGCAGCCCTGATATAAATAGCTAAATGACACTTTGAGTGGGTTCTACTTCAATGAAATCATGCTTCTGTTTTGTCTCGACTTCAGGTGATTTAAATAAGTATTGTAAATAGCTTTATAGACGAAGAAAATACCATAGTCTAGAAAAGGGCAGCGATGAATAGATTCAAACAATACAATAAATAAGTAAATAGAACTGATTTTATAACTCAACTAAAGGAAAACATGGGCTTTCTACATGCTGTTGACGGGATACAGCTCCATACATAACACAAAGAGTCAACACAGCAATGTCTGTCTGTCACTCTGAGCGGCCGTTAAGCATGTTGCGTGCAGAGAACAGCGCCGGGGAACAGGCCGGTGAGCGTTACGCACGGCACCAGGGTACCACCTGAGCACGTGCGCTCAACGGAAATGAAAGTATAGGCCGACGGGCTCTCTGTCGTGGGTCGAGTTGCCTAATCCTGGCTGAGATGCCATGAGGGGGGGGGGGGGGTGACTCGGTGAGCTACTTAAGTAGGGAGGGGGGGAGAGAGAGAGAGAGAGAGAGAGAGAGAGAGAGAGAGAGAGAGAGAGAGAGAGAGAGAGAGAGAGAGAGAGAGAGAGAGAGAGAGAGAGAGAGAGAGAGAGCTGTGTCCAAGGTGTATGGCCTGATGGTCAGCAGGGATTTACGTGGGACGACAGCTTGGACTAGCAGAGGCTATTTCTGGAGAGGAATAAAGTGTTTAGACGCCACATCAAATCCCGAGAGGAAGACATGGAGTTCATCAATACCTTCTCACGTTCAGATATCAATCACTGGCCAGACTCCTCCTGACTCCCTCACTTATTCTCAGCGGGGGAGGTGTCATACGCTTCTTCTTTTTTTGCCAACATAACCACCTGATTTCTTTCCGCATGTGTCTTGAGAGTCTAAAATGCCACATTAAGAAAATAAATGACAGATTTCCTGCCACGTTCCGCCCTTGGTCCATCATCACAAGTTCCCGGCTTTTGAAAGCCAGTGAAGGTTAATGAAGGTCCGCTTACACGCGCTGTTCCATAATAACAGGTGACACAGAATAACAGGCCGCACATGTTTGACATTAAACACAAAGTCACTCTCATTCAATTGGGTAAAATAGACAACCTTATCAAACGTATCGACTACTTTGTGTAAGGGGGGAAAGTGGAACACACTGTTAGATAAACCTCCACATATAACCGTGACGACACTTACATAATTTAACAATGTGACAGCACTGCAGAAACGCCGGGGAGAAATTAATCCAGCTATTGATCCAACGCCTCATTTTTCACCGATACGACAGTCTTCAGCCTAAAATGAAACTTAATTCTCATTGATTGTTTCTCTGGCTAAAGGAGAAAGATTCCATAGCATTATGTATTTAGAAACAATATTTGTCACTTTTTTTTTCATCAGCTACTGCATGAAAGCAGTTGCTTGTACGGTGATACATTATATATGCCAGTTTCTTATGTGACAGATTCAGTAGCCCATAGAGGGCCAGATGTTGTGCCAGGGCATCCAAACCCGCTAAACCATGGCCTCCGGACACCTTGATCTTCAAAGGAGCACGTTTGCTTCTTCTTAAAATCTATTCCTCATAATAAAATCAGGTTTTTAATGTAGACTGTACTCACTATTAATTGCACAATATGAACTTTCTTTTTTTAACACAACAAGGCAATTACGCCTGTAGCTTTTTAACACGTTCTTGTTGTAATTTGTCCCAGACAGATTTTACATACCCGTATATTTTCCCGAGAGTCTTGGCTGCCACGACTTTAAACCTGTCCGGCCGGATCTCCATCCTCGCGACTCCTGGATCCGACCAATGTGCACTATTTGCACGCTCCCGATTGAGCGCACAGCCTTCTCCTCTACTCCCTCCGCCCTGTTCTTGTCACTCACACATAACAAAAAAAAGAAGAAAAAACGTGATTTTACTTGATCGCTAGACTTAGCCCGCAGTTTCCTGTGCACCGGAATCTGTAGTCAGCGACACTGAGATTTAATCTGCGTCAACTGCCTTTCTATGAATTCAACCGAGCAAATATTGTCTGTCCCTCTTTTTCCCCAGAGTTCTTAAATGAATGTCCAAATGAACTTCCTCACACTCGTTTGGTCTCCGTTAAGGTTCGGAGCGCGATGAAAGCAACTTTCGACGGGATTCGTGGCCAAACGGTGTCTCTGGCCGTGGTCCTGAAACCAGATTACCGCTGCCTGCGCGCTAATCTCTCCAAGTGTGTGTAGTGAGTGGAAGGGAACATGTCACTTCCTTCCTCGCAGCCAACCGGGCGTTTTAAGCACTGACTTTACAAGCGGTGTCTATTCTTGGAGCGGCACAAGACTTGAATGGAGACAGCGAGAGTAAATCGAAGCAGTTCTCAGGTATTTATAGGCGGGAGGGGCAGGCTGCTCCTGGGACGCTGCCATGTTTCCTGGGTTGGGTTGACGATTATTTGAGTTTAAATGACCGGCGATTCTTTTAAAAAACAAAACAAACCCACTATATATTAACAGTAACAGAAAACAAGAAAAATGGGATTTAAAAAACGAGAGTTTTAGCAATATGTTCTGTGCGTCATACCAACATTTCCAAGAAGCTAAATAAAAAATGAATAGCAGGGAGCTGCTTTCTCAGAGAGCGCTAAGCAAAAAAACCACACAGACCAAATGATATAGAGATGACTGATATAGAGAGGACTGGATATTGAAGTATCCGAAATGGATAAAGAAAATGGACCAAAAGGTCAGTTCAGTATTTAAAATATAACATTGCAGCTTTGTGTATTTCCCCTTCTTCCAACTGCAATGTGTCATCTATAAATTGGTTCAAAATGTTACTGAATGCATAACCTGATGGACTTTAATTTTTTTTATCATTGCATTGGAAGTGGTGCACACGCTATTTTTTTATTCTGATATGTTAAACCTATGGTGTAGCCGAGTCTGGAATAAAGGTCCATGAAAGAAACAGGCAATAGGCCGTTATTACAGAGGACATCATGACATATCACTGTAGGAAAATCCCAGGTGTAAATAAAATAATCAATGATGGCTTAGTCCCATTTAGCCGCCTCAGTTTCAGGGTCCTGGTATTGTGCATGCCGGCTCACTGCCAAGGATTAGGACACTTAAACAGCATAGAGCCACCATTAATGTTAGTAACAAATTATTCTAATTCAATCTGATTTTGTGGGACTGTAATTACAAATGAGCAAGACAACATTTCGTTAATAACTGGACAGTTTATTTTTTTTCTCGTACCATACGAGAAATATTAGTATTAGAGAAGGTGCAGGAAAGATCTAGTGTAATGTAGCGATGCTAATGTGCATACGACTGCAGTTTATACATTAGGTTGTGATGCAAAGTCAAATGTTTGGGGCAGGTTTGGTGATGTGTGGGCAGTTAAAGGGCAACAGATCAGGAGGTCTATGGTTTAACAATAGTATCTGACAGATTTGACAATTGCAGCAGGTGGTGGATATACTGTACTTCTGCTATCACATCACAGGACTCTCCCGTATATTCTACCAACAAATCCCTTCATTTCTAAAAGGGTCGCGTATGTGCAAAGTCATTTGCCTCCAAAAATGAAAACTTTTGATGTGTATAGATGTTGGAAAACAACCTGCACATTCAAATAACTACATTCAAAAGTCTCGCACCGCTAGCTAAGCATTCGACATCAGATGCAGCTCTTCTCCAGATCCCTTGCTGATATAGTTCTCAGGGAGTGAGAGGAGAGGAAGCGGGGAGGGAAGGGCATGGCAGAGGGAGGAGGAGACAGGCTGGGTGGCACAGAGATGATGGATGGAGTGTTCCGACTATTAAAGCTACACATCATTTATGAGTGCCTCCAATTTACAGCAAAAGGAAGGGCTTGAGTTCCAGGAAGTCATTTTGCAAGTCCATGAACACATTACAGCATGCTGAGGTTTAATAGCCCAGCCTGCCTGTGATGCTTTACGACAAATGATACCCAAGAGACGAGAGAGGAAAAAGATCCGATGTTGACAGGGCCAGTCTTCTCTCGGTGTCTGCTGATGAGGAGACTGTATTTCGATCTTGAGCTTCCTTTTATCACTCTGACAGAGACGTTTCTATGCTCACAGCTGTCACTTTTGTTTTCTCCGCAGTAGTGCCACTTTGTAGAGAAGGCAGATATATCTTTATTTGTTTTTACTGACAGTCCCTGCTCTAATGCAACAAGAATTTAATAAAAGTCTATTTATCTACCTGAGTCATCGTTGAGCTGGGTGTGCAGGTACTGGTGTTTGGTGTAGAACTTGCTGTAGATACAGTACACTGCAGCCATCAGAGCGAAGGTTCCCATGGCCGCAGCGATGAACAGACCCACTTTGGCGTTATCTTTGTCTACACGGGCATCTGTGGAGGCACAGCGACCATCCACCAGTCACACTTTTCACACCCAAATTCTGTGTGTGTGTGTGTGTGGAACAGCTCCGACATTGACATTGCGCACGCCGAATATTTGCAGTTGCGCTGAAAAAAACATTTCTTTGAACTGCACTTACACGTTCGCTTTGCATTTAAGTGAGTGGTTTCCTCTTTTCGGAGGAGGTCTCGTATGTGTGGTGGAGGAGGAGGAGGAGGAGGAGGAGGAGGAGGAGGAGGAGGAGGAGGAGGAGGAGGAGGAGGAGGAGGAGCTGCCGGGGCCTGATGGCCGTTGAGCTCCTGCTCGGACTGCAGGGTACTCTGGGAGCTGCTCAGTGGAAACGCCAGCAGCAAACAGAGAACTGCAAGGACCGCCATGTGGCTGATCCACTGATAAGTCTGCAAGTGAATATCAAGACACTTGCAAAAAATACAATCAATGAAAACAATAGAATTAGGATCTGAAGGTTTTCTTCTTCTTTTGGTACATACATGCTTTCTCTTGGATGCTAACAGGACAGGCTATGGATTTAATAACAGTAAAAACAATATCGCAGCTGTTGTTCATACTCCACAGCTTGTTGTTCATAGATATACTTTCCCAGTCTAAAAAAAAAAATACTAATCTCTCTAGACTACACGCACACACAAAAACACTTTCACTGTTATTCAAATTCTAGTTTTAACATTTTAAAACTGATCTCATCACGAGTGCTTACCTGAGGTTGAAGCGAGTAACTTGTGTTTCTCTCCGCCTCTCTGGCTGACTGATGCAAGGCTGCATCCAAGACAACCGGCCTCCCCAGACACCTAATATTTCCAAGGGCACACCTGAGAGTACTCTTCCACTCACGCACACACACACACACACACACGTAGAAAATGTAAGTGTTATGTTGAGACGGACAAAATCTTTCACAGGCTTTCCTTTAGCAGCAGTTCTGCTTTGGCACAATGTTTTGTATTCTTTGAAATATTTTCACGTTGAAAAGATAAACTGGGGAGAGGGCTGGGGTGAACAAGTGAAATCAGATTTTATTTAGGTCATTCGGATCACAACAAAAGTTGTGGTGAGGGGAAAAAGAGCAACCGAACCAAATAAGCTCAAGTTGAAATGTTTTTGCAGATCACACAACCTGCTGGAACACGAGGGTATTAAGCAAAGAGATGCTGACATGAGTGCAACAGAGCTCCCTGCTGACACATACATGTACTGATTCAATCTCATGAATGTTATGAGGTCCCAACTGCTATTATGCAAAAACTAATTATCTTTAAGATTTACAAACATTTCTGTTATTCAAGTTTGACAAATAACAGAATTCAGCAACTTGATGGATTCTCAGGACAAAGAAAAGTTATTTTATTGTCAAAATAATGTATCCACCCAGTTACTGATGATGGATCAGACGGATGCCAACCTGCCAATTATGTTTATCATCAAGAGGATTTCCCCCATAGATGCATGGACCTATATTTCACTCTTATGTTGATGCAAACAGATAACATATACACACATCTCCATTCATATATGATGTGTGTATATATAACATACATACACACATCACCTCTACATGCTGTCCTCCTGCACAGCTCTTCAGATGTTTTACCTGAGCAGAAGTCTTGACATGCTTCAACTCTCACATGCAGATAATGGTGCATTATTAAGTATACTTTTGAAAGGAAACAAATGTCATAAAAATAATTTTCTAAAAATCTGGATTTTTGGAGTCAATACAGACATCAGTCAAGGGGTCTATTTGAAGCTAAATATAGAACACCATTGAACACGTCAATACTTAAGACCTTGTCGGGTAAAGTCTGAGCAATGTTTGAATTGCAAGCTTACACCACATGTCAAACAGCAAAGATTATTTCAATACAGTCATTCTGAAAGAAAGTTTTTAATAAAATTTCAAATATATTACATTTTCTCACAAATTCATTTTATGCGGACTTTACACAACAGATCACACAACCTGCTGGAACACGAGGGTATTAAGCAAAGAGATTCGGAAGCAGAGCACAGCAAACACCACCAGAGAGGCGAGCAGAGATGTGAGGAAGTTTATGGCGGCGACAGTGAAGGCATCACGGTGGCAGTTGTTGTTCTTGGGCCTACATGAACGATTAAAAATGGACTTTAAGTCTCTCTGGTCGGCCTGATTACATGTGAAGGCACTTCACTTTGATACATATATACACAACATGAGGAAGAGTCACACTGACAGTAACTTTAAAAAAAAAAAAAAGACCTCGAAAAGACAATGATGACCAAGCATTTACCATAAGTAAAAAAAAAAAGAAAAAAAATACTCTTTACAAAATAAACACATTCCTTCTATCTTACACTACACTTAACTGATGTAAAGGAGTACCTTTGTGGTCTGTGGCTTCATCCAGCCTGTTTAACTCAAACATGCAACTAGTTTCCTCCTAAACCTGAACTTAACAAAAACAATGCATCATGAAAATTTCGAATTTACAAATAAAAAATACGCATTTTCAATTACATTTGTTCTTGAAGAGTTTCTACAAATACTTTATACATATTTACATTACAAATAATATTTGTACCATGCCATCACTTGACAAACTTTTTACCAACATATTTTAAAAAAAGTGATGTTAAAATAGCAATCGCCACAAAGCTAAAAGAAGCGAGTGCTCTGATTCAGTGTAGCAGCAGTTGGATTCCAGGTTGTGTGGACAGAGAACGTTAACATACGGGACATGTGGAGTATGAAATGCAGTGCGCTGCTGCAGACACAAAGCACACCTACAGCGTAATGTCAATCTGTAGAACCGAAACAGTGACTCTGGTGTTTGTTTGAGCTGTAAACGTGGTGAGATGTATTGAAGAGCACCAATACTGTACCCAACAGCTGCATTGCCGTCCTGATTATCCTCCACTCAAGTACCATCCAGCGACAGCACAGGTGCAGCTCATGACGAGACAAACGTGCTGCTTCACACACAAGTACGGTGATGCTGCCATTTTCTGGTATTTAATTCAGGCTCAGCTGTTTTTCATAAGTCACAATCTTCAGCACAGGCCTAAAATAATTTTCACAACAATTGTAACATTCACTGCGCTGTAAAACAGATTACAACGTTTGATCAATGGACAAGTGTCTACGGCTGATAACGAAACTTAAGACGCATTCTTTTTGATCAACTCTGTAACAATTAACAGTCATTGGAAATGCTACCTTGTGTTACCAAGCAGCAAGAAATAGTTTATTCCATATTTTCCAAATAACACACTTCTTTTAAAAGTTGCACTTGTTGAAGCAGTTTTTTTTTAGTATTGTCCTTTGGGTATTTTGGAGAAAAAATAAAGTGGAAAAGCTTTTAAATATTAAAATAACCGTTGTCCCACTTTCCCACCAAAATCGGTGAGATTCAATTGTCCTTTAAAACGGCACACTGAACTTTGGATTGCGTGCCGATGGTCCTTTTCCACCGCGTAACGTCATGTCCGGTGTTTAGGAAAAGGACGCAGCGGTACCGTTCCTTTGACTCACTTCTGACATGTCAGTCATCGGAGTTTCACAGTTGTCATCAGTGCTAACAATGCGGTACTGACCGGTCTCTGTACCTCTGGCTGTTTGCTTTGTCCTGTCCTGCAGAACAGCATGGATGAAGGCCACTGGGACGGGCATCATAGCAAATATGATCAGTGATGCCAAAACAGCCAGAGCCCAGCCTGGGTACTCCAGGTGCTCCTCAGAACCCTGAAGAAAAAGAAATCAAACAATCACTCAAAGACTGAAACTATTCTGCTTCACATATTCAATGTGAACGAAGAGAAACACACCATCAACTCTTTCCTACAGGTTAGGAAGTGCCATGTGCCGTAGTTTTTAAACATGCCTTACTGTTAAGAAGTTTTCAGACTCGACTGTACTGAACAAACTCCATAAACAGAACTGCACCAGTGCAACATCCCATCTTAAATAGCTTTGGTTTATTTTGAGCATTAACGCGTTACGGTTGTATTCTTCCCATTTAATACAACTATCCATACCGTCTCTTGGTTCCATGCCAAATACGTGGGGTGTTTGATGAACATGTGAATGACGGTGGCGCCCAGCAGCCCCAGCATAGCAAGCAGGCAGATGTATTTCCACAGGTACTTGTAAATGACATGGGGACGCCAGCCCAGCATCGCCTCAATGTCATCAAGGAATCTTCAGAAACACAGAGCGGGAAACTCTCACAAACACCTTTTTCAACAAACTCTGATTAGACTCAGCAGGAAACGGATTCGTTGACATTTACATGGAATTTAAGCTTTCTAGAGACAAGACAAATCGACCTCACCTATCAGCTCCGTATAGCCAAGACACGCTGAAGGTCTCAAAAGCCACCACAATGATCAGGGGCAGAGTGGCAGAGTAATCATCGAACATCATCACAAAGTAGTTCCCACACCGCTGGGTGAAGAGCAGGCCGATTAGAAAGCCCAGGATGCAGCTGAAAACTGCAACAACATTAACATGTAAGGGTGGAGCACAATTTACAGCAAGATCCATTTGTGGATTATCCTGAATAACTTCAGAAGGTAAATGTATTCATTTTGCTCCCTCTCTGCTTGTGTCAGTATGTAAAATACACCAATAAAGATAATCTAGTGAGGTCAGACATTACTGTCCAACAGCACTTAATGGGAAACAAACAGTTCTCACTGACAGTGTTGTTTGGAGCATTTTACAAACAGTTCCATCTCCCTTTGATAAAACAAACGAGATGGCCGAGGTGAATAAAAAGGCGCTTACTTGTGAATTTGGTCTTGTTGTTGGCCAGAGTTTTGAAGCGGTCAGTGAGTGGGGCAAGGATGCCTTCCATAGTGCCAAACATGGTGCTGAGTCCCAAGTTGAGCAGCATGAGGAAGAAGAGCGCCGACCAGAAGGGGCTGCCAGGCAGGAGTGACATGGCCTCTGTGAAGGCAATAAAAGCTAGACCTGTGCCCTCCACGCCCTGAACACAAGCAAGAGTGACAGCTTTGGCTTAATGTACATTACACAAAATACAGGAAAGAAAGAATCGATGTTCGTCCTAAAACTCAATCTTTACCTGCTGCATCTCTTTTTCCAGGTCACAGTCTGTTAAATTGCCAGGGACCTTATCTCCATTCTGTTTAAACCAGTCCCTGTAGTCCTCCAGAGCCACAGAACCTGGATCAGAATAGTTGAAGCTTGGCATCAGGTTTGTGTCCACATTACTGCTGAGAAACTGCTCTGATAACTCCTTCATATTACTAAGAAAAGGAAAAAGACAAAACACAACTGTAAACATGCAGTTTATGACGGAGTTAAATAAAACTCAGAAGAAGCTGTGGTACCCGTCTTTAGCCAATAGAAAAACGACTTGTCGGATGCTGCTGGCCACAGAGGGCATACCACAGTCCGTGCCGTTGTGAGGGATCTGTCTTGGTTAAAACATACCTGGCCACGCATGCCAGGGTCTTGTCTTTGGCGCGGAAGCCGAGCACAGCAAACACCACCAGAGTGGCGAGCAGAGATGTGAGGAAGTTTATGGCGGCGACAGTGAAGGCATCACGGTGGCAGTTGTTGTTCTTGGGATTGTAGGAGGAGTAGGCGATGATGGACCCGAAGCCAAGGCCTAAAGCAAAGAAGACCTGCGTGGCTGCCTGCCGCCACACCTGAACGTCTGCCCAGATTTCCAGCTAGAAATGCGTAGAGGGAACGACAGGTGCGTCAGGTAAATATTCATATCGGCCTCGCTTTTCTACACTTAACCGTTGCATTTTATGCGGGTACCTTGGGGTAGAACATGTAGGCAATTCCATCAAAGGCCCCATCCAACATGAGCCCTCGGACGAGGAAGCAGAACAGCACCACGTAGGGGAAGATGGAGGAGAAATACATCACCTAGGAAGTGTCAAAGAAGGATTATTACAACAGACGTCAGTCAGTTGGTCCTCTTCACGGAGTCCACTGTGGACAAAACGTAGTTCTCAGAAACTGCGGGAGCGTGAGCCGCAGAGTTCATAAGCGTGGTACCGTCTGCCTTCCATTGCTCCTTAAGTTGTGTTATTATGGTAAGGATGGCGAATGGCATTACCATGGCTTTGCCTCTGCGACTGGTGCTACTGCAGTCTTGAGAAGGCAGCACTGAGCAGAGGGGGATTCAGCTGGTTGTAACCTGCAACCACACCACTCGATGCCACCAAATCCTACACACTGTCCCTTGAAGTGTAAAGCCTGCTGCTTGTCATACACTGAGCATATTGCCTTTGTAATAGAGATGATTAAGGCAGTAATTGTGTGAAACACCTGATGTGAGACTAAGCCGTGTTAAACGTCCTCTCAGATATTAGCTTTAACTCGATCAGCAAATCCTTATTTCCACACCAGTGTGTTTGCCCCAGGCAGGGTTCAATTCCTTTGTTTGTTAAGTAAACATGAACCACCATAACACAAATGTCACCTGATAGAACTTCAGTTAAAAAGCTTTGCTGTTCACTATAATGTATAGTTCTACAACTGGCTGCTGTGTTTGGGGAAACCAAACAGGACAGTGTTAAATAAATGCTGATTTACAAAACACCAAATACTTTAAGAGTTACGGTCAACGTTGCTACTTGAAGTGGGTCAACACCTAAAGCAGACATTCCAGAGAGATTACATCACCCGCATTCCCTGAACTAACCCTGAAACCTAAGAACTAAACACATGATGGGGATTTGACCAAAACAAAGCAGCACAGGATACAGGTTTTTTTTGTTTTCCATCAAGGGCTTCGCTTCACATTTAACAATTCGCTGGTCCCCAAAGTAATCGCTGTGATGGTAATCAACTTATTGCCACGGTTCAAATTGAATATTGTCTTTAGTGGAAACAATTAAACATCTTTCTAATATCACACCGAATATTCCCAGCACCATTTCTAACACATATGCACTATCTGACTCCTATATGCACATCATAACAAAGATAAACAGTCCCTAAAACTGTAAATGTTCGACATAATAACTCGTCCAGTAAGTGACTGGAAAATGCTTCAGTCCAACTTTACTGAAACATCTGAGAGCTGTTCAATGTAAGCAAAGCTTCCTTGATAGTCAAAGCAACAGCTGGAGCCACAACAGACCACACGGTTACCTTGACAGAGCTCTTGATTCCCTTGAACATTCCCAGGCACACGACAGTCCAGCACGCCAGCAGACAGCAGACGATGTAAGGGTTAAAAGAGCCCGTCTCATCGATGGAGTCTGTGACATCCAAAGCCTTGCGGTACCAGAAATACGATGTGGGGGAGCTCTTCTCACATTCTTTTACTGGTGTTAAAAGAAAAAAAATGAGGATCAATTAAGAGTCTTACATGTGACTCAAAGCGAATCCATTTACAATTTGAAATGCTGTTTAGATTCCTGAGGACGCAAATTCAAATGCACGATAGTTTTTGTTTTGTTCGTCGTGTTTTTCTTGTGCTCCAACTGCATTTTGTTGTGCATCCCTGTGTTGCACGATGACACTAAAGGATCCTTGAATCCTTGATTCAGTGTTTTCACCTCAATGTTGTGCGTTTACCTGTTACGTTCCCCTCTTCTGGACACTGTTCCCAAGGTAAAGGGTACTGGAACGAGTTCCCGAGATAGAAAAGGCTCCACGCGAGGATCACATTGTAGTAGAGGGCCACAAAGAAACACACCTGAGGATTTGAGAACAAAAAAAATGATGCTATGTTTTTAAGAGTAACTTTGCCATTTATCATACGTCAGGAAAGGTGAAACAAAAAGTGTATGTGGTGGTGGTGTCAGTCGAAGAGATAAAAGAGAAAGACTCCACAGGTTTTAACTAGACAGACAGATGATAATGAAACAAAAGTCTCTCTGCAATTACTTCATAATTATTTTGTAAAATTGGATACATTTGCCATTGTTTCCTCAAACAGCAATGTGCTTTTCTAGACGGTGGGAAAATGACTGACTGGAGCACAAAAATGACACCTGGAATACATTTCCCATCATATAGTGAACAATCCAGTAGTTTAACAAACGGTCTCTTACCACACAGCTGGAGTAGCCGATCCCTGCCAGCCTGGGGGAGATGTAGTTCCACACGCCGATGCTGCCCTGTCGGATGGCCTGACCGGCTGCCAGCTCCAGGAAGAACAAGGGAATGCCCATGATCAGCATCAGCAGCACATACAGGAGGAGAAAAGCTCCTGAGGAGAAGAGGAGACCAAATGAGGATCGCCAATGGTAGTGCAACTTAGTCTACTTAGTGATTTATTCAAACACACCGAGTACATTGATTGAAAGCACGCGTTATCTTCACATTATTTTTAACAGTAGTATTAATAGGCTGATATTTATACCATTTATAATAATAATAATAATAATAATAATAATAAGTACGGTACTCACCACCTCCATTTTGATGGCACAAATATGGAAACCTCCAGACGTTGCCGAGCCCAACACTGAATCCCACCTGAGCTAAAAAATAGTCTATTTTACTGTTCCATCCTGCTCGAGCGACGGGCTCAGACGAGGCCGGCTGGCCGTCCTCGCCGGCGTAGCCGTCGACCTCAGTGGTTCCGGTCTTGTCATCGTCTGTTGGCAGGGGCTGCTTCTCCATCTAACACAGGAGGGGCCAAAAGACAAAACAAATAAATAAAGACAGCGGTAAGAATGTAGAACGTGAAGGAGCACATAACCACTGCATTGATTATGCATTACTGTGGCTGATCATCCATGATGACCAACACAGTTATTCTTGATTCTTTATAGATTCATGGCAACTTTTCTTCAGCTGAAGAATTGTTTTTTGGGATGCTTCACAGTCATTTGTGGTGTACCTCAACATATTTACTCTGGTGCTATGTGTGTGTTGCCAATATATTAGGTACACTTAGCTTAAACTGCTGCAGTCTAATTCAACAGCCCTGTAATAAACCCTACCTGCATGGATATCTTCATGCTTTATGTAGTTTAATGTGTAATTTTGGAGGCTGTGGTGTTGATGGATTGAAATGTGCTAGAATAGAAAGTGTTTCCAATCATTTCTATTGTCGAGGACTTGTTGCATGCAATGCATTAGACTGATAAGCTGTCATCGGAGTGTACACAACAGCAGGCGGCTGTCCCACCAGGTGGTCTATCACAATTGAGTAGAACAGGTATAAACGGCCCCGCATGCGTCACATTACTTAGAGCAGTTACTTCCTAACATACGCTGACGACACAATCAGTTGTAGCCTCTTCGCGCGGTAGCTGAAGCTACAACATGCTTAGCTTACACCCCGGACCGTGTCTTTGTCTCGACTCAGTGTGAACACAGAAAACACACTTCTAAATAAACCAAACTGACCTTGTCACCGGCAAATGTCGCACGAGGTAGAATAAACACCGGCGATGGCAGAAAACGGAGAATGACGGCAATAATGTTTTAGTCTTCGGTCCTAAAAAGAGGAAACGTGCACGTGTGGCTGCTGCTTGGTCTGTCAATTTGTTAACAACCACGTTGCGAGCGGAGTTACTCTTCCGTTTACATTTGTCAAATTAAATGCAACATGTCGGACACTTTGATGCCGATATTTAACTCGAACTATAAAAAGATATAAAGTCAGATGAATGTGTGTTGGAATTCTCTTACCGCCCGCGTGTTCTCGCGGTTTATTGGTGTAATCGTGTGTTTGTTTCTTCCGCGTGAAGAGAAGAATGGCTTACAATAAACCGCACCCCTACGATGCAGACAGTGCTGCATTCAGGGACTGCAGGACATTTGCCAAAATCAACCAATATCCTGTTGCGAGCGACTCATAGTTATTTTCCTTAAAATGATCTATTATGATCTATAAATCTATTAGTCGTCTACAAAATTATATAAAGTATTGAAACGTATCCATCAGTTTCTTGGAGCCAACGGTGAACATCTTAAAATTGCTTCTATGTTCAACTAACCATCCAATCCAAGACCTATGTCTAAAACCCCCAAATGTATTTAATTCACTGATAAAAAAACCCCAGCAAATGATCACCTTTGAAAAGCTGCATGGAATCAGTGAATGTGTGTCTTCTTCAAATGAATTACTAGAGAAAGTACTCAAGTAAGTTCAAGTAAACACAATGGTGAGCTGATTATGTACAGTACTCAAGTAAAATATACTTCGTTATTTCCACCGTTGCTATAAATCTGTAGGGAAAAGGAGTTAATGCCCAAATCAACAGCCATTTGCAGCTTTTAGCTCGTTTTAAATAGTCCTATTGATTCAGTCCCAGCGGCTCTCATTTATACAGGAGGAGCCTAAACGCAGCATATATCCAAACAAGGATCCTCTTAAAATGTAACCTATATTTTCCGACACGTGTGACTGATGCTGCCAGACTAAACCCCCAGTTTAACATTGGAATCGAGGCCCCACCGTTCTTTCATAATTAGTTGTAGGATGGATTGTCTGTAATTGACATGGCGACGTAATTGATGGAGTAAAGTTGAACCATTTGATCTACGTTTCATGGATTGTCAAACACACCACGCGGAAAATATACACTTTCTCCACCACACCTGAAAACGTTTTTATTATTACGCTCAGATATTCCGTTTCAGTTCAATTTTAGTTTAAAAAAAAATAAAATAGTTATAGAAAAATAAACGAAAGGCGAGGCTGATGCAATAGTCGCTTCCTGTCATCGAGCATGGTTTTCAGTTAGACTGGAATAATTTCACATTCTTGAAAACATTCTTTTTTAGATTCAGCAACATTTTACACTACTTTTTTTTCATCAAAGCTATCAGTCCCATTTCCAGTATTCATCAAAGTTAACGTTGACCTGGCAGTGTCTCTGGACTGCACCGCATCACACACACACACACACACACACACCCATACACACGCTGCACATGCCACGTATGCTTGTTTTGGAGGCATATACAACACACTCTACAGTCACAGTCACTATCAACTTGTTATTAAAGTATAATACATGCACTTGGAACGCCGTATAGTTGTCAATAAGTGAAAAATACCTTGTGGTATGAAATGATAGAGATCCTTGAGAATATTCCAATGTCCTAAACCCAAAGTCAAGTGGTTCTTCACTTTGCTTGCTGCCACTTCAGCCGACTCCGCCTATCTCCTCTATTGACGGATACAACGGAGGCTTGCCCACCTCCAACAAAGGACTGTTATGAAACTTGACACTCCACTTCTTTCAACTATGTATGGTTAGTTTATTTCTAATGTGCTATGACGTTGCTACTATCACTAGCTGCCTGGTGTGTCTGACAAGGCAATTGTCCAATGATATCAGTTGTTGACCTTCCTATAATAGTCTAGTCTTAGTCTTATATATAATACGCCTAAAACATATGCTTCCCACAGGTTGCTAAAAATTCCACGAGAAAATACAGAGAACATGACCTTAGTTTTGCCAGTTGTAGCCCTGCACAATTTTCCTATATGTTTTCCAGTGTGACATATGTGGACTTGTTAATATGTAGGTGTAGTAGGAAGGAGAATGAGTCAATATTGTTTGTCTCTAAGGTGGGGTGAGACTGGGCAGGACTGCAAAAAGTGACACACCTCTGCTCCATAAAAGCTTTCAATTCCAAAGAGAGGAGAGTGAGTTACACTGAGGTACAGAACAGGTTTTACTGTTCCTAAACACACTCACACAGCTGTTAACACCGGGAATAAAATACCGAAACCCTATCAACCAAGGTAAGTTGATCAAACATTCATTTTCTTATCATCACTCTCTGTAGCAGTCAGAACTTGTAACATTTACTTCACTCTTCAATTCATTTGTACCACATGTACAGTGGCAGCGAATCAGAAACTGCACTGAAAGCCGGAGCGAAACTTTGTCACATGTTCGACACGTTTCAATACGTTGACTTTGTTTCACTCGTGATGAATTCTGTGAAGTCATTTGTCAAGCTACTAGGCAAAGTAGCCACTGCTAATTCAGTATCTGCTGATAGGAATTTACTGAAATCAAAAACTGAATCGTGGGTCATGTGCCCATTGCAACACATTTCTATTATTTTTTCAAAGTTACAGTTAAATGTGGCATTTTCTGTAACGGTCAACATCTTAAAACACTTTTCCACTTATAAGCAGTGTGCACAAATTGCCATGCTAAAAAGGGTCAGACTTTTATTTTGAAATACTATGTTATTACATGAGTATGACACCAACCACACCAGTTTGGCTCTTGCTGTAAGCCCAAATAAGATGGAAACCAGTTTTTGGTCAAGTATTTGTTAATGAAACCGGTCTTAAGGAAATGTAAGTGATACTGGAAGTTAGCTCCCTTGATACCAGTGATTCCAGTCGGCTATTAATGACCACTGAGCAGCAAGAGATTGAATGGTGAGATGCTGTC